>NC_134585.1:92091285-92743103 GCF_037038515.1 Microtus pennsylvanicus | reverse complement strand
ACAAAGTTTTTGAGTCTATTAGATGACATATTGAAAATAAAATGTAGTAGAGACTGCATGGAAGGAAGCTTGTAATACCCCCAAATTAATCTAGACAAATAATCTAGAATAAGGGGATAATGACGATGAAAACACACAAAAGGGGCAGAATTTCTGATGTCTGAAAGGCACCGCGAGGTAAATTTCTACTGCTAGATACATGTATTGCTTCATTGAAGCTAATGTTAGTTGGAAATAAATTTTAGCCTCAATAGATTTTTGTGTCAAAGGTATCATTTTTTCCAGAAACAAAATATCTGCAAGTCCAAATCATAATAATATTTTTCAAAGTCAAATGTTTATAGACCAAATTCCATAAGACTTAGGATACATTTATCTATTTTTTTCCAGCCATTGTCTATAGTTTTCAAATTGCAGTTTCTTATGTCCAGTGAATGCCTAAAACTGAATAAAACACTTGACACAAATCAGGAACTCAAAAGTGATTATTTTTAGTGTAGAAGAATTGAATTTTTTGTTTTTTGTTTTAGTGTTAGAAATGGGGTCTTAGTGTAACTCATTCTGGCCTTTAACTTGTTATATAGCAAAGTATAAGCTTGAATGAATTAGCCTCCTGCTTCTGCTTCCAAAGTGCTGGGTTTATTGCTACATACCACCAAGCCTAGAAAATCTAAATCTAATTACTTGGATGTGTCTCTAGTTTTTATTATTTAAATCACCAGTAGTCTCCTATTCACTTACTGTATCCTGCTGGGTACCGAATATATAAGATCCAGCCATCATATGCATGTATAGCAATATATATATATACATATATATGTATATATACATATATATATGCAATCTCTCCTCCCACACTCTTTACACCAATATATATATATATATATATATATATATATATATATATATATATATATATATATATATATATATGTTTACTCAGGTAAGTAAATAGATGTTTACCAATATTAACGATCTAATATAAATTAATAAAAGTAAACATTGTACAGTTCTTTATTTTTCTCATGTTTTCTTGTGAATTCAAAACATTAGATACCTTACCTCAATCTGTTAAACCTGTTCTATGTATTACAATATGCAAACCCAGCTCTTCCCATCCGGTTTCCAAGTTAAAAACATCATGCTATTTTTAACAAGGAGAGTTTCTACTCTGTGCCTTGAGGGCTTTCAAAAACTCTTTAAGGGCAGAGGGGCAGATTGTCAGCTGAACTTCTCAGGACTCAAGGAGTCATAGAGAACTGGTCCTCCCGGGGCTCCTATTTCTCAGACCACTAGAGCTAAGTCACAAGCAGTGGGCTTTCTATTGCACCCAAACTGCCAGGAGGTTGTCTTGTTTTCAAGATCTTACTTTCCAACAAGAACTTAACCTTTGCTTCCTGCAGCCCTCCAGAAGCAGTCCTGAGCACTCCTAATTGGCTGAAACTCATTTGCATTAAAAAGTGCTAGCAGCAAAGGAGATTTTTTTTTAATGGCAATTTTTACTTCATATAACTTTTCCGAGGGGGAAAAAAATTGGAGAAGTGTTGTGCTTCCAAACTATGTATTTGAATCAAATCTATTAGGTCACAGTAAAAGCTGACACTGGAAAAGCCAAAGAATTTACTGAATGTAGAGAGCCTGGGTGTGATTCCAGCACTCACACTTGCTACCATGAAAATGCCCTACACTTTCTCATAGCCATACTTTTCACACTTTTGGAATGTCTCCAGTTCTCGTAACAGGATTATCATTAGCGTCACATCAGGAATGAACTGAAAAACTCCTAAGAGATACCAGGCACCCATCCTTTGCCAGGAATACATGACCTATGGGGATAATTTTAAAAGTGCCTTCATTGGTGGACTGAGAAGCCAATGATAATGACACCGGGTTTTGATTCTACTGCACGTACTGGCTTTTGGGGGAGCCAGTCTGTTTGGATGCACACCTTCCTAGACCTGGATGGAGAGGGGAGGGCCTTGGACTTTTCACAGGGCAGGGCACCCTGACTTCTCTTAGGACTGGAGGGAGAGAGGGAGGGAGAAGGAAATGGGGGGATGGGAGGAGGCGGAAATTTTTAATAAATTTTTAAAAAGTTCCTTCATTTCAGTTGCTGTTGCAAGCCTGACACTAAATGCATTTTATTACAGGCTGCTTTTTTAAATTATCTGAATGCATATATCAACAATTTATACCATTTTCTCACCACCACCCCTGCAAGAAACGGTAATTTAACTGGAAAAACATGATCACGCCAAAGTCCTGTGAAGTATGTGAAGCATGTCATTCTGAAAGGCCATCGAAATGATGTCACTTTTTAAAGCCTGTGCAAACAGTTGTTTATTAGCAGATTATATGTTTTCTCTGCCCATTATCTCATATTTTCTTCATCCTGCATGATTTTCTAATAAACAATAAAAGCTCTACTGGAATTTTGTTTTCTCAAATATCATTTATGCCTATCTTATAGAGTCTGAGTGTTTTCAATATTTACATGGAGAAGCCTTCCCAAGTCTGTAATTTTATTGTGTAAATATGATGCCTATTTTATGTTGTAGTTGACCAACTCTCTGTGAATTGGATTTTAAGCTGTGGACAGTTAAGAATGAAGCTTTCTAGTTCAGTAAGCCCCTTGATAACAGGCAAAGAGTTACTAGGGAATTACTTTTCACTTTCTGTTATCATTTTGATTGAAAAAGTGTAAACTCACAATTACCTAGTGTGATTTACTATTTTGATTGAGCTCTAGTTGCCCCTGCAATAGGATGACCTTACAGACAGTATTGCATTGAGCCCCCAGAAATCAATAAGTATAATAAAGTCTTTTTTTACTGACCCTTCCTCCCTACTCACTGAGTCAATTGCTTTTTCCTCCTGATTTTTCATGGAAAGTTCCACAATTCCCTTTACTATATATCAAAAGTGAAATGGGTTTTTTTGTAGAAGGAATATAGTTGTTTGTTATTTCCATTCTCTTTACACTCTTTGATTTTTATCTGTTTCTATGACACTGTCATGTTTATCAAACACCTACGGCCTCCCATTTGGAATAAAGCATCACACCATAGTACAGTGACCCAGGAATTTTATTATTAATGTATATTAGGATTCTCACACTGTTGATTTGTCCTTTGCTAAATTATAGAAGACTTGGAAATCCTTTGTATAAAGCAGCTGCAAGAATAACAACATAGTAGAAGGAAAATTTCTCGTTCTTGTAAGTCAGGAATACCTTCCCAGGCAAAAGATCCATATCAATTTTATTTACATGTCAAAGGGGTTTAAACACCCTCGTGCCTAAATTTCTCTCTTGAGGAAGGAAGTACATCTCAGTTTCATTGGCAATGTGATGGCGTGATGGACACCTTGTTTTCTGGGTGATCATTCATCTTCATTACAACTTAACCATTTACCAGGCAACAGATCAGATGAAAAAGAATTAAGGCTGATAGTGGTTCAGTACAGGACCCTGCAATGTGACAAGTCTACACAGTCATGGCCTCTTTGGTTGGCTCCCAGGTACTACTTTTACTGGCATTTTCCAATTTTTGTCCTGCACAGAAAACACAATGGTTAGTGTCAGGATTTAGCTCAGTAATAGAATGTTTACTTAGCATTAAGGAGGAATGAGATCCTATTTCTAATAGCATAAAGATTAAGGAAGAAAGGAGAGGAGGGAATGGGAAGGAGGGAAAGAGACAGGAGAAGAAAGGAGCGGAGTGGAGGAGATAAGACGAGAAGAGATAAGAGGAGAGAAGAGAGGAGGCTCTTGTAAGAAATATATTTCTTTACCAGTACTAAGAAACCAGTTTTCCCTCATGTCTATGAAAGACTGTAGCTCATTTTACAGCATTGATTTCATAGTTCAGTATTTCTATAAGAGTCATTTATTATAATAGATGTTAGAAAACAGTCTTGATGAAAAAGAACTGAATTTGGCTACACATTAAGGGTCATTCCATGAAAGGAAACCGATAGTGATCTGAACTATTTAGTGCCCATCTTTGGGGCTACGGTAGTAGCATCTGGGCGAACAACTGAAGATATGTGATCCACTTACTGCTTGCTTCTCATCCAAGACTGAATTCTTTCCCTGTGCTGTGTGCCTAGAATAGACAACACAAACAGCAATTGACAACAATTTTGTGCTTAGTTTATTGATTCAATCAACTTTCATATCTGACTGTGTATCCTCATTTATAACTTCAATTGATGAGATTTAGCCCTACATAGAAACTTTATGAATCAGATAAGCACTTAAAAGGAAACTTATAAAAGAAGTAGAAATTAGACAACCACGTATCTATTTCATACAACTAGAAACATAATACAATGACTGAGAGTGTTTTCAAAGTCTTGCTTTAAATGTATATTTGTAGTGATTTAGAGTTGACTGTTTACCAAACTACCTCACAAAAAGTTATATGACTTATAGAATAAATTAATTTCTGAAGTTTATGACAAAGGGGGAGATCTTAACTTTTACCTTCCCTTTACCTTCTTACCTGGACCGTAACTTCCTTACTGTCTGTTTTGTTACCTGTTTTCATCTAACTTTACCACAGAAATAAGTCATGTAACTTTGATCCTGGCATTCCACTAGTTCCTTCTTGAACTGAGTAACACATCTTAATACTACAAACACAGCAGAATGAAATCCTATTAAATCCAAACCAAAAGAACAAAAGTTCTCAGTATTTTATGTTAATATTTACATGCCTGCTGTGCTTCAATACCACACACTCATTCTCTCTCCCTCCCCCCCCCTCTCTCTCTCTCTCACACACACACACACACACACACTGTCTTCTCCCATTTTTCCATTTTTTTATGTTAGGTAGTTTTTCAAGTTACAGATTTTATTTTTTGCTTCATCTGCCTAACAAAGGACAAGATTCAATTCCTATTTGTAACTAAAATTTCCTCCCAGGGGAGAAATAAACAATGCCCATCCCTTCTCCTGAGGTTCCCCTGACAAACAAAGGCATGATTCTGCCAGTTTACTATGGGAAGCCAATGAGTTTTTTGGGTACCCTAACTGATGTGGGATTCTCCTCTGTATGCTGTGAATACCACTGGTTAGTAAGTAAGCTTCTTTGGGTCTATTGCACTGCAGAATAGGGCAAGGCAGGAATTCCAAGCAGAGAGAGGAGGAGAGAATAGGCAGAGTCAGAGAGAAGCCACATAGCCACCACAGGAGACAGATGCTGGACAGAACCTTACCGGTAGGCCACAACCATATCACGATACACAGATTAATAGAAATGAGTTAATTTAAGATGTAAAAGCTAGTTAGAAATATGCATAAACTAATAGGTCAAGCAGTGTTTTAATTAATACAGTTTCTGTGTGATTATTTTGAGTCTGGGTAGCTGGGAAATAAATGAGCAGTCTCCATTTACAAATTGGTACACAATGTGGGGTGTTCCCATAGCACCTAACAGAACAAGTGAAGGTTTTCTTTCCCAGCATGTAACATGTGAAAAACCTTATTCAACAAGAGTGAAGGACTTCACAAAACCTCGTAGTTTATACATGATGCTTCAATCTTCCTGGCCTATATATACCTTATCCCTTCCAGAGGAAGCCATATGCAATTAATGCAGAGTTGCATAAAACAGGTGGTTGGGAGAAAGTGGAGACTTAAATGAAAATTGCATGCCCTTTCCCAAGCTGGTATTCAGGATATAAAATATCAGCAGGCCCAACTGGGGTAATCTTTTACAGGGGGAACACGTGAATACCCCAAGATGATGTTTGTGTAGCTTAGAAGACAAGCTCTCACAACAATACCATCCTGTCAAGCTCACAGCATTTAAACTTCAGACTTAATTTTATACACAGAACAAACCCAAAGTATATACTTCATTCATTATAGTAGCATCAGATGTCTATGAAGCTGATGAACTGAAGAAAGAGTAAAAGTTCCGTCTTCCTATTGCTAAATATCCTCTTTTTAGTGGGGATCTCAATATATATGCCAAATAAATATGAAGATTTTTTAATTCACCCAATTACCCCCACTCCATGATGGTGTTCTTCTGATTTCTTATAGGAACATGGAATACCAACCAACCTGGGCTACGCAGTGGCCCCGCATCACTCAGGGGTCTACCCGGTCCATATTCAGCTGTATGCAGCATGGAAGAAGGTCTGGGGTATTCAGGTCACCAGCACTGAAGAGTATCCACATCTGAAACCTGCAAGATACCGGAAGGGCTTCATTCACAATAGCATCATGGTAAGTGCATACTCTGTGTCTGAAAGGCCTTGATACCTGTGTTAAAGGGAAGGGATCACCATGCTATCTGATGATGGAGCACAGAACTTCTTTTACTCAACCATTCTATTTGACAACAGGATTATTTCCTATGCTATGGAGTAATTTACTGAGTGTATAACAATCTGGAAATAATGGGAATGAGTTTTGCATAGATTATCTATTAATATTTTCAAATTGAAAATTGATCTGGGCCTCCTTTGCTTCTCCTGAGGAATTCCTCAGTATTGCTTGTTTGCATGATTTTACAAAGAGCTAAATGTAGGCTGCTGCTCTATGGATCAAGAAAACAACAGCTCTCCAATCACTTCAGTACTAACAGTGAAAAGGGAACAATAGCACTTGAAAGCTAAATCTTTCTGTCAAGCATATTTTGACTTTTAGGCATTCAGAGTAACTTAGGTTTTCTTTTTCTTGCAAATTGAAGGGAAATGTGGTATGTACTTCCTTTCCTTGTGTATTAGCTAAAAGAAATAATACTCAAGCTTAAGAATGGTACGTCCATTGTGATAAGTGAGAGTAAAATCACATGAATTTGAGCTGGAAGTTTAACATATTCATTGGGGGAAAAGAGGGACACCATGTCTATAGTTCTAAGAAAGCCAGTTTTATCCAGTTTCAGGTATCTTTGAAGTTGTTACCACCGCTAACTCTCAAGACCACAGCATTAGTTACCAACTTTCTTTCTGTTTAGTATTTACACTAATCCACAGTATCATTCATATTGCCACTCGATCTGTCTATTCTTACATCTAATCTCCATGTAAAAAGAAGAGACAGGAATATATAGTTACCCAGAGTTGGAACTCATATTATCATATGGGGCTTTAATCATCTCATTGTTAGAATTTAGCATCAGTGGACCAAAGAACAAAGAATGATACCTAAAATCATTGATTTTAGTTGCAGTTGAAGTCTATAGAAATCAGGAAGTATAAAAATAATTATTCACATACACTTAAAATCAGAGAAAGTATCGAGATTCTATCATTGTTCTTTCATTGTGTGATCACCCAACATGTCATAAAGGAAATCATCATTAGCCAAGACTCCATGCTTTCATTTACCTTGAATTTAATTATGAAAGTGAAATGAAGAATAAATGCCATCATAGCTTTCTTGTGTAATGGGGTGCATTTTCTATTAGATTATAAATACTTTATTTTTCAAAATTGGATTTTAGAGTCAATTTACTTACTTGTTTTGTCTGTTGAACCTCCAGAGCTAAAGGAAATTCAACTCAAAAATGTTGCAGAAACAGTCATTAAATAGTTTGACTACTAGTGAGAACTTTAAAGTCAGGGTAGAGTACAGACAAAACAAGGCAGAGATGGTCAGAAAAATTGACTTTGAATCCCTAACCCTGCATATTCTGCAAGACTGAGTGTCAGAAGGAGATGAGAGGCTTAATTGGATGAGAAGAATAACATTGGTAGCTGTCTGAATCAAATGAATCCTAAGATAATTTTTTATTCCTTAACCCAAGTCAGGCAGTAGTTTAGGTTTATAGAGCTAAATTAACTGTGTACATATTCTAAACTCCAAATTGTGTTTCTTTGATTGGGTTACTACACTGACATTTACAAAATTAAATCAACATGAACCCTTGGTTACAGTAAGACACCAGGAACTTTATGCTGACTATGAAATTATAGGAGTGCTAACAGTTCCTAGCTAAATCTTACCAATGTGTTGCCTTTCCCTCTTTGTCATCAGGTCCTCCCTCGACAGACCTGTGGACTGTTCACACACACTATTTTCTACAAGGAGTATCCAGGAGGACCCCAAGAATTGGATAAAAGTATCAAGGGAGGTGAACTTTTCCTCACAATCCTTCTAAACCCAGTATGTGTTCTATTAGTATATTTTATAGTGGCATCAGTATTGTCAAATAAGTTGCATTTTTTTAAATCTAAATCATGAGGACTTTTCTTTTCCAAACAGGCTTTTATAGTGGCATTTCACTTCAATTTTAATAACTAAAGCTTGCCTGAAGATCAGAGAGTAAAACAGTCATACTGGTGAGCCTTACAGACCAGGTAGTGCTAATACACACCTTTAATCCCAGTAGCCACACTAGTTGCCTTAGAAACCGGGTGGTGCATGCCTTTAATCCCAGCATTAGAGAGGATTATAAAATGAGAGGCAACAGCTCTCAGGCACAGTATCATTCTGAGATTCATGGAGGCAGGATTGTAATTTTCTGACTGAGGTAGAGGTAAGAGCCAGTGGCTGGATGCTTTGCTTTTCAGACCTTCAGGATGAACCCCAATATCTCTCTCTCTCTCTCTCTCTCTCTCTCTCTCTCTCTCTCTCTCTCTCTCTCTCTCTGTCTCTCAGCTTTATTAATCATACTTCAGGTTCTCATTGGGTTTCCTGGCTAGCATAGAATTTGTTTTGTAAACCAAGTGAAACTTGAACCCACGAAGATTCCACCTGCTTCTGCCTCCAGAGTGCTAGGATTAAAAGTGTGTGATGCCACACCCAGCTCATGGCCTTATTCTTTATGAGCAAAACATTTTTACTGAAATGTAATTAAAATCTGCATTTCAAATCCTTTCCTTGATCCAATCTGGTTTCTTGGGAACTTTTCACAGTGAATATGATTTTGACTATGGGCTTATTTCTTTATTGTATTGGCATATTTTTTAATTTATCCCTAATTTTTGAAGAGTTTTTATCATGAAAAGATGTTGAATTTTCCTAAAAGGCTTCTTCTTTTGCACACAATTAGATGATTAGATTATTTTTATTCTTCATCCAGTTTTTAACATACAGCATTCAGTGATTTTCTGATTCTGCACCAGTGCTGCATCCTTGCTATAAATTCTATGAGCACGATGAAGAAATTTTTTATATATTATTTGGTTTGGTTGTCTATTATCTCCTAGCCCTCTTAATTCTAAGATTCACCAGAGAACAATCAGTTCCACCATTTTGTTCAAATTATTACTTTCATTAAAATGTTAAATACTGACTAATATGTAATTTGATCAGGACCATCACCTGGAAAGTTTCCAGGTAAGTGGCCCCAGAGACACATGTTGTGGGGGTCTCATATGGACAAAACCCAAAAGACACCATACTATCCAATGAGGCTTTGTTGTTATTGTTCAAGAACTACAACTCCCATAATCCCAGAATGTTATCTCGTCCTTGGGCAGGCTGGGTTTAAAGGCTATTTAGGTTATAACATCCTGAGGGGTTTTAAGCACATATTTATAAATGATATTGAAAAGTAATGTTGTTGTTGTTGGTTGTAGTGTTGTTCTTTGTATTTACTATTAGGGTAATGCCTGCTTCATTAATAGGGGTTTGGAATTTTATTTCTTACTTCCTCTTCAACTTTTTGGAGGAATTTAAACCAAAGTAATATTAACACACTTAATATTTGTTTGTTCATCAGTGAAATCAGAAAGTCCTGAGTTCCTTCGAGTTAAGAATATTTTCTTTCTTTTCAAATTATAGTGTAATTACATCAGTCCTCTTCCTTCTCTCCCTCCAGATTCTCCCATACCTTTCTTGTTCTCCTTCAAACTTTTGGCCACTTTTCTTTCATTGTTATCACAGTCATATGTGCACATAAATGTTTATTTCTAAGTATATATAAATAACCTGCTCAGTCTGTATGCTACATGTATGAATGTTTTCAGAGCTGACCATTTGGTATTGGGTAAACAGTTGGCAGTTTCTTCCCTTAACTATTTCTTCCACTCACAGCACCCTTTTGCCTGTACTTCTTTGTGTAGGGTTGAGGCCTCATGGTCTTTCCTCATCCATTTTGATTAGTCTATTGCTATTGTCCTTGATCAGATCATGTTTGGGCAGTAACTTATGAGACACATCTCATGGCAAACCTTTTGATTCTCTGGCTTTTTTAATCATGCTGCCCCTTCTTCAGAAATGTTCCCCGAGCCTTAGATGCACGAGTGTTTTATAGAAGCATCAGTTAGACCTGGACTCCTCAACTTTGTACTTGTGGTTTCTAAAGTAGTGTATGTTTCCAAAAGAAGATTTTTTGATGAGGAGTGAAAACTACAGTTGTTATCTGTGGATAGAAGGGCAAATGTTGAGATTGATACTTGGGATTGTGATGGTTTAGTAAAATAGTGTTCTACATTCTTCTCCAGTATCTACTATTTATTTATTTTATGTGTATGAGTTTTTTTTTGCCTGGGTCTATGTATGTGTACCAAGTACATCCCTGGCGGCCATGGATATGAGAAAACGGCATGGGCTTTCCTGGAACCAGAGTTATGATTGATTATAAACCACCTTGTGGTTCTGGGAACTGAACACAGATCCTCTGAAAGTGTAACCAGTGCTCCACTCTACATGATGTAGTCTCTACATCATTTACTGAACCAGCCCTCCAGCCGCTATTAAGAGGCTTTTAATTATTGGCTTAATTTTTCTTTTTGTGGCTATCATTAGATTTATATTTCTAGAAAATTCTGTTTTGTACATTGATTTGTTGGTATGTGATGCCTATACTGCCCTCACAATCCTTTGTATTTCTGAAGTATCAATTATAATGTCTCTTCTTTCATTTCCGATTTCATTATCTAAATCATTTCTTTTCCTACTCTGTCAACTTGTATAAATTTGTACAAATCAAAACTCTTAGGGCATTGATTAGATTTCTGTTATTTTTATAGTCTCTACATCATTTACTTCTGCTCTTATCATTGCTTTGTCCTCTTTTATGATACCTTTGAGCTTAGCGTTATCTTCTTTCCTAGTTCTCTGAGGTGTGAAACCCGGAGTTTATTTGAGAATTTTCTTTACTCTTCATTTGACATTCAGTGTTACCATCTTCCCTTTCAGAATTTCTTTACAATCCCTCTCAAGACTAGTTGGTAAATTCTAGGCATACTAAAGGGAGGGTAGATTTCATCCCCCAAGTAGTATGATTCTTTATGATGCTTAGCAAGAAAATCCAACTTTGCTAAGTATGTGCATATATAATGTATAAATATACATATACAATATAATTGTCAGTTGTTATCTGAATATTTGTCAAATTCTCTAAATGTACTATTGTTATGTTGTTCTGTAACCAAAATTTGACATTTGCAATTTAATCAGCAGTACATGTTTAGCTCTGATAATATATTTCCTCGTTAATATATCAGTAGACACACTTAAAATCTCGAAAAGTATCCACATGTGGAAGACTAAATTGAAAATGTGTATTGGTGGGCTATAATCATACATTTAGATAACCCAAAACCTAATTCATTATTGGACATCAAATATAGAAGGCAGCCCATTTTTCTTACTTGTGTCCTTTTAGCTATCAAAGTTTTTAATAAATATATGTGCAGAATCATAGCTGTATGGGACTATATCACCATGAGATGTTTGGATTATTTAAGCTCTCTGATTTTTCTCCCATAACGATTTCATTTTTGAGGTCTCAGAGAAGCATGTCCTCATTTACATCTCATTGCACATGGAATGTAGGAGATAATGGGATTTATGCTATAACCACCTTGCTTAATTTAAGAAAATTTCATGCACAGAACAAGAAGTGTATGCTTTGAATAAAACTAGAAGGAAGCATCAGCTATATTTGAAATGGCTTTTTGTTAGGTTGTTTATATATAATATTTTAAAGTCACAAAGAAATCAAATGTAAACAAACCTGTCTGTATGAAAATCATAGCATAACTTATAAGTTTAATAAGAATAGTGAATTAAATTGGAATAGAAGTGACTTAACTGGATATTACATTTCATCCACTGAAGGTGCATGTTTACTTAAACCAATGCAAAGAAAACTGTGTTGATTGATATGCCGGACTCACACAGAACATGAAACATAAAATTGGAGGCTACATACTCTTTAGCAAGAAATTTTATTTTTTTAACTCACCTGGAATTATAAAAATAACTACAAGCTGGGCAGTGGTGGCACACGCCTTTAATCAAGCACTCGGGGGAGAGAGGCATTGAACTCACAGAGATCAATGCCAGTCTGGTCTACAAGAACTAGTTCCATGACAGGCACCAAAACTATAGAGAAACCCTGTTTCAGAAAACAAAAATCAAAAGACAAAAAGACAAACAAAAACTATATAAAAATTAAGATTACACTGCATAGGCAGACTTTTCTCTCCTGCCAACCAGTTCCCAAATAACCATACAGAGATTTATATTAATTATAAATGTTCTGCCAAAGTCTTAGGCTTGTTACAAGCTAATATTACATTTTAAATTACCATATTTCTTCCTTACACTCTGGCAATATGGCTCAGTACTTTTCCTTAGTCAGTCAAGTTCGTCTCTGCTTCCTCTCCATCTCCCCGTGACTCTTGAGACTCCTTCCCTTTTTCTTCATGCTCTCATTTTGCTTGGCAGTCTTGCCTAAGTTCTACCTGTCTACCTATTGGCCAGTCAGCTTCTTTCTTAAACCAATACAGTGGCATACATCCTCACAGTGTAAAGGAATAGTCCACACACATAAGTGTCAGTGAAAATCAAAATAGAAACTTTGCATTTCACCTATTGTCATTGAAAATGTATTCTCAGTAGATGCCCAGGTCCATTTATCTTTATTCCTATTTTTTGGTTCCATTCTTGACCCATACCTGCTCTGACCCTCTTTATATACATTCTGTCATCAACACACTGAACGCTGCTGCCCCTTCTGTACGTCCTTCCCATGTTTGATGGCTGTTAATATTTATTGAATGTCTAATTACTAGTTTTATTGAATGTCTAATACTTCTAGTTTTCAATATTGAATCTAATACAATTCATAAAGCATGATTCTGATATGTAAATGACTTCTTTTAAAATAGAAGATAACACAGTGTCTAATAATCCATCTATAGTAGTGGTTAACCAAGAAAACTATCTTCATCACTGTAAAACACACTTAAACGACTCATCATCAACATGCAAATGTGTTTTGATTTCAACCTGAAAGAACAGGGGAAAGGGAGAGTTTCAGAATCTCCCTTGTATCTAACAACACACTGTGCTTGCTTTTAGCACTGGAATGGATGGTGAATTCAAAATAGAATATTTAGATAAAGGAGTTAGATGAGCACATGGGAAGCAAAAAGAGAAGAAACTAGTGCAGATAGAAGAGTGTATCCTATTATTGGACTACAAAGTCTACATTGGCCAAAAAGTGGACCACAATAATGTCTTAAAAAGCAGTGTTGCTCACAATCTGCACAGTATACAGAGGTAGCAATCTAAGAAGATGCCTTTCAATTTGGTAGAGAAACATGCTACAGACAGCCTGACCCAACACGGTAATGCTGGGTGACTTCAATACTTCACTCTGATCAGTAGAGAGGTCATCCAGTCAAAAACTAAATAGAGAAACTCCGAAACTAAATGACATCATAAATCAAATGGACCTAACAGTCAGCTATAGACCATTTCATTCGAACAATAAAGAATGTACTTTCTTCTCTGCAACCTATGAAACTTTCTCCAAAATTGGCCAAACATTAGGACACAAAGCAGTCTAAACAGATTTATTAAAATTGAAATAGTATCCTGCATATGATCAGACCACAAAGGAATAAAGCTACATATCAACAAAAATAAGAATGACAGAAAGTACACAGACTCGTGGGAAACCAAAAAGCCGACTGTTAGATATAATTTAGTCAAAGGAGAAACCAAGAAAGAAATTAGAAAATTCCTCGAGCATTGAATAAAAGTAAAATCACAGCATACCAAAGTCTCTGAGGTACAATGAAATGTTCTCTCTTTGGGTTTACAGCACTATGTGCCAACATGAAAAACTGGAGAGAGCTCATACTAATAATTTAATGTTACACCCAAAGTCCTTGGAAAAATAAAAACAAACAGCAAATGAATATTCAGGTAGAGACTATAAAAGTTAGGGCTGTAGTTTTTTTTTTTTTTAGAGTTAGGTGTTACGGGTTTGCCCCTGACCAGCCAGGTTCACGCTGCCATATTATCTATTGTTGTCTTTGTTCAGCTCATGTTCAGGCAGTCATATTGGCAAAACTATGAATATAGGTTTTCATATTCCTAGGAGACACCATCTTACAGCAACCATTTTGACCCTCTAACTTTTACAGTCTTTCTGCCCCCTCTTCTTCAATATTCCCTGTGCTTTAGGTACCTAGGTTATTTTGTAGATTTGTTCATTGAGACTGGATTCCCCAACTCTGCATTTTGATTGGAGGCAACTAGGAAATAGTGTGAGTCAGTATAATTGTCTTCCTCAGAGAAGAGCACATTAATAAGTTACCCAATACTGGATGATCTATCCTTAAAACAAATATACAAATAGCATTATGTAGACTGAGCAGGTTATATTTAAGAATATATACATATATGCATGCAACAACAGTTAATGAAAAAAGAGGCCATGAATTTGAAAGCAAGCAAGGAGGGGGTATGTGAGATTTGGAGGACAAAACAGGAAGAGAGTAATGATGTTGTTACAATATAATCTCAAAAATAAAAGAAGTAATTACAAAATCAAAAGAGACAATAAAAATTAGGGTTGAAATCAGTGAGACAGGAACAAAAATCACAAGAAAAACCAATGAAATGAAAAGTTGGTTCCATGAAAAAATGAACAAAATTGACAAATATCTAGCCAAATTAACCAAAAAGGTGATAGAATCCAAATTAATTAAAGCAACCATGAAAGGGAAACAGTACAGCAGATATTGAGGGCATTCAGAGAAGTATGGAGAGATATTTTTTAAATGCCTACTAAAATTCTAAAAAAACTGAATTTCGAGATAATTATGACCTACTAAATGAAGTAAATAATTTAAATAGTTCCACAAAAAAAAAACCCTAATGAAATAATGAAACAGAAGCAATAACAAAAATCTCCCAACGAAAAATATCCCAGGACCAGATGGTTCTGTTGCAGAACCATACCTGATCCCAATGGAAGAACTAAAACAAATTTTCAGCATTTTTTTTTGTTTGCAAGACACAATGATGATGGTGAAAGTCAATGTGCTAGATGATAATATTGACATCAAATCTTCTTTGCAACAGAATAAATCCACAAAATCTATCAAGGTAAAATCTAATAAGGAATAATGTCAACTTCTAATTATCAAAGAAGCTATTGGGATGATCTCAGCCTTGTGTAACTGTGAACATTGTACAGGATAGCTGTAGGCCCTTGCTGACATACTAAGCTCCATGGAACTGATTTTCCCTTAACAGACTATTTGTAGGATTAAGGAAGCAATCACTTCTCTTATTTCATGAAATGGCAATAATCTGTGCTTTCTGTGTTCTCAGGCAAATAGACTTTTTTACACAAATATTTTCCTATCAAATCATAGAGAATATGAGGTGAGTTTCACTGAAACATTACAGGCCAGTCTTATATATGGGAATCTGTGTGATTTTTTATTTGTTTGTTTTAACAGGGCTTCTCTGTATAGCTCTGGCTGTCCTGGAACTCTGTAGAGCAGACTGGCCTTAAACTCAGAGATCCACCTGCTTCTGCCTCCAGAGTGCTGGCATGCACCACCACTCCTCATTTCTTTTTATGATTTTTACATTTAGAAGAAACAATATAATCTATAATCAACATACGTAAGAATAGAAAGATAAAACTTGGTGATATTTACTGGTAGATACTAGAAAAGTGGAATCTTACCTTTCACTACTTTCTTCCTTGACAAACACGATTGGCAGATGTGACACAACCAGGAATTTCGAATTTTTACCAGGACTTTCTGAAGAAATATATATATATATATATATATATATATATATATATATATATATATATATATGTATAACCTAAAATACTAATTAAAACTTACAAAAGTCCACAAACAACTCTACCAGTATCCCTCTCTCTAGTGTGCTTAAAATAGAATAAAAAAATACATAGTTCTTTTATCATCTTGGGAATTCATGTGCCTAAAGGAAGGGAAATAGATTAAATTACTTGAAAAATTCTTTATTTTTCTATCATCTAACTTCTATAACTGCTGTGAAATCTAAAAGGAATGAGCTCTCCTTAGAGAAGCAGCGTATTTTTTACCCTGCATCCAACATAAATACTCACATTTGTGTTTTCTACACCAAACTAGAGTAGTATTTTTTTCTATGTTCAAACGTCGTAGTATTATTGGGTTTTGTGTATTTAGAACAGTTGTCTTTTATTTTAATCATCCATAAGCTGTCATTTAGGAATGTATCTTGTTGCTGTGATAATTTTAAGCTTATTTTTATTATTTTTAATTCAGTGTATGTATGTTTGTCTCTACATGTTTTTGTCCATGTTCAAGTGGTACCTACAGAGGTCTGAATAGGGCCCTGGAGATCTGTGCAGTTGTGAACCACTGCATATGAAGACCTGAACTAAAGACATGTCCTTTCCATAAGAAGTATATACTCCTAACCACTGAGCATCTCGTCACTTCGCTGTTTCTGTAATTCTAAACATTTAAAACTATGACATTAATTTCTAATCAACCATAAAAGAGAAAGTAAAAATTTGAATAATTGGTACACGCTAAAATCTAATTATCATTATACATTAGATATTTGGCTTTAGAAAACCACAAGGAATTGTGTGTTCTGATTTCCTTGGGTACCAATTTGCTTTGGTCAAATGTGTATCAAGATTGAAAACTATATGATCTGAGCACCATTTGAATGACAGCTGAAAAGAATAGCTAGGCACCCATCCACTTAACATTCAGATAGCTCCCTGTTATTTGTCTTAGATTCTTATTGTGACCTCATCACATATTGATATTTTCCTGCACTGTTCCACACTTGTCAAACACTAACATGTATTTCCCTGGTGCCGAATCCTTCTTGTATTTTCAATATAATCTTTGTTCAGACAGGAAGAAATATAATTTAATCATGTCTGAGGTGAAACAGCTTATCCCAGGTAGCTCGCCATCATTCAAGTAAAGACACTACCCTATAAAATATGCAGTGACTGACAATAGTTTTCAAAAAAAAAAAAGAAAGAAAGAAAAGAAAAAGATCTGAGATCTTCTCAGATAAGGTCATCAGTAACTAAAAAGCTTAAAATGAATCTGCCCTACTGGATCTAATTTTTCCCTTACTCATTTTAATTTTGTACTACACAAAGCACAATATGGAAATAAGACTTTCTAGGGACTTTTATTTGTTTGTTTGTTTATTTTGATGGATGCAGTTGAAAATCCAGGACTCTTACATAGTGGAAATTCTGGAGACAGGTTATTTACTGTGTCTTCCAAAGTTCAAAACTATGCCTACGCTCACTAACTGGTGCCAAGTCTACTGACCTTTTGTTAAGTTCAAATAAACCAGCAGATGCATTCCTGAAAGAGTGCTACACTTGAAACTGACAGTAGACTATAATGCAACTGCAGTAATACTTGTAAAGGGTTTCACATGGAGGTTCAGGAGGGACGTGGAGGGGGATGGTTAGGGGTACAGAGTTTATTAGAACATCTGTTAACTCTACCGCAGACAGATAGAACACAGCACAGTGGAGACTCTGATGAGAGGTCAGGGCTAAGCAACCAGAGAAAACACCAGGGCAAAAACCTCTGAAGAGAGAAGGAAGAACCCAAGTGGCAGAAATTGGAATTGTCTTCTTACATTTTTTTGTGAGGATGTGGGTGCTTTCACACTGTAAACCTACAGTGAGGCTCTGATCCCTAGGGAAAGGATGAGGAGGCTGTGTGGCCTAACACCCCCTTCCATGTAAACTCATTTGTCCAGGTGAGAGATCCTGGCACCCCGAAATCTATTAGCCAGTAACTCAAATGTATCTCGAAAGCATGCCTCTTAGTGACATGAGAAAGGCCTGCAAGTTAGGAGGTGTGAGCCGCAGGATTACATTTTTATATTCCAGACTTTGGTTTACATAAGGATAAAGAAATAGAAAAGGAATTTTACAGGAAAGGGAAGTAGAGCAGGACACCCAGGAGATAATACCTTCAGAGCTCAGAATTGACGCCATAGACTAGGATGGGGCTTCATTGCCTGGAACAAGTATCAGGTGCTGAAATCTTTGAGCAAAGGAAGATGCCATTGAGTCTAAGTAGCATACTGGGCAGTGTTCTGGACAGCCTGAATTAGTACAGGGACTAAAGAGGGAGCTACCAATGGGCACAAGCATCAAAAGAGTTATTAAAAACGTAATCAAAGGGCTGAGTCAGGAAGTCTAATGAAGGGCTTTGAATATCTTTTGAGTTGGAGATGAGTAGGCAGAAAGTACTAGAAAAGTCATGGATGGAATTGATAATGAAGGACTGCTCATAAGATATTTTTTTTAACTTTCTGCATCAGAGGAGGAAATGGAGAAAGCGAAGAATAAAGATAGAATCTTACAGGGTTGCTGCATACCTGCTAAGCAGTAATCCCATTAAGTAGTTTTTGAGAGAATAAGGCAATACCCCAAGGCTCTGATGTGCAACATTTTAGCACCCCATCTTGAGACAAGTCCATCATCAAGGCTGTAACAATGCAAGTGCAACCCCTTGCAGCTCAAGTCCAGATGTTGCTTCTTTTTGAAGCATCTATTTATAAACACATAGCAGCTCATGTCCCAGCACAGATAAGAGTATATACTAGAGTCAGAGCAAGCTGGGATTTCAGGAAGGCAGATCTTCAGGAAAGAGAAGCAAGTAGCCAAGTTACAGAGGAAGAAATTATTATCCATCAACCTTACCATAATCCAGATGTAATTAATTAATTTCTGTTCTCTGTACCTAGTGTACCATTGATGAAACTGAAATATTATGGCTAATATTTAAACAATTTAAATAGAGCATGGGTGAAAGGAGGTAGATAACAAGAGTTGAAGTGTTTAATTGAAATTAGAAGAGTAATTTTAAAAACAATCTCACCTTGTCCATGCACTCTTGCTGCACCTTCAAACACTTAGGCTGGCTGAGTGAGTATGATGAGTCTCTGAGCTTGGGGAATTTCTTGGCAGGCACCATATATATGTGTGGGATTAGTGCTGGCTTTTCAGAAACGTTCAAGGCAGCGGCGATGGACAGAGAAACGGAAACGTCAACAGGAAATAGCCTGAGCCAAAGTTTCAGACGTTGTATTATTTACTGATGGACAAGAGAGACCCAGATAGGCAAGTTATTTACAGAAATTCATTTCTTCGTATGGGCGACAAGTACGCCGAGGCAACATTTCAAGTGTGATATGAAAGCCCTTAGGTAGATGTTTGATAATTTTGTATATGTTTGATAATTTCAAGTGTGATATCAAGGCCCTTAGGTAGATATTTGATAATTTTGTACATGTTTCATAATTTCAAGTGTGAATACAGGGCCCTTTGGTAGATGTTTGATAATTTTAGCTTTCATTCTACAGCAAAGCCCTTTCAGGAAAGTAGAATATCCAGTCTTTGGCCTTACCACCGGGAGCACATCTGGTTCTGTCATCATAAAGTCTCAGCATCTGATGCAGAGCGAGGCCATTGCCTCCATTCCAAGCGCCCCCCTTTATAAATAACACTAGTATTTCTTACTAGGGGCTGTGGGATTTACAGGTATTCTCGCCTTATTTATTTGTGCAGAAATTAACTGCTAACTTGTCTATTGCAGTGAATCTGCCTCTTTCTAGACAGAGACTTTGAAGCAATTAGAGTTCTTGGGAGCTCTGGGTCTCTGCCTTCCAGCCCAGGAGAACAGTCACCGGCTGTGAGAAGAATGGACTCCCGCAGAGTGTATAGATTGTGGAAAATTCTATTTCCACTCACAGAGAGACCTACAATCACCTACTTCCCCTTCCTTCTCCCCCTTCTCTGTTTTTTTTTCCCTCTTCAAGTTTGCAGGACTAACCTTTACAAAAGGACACGAATCACCATTTCCACAGTGATTCACACTCACAGCAGGGATTTTGTAAAATCTGAAGTCAGCTAAGATCCCTGGCCTTACAATAGATGATATTATTCTTCCTGTTCACTCTGAAACTCGAGATCAGAGATAGTATAATGAGGTAGAAAATGTGGGCAAACTTTGCTCTTTTTCTGAATTTTTTATTAGTGCATGTTTTAATTTTCTAAAATAGAATTTACTTGTAAATTGGTAACACGGAATTTAAAGTAGGCTATCCCAAAAGAAAAAAAAAAATATGTCTTGAATCCTGTCTTCTCAATTCAAAAAAAAAAAAAGCTGCATTCTTGTATAGACATTCATGCATCTTTCCAATTGCTGCTGTTGCCACAATCCTGAGAAAAATGCAATTTCTATTCCTCTATATTCTAGACTTTGAACAAGTCCATAAGATCACATTTATGTTTTTTCCTTTCTATATTGTTTTCATAAAGAAATAAATGAAAACAACAGTATTTTATTGATAAAGCCTATTTCATCTATTGTAACTGGGTAATTTCGCTTTCTGAACTTGCATAATGAAAGTAGTAGAAAAGCTTTTTAGCATAAATAAATTTTCAACAGCAAAATGCACATTCTCCTACTTATGTGCCATTAGTTAAAAGATAAAAACAGTACTGAAACAAACAAACACAACCCTCTTTTTCCTCTCTTATTTTGAAACTTTTAACATATAGATAAAACAGGCATAGTATTTCTGATATTTATTGATAATACGGAAACAAGAACCCCCTCCCGTCAGGGCTCCTGTACGTAGCAGGCTAGTACAATGAAAAGGATGTTAAACATTCACAGAACTGTGAACTTCCTTTGCTCTCACCTTTCTACAGAGTTAAACATTCTGGATTTTATCTTTTCTGTAAATTATATATATGTGCATACTGTTAGCGTCTTGTGTCATTACACTAGGATTTGGTTTTAAATAACTTGGGAGGCAGCTTCGATGTTAAACACGCTTACATAATTTACACATAACTATGATCAGCTGAGGTCAGATGCCTGCATTCGACTACCAAGCCAGAATGGACTGGTGCAGAGCACAAAGCCCAACACTGTGTGATGTGGGTATTGTGTGATAAGGATCACTGGGGTTCACTGACTGCCAGGCTCTCAGATAAACCCAAGTTCAGGTTCAGGGAGAGATTATGCCTCAAAGCAGTAGACAGAGAGGAGTCAAGGAAGACCCTGATACCCTCCCCTGGCTTTTGCATACACAGAGACACAGCAGCATGCATGTGTGTAAACCACAAACACCCACTGTCACACAGAGAAAAATAGCTAGAAAAATCAACATTGAAAGAGTTTAATTAAAACAAAAGACAGTCAGCATGAATACTGGTTTGTTTCTCTCTGCCTTGTTTTTTTCTGTTGATTTCTTCCCTCCATCTTTTCCTTAGTGTCAAATATAGTGATAATTCAGAGACAGTATCTCCATCTAAAACATTTTAATAACTCCTGTTTTATAATTTTGGGGAAGTAAAATCATTTTCCTATTGTTTCAATAATAATTGTATATCAATGGTGAGGCAGAAAAATGAGGTATTTATGTAAATCTTAAACTGACTGGAACCATTAGGAAATTCTATTATAATACTTTATATCTATTATATCTATTCTATCTAATACTTTATCACCTAATACTTATCATCTAATATCCATCTGTGTCTATCACTAATGTTGTTTCAGTCCATTTTTATTTTCTTTTTTGAAATTGAACCAATACTGCCTTTTAAATTATTGGTTAAAATAATGAGAAACTTACTACATAATGAATGGTTACAGCCACCTAAATTTTCTAAATTGCCAATCTTCACGATTACATCTCAATCATTGTATTAAGGCTTTTTGCTTGATGTATTAATCCTGTGAGGATTCTATTATGTGTATGTTCACGTACATTTTTAATTTAATGAATATAAGATACCATTCTCCAGAGGAACTGGTATTAAAACTGAGCAGAGCAAAAACAGTTTCATCAGATAAGGGGGTAGCTTCCTTGGAAGGAGCCATGAAGATATGAAAGTGGGAGTGTTTCTAGTCAGAAGAAAAAGGCATATTAGCCAGGTGGTCGTGGTGCATGCCTTTAATCCCAGCACTCGGAAGGCAGAGGCAGGCGGATCTCTGTGAGTTCGAGGCCAGCCTGGTCTACAAGAGCTAGATCCAGGACAGGAATCAAAAGCTATGGAGAAACCCTGTCTCGAAAGTCCAAAAAAAAAAAAAAAAAAGAAAGAAAAGGCACATTCTGTTAGGTATGGTAAACTACTATGGGAGACTAGGAAATCATGTGCCGCATTTGAAATATAAGACAAAACTGTAGACGCCTGAAATAAGGTCATGGAATGCTCAGCATAATGTGTTGACAGTGTGAGGTCTATTATCCTGATGAAGATAAGGAATCCATTTAAATGAAGGGGCAGAAGAATCAAATCATTATTGTAATTTTTACTTGTGTTTAACGTTTAAGGGCTTCTGTGTCAGAAGTTTCAGTATCTGTCATTCCTGAAGCATGTGGTGTGTGTCCTTCCCTCCCTACTATTTGTTCTCACCTTAACCTCACTATTTTTCCTTCAGATTTCCACCTGAGTCCTTCTTTCTGGCCCCTGGGGTCCCTTCACTTGTTGATCTGAAAGTTACCTCTTTGCACACAAATAGAGCTGTATGCCTAACACAGTTCACAGTGGGCTATTTAGCTTCTTAAGTCTCCCCTTCAAGTGCACAGTATTATACCCCAGTTCATGTCATGTCGGTACAGAGGACTGAATACGTTGATTCATCCTCATGGGATAAAAAATATGCATTGTAACTGCGTCTGTCTAGAAAATGTCCTTTCTCTCGTGAGTTGTTTACATTGTTTTAAAAGATGGGCAAGAAAAGAAAAAAATGGGAAAGGAAACAGAGGAGAGAAGACAAAATGAAAGGAACGAAAGAGAAGGGAGGACAGGGAAGGCAAAAGAGAGACATGGAATTAGAAAGTTGTTCCTTTTCTGATGTAAAATAAGGGGATATTTCTACATAATCCACTAACACAACTTCAAAAAATCTCTTTTTAATCTTATTTATCATGTTTTCCAAAGTACTATAAAAAAAGTCATGCAAAATCCGTATGCTTAAATATTACTGCATGTAAAATGAATAAAATAGTTTTTATTGTTTTACAGAGAAAAGGCAAATATTTTGGAGTACATAAAAAGGATGATAATTTGGATATAAATCCCCATTTGAAACAGTAGAAATATAAATCATTTTTAACATAAAGTGATATTTGAGACGTGCCAAAAGCCTGTGATTCTGAGTTTTAAATGCTGCCTAATTCTTTCTCCATGCTCCAACACATAAATCAGCCTATAAAGACTTCCTCCATTATAAACGGTTTGAGTTCATTACATGTTTTGCTTTTGACAGCGTTCTGGGTGGAATGTCAGTTGACTGTGCTGTCTGAGCTATTTTTAAATTATAAAATTTCTATCATTACTTTTCATTCCAGTGAACAAATTGAGTCATCAAATGCAGTGCTTGCTCGGTCAGTCAAGACTGCGGGTTTCATTTGATTTTGTTGTCGACCAAAACACCTCAGATGTTTCTGGAAAGTTTTTCTGTTCTCCTTATTAGTGTTCCTAGTTTTAAGGTCTCTTAATTTTTACATTAATAGGCTTGCTTGTTGATATCCTGTTTTATTCAACATCGATAGCTGTGAAAATTTTAACAAATGAACAGTCAATAGAATTAAAATAACATATAAATTTAGTATGGAAAAATTACCAAACAAACATGGAAGAACTTACCCATTATTACATATTTCCAGATGATTTAAAAGATGGAGATGAGTTTAAAGTAAATGAGAAACTCGAAGCCTTCAAACCAATCAGAAAATTCTCTCAGATTTCTTTACCTTTGCAAGGAGAGAGGATGCTGCTTATTGTTTGTCAAGCGATAAGATGCTCCTCACTGTCCTCAGCCATTGATCCTATAGATCTGTCTTCATTGAACTTCACACCTAACAGAACATTCAGTGTTCAATTACCTCCCTGTGAGAGAATTAACTAAAGCCAGAGAGGCAGCCAAGAGATTTAGGAGTAAGGGAAAGGTCATGTTTTTGTAAATGGAAAGTTCACGATAACTCCAGTCTCCTCTAACACTATGGAAATCACTCACTTACACCATAAAGATAAGGTTTCAAGCATGGGGTATTTCTTTGATTTATAGTTGTCATTTTTAACACAATGTAAAGTATTCAATAATGCTTTTCAAAATATAAAATCTAAGTAGCAGAATCTTGTTCCTTCTTGCAGCTGTTATTATGATAGCCACTTAAATTCTCTTTCACACACAGGTACACACTCAAATCAAATGTGAATAAAAGATGTGCTGTTGAAACTGCCATCCTCTTACAATTTCTTTTCAGAAGTCCATTTCGTAGTCCACTTAAACAATTTGCTGCAGCAATCAAATCTTCATGACAGTGCTTTCTTCACGGGTGAGATATTGGACTCATATGCACAGTTAAGGAATTATGGAATTTAGAAAAATAAAAAGGATATTTATATACATCACATTGCTGCCAATTTGAGGCAGTTTATAGTCTATCTTTTACTGACCATTTCTTGAAAATTATATAAAATGAGTCTTGACTCTTCAGTCACTTGGCTTCACAGGTTTGAAAACTGTGACAGCTGGGCCTGGTGGTGCACACCTTTAATACTAGCCAGCACTCTCTCAGGGGACAGAATCAGGCAGAACTCTAAGTGGAAGGACAGTCTGGTCTACAGAGCGAATTCCAGGACAGCTAAGACCACAACAGAGAAAACCATGTAAAATCCAGCCTCAGAAAACAAAACAACAAATCAAAGCTATGTGTCCATCTACTGAGTAGTAAGTCCAAAATCAAGTGTTCAGCTCTACCTTATAAAATATGAGTAAACAGAAGCTTTTCTGTCCATCTTTGCAACAACTCCACTAGGTGACTCACTCATACACAGAAAACTATACCTGTTTTAATCACATAGAGCTGACTGTTTCTAGAAAATAATGACATTGCTTGATACAGAAAACACTATCAAAACCCTTCTCAAGATTCCAGGGGCTTCTAATTTAATCTTAGAATTAAGTATAAACTCCAAACCTTGGGCTCCCAACTTTCTTGTCTACAGACATCAAGTTTTACTTTTTAATCTTCATTTTTTACACTCGGAACAGGTCACCTATACTTCCTGCAGTTTTCCAGACATGCCAAGGTAGTCTGCTCCCTGGAGTTTTGTCACATTGCTTCAAATATTTTCTTATGAAGAGTTTGTAAAGCTGACTTATTTTCATCTTCCAAAGTCACTCATATTGCTGAGTTGCCTGACATCTTCCCATGTCACTCAGTACCACTTATCCTTTCTAAATTCACACCATTTAACACTCTGTGAAGCAAGTATGTGTCCTTCATCTTTCAACCCTCCTTTCAGTCCATTACTATGTACCCCACATTGACTCCATATGCCTAGAAATATTCTTGTTGAGGTAAGAAATCTGAGGAGAACACTAATAACATGGAAATTGTTGAACCATTAAAGGAAACCATTCTGTACTCTTCCATGAAATCTTTGTGGACTTCAGAAGTAACCTCTAGGAAGAAAATGGAAATTCTGCTGACTAACACAGTTGACATAACTTCATACGTTTTCAAATATCCTTAACGTTATTTATTCTTCTCCTGTTATCCTTCTTCCCCCTCCCGATTAAAGCACCCCCATTTTTGTATCTCCCCTTTCATATCACCTGTATCTTGCTATGCCCCCTTCTAGAGCAACCATCTACCATTATCAACTTTTAACATCCTGACTTCTCTGGTTATTTCAGGTTACATTGTCAACACATATGAGAGAAAACACGTATGTTTGTCTCTCTGAGTCTGGGTAATCTCACCCAAAATAATGTTTTCTAAGTTTATCCATTTGCCTAAAAACTTCCTGATTTTCTTTTTCTTGACTGCTGAATAATATTCCAGAGTGTGTATTTATCACATTTTCATTTTCTACATATCTGTTAAAAGACATTTAAGCAGTTTCTATCCCCTAGCTATTATGAATAGAGCAATAATGAGCATGGCTGAGTATACAGTATCTGTACCATAGAGGTTGAGTCCTTTGACATATGCAAACAGGTCATATAGCTGGGTCATATGTATCTTAGTTACAGCTCTATTGCTGTGAAGATACACCATTATAAAATAAAGCATTTAATTGCAGGTTTTCTTATGTTTCAGAGTTGTTCCATTCTTACCATGGAGGGATCAATAAGACATGTCACTGTAGCAGCAACTGAGTGTTTTGTATTCTGATTCACAGGCAGCAGAAAGAAAGAGAGAAAGAAACACTGAGCTAGTGTTGGGATTTTGACAAAATTTCTCTACAACCCATACCTGCTGTAAGAAGGCCATACCTCCTAAGCCCTTGAAAACAGTTCCACCAATGGGAGACAAAGCATTAGAAAATGAGTCCCTGGTGGCTCTTTTAAGCCACTACAATATGGTAGATTTATTATAGCTTTTCGATGATTTTCCAAACTGATTTTTGGAGTGGCTAGACCAATTCCCAATCCCACTAACAATGAATGAGAGTACCCTTTCCCTCCATCCCCTCCAGTAGTTGTTACCAACTGTTTTCTAGATCTTGGTTATTACTGGATCAAAGGTTAAAATACCTAATACTATAGTGGACATCTCATTTAAACCACCACAGCTCATAATTACAACCTCCTTACATTTGACAAAGATGCCAAAATCATACAACAGACTAAAGATAGCATCTTCAACTAACATTGCTGGGGAAAATGGGTATCCATATTAATTAGGTTTTTATTGCTGTGAGGAGATACCATCGCTATGACAACTCTTATGAGGAAAGAATTAATTGAGGGGGCTCACTTACAGTTTCAGTGATTCAGTCCATTATCATCATGGTGGGCAATATGGCAGCATGCAGGCAGACATGGTGCTGGATGAATAGCCGAGAGTCTTACATCTTGCAGACAACAAGATGTTGACTGAATGTCACACTCATAGAAGCTTGAGAAAAAGAAACCTCAAAGTCTGCCCCCACAGTGACACACTTCCTCTAATAAGACCATACCCACTCCAACAAAGCCACAGCTCCTAATAGACTACTCTTTTTATGGGCCATTTTCTTTCAATCACTGCAATATCTATTTGTACAATAAAGCTATCAGATACATATTTGTCAGCCATTATAAGTAGGAATGCATCCTTATCTTTGTCTGTATCCTTACTGTTGTTTTATTAAAAAGGCTACTGTTTATTGTGAGTTGACATTGTTCTGATACTTTCCTGAAATTATTGATCATTTCTAGACCTTCTTTAAAATTGTTGGTCAGGGGAGTGCAATAATTTCCCCCAAACAGTATAAACTATTGGTGGTACCCTAGTTACCTCCCAGAAGTTGAAGATAAGTCATTATTTCTGAAGATAAGACTCACTTGAACATGGAACTCGGAGGAATAGATCTGACCATAAAGCCTCCTAAAATTCAATTATTAGCTTATGGAAGCTGCCGAAGTAGAAAAGCCATCAACAGCATTACCCAACTATAATGCCTATAAACTACAATGACAATCATGGTGAGATCCTCCTAAAAGAAAAAGAGTGGCCCTTATATTCTGACACAAGCTGTCTAGCTGTCTAATTGGATGGAATGCCTTCTCTACAGGAGGGAAATCATGCCTGTTCCTGAAATCTAGCCAACTACACATGGCTAGTGATGTCATCGATCTTAGAGGAAAATGTGCTACAGTCATTTCCATAAAGCATTATAATTACTAACTGCAGTCTCAATATATTTCCTAATGCTCAAAGATACATGTAATTCTTAACTCTCATCTAAGAAGCCTCTTTTTGCAGTAGATGGAGACCAACAGAAAGTCACAACAGGTAAAAATGCAGATAACCACTGACAATGTGGTAATCAGTCCAAATGGATGAATATACAGCATAATCCCTACTCCTAATCTCAGGAACCATTATGCAAAAACAGACAGTTTACAAAAGTCAGAGAACAAGGAACTCTGTGGAGAGACTGAGTTCTGTTTGTGAAAAGGAAGCTGTACTCATGAAATTCCAACAATATGGCAGCTTAGAGAAGCTCTGAGCAGTGACAACACCAGCTGGCTAAGAAACCTGAATTGGGGCAATTTCATGGAGCCCCACACATAAGTGAAGAGCTGTAGGCAATTTACTACTGCTGAGTAAGAGAGACTTAGTCTTCTCTGGGAATGAGTGAGTCCCTAAGTGATTACTCAATACAAAATCATAAGCCCTCTGAAAAGTACACGCATGGAAGTAACTCTAACTGGACTTAGCATTTTATATTTGATATTTAATCCTATATATGTTTAGTGCTAAGATGTTACTGAAATGTGTTGATAACAATAATAATTAATGAAAAAGAAACCATGAATTTGAAAGGGAGTGTCAGGGACATGAGAAACATTTAAGGGAAAAGAAAGTATGGGTAAATGATGTAAATATAATACATATTTATGAGTTATATTTAAATAAGTTTAAGTAAAAATATTGTCTATCCACAAATTGGACATTTAAGTCTGTAAATAAGACAAATTTGACGTTGGTCATTGTTTGCTCTAACACATAGAAATAACTTTACAGTTTAATGTGCAATACCATACCCTGAGTGTCTAATTAAGTTTTGGGAAAATTTGAAATAAATTATAGTTTAGTTCACATTACAAACAGCATAGATAATTCCTTTACAATTCTGTGTTTACCTCTAAGCTTTTAGTACTTCAAAAACTACTTTTTTAATTGTTTTAGTATAGACGTTCTCTTATAACCCAATAATACTGTGGTGGCTTTTAAGGGCTCAGAGATTGGAAACACTCGCTTTCCAGTCAGCTGTGCTATTTGGGAGATGGTGCAGCACAGCTTTTCTGTAGAAAGGACACCGCTGGGACAGATTGTGAGAATTCATAGGTTCACCCCACTTCTAGTTTGCTGCCTCTGCTTAGAGTTCATGGTTGAAGTTTGTGATCTCTCATTTTTCTGGATTCAGCGTGGGTCACATGAGAGTGCCTTAAAAAACACAGCAAGCAAACAAATACAACCAATAGGAAGACAATGCAGAAGGGATGTAGAGAGTAAAAGAGGAGTCATAAACCTCCTAAAAGAAACATTAGAGGGAAACAGGCGGCTCTTCCATCCTTGCGCAAGACTGTGGTGAAAACTATGGAAAAGAAGTTGAAGTATGAGCGGCGGGGCTGCGTCCCCAGCACCATGGCCGCCTGGCTAGCTTATGCTCTGAAATAACAACACACAAACTGTATTCTTTTAAACACTGCTTGGCCCATTTCTATCTAGCCTCTTCTAGGCTAATTCTCACATATTAATCTAGCCCATTTCTAATCATCTGTGTAGCTCCGCTAGGTGCGCTTACCGGGAAGATTCTAGCCTATGTCCATCCTGGGTCTGAGCTTCATGCATCTGCCTCAGAGAGCAGAGCTATGCGTCTGTCTAGGAGAGGAGAGCATGGCGTCTCTGCTCCAGAGAACAGAGCTGTCGAGTCTGAGCTCACTTCCTCTTCCTCCCAGCATTCTGTTCTGTTTACTCCTCCCACCTATGTTTTAACCTATGAGGCCAAGCAGTTTCTTTCTTACTTAACCAATGACCTTCCTCCATCATTTCCCCTTTTTCTGTTTAAACAAAAAAAAGGAAGGCTTTAACATAGCAAATTACATATAACAAAACAGTTATCAAGCAAGAATTACAGTTACAATATTTATATCTATTTTATCTTTTATTATAACAATGGAAAACTATAACTATAACTATCTATTCTTCAACTCCATTAAAGACTCCAGAAGAATACAATATTACTTAAGCAAACAAAAAGTAAGCAACTTTTAAAACTCTAGAAATAACAGTCTCAGTTTCCTAGGACTTGGATTTAGCATAAGCAAGTAGCAAATCACGAATATGGATGGAATGCAGAACTGTGAAAGTTCTAAGGAAATCTGGATAGAAGAGTGTGAGTGTGGTAGTGATGGCATTAAACACTGAAATTTGTCCTATACCACACACACACACACACACACACACACTATACCCTTTGCACCTAACGTGCCTGAACTTTCTTGCTATGTATCTTCCTGTGGGCAGTGAGAAGCAAGAAATCTCTCCAGATTTCATGGCATACAGCACGTGGGAAAAAATCAATAAAAATATTTTAACAAATATTATCAAAATGTTCATAAATACTCATTTATATGTACATTTCATCTATTCCTTCCACACAGCTGCAATTCTGTAACATATGCATTTTATTGGAATAAAAAATGAATACAAATGCATTTGTGAAGGTTTTTTTTAAGAAATGGAATATATTACTGGGGAATAAATCAGAGTAGGTTAAAAAGTTAATGAATACATTGGAAAAATATTTTTAAATAGGCACACAACCATACCTGTGCTATTTAAATCTATTTTTAATAACCAAAGAAATGGATTATGGTGGTGATCACATCCTATGCAACAAAATTCACTTTCCCTTAGGTTATTGCTTCTTCATGTATAGTTGATAATCTCAGTGGGAACAGTCCAAATAAAAATGTAGAGGTCTTGGTGTCGATGGGTATAATAAATCAACACTTCAAGACATTTATCATACATTATCAAGTATGAGGGACAATTACTTCTTATTGAAAATTTCAGAAAGATATACATATATATATATATATATATATATACATACATATATATCAAATGCAAACAGAGTCAAGATTGTGTTAGTGCTTGAAAACACTCCAAATTAGATCACTCATATTAGAAACCTTCTCTTGAAAACACGCACACAAAAATAAAGAGCACTAAAGGTATACCATAGCAATGTAGTGCTTGCCTGGAGTGCATGAAGTATTAGATATAATCCTCAATCCACAAAAAAATGGCATAACACAGAGGAGAGAGGGAAAGAGAATTATGCCAGTGTTTAATATATAAAGTGATATTATTAATTTAAAAATGTTTTAATTATAATGAATTTTCATTGACTTGTGCTTCAATGCTCAGAAATTGAATAAATGTTGATTTGTTTGAGCTCATTAATTTATTGATGCTCATTAAAAATCACCTGTCATAAAGTTATTAAGGCAGTCAGAGCCTGCTGTCTTGCTCTTTTAGGCAAATAATGAATATTTCCCTTTGTATCACGTCTAGAGATACTGTATCTGTCCTCTCAGACCTTTATTCATAAAATGATATCACTTTAAATGGGCTGGATGAATAACCTTTTTTCCCATAACTCCCATAATGCAAACAGCTTGCTTACATCCACTGTAACTAAAAACAAATAATGGTGTTCAATGTAATGTTTTATTTACAGAAAGACTCAGGTAAACTAGTTAGTATACCATTTTTGTGATGTGAGCATTAATCTGTCTTGTCAATTTTGGAATACACTGTACATTATTATTGAGCTCATCACACAGTGTGATGAGTCACAAAAGCTAACCCTTGATTCTAGTAAACACTGTAGTAAGAGCTCTAACAGGAATATTAATCTTTACTTTCTTCCACTCCCTTCTCCTCAGAATCTGGGAACCTTTGTTTCTGTGAGGTCAGAATTATTATTTACCAGTTAAACACATAAAAATTCATTAAGTGTTCAAAAATGAAATAAAAACATATTATTTTGATTGACAGTGAGCTATTGTGTTGCTTTGAAAGCAATGACCTCACCAGTTCCGCAGCTACATCTGAAGACTCAGAACAGTAGTTGCTCATTAGATATGTTAATATATAAAATGATTTTACTTAAAAAAAATTGTGACTTTTTCTGGAAGAACATCCAACATTCCTCTTTGGGATACAATGAGATAGATGGTAGTGATTATTCTGCTTCAAGCTCATTCTCTTGGCCTAGTAATATAAATACATCAGAAACAGACATTTCAGCTTCCTCCTGACTCAGAGTGAATGAAGTATTTATACATCTGGGTACAAGGACTTGAAATACCTCCATTTCTCCAGATAACTGGCATCTATGTGAGTATTTACATAGATTAAAACGTTGTGTATCCAGATCATTTAAATCACTAGTTATATATTTCTTTATGGCCACTATAATATCATCGATATAGTTAAACTAAATTTTGTGTGCGTTTGTGTGTGATGGCCACCTAGATTCCTTTCTTTACTTTAGCTGTTATGACACTTTAAATCAGTGGTTAGTGGGATGCTCGGAGGTAAATGTGCTTTTTGCCAAGCCTGATATGTGAATTGGACCTTCAATACCAAATAATGAAAGGAGAGAACTGAGTCTAAGAACTTGTCCTCTGAACTATACATCTTGCTGCTATATTCACAGACACATACAAACACACACACACATACACACAAATAAATAAGTCTGATTACTTTCTATTAAACTGACTGTTTTGAGTCAAATTTAGGTCCCAACAAGAGCAAGTTATTGTTAGTAGTATATTATTACCAGGATGCTAACAATTGCTACAACTAATGCATATGAATTTCTTTCTTTTCCTCTACTTTTTCGTTGTTACAGTTGTGTAGACCTTCTAACCCCACCCCCTATGTGTGCAACTTACATTCACTTGTATGTGTTTATATATATGTTTGTATAGATGTGCATGGAGGCCAAAGGCTGATTTCGGAAACTTTCCAAATCTCTAAAAGAGATTTCTGATACATCTTGTATTCTAAATAATCTAACTGTGGAGTGGGTAATGGGCTGCAATTAACAAGAAGGAAGCAAAGGTACCAACTAGTAAGCTAGTGGGGAGAAGAACTTACACTCAGAGAAGGTGGTAATAGTCTATCTAATAAAATTAAAGACATGTAGTTGATGAGATATGCAACTGCTTGTAAATAAGTAGTCAAGTGTAGAGGAAAGAAAAGGCAATGATGGACCTCATAATTTAGCCTAAATTGAATGAAGGAAAGATAATTTACTAAAATGAGTAACTCAGTGAGAAGACCCTTTGAGAAAAATAACAATAAAGGACACGTTTATTGATATGGTGATTTTAATATATATTATAGAATTCCAAAACCCCATTCCTTTGGAGAGGTAAGTTTATAGCCTGGGAGGTGAATAGCAATAAGAAAAGCAGCACAGGCATAGCATATAAAGTACTGGGACTGAGTGATAGGCCTGAAGAGCACATGAATACATTTCAATATCAAATGGTTTCTGCATGGTTAGAAATATTATTCAGACAGTGCTACTTTTGCTAATAATTTCAAGGAAAATATTGTCTTTTTCTCTAGGACAAAAGCAAGCTATGATCCATGCACACACACACACACACACACACACACACGTTTGTGTGTGCGTGCAACCCATCCCTTGAGAGATTGCCATAATATTGAAATATGATACACTGCTATCTCCTTTCTCTTGTAACAAAGATGTCTGCCTCCCAGAACAGCAATTCTGCAGAAATAAGGACATGGATGGATGAGATGAGCTTTTCATTTTTGTTCACAGACTGCATGTATGCCTCACCTTTAATTTCCCCTCTATTCCTTTACTAAGGTTTGGAGTGGATCTGAAGAAAATGTGTCCTGGCAGATTGAAAGCATCCGGAGACAGAATCTGTACCACAGATAATATCTTTTCTGTATCCATGAGGTCTCATAATATCTTTCTTTCATAGCTCATCTGTCCTGCTCCCTTTGCTTTTTTAGATGACAAAGAACCAGCTCATAAATGCTGAACAGATAAGATAAGCAAACAAGTGCCCCTTAAATACCATCTGCTTGCAATAGCCAAAGAATTATCGGTTCTGATAAGTCCTTACCCAAACATGAAAAGCTCTCTACATGTCAAAATTAGAAATAAAATCTATTTTTCTGGTGAGATATTAGCAACTTTTTGGCATTTAAATGATATCTTTCTACTCAGAGCAACAAAATTTTAATTTCTTGCTAACCCTTAAAATTGTCTTTTATGAGAATTTGCTCAGGAAATTAGTCATATCTTGATTTATAAATCATCGGTTGGTCTTTTGGTTAATCTAAATTAATAATTTTACTTTTCAATAGTTCCCAAAAGAGATGTTTTAAGCTTTTAACCCTGCTACCCAGCCAGCATGATATGATTCATCAGCTTTGGCCAGGCTACTCAGCTCAATAGGCTTCATTTATTAGCATCTTAACAAGAAAGGGAAGCCATTAAATTATGATTTTTCTAGTCATTATTTCTTCTATTTTTCATTGACAGATATCTGTGCACATGAAGGAATGATTTTTTATAGAGAAAAATACATAAAAGTGAATATATTTCTATTTTAGAATCTGGATAAATTGAATTTGTAATGTATTTTTGCAACAATTAGCATATATTTGTTTATTGTGTCGGTGAGTATAAATGTGTACACACATGTGGACACTTGTTCCAATCTTTCCTATCACTGTGTGGGCCCTGGGCATAGAACTCGAGGTTGAAAGGAAGTAGTTTTACTTCCATAGCTATTTCACTGGCCACATATTTTTTTTTTATTTTATTTTTTAAATATTTTTAATAGTTCTTAGAGAATTTTCTACCCTGTCCTTTAATCATAATCACTACATTCTTACATTTTCTAGCTCCATTCCCCTTTCCTAGCTATTCTACTTTGTGGTATTTTAATTTCTTTTTAGCTTTTATAATGTTCAGTTTGGCTGTCCATGTATTGCTGGATGTGATCTTCCAATATAGCTTGGCAGTAGACTTACCCTTGAAGAAAACCCCAATTGCTGTGGCTATCAATTGCTAATCACTCCTTGACTGGGAAATGTAGGTGGAAGTTTTCTGTCTCAGAGCGCTCATTCATAAATAACTGGTAATCGCTTCCCAAATTACCGCACAGAGCCTTAATACTACTTGTAAATTCTTGACCAACAGCTCAGGGTTATTATTAACTAGCTCTTACATTGTAAGTTAAGCCATATTCCTTATTTTCACTCTGCCATGTGGCAGTACCTTTTTTCAGTAAGGCATGCCTATATTATTGCTCTCTCCACATCTGACTGGTGCCTCCTGACTCTGCTCTTCTTCCCATCATCCTTAGTTTGGTTGGCCTGCCTGTACTTTCTGTCTGGCTACTATACAATCAGCATTTTATTATATCAGTTCGAGTGACAAATCTTTGCAGTGTATAAGAGGATTATTCTATAGAATTTTCACCCTTTGGTCTAATTAAAAAGGAATGTTTTAACTTTTACATGGTAAGATTATGTACAACAAAAAGCAGTTATCAAGTCAGAATTACAATTACAATATCCACTTCATTTGTATTTGGCAAAATTAAAGAAAAATATTTTGTAATCTCTCTGATCTTTGAGAGTCCAAGTTTTGTATCTAATTTACCTTTTATCATAACTATGGAAAATTTTATATATAGTCTTCAACTCCTCCAGAGATCTAAGAAGGATGAAATACTGGCCAATGACAGGGACGTCAAGCTTCCAAGACAGTCACCCAAAATTCCTATGTAAGATTGGGGCATCTATCTTCAGCCTATAGGCCTAGAGTTTCTTACAGACTTTTCTGTGAATTCTGCATGGCTGTCCTACTTTGTCTTGGCAAAGTTTTACAGTAGCTTTTCTTGCATCCTGCTAGTCTAGGTTGGACAGTAGCGTTCAGCAATTGAGGCGAGGTAGTTTCTTTGCCCACATGGCTAGTTTTGCCAAGAAGAAAACAAACTCAATATGGAATTTCTTTGGTGCCAATCATTTGGTGCTACTCTTGGGAGTAGATAGGTACTGGCAAAAACAGATGTGTCTCATGTCAAAAGAATTCTAAATTACTAAAATATTTTAAATGCCATATTCTGTAGGTCTTTGAAGAATTTGAAGAATACCCATCTTTCTTAAAATATATCTTTATTTGACCTTAAAAACATAAACTAACCTAACTACAAGTTCAATTGTAATTGGTGATTAACTATTTACCTAAATTTCTTTATTATCCTAAATAGTTTGTAATAATAACTTTCAAGGACTAAAAATTTTATTACATTATTAAATTTAAGTACAATACCTTAAACAAGAGTAGAAATGTCTGTACAGTGTGTTCTAATGAAATAACCTCAAAAATGTATCAATATACAAAAATCCCTATCAATGTAAACTTTTTAAGACTAGTAGTTTGGGTTTGGGTTTGGTTTTGTTTTTTGTTTGTTTGTTTGTTTTTGGTGGTTTCAACAATCTATCATTTTATCCTACTTGTATCCCCCTTTTTTCTTATAGAACAAGATCTCTGATTCTAATCTCTATTGTTCAGCTTTTTTTACTGACCGTTACCAATAATAACTAGTAACCAAACCCCCTATCCATAAGTCATTTTCGGAGAATATGGGTATGGTTTTTTAATTTAGCAGCTTTCATAATCAAATATCTGTCAGCAGTTATTATTTGCTCATTAATAGTCAAAAAATCTAAAGACAGCATAATATACATAATCCAGATATTTTGTGTATTTTCCATCTTTATATGTCTTATATTTTTTATTACTCTCTTTTTAAAGGACTTTTTCTACTCGTGTTCTTTTCTCTCCCAAGCCTACATATATTTTCTAACACACTGTAAACCATTTAGAGGTTTTTGTCCCCATCTAAATCTATCTTTACTGCATATCTCTTTTTCTGACCAAATAAGCCTTTAAACTGAAAAACCATTTGGCTAGGACTAAAGCCAAGGCTTTGTTGGCTGGCTCCGCCCCATTCCTTAGCTTCCTGAGAGTCAAACTTCGTGGCTAAGTACTGACTGGAGCCATGTTTACCACTCCACTCTGAGAAGTTTCTGGGTCCACGTTGCTAGCTAATAGCATGCCACCTGCTGCTCATAAGCCCCATTTAACAGTCTGGCAGCAGGGTCTCTCTTCAAAGAGCCATGCAACACTGTCAGGAAGCTTTCTTTTAAAAGGAATAGCACCTCTGCTTAAGGATAGCAAACAGAGCCTTTCCAAGAAAAAGCAGTTACCAAGAAGCCAAGTTTGACTCCATTTTTGGGTGTTTAGAGGGGTTTTTTTAAAAAGCTTTTTAAGGTTTTATGTGGATATTCCTGCTGAACATTTGGGCATCATATGTAGAGAGAACTTTCCTATCTTGCAGAACTCAGTACCAAATACCAGACAGCCACTTCCCAAATTACCACCCAGAGTCTTAAAATTGCTTAAAAATGCTTGACCAATAGTTCAAGCTTATTACTAACTAGCTCTTAGATTTTAAGTTAACCGATATTCATTATTTTGGCTCTACCACCTGGTAATATCTTTCCCCAGTATCGCGGTGTGCTCATCATGCTCTTTCAACTGACTACCATCTCCTGAGTCTGCCCTTCTCATTATCCTTAGTTTGGTCATCCTGCCTATACTTGCTGCCTGGCTACTACTTTATTAAACCACTTTGAGCAACAAAACTTTACAGTGTACAAGAGGATTATTCCACAGCCAGGAAAGAAATAATATCATGCCCATCTCCATGCTGAGATGTGGACTGGATTGAGTTTGTACAGGGTTTGTGTATGCTTTCACAACCACTCTGTGTTCATATGTGCAGCTTCACTGATATGCAGAGAAATCCATTTCCATCTATTCATTCACTAAGTCTGCCTCTTAAATCTTTCGACCCCCTCTTTTTTTTAAATAATCCTGCTGTTTTAGGAGGGGAAGATGATTTTAAAAATGACCCACTGAGGGCTAAGCATTCATCATTCTCTTATGTGCTGCAAATTGGTGGACTGTGGGTCTCTATGTCAATTACTGACTATTGAAAATAGAAGTTTGTCTAATGAAAGCTGAGATACACATTAATCTGCTGGCATAAGAATAAATCATTAGAAGCTTGCTTAATACTAAGACAAGCAAAAAATTGTAATATTTGTTGTTCCCCTTAATGAGTGTGAAGATCACTTCTTACCTCTTCTGACTGTTTTTGATTTGAAGTTTATGTGGTGAGAAATTGGAATAGTCATAGTTGTTTGGTTTTTTGGTTCCATTTGTTTACATTACTTCACACAGGGACTTGTTTCTTGCACTTTGTGTGGCCTCAGTGAAACTCTAAAATTACAAAGGAAGATTCCATGATGTCTTTACTCTTAAGTTCCTGCCATGCAGATGATGTTGCCCAGTCAGGCTGCTGACTTGGATAGACACTACCCCACACACCTTGAACCAATATGCAGCAAGCATTCTCTGAGCTCTGAAGCTCTGACTACAAACTCCCATTACAGAGTTCAACTAATTTTCTAATCCAGAGTACCAAAAAAAAAAAAAAAAGCCAGCATCGTCAGGTCTGTTATAACAATATCCCATTATCATGGTACCAACTTATATTCATTACTTTTTCTATTGCTGTGATCAGGACAACTGATTGAAAAGTTTGTCTGTGCTTATGGCTTATGATTCCAGAGGGTTAGAGGCCATGAAAACAGAGCAAAGATTTGGCAGTTGGAAATGCAGTGTTTTTTTTAAATTTATTTATTTATTAAAGATTTCTGTCTCTTCCCCCCCACCGCCTCCTATTTCCCTCCCCCTCCGCCAATTAGGTCTCCCCCCCTCATCAGCCGAAGGGCAATCAGGGTTCCCTGCCCTGTGGGAAGTCCAAGGAACCCTCACCTCCATCCAGGTCTAGTAAGTTGAGCATCCAAACTGCCTAGGCTCCCACAAAGCCAGTACATCCAGTAGGATCAGAATCCCATTGCCATTGTTCTTGAGTTCTCAGTAGTCCTCATTGTCCGCTATGTTCAGCAAGTCCGGTTTTATCCTAGGCTTTTCCAGCCCCAGGCCAGCTGGCCTTGGTGAGTTCCCAATAGAACATCCCCATTGTCTCAGTGTGTGGGTGCACCCCTTGTGGTCCTGAGTTCCTTGCTCGTGCTCTCTCTCCTTCTGCTCCTGATTTGGACCTTGAGATTTCTGTCCGGTGCTCCAATGTGGGTCTCTGTCTCTGTCTTCTTTCATCGCCTGATGAAGGTTAATATTCAGGAGAAAGCCTATATGTTTGTCTTTGGATTCACCTTCTTATTTAGCTTCTCTAGGATAGCGAATTATAAGCTCAATGTCCTTTATTTATGGCTAGAAACCAAATATGAGTGAGTACATCCCATGTTCCTCTTTTTGGGTCTGCCTTACCTCACTCAGGATAATGTTTTCTATTTCCATCCATTTGTATGCAAAATTCAAGAAGTCCTTGTTTTTTACTGCTGAGTAATACTCTAATATGTATATATTCCATACTTTCTTCATCCATTCTTCCATTGAAGGGCATCTAGGTTGTTTCCAGGTTCTGGCTATTACAAACAATACTGCTATGAACATAGTTGAGCATATACTTTTGTTGTATGATAAGGCCTCTCTTGGGTATATTCCCAAGAGTGGTATTGCTGGGTCCAGGGGTAAGATGATTCCGAATTTCCTGAGAAATCGCCACACTGCTTTCCAAAGTGGTTGCACAAGTTTGCATTCCCACCAGCAATGGATGAGTGTACCCCTTTCTCCACAACCTCTCCAGCAAAGGCTACCATTGGTGTTTTTGATTTTAGCCATTCTGACAGGTGTAAAATGGTATCTTAAAGTTGTCTTGATTTGCATTTCCCTGATCGCTAAGGAAGTTGAGCATGACCTTATGTGTCTTTTGGCCATTTGAACTTCTTCTGTTGAGATTTCTCTGTTCAGCTCAGTGCCCCATTTTATAATTGGGTTGAATATAATAATAGGAACAGGAAGACATTGTGCCTTCTCCTTTTACAAGTTAGAGGCTTGACTGGAGAGGTCTTCCCATTATTCCAGTACAGATCAGGCTTTTCTTAATGGACTAATCTCAACAGTTACCCTAGCTCTTCTTCCAGCACGGTTCTTGACTGCACACTAAGCGTTCCAGCATCTATTGCTCTCTCCAGCTATTCTTACCTCCTATTTGTTCTTTTTCAACGCAGGCCTACATAAGAATTATTGAAAATAACATGACAGAATCAATATTACCCTGTCTTAAAATCTCTTCCACCAAAAATATTACTCTATTAATTTTAAACTTAGCCTTGGGCAAGTTCTTAGGAGGACAGAAAGCAATTGTATTATTTGTCTAATATCACAAGAATGGTTTCTAGCACCCTTGCTGATGTGGTTCACTTATGAAACCTTTTGGCTAGGTCTCCATGGTCCCAATAGAACTACTATTCCCCAAGCTCTGACTAGGAAGGTTCATTAAGCTCACACTACAGAGTTCAACTACTTTCCTAGTCCAACCACTCACCTCAAAAAAAAAAAAGGCATGATCAGGTCTATTACAACAACAATACCCCATTATCCTGGTGCTGACTTATATTCATTATTTTTTCCATTGCTGTGAAGAAGACACCTTATAGAAAAGAGAGTTTATCTGTGCTTATGGATCCATTGGGTTAGTGTCCATGATGGCAGGCAAAGACCACTGTATACTTAATAAATAAATAAATCTAAAAAAAAAAGACCACAAGACCTGGGGTATAGGGGGTATAGGGAAGCTAAATAATACATGTATAAGGAAAGATACAGAGCCTGTCAGAGCCGGTTTATGAAGACAAGCTCAGTAGAGCTCAATATTCCAGTCTGACGTTTTCTCTTTGAGAAATAAAATGACAACCATGAATTATGATAGTAAAGCAAAGGAGCAATTGAAAGAGCAAAGTTACATGTTCACTGTCTCCACATTTCTGAAGATATTCAAAAACTATAAGGGGTGAATGATTACAAAGGTGTCTTAAGTTAGTTGAGTTCACACACGAGAACAGTTAGTTCTCCCTCATTCTAATGCACCGCCCCCTGTTAGATTATGTTGATTTAGCACTTCTTTTCTGCAAAATTAAGAGGCAGTCTTAGAGAAAATAGAATCATGAATCACTAATGAACATAAAGAGATAAAGAGTTATTGCTTCTATGTTTTGAGAGCAAGGGTTTTTAAATAAGCAAAATAATCTCATCTTGAGAATCAAGTTAATTTTGAAAAGCACATGTGCTCTGGTCTTTAGCAAAGCTACAATCCCAGGTACTATCCAGTCCAAGTGGCCTTTATGCTTGCTTGCAGTGGAGGTGCATATCATGTTAGAGTATATCCACCCTTAACACCAAATGTTTTAGAACAAATGATCCTTCAACTAATATACCAAACTTTAGCACTTACTTCCCTTATCTTTGTGTGCTTTAAGCATGAGAAAGTAACTGTGTGAGAGAGATAGATCGGATTAGCCAATATCATTTGTTAACTGTGTGATGAAAGATACGTTGCTAAGGAACACTTATCTATAGAATAATCTTCCCCAAATATCCCCTTTCACAACAAGTAATACTGCTCTATGTGATAACATGATAGAAAAATTACAGTACAAACATAAAAGTCAAAGGGACTTTTATCATCCAACTCAATACCTGATTAAATCAGTTCCTTCCTAACTCAAGCTTTTCAGCACAATTTTTCTTCCTAAATATGATTTTAAGTCTGTCTTTCTTTTCGATATGTCTCCTTCTTAATACAAAGTTCCTAAATGAAGCAAAATATCAGAGTCTGCTGAGAATTATACTTCCCTGCTTCATATTTTATAGTTAATTATGTTATGACTCATAGAAAAATTGATCCCAAGGTTCATAATTTTTCTTTCTCTAATTTTTTCCTGTTCGCAGGCAGCCTTTCCACCATTTCCTCGTTAATGTAAACCAATAGTAGTCCTTGTTTGAAAGCATTTCATCAGAATTAGCCTCAAGGGAGTCAGCTGATGGAAGAAACAGTAATAAATGAACATGTGTCAAAGAGAGGGCTGTTGAGGAAAGAAATTCAGTCACCTTCCAGCACAGACGAGAAGATAATTTATTAACGTGTCAGAAGAAAACCTTTAAGGTAAAAAACAGCTGATACAAAATTCTCTGATTACCCAAAATGAATCTTTAATGAAAGTAAATGGAAAAGAACAGAATTGCAACTGTGCCGTTCACTATTCAAAATTAATTGGAAAAATGGTTGATTTGAAACTATAATAACCTCTAATGAACTTACTGAATAATGGATAAAGTTAATTCCAAGGTTTGCTTATGCATAGTAGGGCTCCAAATTGTTTTTAATTATTACTTGCAAAGACTTTCAATCATAAAAGAGGCATCATTTGTTATAAGCTGCCTAAAATCCCTCTGTTAGAGACAAAAGAATGAAATCTTTTATCCTTTCTTGCAAGGATATTCTGAGAAATCAGAGCAAATATCCCCTTATTTTTCTGATAAATTTATGAGAATTTTTTGTTTCTACATTATATAGAGATTTGGTTTATATGTGCAACATGATAGTTTTAGAGGCTAAATATTATTTGTATAATTGTATCCAGTATGAAAGGTCCATTTTCCAACCTTATTCACACAAATCCGCAGTATAGTGGTCCCTTGAAGGAACAATGCAAGAGTTCTATAGGGTGGTAGACTAATTAGGTTGAGGCACAAGTTCTATAGGGTGGTACACTAATTAGGTTGAGGCTACCCAGTGTTTTGTGGAAGGAAAAAAGAAATAATTTTGTCATATTTGAACAGGACAAGAAAGCAAAGAAATAAAATCCAAATAAACAATAATTCCAGCCTCTTTTCTTGTTTATTTGTTTCCCCTTTCCTTTCTTGTTTGATAGTGTGAACAAAGTCATTTGAAGATTATTTTAAAGAGTTAATAACTTGTAACAAAGAGTGATGATCTTGATTCCATTTTGGGTTTGTTCAAATCTTTAGTTAACTGTGACAGCAATGAATAGTGAAGTACAATCGAAGTTCAAAACTTGCCTGATAATCTGAAAATTTCCACAACACATGTAGTACAAAAACAGTAGTTAGAGTATTGAGGTATAACAATAACAGCTACTTGGGATTAACAAATTGGTACATAACCTCCTTTGATCAAACATGTCAAAAGTATTTGCATAGCATTATAACTAATTTAAGATTCAGCCATTTGTAACATGTGTATAAAATGTAAATGGACAGATATTGTCAATTTAACTTTTAAGTGTGCCAGAACAACTTTTGCTTTCCTTTTGTTTGTGTGTTTTAATCTTTCCATTACCCTAACTATACAAAGTGATTCTATAGTGTTTATAACATACCAGGTTATTAGTGAGAAAAATAGTGATACATATTAATCACAACCATATAAAATTTAAATGAAAAGCAGTGTCTACATAGCTTGTTTGTTTGTTTGTTTCTACACTTTGCTTACTGTAGTGGTTTGAATGAACTTTCCCCCAAAGGTTAGGATGTTTGAATACTTGGTGATGCTATTTGGGTAGGTTTAGGAATTGTGACCTTTTTGGAAGAGGTTTGTTCCTGGAGATGGGCTTTGAGACTTCAAAGCCTGCACCATTCCACAAAGCACTGCATAGTGCTTGTGATTCTAAATGTGAACCCTAAGTTTCTATTCCTGCCACCATGCCTAATACTAGCCTACTTTTCCACCATGACATATTTTTATTCCTTGGAATTGTAAACCCAAATAAACTCTTCCTTCTATATACTGCCTTTCCCATGCTGTTTTATCATGAAAATGATCAAGCTTTTAATATTCTTAATTATTACCAATTTACTTTGAGAAGCAAAATAAATGAGAACTATGTAACACATGTAACTACTAATTTATCTTGTCTGAGTGAAAAAGGGAATTTGTGGTCATAAATACATTTATTCAAAGATAATTCATAAGGACAGGGTAGTATTTACTGAACTGAAAATATAACTAATTCTTTCCCTAAAATTTTTCTGATTAATTTAAAAACTTTGTATTTTAATGATTACTTTCATGAAAAGCATTGAAATTAGGATTAATATTTTCTAAAAACATGAAACTAATTGTAATACATGATGTCAACATCAAAAGAAATTTTAAGCTACTCTCTGAAGATAATCACATTATTCTTTTAACTTTTTCCTTCATAACTGTAACTGAAGTGAAGATTTGTATATGTATCATTCTTCTAGAGATTCTAGATACTGTATAATAAAATGGGTAAACAAAGTAAGCACACATAAAAGGCTGGTGCATATTAACCTCCTTTTGTTGCTCTTTATTGTAAATTGATATGAAGGTTTGAGGATGTAGCTCATTTGGTACAACATTTTCTGAGTGAAGTTTGAGTAAAATTCTTAAAATATGTAAACTGGACACAATGATTCACACTTGTAATATTAGCACTTAGGGTAGAGGCAAGAGATCAGAAATTCACGATAATCTTCATCTATCAGTGAGTTTGAGACCAGTGTGGACTACATGAGACCTCGTGAAACCATATTGCAAGAAATAAGCAAAATTAATGTCGGGAAAATGACACTTGTCTTAAAGTCTGAAGACCTGACTGAGTTCCATCCCAGGAGATGACAAAATGAGAAAGGGGATTATCATGCAAGTTGTGCCCTGACCTCTATATGCCTGCCAGGGTACATGTACACACAGACCCCAGACACATAAGTAAATGAGTAAAGATACACAGACAGACGGACGGACGGACGGACGGACGGACGGACGGACAGACAGACAGATAGATATGATTGATTTAGAGTTTCCAGCATTGTTTTTAGCTACCTTGGAAATCACAACTACATTATAACTGACATAAAGGTGAACAAACTGAAAAAACCTGAGATCTTAGATCTCTTCATGAAATGAGGATATTAGGCAAAAGTCTGTTTCCAGAATTGAAAAATGCAGATAGGGAAGTACAGAAAATTGCCAACTGAGTATGAAGAATTTCCCAAGAAAAGAACTGCTCCAGTAATCTGTGCTGGATTAGGAAACCTGAACTGCACACTGAAACTCCTTGTTCTCTTAAGACTTTGCCCCAGGATCCCAAAGGCACCAGTACCCTCAGACAATCTGAATCTTTATAAATTATAACTTTCTGGACATATGTCCCTACAGGGAAGTCATATTTATAAATTAAGCTAAGAAAGAGATACAAAAAACAACTAATAAAAAGAACAATTATAACAATATGTTCTAATAAAAGTTTGATGAGTGGTTATCAAAATATCTTCCTGTATTCTATCACAAAGACTTTCCTCTGGTAAAATGATACAAAGTCGCCATGGCGAGATCACATGAGATGAACACATGCTGTGCTTCAGAACCAATGTTGTGATGAAATCACCAGGAAGCAATAGGTACCATTAAGAATTGTTTATCCATAGTCACCATCATACTGAGGTGGTCAATCTTATAATTGAGATAACCACTAAGTAGCTGATATAATAGAGTTCAAGAAGCCCATATATTATCTGAAGCACCAAGGCTGCCAAAGTTCATGAATAGTAGAGGTTCCTGATTCTGAGGTGCTTGTGGCAGGAACTACATTGCAACCTTTGTTCTAAATATATAATATGTGTACTCTGTACTGTGTACAGCTTTATTCCATGCCATGCCAAGGAACCCTGCTGGAGACAGCTTGACTCAGGTTAGAGATGATTCTTTTTTATGAGTTTCAGTGTTCCCATTGTGCACACAAAGTTTAATGCTCTTTTAGAAACATGTAGCCAAATTATGGAAAATGAAAAATTTTCATATTTCCTTACCATTATTCTGCAGCAAATTAATATTAAATTAGTACTTTTTAGACTCAACTGTATTGTGATGTTTAATTTGAAAACTTTCTGTTTGAGTTGCTACATTGAGTTTCATTAAATAACTGTTGAAAGAATTTTGGTTTAGGATTACAGCAGAATTACTAACAATTTCTTAAATGGCCCTAAGCATTGCCATGCTATTTATTATATGAAGCTATGTTCTCAGCATGGATGATTATAAAATCAAAACATCAATCCCCTGGGAAATGCAGCAATAACATACTAGGCATTCAGTATTTGGACAGTATTTAATTCTTCATGTAAAAATATATAAGCACATCCACCTCACTTGCTTTCAACTTTAACAAGTGGTAAAATTATATGCATGCAAAACAATTTTTTAAAATAAATTTCCTTGTGGTTTATTAGAAATAAATGTTTTATTTATATACCAACTTGACATATTTATGTTTGAGAAGTCACTCAAAACCTTTTCCAATAATAAAAATCCTGAAAATGTATAAAAAGTCAAGAAACCCCAGCAGCTGTAGCCAGAACTCTGAAACATAATGACTCCTGTCAGAGATAGGACAGCAGGACACTATGAGATTTCACTACAGGAAACAGAATAGCTTAATATTTAAATTTTATGAGTTGGTTATTTTTAGATTTTTCCATTTAACATTTCATGCCATAGTTCACTGCAAGTAAATGAAACCTTGAAAAGTGTGGATAAGTGTAAGGCATATAATTCACAAATTGATAATGGCTCAGGGAAGATAAGCATGAGAGGTAATCATTTCTCAGGCCCAGTCATGGGGCTCCCATGTTCTGAGTTACCTCCAGGTGCTTTCAAAGTTAATACTGAGGAAAATTTTCATCATGTTACACAAAGCACTCAGGGAAATGCAACATTTCAAACTATGCCTTAGACTTCTTTTCTTCATTAATGTGCCCTCAGAAGATATATGTTAGAAGACAGTGCTTCACCCAGGGTGGTTTTATTAGAGCTTAATGGACATGGAGGGAATGGATTATTCTAGTGTGTTCCAAATTCACACAATAGGAAAAAAAAGGAAGAGAAAGAAAGATATATCAATCAATAGATAGATAAACAGATAGATGACAGATAATAAAAAACAAAGGAGGGAAGAGGAAGGAAGGAAGGAAGGAAGGAAGGAAGGAAGGAAGGAAGGAAGGAAGGAAAGAAGGAAAGAAGGAAAGAAGGAAAGAAGGAAAGAAGGAAAGAAGGAGGGAAGGAAAAAAGAAAATGCTTGCTTTAGATCCCATTATCCCATTAGCCTTTGTGGTGGTTTGAAAGAATATGTCCCCCCGAAAGCAAGTATCAGTTAGGAGATATAGCCTTGTTGGAGTAAGTGTGATTTTTCTGGAAGAAATGTTTCACTGTAGAGGTGGATTTTGAGGTCTCCTATGTGCTCAAGATACCACCCAGTGTCTCAGACCATTTCCTGTTGCCTGCCTATCAAGATGTAAGACTTTCAGCTCCAACACCACATTTGCCTACACACCACCATGATGCATCATGATGGCAATAAACTAAACCTCTGAAAATGTAAGCCATCCCAATTAAATCCTTTTCTTTTGTAAGAGTTGCTGTGGTCATGGTGTCTCCTCACTGCAATAGAAACCCTAACTGAGACAGCCTTGCCTGTGAAGATAGCAAGAGAACTCACTTTAGCAATCTTTTTCCATTTACAAGGTCACTGAAGACTAAGTACACAGAGGCAAAGGGTGACTAGAAGAATGAGAACGGATGATATATGCTTCCCTTGACCGCTCACTTTACTGTCACAACACTAAAACCCATTACAATGTTTCCTTTTGCCTGCTAATTTTGTCTAGCCTCACATGAAAGTTATAAAATCGCTTAAACACAAGACATACCTTAAAGAGACAAAGTAAATATTATAATTAGATTCACATCTGATAGCCACCTTGGAAACGGCAGAAGGGACATTTGAACAACTATGATTGCTATGGGAAGGATCTACTAGGTCAGGAAAACAACATGCAGGAATCACATAGACAGTGTAAGCGAGTGCAGTAATGTGAGCCGAAGCATTTCTAATGAAGAAACAGGCAGAATTCAAGACAAAGAAAAATGAGACAAAAATGCCATCCTTAAGCTTATAGAGAGTGGAACTCAGCTGACAATAAAATCTCTGAGCTTGAGGCCACCTCAATAGAAACTTCATGAAAGACAAAGAGAAAATAAAAATAAATTAATAGATGTGGTGGTCAGGGGACAATCTGTAGGAGTCAATTCTCCCCTTCCATGTAGGTTCTGAGGATTCAGCTCAGGTCCTCTGACTGGTAGCACGTGGGTTTTACCTACCCAGCCATCTCCCCACCCCGCTTCTGTTCTGCGTTATTACCAATTACTGCAGTCTTTGGTCATTGTTTCTTATTGTAGATGTGTAAACTTTAAGCCTTTTTCCCCCATTGTTTTTCTGTTAAGGGCAGCCAACGTTCTTTAGGGGTTACTTTGCAGACTTAGTATTTCCTCTCCCATTGTCGGCTATGATGGGTCAGAGTCTTGGACATGTGGGATTCTCCTTAGGAGCATCAAAGACATTTCCTTGTAGACCTTATACAATTACCCTTCTCTTGTCAGCTATACAGCTATAAACTATATATTGTTAACCTTTGTGGAATCTTTGGTCAAAAAGATGTGCAACTCACCCAGATTCTCTAACCCTTTTAGATGTATCCCACTGCCCATGGAACCTGGCCTACCTGGGGCAGTGGCAAAATATAGGCTGTTCCCTTAGCTTCTTTATCCTCACTGGGCTTGACTTTTAGGTCTTTCTATTGAATATTCAGAGGATCGATTACAGTAGTCTTGAAGAATGAATACTGATTTAAATTCAACTGCTATATAAAACTTTGACAAAAATGATCAAAATCATATTTTTAAAAATCTTCAATCTGATAATACTGTTTCCTAAGCAGTGCAGTGATTGACAAACTCAGCACAAACTATAATCAATTATCTTGATGTAACATAAAATATTTTCATGTAAGCTTTTTATTTGCCTTTTTTATGCATGGTAAAGATATTACTTCCTCTCCTTGTTTATAACAAGATTTTTGTTTTTACAAGTATCTGAAGAGCTCAAGAGAAAATCCAAATAGAAAAAACTGCATGTGTTGGACGTGTTTCAGAGGCTTACAGCAAGGAAGATTCCTTCAAGACATAGGATGTTATGCAAAATAAGTACCTCAAAAAATGGAACCGTCTACCATTTGAGTCTAGTACTACCGCTTTAATCTGATATAGGAATCATGTATATATTATCACATGGCAACAGGGGTACTTGGGAAGTATCAAATGAGGGTAGCCATTACAATTTTGTAGAAAGTACCTGAGTTAGTTTAGCATGCCCGTAACTAGAGACAGATGCAAAGCAAGAGTGAATTATTTGAAGCAGATATTTTCTAAATAAGGAAGTAAAGAAAATTCAAACCAAGGGCAGGAACACATATATTGAGGGAGGCTGTGAGGAGAGGATAGTAACAGAATTAGGGATGTGATCAGAGGTGGACCCTTCCTTTGTCATCAACAACCTGTGAAAGCAAGGACTGGTGCACCATCGGCCACTACCATGGAGAGAGTAGTCTCAGCTTCCATGCCTTCCCCAGGAGGATGGACTGCACCCTCTAAAATCACAAACCAGAATAAGTTCCTCTCTTCAGTATATATACTTCCATCATATATTCTGTCACAGTGAAAAGGAAAGTAACTAAAAAGAGGTCATGTAAAACTACGTGAAATACCTTATGGTAAAAAGTATCGATTACTGAAGCATAATTCTTACACAATAAAAGGAAATAATGAAGTTCCATGCTCCCTGGTGCACACCTTTAATTCCTGTATTGTGGAGGCAGAGGCTGAGACAGAGAGGCAGGAAGATCTCTGTGAGTTTGAGACCAGCCAGAATGACAGAGTGAAACTGTATCCAAACAGCTTAAAAGGTCCCAAAGAACATTATCAGCAATGCGTTCATGTGTAAATGCTATACCAATATTCATTTCAAAATTCTCTGTGCAATAAAGTGATAAATTTAAATGTACTGACCAGTCTAAAACAATAAAACTATTAGTTTTTCTATACCCCCTCCAATAAGTTTCTCCATTGACTCAGTACACCAGATCAAGACAAATTGAAAAAGTACAGCAGATATATTGAGCAAAGCAACTCCTGGGTGATTTCACTGGTCTAGGAAAACTAGGCCAGAGAAGTCAAGCACCTGAACAAAAGCAGTGAGATTTTGCAGAATGTAGGCACAGATTGTAGGCACAAGCTGGTTTTGTCCCCAGGTATGGTCCACGACTGAGTGCTTGTGGTGGGGGATTGTTCTTGGACAGCTGGCAGCATCGGGGGAAGAAGTTGCAACAGTCTCCAAGAATGAGAAAGTGGGCTTTTTGGAACCTTCCCTTTGCTTGGAGACTCTGAGCAGTTGGGGTTTGGAGAAAAAGAAAGAAACAGGAATGGGACTTTCTGAACTATGCAGGGGCTAGCAGGAAGCTCAAACAGAACAGAAACACTCTCTACTCAAAGTCTAGTGGGAAAAGTAGTAGGATACACCAGGTAAGCTGAGTTGTGTTCACACATTTCTAGGGAAATTAACAATTTTAGATGATTTGTTTAATACAAGAAAAATCCCACAAATCTGTATGAAGAAACAGAATGAAGCTGTGAAGTGCTTCAGCTGCTGGCAAAGTAGGTTTGATGGAGGCATTAACTTTCCAAAGATAAAAGTAGAAAGATGCTGGAAAAAAAAAACAAAAAACAAAAACAAAACTGCGGTCACAAAAAAAAAAAAAAAAACACTCCAGCTGAAGTCTTTCAACAAAGCAAACTTTATTCTTGATCCAAGGGTTCGCTATTCACAAAAACCCAGGTGCAAGCAATGGAAGAGGAATTGCCTGATTTTCACTCTAAGACCTGTGGTGACTGTGTCTTCTCCCCACTGGCTGGTGCCTAGGCTCACAACATTTTGTGATTATTTAGTTTTAAAACAACCAGAGTAAAAGAAATTTAAAAAGGAGGTGGGGGGTGCTTTCTACTGGAGTCCCTTAAATTCCTAGAATAAAGCGGGTCCTTCCTGTAAACAATAGTTTTACTGAGTAGGGGGGATTAAACCATTTGTATAAAATCTTATAAATAGGGGAGATAAAAAAGATTTATTTATTTTTTTTAATTAATTAATTTATTTATTAAAGATTTCTGTCTCTTCCCCTCCACCGCCTCCCCTTTCCCTCCCCCTCCGCCAATTAAGTCCCCCCCCGCCCGAAAAGCAATCAGGGTTCCCTGTCCTGTGGGAAGTCCAAGGAACCCCCACCTCCATCCAGGTCTAGTAAGTTGAGCATCCAAACTGCCTAGGCTCCCACAAAGCCAGTGCGTGCAGTAGGATCAGAAACCCATTGCCATTGTTCTTGAGTTCTCAGTAGTCCTCATTGTCCGCTATGTTCAGAGAGTCCGGTTTTATCCCAGGCTTTTCCAGACCCAGGCCAGCTGGTCTTGGTGAGTTCCCAGTAGAACATCCCCATTGTCTCAGTGTGTGGGTGCACCCCTTGTGGTCCTGAGTTCCTTGCTCGTGCTCTCTCTCCTTCTGCTCCTGATTTGGACCTTGAGATTTCAGTCCTGTGCTCCAATTTGGGTCTCTGTCTCCTTTCATCGCTTGCTGAAGGTTAATATTCAGGAGAATGCCTATATGTTTTTCTTTGGGTTATCCTTATTTAGCTTCTCTAGGATCACTAATTATAAGCTCAATGTCCTTGGTTTATGGCTAGAAACCAAATATGAGTGAGTACATCCCATGTTCCTCTTTTTGGGTCTGGCTTACCTCACTCAGGATAGTGTTTTCTATTTCCATCCATTTGTATGCAAATTTCAAGAAGTCCTTGTTTTTTATTGCTGAGTAGTACTCTAATATGTATAAATTCCATACATTCTTCATCCATTCTTCCATTGAAGGGCATCTAGGTTGTTTCCAGGTTCTAGCTATCACAAACAATGCTGCTATGAACATTGTAGAGCATATACTTTTGTTGTATGATAAGGCCTCTCTTGGGTATATTCCCAAGAGTGGTATTGCTGGGTCCAGGGGTAAGTTGATCCCGAATTTCCTGAGAAACCGCCATACTGCCTTCCAAAGTGGTTGCACAAGTTTGCATTCCCACCAGCAATGGATGAGTGTACCCCTTTCTCCACAACCTCTTCAGCAAAGGCTATCATTGGTGTTTTTGATTTTAGCCATTCTGACAGGTGTAAGATGGTATCTTAAAGTTGTCTTGATTTGCATTTCCCTGATCACTAAGGAAGTTGAGCATGACCTTAAGTGTCTTTTGGCCATTTGAAGTTCTTCTGTTGCTGTCCACTCTCTCCATACCTCTTCAATATAGTGCTTGAAGTTCTAGCAATAGCAATAAGACAACATAAAGGGATCAAGGGGATTCGTATCGGAAAAGAAGTAGTTAAGCTCTCGTTATTTGCAGATGATATGATAGTATACATAAGCGACCCCAAAAACTCTACCAAAGAACTCCTACAGCTGATAAACACCTTTAGTAATGTGGCGGGATACAAGATCAACTCCAAAAAATCAGTGGCCTTCCTATACACTAAGGATAAGGAAACAGAGAGGGAAATTAGAGAAGCATCACCTTTCACGATAGCCACAAATAGCATAAAATATCTTGGGGTAACTCTGACCAAGGATGTGAAAGATCTATTTGACAAGAACTTTAAGTCTTTGAAGAAAGAAATTGAAGAGGACACCAGAAAATGGAAAGATCTTCCTTGCTCCTGGATTGGGAGGATCAACATAGTAAAAATGGCAATTCTACCAAAAGCAATCTATAGATTCAATGCAATCCCCATCAAAATTCTTCACAGATCTGGAGAAGACAATAATCAACTTTATATGGAAAAACAAAAAACCCAGGATAGCCAAAACAATCTTATACAACAAAGGAGCGTCTGGAGGCATTACCATCCCTGACTTCAAACTCTACGACAGAGCTACAGTATTGAAAACAGCTTGGTATTGGCATAAAAACAGAGAAGTCGACCATTGGAATCGAATAGAAGACCCTGACATTAACCCACAAACCTATGAACACCTGATTTTCGATAAAGGAGCTAAAAGTATACAATGGAAAAAAGAGAGCATCTTCAACAAATTGTGCTGGCAAAACTGGATGTCAACCTGTAGAAGAATGAAAATAGATCCATATCTATCACCATGCACAAAACTCAAGTCCAAATGGATTAAAGACCTCAATATCCGTCTGAACACAGTGAACCTGATAGAAGAGAAAGTGGGAAGTACTCTACAACACATGGGCACAGGAGACCACTTCTTACGTATAACCCCAGCAGCACAGACATTAAGGACCTCATTGAATAAATGGGACCTCCTGAGACTGAGAAGCTTCGGTAAAGCAAAGGACACTGTCGCTAAGACACAAAGGCAACCCACTGACTGGGAGAAGATCTTCACCAACCCCGCAACTGACAAAGGTCTGATCTCCAAAATATATAAAGAACTCAAGAAACTAGACCGTAAAATGCTAATCAACCCAATTATAAAATGGGGCATTGAGCTGAACAGAGAATTCTCAACAGATAAAAAAGATTTAAATTCTTTTTTTTTCTAAACACAAGTTTTACAGAGTTTGATAGAAATGACTAAGATCTGATGTTTTATTACAGCACCGAGAGATCAGGAAATATATGTAAACCATGGAAAAAAAATACTAGATTTGAAAAAAATGCAAATGGTACTTGGCTGTATCAGGGTCAAGACCCAGGACTCAAGGTGGAAATGGACTGAAAGATATCACACAGTTTTGAAGCAGTTTAAATGCCATCAGTAGACGGAACAAAAACGAAGGTTTCTGTGGGTTGGGCAGAGAAGGTCTATGGGGGGACAGTGAGAGTTGATGGTGTATAAATTCTGGGTTCAGTGGTAGAAGCTGAGTCTGGCTGGTCTGTTGTCCTTCAAACAGAGCTGAAGAGACAAGGAAAGACTAAATTAGAATATCAGAATGTAAATGGAGAGAGAGGGAAAGTTTACCAGACTCAGCACAGTCATTAGTGACTTTCAAGAGGAGAGAGCTCCAGGAAAGAGGTCAAACCCAAGCTAAACACAAAGATAGTAATAGTAATGAGTCAATGCCTGGGGGAAAGTGGGACAAGTAATTTAAAGACTTCCGTTCAAAGGAGGTAGTAGTAGAAAGTTTGCGTAATAGCTCCAGGGCATTCTTGAATTCTAGCCTATTTTAGAATAAAAGCACCAGATGATTTTAGCCAAAGTGATAGTAAGGAGGAGGTTGAATAAATTTGCAAGTGTGTATCCTAAGATGGGTAATTAACAGGAAAAGGTCCCTGAGGACAGAGGAGAGCGCCAAGCAAACACAGGACTGACTTGAAGCAGCAACCCGCCTTTTCATTCCTAAAGAAACAAAAAGAATTATAAAGATACTGGGAAAACAGTTACAATTGAAGATTCTCCAGGCAATTGTGTTTCTTCAGCTTTGTCTGATAACATCAATTTATAAGCAACTGTTTAATTAAGGTGGTCCTACCACCTTATTTATATACTTATACACATCTTAATAAACTATAGTTGCGTTGAATTTATAAACTTTTCTCATAGAAAATTCTGGATGTTGAATATCCAAATGTACATGCCAAGAGAATTTTTAACAAAGCTTTCTTTTGTTAACTGTGCAAAATGAGTACAAATACATAAAAATATTGGAAAAGAGCTATTGATAAATCAAAAATAAAAATTTGTGGGTGACATAAAACATTAAAGCTTCCCTCCAAAACAAGCTTATTTATTTTTCCTTAAGTCCAACTCCATCCCATCTTGCAAACATATTATACATTCACAAATACAAAAACCAACCCTCCCCCCAAAAAATGGTGATGTCAGTATTAGTTTTTCAATTAACAGATAGAGTCAGAGAGGCTCTCAAGAGATAAATTTTCTGAGAAAGAAAAAACAACTAGGAAATGATGGAGGCTGAAGTGAGGTACAGTGACATCTAGGATCTAGTGCTGTTTTTCTCTTCCATCAAAGACAGCCACTGAGGATGGTGGCTCTGCTCCTTTTGGAAGAAGCACATACCGTTTCTGAAAGAAGTGCAAACTTTAGTATTTTCTCAGTGACTTCATAAGCCTCTGTAAGGATTATCAGTCTTTCGGTACCGCTCTTGAGTTTTGTGCTTTGCTCCAAGTGCAGCTTAACCTCAAGCATTTTATTACCTAATGTGCATGCATGTTTTGCAATCTCTGCCAGAGTGCTCCAGTTCAGCACTCAGGTTATAACTGTGGGCTCCTGCCCTTGACTAAATACACACATCAAGGTCAGTCTTGGTCGGCTTCCGACTTCTTTGTTTATCTTGCCCTTAATATTTGATAAGCAATATCCAGTTATGTAATTTGTATATTCATCACCTGTCCAGAGTTAGCAGTACCAAAAGGATGTATTAAAATAGAAATAAGATATTCACAAGTACCTTGAAAGAATATCCACATTTTCCTAACAAAGGATTATGAATATCCAATGTAGCGGCAAAGTGGATAGCTTTACTTTTCATCAAAAACATATGCTTTTCTAAGATATAAACTCTCTGAAATTTGCCTTGAAAATGCAGATGGGCATATTTTATACCACCATGGGAGTTATTCAGAAAGAATGCTATTACTTTGGATGTTTGAATGTAGGTGGATGAACTCATCACTAAATTTAAGTGTATGGGAAAAAAACTCTAAAAGAGTTAACAAAAACTCTAAAAGACAAAAGAAATCAAAAACAACAAAAATGTGAAAAATGAAGCTTACATATAAATATGCTAGTGAGTCTTATCTCCCAAAGTATCAAAAATATAGGCAAGAAAAAAATTCAAATGAGTACTGAATGTCAGATCTAATATCTACCAGGAAGGTCCATGTTCTCTACAGAAGAAATCTGGTTACTATAGTTATAAGGCCAGAGTAAAAGGTTACTCATTGATGGGCAAGCAGTAATATAACCATAAAAATCAAAAAGTTAAAATGGGTGCTTGAAATATTTGTGGATTAACTAGAAGAAACTAAAAAGTAATAATACTGTATCCAACTAGCTATGAGCAGAAATTAGACTTCAATGAACCAAATTGTTTGAAGTTTATTGGAAACTAAGAAATCACTTAGCTTCAGCATCTATATCAGCTCATTGGTTAAGTGAGTACCAAACTATTGTAGTAATTTTGTGAGTGTTAGCATTTTAACATCTTAGCCTCCAACTGCCTTCTTCTTTTTTACTTAGGTAGACAATGACATCAAAGCTTGAGTCATATTGACTGAGTGGGAGGAAATGAGGCCACTCTTTAAGTTTTCATCATTAGCGAAGTTGAATTACATTCTGGTATAAGTAAAGTCTCCATATTCTTGAGGAGGAGACCAGGCCAGTCATCGTCATCAGCTTAGGCCATGAAACTAAATATAGACAAGTTCATAAGCGAAGTCTATCAACCTTCTAGTGTGACTAATGAATGAAGAAATGAACTAGTCAGAGGACATTGCTTTGAATAAAAAATCAGGTAACAATCTGACAAACAATTGGATAAAAATGTCAATGTCTCGTTTGGCCATCATCAAAGCAGTTAAGAACAACTGGAAAGAAAGGAGCACAAATTATCTTAACAAATGAGCAGAATGAGATACAGAGAAACAAAAGATATGCTAAAATATTTTAAAATACCAAGTAATAGCATATATAGTTGGTTTTATTATTTCATGCCTGCTTGTTTTGTGTCAAACAGTCATATAGACTCTTCTGGATGCCATCAGTTAAATGCTAATTTATGTTGCCTATCTAAGGCTCTGCAGTGAGTCTTATGGGTATTTGTAAAAATAACTATTGTCTTAAAACAGTTCTGATTCTGTTCATCTTGTGATCTTCTCCTGCGCAATTTTCATTATGGTCCTCCATGCTCAGTTGTTGCATGTCTGTTGGTTTCTCTACCTCCTTCTTTACATGAAAATATCATGTGTAGAGACCATAACCTCTGTGAATAAAGTGCTTGCCATGTACATATGGCAACCAGGCATCTCTACAAGCCATGAAAGAGGCCAGGTGTAGGGGCACACATTTGTAATTGTAGTGGTGGAGAGAGAGAGTATTAGGCTCCCATGTCAACCTGTATAGCCCACTTCAGTGAGACTCTGTCTCAAAACAAAACAAAACAAAAACCCACCCAAACAAACAAAAACCCAAGGTGAATGGCTCACAGGACTGATGTCTGAGGTTATCCCCTGGCCTACAATGTATGTGGACACTCATGCACTCAAACCCCACAAACACACATGATATGTTCTCATCCCCAAAAATTCATGTTTAATATTTGCAGTATACTAATTTTCATGGTAAGCATACAGAAAAAAAAGGGTTTACTATGAGTTTTCAAAGGAACTGACATAGATTTGGATATTCTTGTTTTTCATTTGAATGATTTTTTAAAAATAATTTTGTTTCATACAATACAATCTGGTCATGGTTTCCCTATACACCCAACTCCACACCGTCTTTATCTCTCTTTAAAGCAAACCAACAGGCAAATAATAAAGCAAACAAATGGGAACAAACAAACAGACATAAAAGAGAAAGAACAGAAAACACCTGCACAAACAAAATCCATAAAACCACAAAAATCAGAAATCATATTATATAAGCAAGAAGTCTGTAATAAAAAAAAGACTAAATAAAGCTATCTGATACAGTAGTCTACAAAGATACCATTACTTGACTTCTGATTCTTATTCTTTAAGAAATGTATCAGCCTACTTAAGGATACTAACTTATGGAGAGCAACAAAAAACATTAGCAGCAGCCTATAATATTTGATCATCTATAGGAGCTCACAAATAAACAACTCTAAAAGAAAGAAAGCACTCCTGGCAGCGGTGCTTTTCATTTGTTAGCATGTGATGTCTAGTAGGGGTATCATTACCTTATTATTTAATTTCTAGATTGTACTAGAAAGTATAGTCTTTGTCAGCTGCCTGTGAAGACTGATTTCACTCTTATCACCTGACCCCAGCACCAAACCACCCATTATTTCCCTGATGTGTGCTCTTACCTGAAGTTTCCCACATAACTCTGGATCCCAGTTTACATACTTCTCTGCCCCAAAATCCATTTATTAGACTGTTTGACACCAGGACCTGCATATTACAGGATGATAGCTATTTTGCTCTGTATCCCCATCATTTATTAAGTTCTTCTAAACACATAGCACACACAATTGACTCACTATTATATCTCTAATTCTAACAGACTGTTAGGTGCATAATAAGCATTTTACATAGTTTTTGTATTCACTAATTAATAAATAAATTTTAAGATGAGTTTTTATTTAACCAAATCCAGCTCAGCTCTACTCGGTGTCCTTTGAGAAGTTTACAGTGATTGCAAATGGGCACACTTTCTCCACCCAGTGTCTACACTACTAAGCGTCATCCCCAGGCTAGTTCATTTGCCCTTTGGTGATTTTTATGTGGCATCATTGCAATATTGTTAGAAAGAAAATTTGATCTTTGGGAAAAACAAACATATGGGCACATCAACAAGTAATGCCAGTAGCTCAGATAGGAAGCAAGAGTGGCAGTCCTCCAGTGTGCAAAACTCAGAGACCTTTGTTCAAAATCCTGACACCTAAAATCTCAGTTCCTATTTGCCTAATAAAGAAAAACAAACCACGAATGTATAGCATAGTGATTCAGTTGCAAACATGCTGCCTTTTAATGACTTAAGCCTCTATTAACTTAGAAGAGGAATGAGAAGTAGAGGTCCAGCTTGCTGAGAGCCATCAGGAGCCTTCTGTTCTCTGTTAGAACAGCTGCCCTGTTTACTGCTGCTTTGACGAAGCTGCTGCCCAGCTCCTCTCTTCAGGAAGATCAGTGTTTACACGCTAGTCAGTCCCGAATCAAAACAGTTCTGATTTGTTAATAATTCACTAGCCAAATATTATGACTGAGAAACTGGAAGGCTGGTAAATAATCAGATGCAGAATGGAACTTCTGCTGCATTGAGTCTGATCACAGAAATGGAAAACACAAATAAAAATGTAATTTAGCAATTCATTCTGTCCTATTAAATGCCAGCTGTTTTCAGGGTTGTGGGATAAAATGTTTTGTTTTCTCCCGCATGTCCTTAGAGTTGGAGGAATAATTGGAAAGCGATTAAGTTATTCCACATTTGCTGCTGGCAAAGAAGTACGTGTGTGTTACCAAGGAGACATTTAGCCACTTAATACATGGTTGTTGCACACACCTATCGTGTTCCTGTGTTTTAGAAGTGAGGCTACAACAGCGGTCGACAGCAGCAGAGTCCTCTTATTCAAAGAACGTCGCTTCTCATGTGGCAGTGCAGGAACAGACTATGAAGGACCAAACAAATACATGCTAGAGTCCCCGAGAGAAAGAAATAATCCAGCTCATTACTCTATTCCTGAATCCTATCTGCCTCCAAAATGCACTCATGGTGCTTTTTAAAATGAAACAGAAGTTCCATTTAACCATCTCCTCCTATGTTGACTTTTAACTACATCCATGCCCAGTGAGTCTATGGATAGAACTTGAATTTATTCACAAACACCTTGAAAACTGAACAATAGCTTCATGTGCTAGGGATCTAACTTAGCCATTTCACACTGGTACACAAATATTTAATATTTCCTGTTTTAACTAGAAATCATACTAAGTGCTGAAAGTCATGATGTGCACAAATAATTGCAGATCCAGAAGCAACTATCTATGAAATATAATTCAGATATGTTTGATACAATAGCTACGACAGAAGCTTCCTTTCATCCCTGGAGGTACATTCTACCAGCCCTGGAACATCATGTACAACATATTGCTTTCTGGACATATTTATTATCTATGATAAAATGTATTTGTAAACTAGACACATTAATAAATTAATAATAAAATAGAACAATCAACAATACATTTTAACAAATATTTAAAAATCATGAATTATTTGTTTCTATTTAGTATTTTCTTACCATGTGGTTGATTGCAGGTAATTATAACCTCTGAAAGAAATCCACCTACATAGAGTATTATTATATTCTAAATTTACTTTAGTTGAACATGTTTGTTGTAATGTCTTCCATGCAATGTTTTCCATTTATAAATTATTTTGACACACCACAAGTTGTTTAAGCATCAGAATATACCTGAAAGCTTAGCTATTGTTTTCATTTAACTAATAGGAAACCTCTGGTTCGGAGTGCCAGCGTCACAGCCAGGCTTTTTGGTCCAGATTCAAGTCTTTAACCTCCCATTGCTGCTTACTAAAACAATGTGAATGGATTATTACATTGGCGCAAGGTCATTTTTGGATACATTCAGATTTCTACTATTAATATAAATAAAAATGATATGTATACGTCATTCTCTTCATTAAATAGGTCCCTAATTAAAAATGCTTAGTTTTTCCCTTACCCAAGCAGAGACTTCCTTTGAAGAGTCAAGGGTATGGAATGTTAAAACATCAGCTAGGAGTAGTGATTAAATATGAATGGTTGTGGTATTGCCCATCTTCGAGGAAACCACAAAGAAAGTCTCATGGAACACAAAAACCCCTCTGCTAAGGGAAGCAGCCTGAATACAATCAATAACTGAAGTTAATTCTGAGTGGAGATTTAAAGGCAAAAAACCACTTTCAGAAGCCTATTTTCCTCCCCAATCAGCACATCTGATTCTAAAATTTTCCTTCTCTTTATTCTCTCCCTGTGGCTTCCTCATCTCTCTACCTTCTCTTTCTGCCCCTTTCCTGCTTTTCACCTTGCTCCTTCAAAGAGTCACTTTCAGCTAACCTACCTTGAAAAGTTTGTCTCAATCATAGCAAGGTTTTTTGGAGCCTAGGAGACGGGAATTGCTTTCCCATTCTATAACCTTGGTGCCAGTTTGAGGTGCAGCGGATGTAAAATCTTATTACAGGAAATAAAGACTTTCCACCTCAGTATTTATTATCTTGAAATGTTTAGAGCAAGAATTAAGCCGAAAGGTGTGTGAGCATTCAGATGCAGATATCGAAACTTTAATTGCCCTCACTCCTGAAGAGATGTAAGTGAAATTCTGCATGAATGAAATGTATGAAAAATTCACCATTGGTATATTGTTAGTTGCTACAGAAAAATTACTGAGACCATCATAATGAGACAAACAGAAACTACAAAAAATCTAAGAAATTTCAACAAACTTATTGGTAAGGTTATGATACATGTACAGCATATAAAATAAAACCGAATCTGGACCCACAAGCTCTTGTTGCCTTTAGTTTAATTACTTTGCTGTGGTTTGAATATTTGGCATGATAGCTACCCATCTCACAAGTTTTTAAGTGTGCAATGGACGTGTTCACTGGATTGGCTGTCACTTTCCTTGTGACTTCAGGCAGGCCACTAAGCCTCTTTGTTTTTGCTTTCTTCTTTCTAGAAGAGGATAGTTTCTTATTCAAACAATTGGACACACAAAAGAAAACTGAACATAAAAGCACTTTGTAGAGTTTCATAGTAAATTAACATTACTGTCCTCTAGTATAACGCATTAAGAAAAGATAAAACAGTAGCTAACCATTACAGTGTTTGTTTCATTTTAGACAAGCACACTATTAATTCTAAGTAGTCAACCTCAAGGTTCTGGCGATCTTTATGTGGAGTAATGGAACAATATAATTCTAGGGTTTGGCAAACTTCCGTGACTTTGGGTGATTTTAGAGATGCATACTTTGACTGAGACATTAATTGCTTCAAACTAAAGAGGTATGAGTGCCTGCAATCATGACCAGCAATCATGTCACTGGGCTTAAATGAGGCAGCATTACATTCAAATTGCCAGGGCTAAGCATAACGTTATGGTAACTATCTTTGTGTGGTTACAGCCTACATTTAGGATAAAAGAAAAATCTAAATTACGCTTTTTACGACAATTATGAGTTCAATGCCAAAGCCCATGAGATGAGCCATCAGAATTCTTTCCCTGCCTCCCATCCATCTCCACATCTTAGGAGAACTAAAAGCCTAATCAATAATTTAACCAGCTAATGGACATATTTTTAAACACAATGGACTCATTCTGAAAAAAAAAAAAAGACGTGCTGTCAGAGCCACAGGGACAAAAGCAGAAACTGCCTGCTAATACTTAATGCTTATCTTGAACAATCCCGTGTGAGCACAGCACAAGCTCTCTCAAGCGAACTTCATGTCTCTCTGTCTGCAGAGCTATTCTTTTTTTCCTATGAAAGATGAACTTTACAAACAGTTTATTTTTAAAGTCAGTGTAGAACTCATAACTAAAGACTCAAATATTTAAATTGTATTTTAATTAAAAACTTGTTCCATAAAAGGTGGCCCTAAATTCCCAATTATGAGACTGTGATATTTTTTCTGGCTATTGATATTCACAATCACACAGTTTTCAGTCGCGCTGTATTTGCCATACATGCTGAAAAGGCATGGGAACTTTTATGGTATTGACTCAGAAAATATTCTAAAGCAACCCAGAAAATGTTGCTGCCTTGCTGTGTAGATAAGATGGGGTGTTTAATTTTTGTTTTATTGTCTTCCCTTCTCTTCTTTCTACACTTTGGGAAAGAGCAACTTTACAACACAGAGGGAAATGCTATAAAAAGAAACCGATTAGACAAGGTACCATGATGCATGTCTATAACCTCAGGATTCACAAGACTGCGACCAGAAGATGGAGAGTTCAAGGCCAATCTTAAGGTTGCCCAGTGAGATCCTGTGGCTGGCAAGGAGTATGGGGTCATTAAATATCCAATTTTGTTACCACAACATCACTTTTGTACTCAATCAGAGGTTATAAATAGAGTTCAATTATAGTCACTCAATTTCCTATTATGAAGATATACGTATGGCACATTAAAATCTTTAAGACCTCTTTTTGTTTGTTTTTAGGCGAAGACTCATTGTGCAGACCAGTATGGTTTGGAGCTTGTATTCTTGCCTCAGTTTTTAGTAATGGGATTACAAGCATGCACAGACCTGGAACTAGAAGAGGCATTGCTAATAAATTTCTTCTGTGGGTAGTAGTTTCTGATACATACTGTATATCTGGCCATCAGCCCAGAAGAAAGCTTTCAGTTCCTAATGAATTATCAGCCTACAACAGAGGCTATGAATTTGCTTTTAGATCACTACAATGGAGACAAGGAAGTATTACAACTTGGTTTTTTTGTTTTGTTATAATTGAGCTGGGAGACTTGAGTGTTAAGGCAAGATAAAGGCGGGCCAGCGGCACGCTTAATCACAGAAACACAAGCACCTTGACCTCCTGACCTCTGGAAGCCTGGCTCCAAGAGGTCTAAGGAGTTCAGCACTTGAACCTGACTCTCGAAATAATCCATTGTGTATCCTCTGTCACATGAAGAATTCTTCTAAGACGGTTCAGAGCTCTATGCTACAATATTTCAGGGTCCAGAGTGCGCATGTGACCACTCAGTCGTACATAGTCTCAGGAATCCCGTGGGTAATACTAAGCCAAGGTATTCTTAGTATGTACAAAGGAAATAGTGATCAAAATGAGTAATAATAGGGGCTGAGGAGCCATCACTCTCACGTAACAAACAGTAGCAACATACGGTAAGTCAGAAAATTCATTATTTGCTGTTATCTCGTCTTGCATAGCCCTTGACTCACCTTCCTTAGGCCTCTAGCCACAGCCTTAATTTGTTTTCTCCCTACACTTCCTGAACATTTTATCCCTCTTAAATAAGCTATTTGTCCAGAAATGCTACGGCTAAAGTGCTCCGTCTGCACAAAAGTCGCTTTTAGCAGGCCAGATATTCACAGCTAAGCTGTGCCTGCAAAACTGTTTTTCTTAAAGTGCATTCAATTGACCATACACCAGCACTAATTTGCTCTTAACCAGTAAAGCATGTGCACACAGTGCCCCTTATGACAGTCACCGCAGCCATGGCAGCTGACTGCTTGCTCATACACACAACGATGAGATGTTTAAGTGCAGCGGCCAGCCTTGGCTTAGAACAGCATACCGAACACCTCTACTTATAAACACTGGGTTTTTCAGTTCTTCGGGACTAAGTCTTGTGCTTCCTCTGGGAATCAAAGCTTGGCCCATGGAAATCCTCGATAAACTGTTTACAACTGGTGTGTTGTAAATGTCTTCTGACGTTACCATTATAATACCCAAATGAAATGATAATATACATTTACCTGTGATATAAAAATAAACCTTACCGTAGTCCCAAAGTTGATTTTTATTGGTATTTTTCTCAGACTACTGATAGGTGCTTAAAATTCCATCTTGAAGTAACAGGGAAAGAGGCAGGTTGCAGATTTCTAGGGTTTTAAGTTTTTATTTGGGGTGTTCGGCCTTGCCGCATTTTCATACTGATTTTAAGTCATGGGAAAACATAATTTTTCTGAGGGACAACACCTACCCTTTCTTATTTCTTAATGGAAGTTGTGATTGACAATAATCTCACTTACAAGAAGTCTGACTACAGATGGAAACTCCCACAGTAGGGGCCTGCAGTAAATTCTCTTCCTACTGAGAGATTGAGCACCCAATCTTTTACAAATATTAAATATATTTAGGGTTAAAAAAAGTGTGCCAACTGACATTTTAGTAATTTACTTTAAATTTTCACGTAAATTATATAAAGTCACTATGCAAATTACATTCTTGTAAATATCCCTTCTTTGGATTTTTAGAGCATAAATCTTTGATTATAACCCTAGAGAAGAAGAAATGGAAAAGAATATGAAAGCAATACTATTATCTTCATATGTTCTTATTATGTAATACTTGATTCATTGTCTTAAATGCCTTGCATGTAAGATTTCATAAATAAGTGGGGCTATGATCACAGGGACTCAGTGGGCTGAGAGAGGAGAAATGCAGATTCAAAGGCAGTTTAGGAGAGATTATTCCACAGTTAAGAGAACGTATTGCTCTTGCAGAGGACCCCAGCATCCACATGATGTATCAAAACCATCTGTAACTTCAGTTCCATGGAATCCAATACCCTCTTCTGTCATCTATGGGCACCAGACATGGGTGCAGCACATAGACATACATACAGGCAAAACACCATACATATAAAATAAATTAATTTTAAAAAAGCCAACCTAGAAAAGTGTGTTCAGGCAAATCTAGGAAAGTGATTAGAACCCAGTGTCAAAACAAAAATGAAAAATAAAAATAAAAAGAGATTAGGGATATGGATCAGTAGCAGAACTAAGGCCCTAGGTTCAATCTCTAGTACTGAAAATAAGCCTTAAGTAAGTTATCTTTTGTCTTTCTATTTCAAGAAGAAAGAGAAACATGTGAGTTCTCAAAATAATATGTGGCTTTTTCCCCAACATCATCTATGGAATTTTTCTTTGTCCTTTCTTCTCTTTCTTCTTTCTTTCTTCTCTTTTCCCGTTTTTCTTTCTTTCCTTCCTTCCTTTCTTCCTTCCTTCCTTTCTTTTTAAATGATGGTGTTAAATTCAGTGCATAAAAAATGCTGATGTGAAGGTCCACAGCTTGCTGTTGCATTTGGGAATTCAATTCCTATTCTTCACTTTCCTCAATAGAGACTTAGACAAATTACTCAACTACTCTTGTGTTCTAGTTCTTCATCTGTGAAGTTTACAAAACTTCCTACCGTGTAAGAGCATGACAAGGATTTAATGATTTCATATATGTGAGAGGTTTAGATTCATACCTAACACAGGTGAGTTCTGTATAATTTGCGACATTTTATAATTTGGAGGCACTAAGATCAAGAGGCCAAATTCTCATCCTCTCATTTTTTTTTTTATTTTGTGTAATGGTGAGGTCTGGAAGGTAATTTTAATTAACTGTCTTCGGGGACCTTTTCAGTGTCCTAGTATGACAGACAGAAAGATAACATCTTTTACAAAGTGAAAAGTCCTTCAAATTATGAAACACATTCTTGAAATTATAATTTCTTGACAGAATATAACTTATTATATTCCTAGTGCAAGACAATGCTCTTAGGTTTTTAAGATAAAAGACTTCCATTCTGGACATTGACAGTTGTTCATGAAAATATTCAATCTTGGGAAGAATGGGCTTGTATTATGAAGACTGTTATCCCTACTGATGCTGCAATGAAAATGTTTTTGGAATAGTTGCTGTGTTTCTAATTTTATTGTTTATTCCCAAATAATAATAACAATCACACCAAGTGATAACTTTTCTGAAGGAAGAGAAACTGAACATCTATATAACACACTAGCCACAGATTCTTAGCTTTTACCACTTTTACCATATTTGCTTACCACTCAATTTCAGATACGTGTTCTAAGACAATTTCTTGCAGCACTATGGAACTGTTACTTTAAAGTTAATAAAGCCCATAATTAGAATATGTGGGTTGCTCTGAAATATTCATAGACCCACCTAACAGTAAAACCTATTTAGAATTTAAAATGCATGTGTTCGAAAATAATATGAGAACTAAAAACAAGTATAAGTTATTGTTGTTAGAAAATGATTGATTCTTTTTCAGACGTGCATAATAATCTCTGCAACTTTGATCAGTATTGTGCAGTTTTCCTTTTATTTAGTGTTTGAGTTGCCACTGCAATGCCTGATGGAGTGCATATTAGGTTATATATTTAACACCATGAAAATTTTTGTGTTGTCTCTCAAGAACTGCGTCACTTCCCCCTTGTCTGTGCCATACAAAAAAAAAAAAAAACAGTACTGAAGTGGCAGAATATTTTAGAGCTCACATGAGGTCTGAAAAGTTGTAAAAGATTCATGAGTATGGTAGCTTTTGGCTAAAGCAAAAAATACCTGTGCAAAACTGGTTTCTAAACTAAATCTATTTTTAATGCATCCATCAAAACATAAAACCTGTATATATTAGTGTGCCACCCTGCAGCATTTCTGTGTACAATGTGCAATGTTTCAATTACTTACCCATCTCCTCAAAGACTTATCATTTCCTTAACCTTTATTTCAGTGAAGAAACAAATAAAAGCCTCATTATAACACAAAGAAACTCGTTTACTCCAACCTAATTCCATCAGAACGCATCTACATCAGAAAATAAGTGGAACAGTTGTTACACTTTAAAAGCAATTTGGTTTTGGTTCCTGAGTCTTCCAGAAATTATTTGATTTGGGGTTTCATGATATTGACTTCACAATAGGGTAAAACTGTTATTGAAATGGGCACTATACTTCTGGTTAGAAATGAACTCATGCCAAATCTCTAATTCAGTCTTAATTTTAAAGAATTTAAAGTGGTAATTTAGAAAAAAGTTACGTGAATTCCCACAAAAAAATATATCTACACCTGCCTTACTGAAGTTCTGAAGTGAGGTGACATGTCTCCCGAGTCATCTACTGCCGCTTTTGAAGGGCAAACTTACCATACGGAGTGGCTGTTTTCATTTCTCTTTCAGATCAGCATCTTCATGACGCATCTCTCTAACTATGGGAACGACCGTCTAGGCCTATACACTTTTGTGAACTTGGCCAACTTTGTGCATAGCTGGACCAACTTGAAACTGCAGACTTTGCCTCCAGTACAACTGGCCCACAAGTATTTTGAGCTCTTCCCAGAGCAGAAAGACCCTCTTTGGCAGGTAACATTACACCTTCTCTCAATGGGGAGGAAAAGCATTAGCAATGTGTTACTGTCTAACTTGTGTTAGGAAATCATTAAAAATTATTATGTTAAATAAATCAGATAAATATGATAGGGCATATTAGAATATATATTTAATACAATTTATTTCCCCTTTCCAATTGTCATATTTTCTTCAATATTGTTTTTGTATCTCTTAAAATTCAAGTGTTTAGATTTGTAGTTTTATTTTGCTTGCTTGTTCAATTAATTTGGAAACTTGGCAATAAGGATGGTGCTTTATTGTTGGGGATTTGACCAAGCAAATGCTTCAGACTTCCATATGATATGAATAATAGTAGCCAGCTAGTTGTAAAATGAGCAAAACTGGACAGTTCATAAAGCTAAAAATAGAAACAGAAAAAGAGTCTCTGTAGCCCAAGATCCTGGCTCCAAACCCTAGTGTGTATATATATACACTACAGAGTACATAAAAAAAAAGGAAAGAGCAACCTCTTGCCATGTCCCTAAGGATTAGAGTCTGTTTGCATTTCACTTTTCTCTAAGTCTAATTTCAGTGATGTTCTGCCTATCGATAAAAGAGAGACTTGTCAGTTCTAGGATGGCTTTTACTTCTAATCGGACTCTATGTGAGGCCACACAGCTTGAAGGCATCAAATGTAAGATATCTCTTCTTAGCAGCTATCTAGGAAGCACTGCCTCCCACTAACTCAGTTCTTTATGCATCAGATTGCATCGACCCACCCAATCAATGAGCCGGCTGCAGAGAGCAGATCAGATGTCCCCCTGCTAAGCGGGCTTTGGAGAGGTAGCATCATCATTAATGAGAAATTACTGCAAAATGGAACTTCAAACTCGGCCCCATTTCCTGTCTTTCAGACTGTATGCTTCCCTTTATTCCATGGTTCACATCATACAGTGCTGTGTCTACATGGCCAGGAATTCTCTCCTCCTATGTTCATTGAGGATCTGCCATCTATACAGTGAAGCAACACTACATTTTCTCTCTTTTCCAGCAGATGATTTTTACTGTGTTTAAAAATAAAACGTTGCCTCAAATCATGTCCTCTTTAGTTAAATTATGAGCAGCCATCCACCACACGGGCTTACAGTACACTGTCTAATATAAGGAAAATCAATTATTTTGCATGCAAATTTACATATATTTGTGTCTACATATGATTTTTAATTGAAAATAGATTCCTGCCTCATACATATATCCCAACCACAGTTTCTCCTAGCTTGGCCCCTCCAGCTTCCCCAACCACCAACCCTCTCCCCAAGATCCACTCCTCTCTCTGTTTCCTCTTCAGAAAAGAGTAGGCCTTCAAGAGATGACAGCCAACCAGGTCAAAATAAGATATAGTAAGACAAGGCAAAAGACCTCATATTGAGGCTGGAGAAGGCAATCCAACATGAGGAAAGAGTCCCAAGAGCAGCTAAAAAGACTCAGAGACATGTCTACTTCAACTGTTAGGAGTCCCACAAACACACCAAGGTAATAGTCAAAATATATGATATAGCAATAAACAACCCAAATTAATAAGTATTTTAGATTGTTGACATATAAATAATCAGTCAGCTCAGTGGCTTTAAGCTCTAATCTGCCTTTTAGGAAAAACAAGTTTCCTTAAACACTGAGCTGTATTTAATCAAATTGTTTGAACTTTCAACAATAACAACAAAACCATTCTGATAATGGTCGTATATCATCAATATTGATATTTACCTTTTAAAAACTATTGATTGATGTTTTTGTGGTGCATACGCATATGTGTGGATGCGGATAATGGGTATGCATTCTCCACTGTGCAAGTGTCGAGGAGGGAGGATGAGATGTTGAGAGCCTTTGACTTATTGCAGAAAACTGGATAAACCTTACCAATCAAAAGTAATATCAAAATGAAATTCGGGAAGTGATGGCAAAGTATGTAAGACTCGGAGTTACCTGTCCAATGGTTGTATCTACTTTCCTATTCACATCGATGACAGCAATCCAATGAAACAGAAATTACCCTCATTTTAACATGTAAGCAAAACCAGAAATAGCTGGTAAACATTTTACACTTTTTTTCCTCATGACTTAGAATTGAGATAGACAAATAGTATATTTTTGTTGCTGTTACAGATTGTGAAAATGAAACATTCAGGAACCTTTTTATATTTATGAGGATAACTCCTTATTTAGTATTCCTCACTGGTAGAGGGCAATCAACTGCTACTTTTCTTTACATTTCCATTCACACTTTTTTATGAGTACAAATAGAAAGAAAAAAGTGCAAAATAGTAATCTTCAGATCTGTTTAATTCCTTTGGTTCCTTATGTAAATTTTCATTAGCACCAACTACTCTATATGTGGGACTGCTTTGTCACCTAATTAAAAAGTGCAATGTGAATATCGGCCAATAGGCAGTATAATCAGCAGCTACAGAATACCTCAAGAGCAAAAGATTCTTCCAAAGCTGGCTGATACAGGATGTATATCCGTGCCCACAAAAAATGAAATTCCCACATTGGCTCCTCATCAGCTTTGTCTCTAATTCGTAAGAAAGAGTTTTAAAATTACACTCGTGGGTCCCTTTAAGGGATAAAACAATATCCCTTTTTGTTTTGATAGAATAATCACTGCAGAGTGTATGAAATAATTTTCTTCTTATACACACACCACAAACAAACAAACAAAAAACCCATTACAAGAACCAAAGTCACAAACATGGAGGTAGTGGAAAGGTCAAATTCACACATGCTCTAATCAATGCTCTTAAGCTCTCAAGCTGTCATGTTAGCTCAGCCTCAATCTGCCTTCAGCCACTCAGGAGTCTCGCTATCAAGAAAATCTGCGCATGGAGTGGATTCTTGCTTGCTGCGTGTATCCACAGAAATTCTCAAAGAACTGTCTTCTAGACCACTGCCAGTGTCTCCAGAGTTAGAGAGAGAGATGGGGGAAGCAAATCCCAGGTTTTAACGGCAGGTGGCTAGCACTGTGGTTGATGCTAGGTATCAAAGCATTGGTTTCTATTTAGAAATGATGAGATTTGAATATCAGGGTTATAAACAAATCACAAAATGGCACCGTCCCTGCTATTAATATTTGTCTGTTGAAGTAACAACTGAATGCTGACACAGAGTTATAGAGGGTAACAACAGAACAAGGTTTGAACATTTAATCCAATCTTGAGAAGTTAAAAAAAAAACAAAAAAGGTCCCTCGACTTATTAGAGATGAGCAGGCTTTCTTGTTCCTGCTCAGATACAGTTTGGTGATTTTACATTTAGAAAGACAAGACTCCTTCCAGCTCAGGCTCTGTCTTGAAGCTCAGAAGAATCTGATGATGGCTTCATAGGGAATTTGCAAAGCCTAAACTTCAGAAATAGTTACACAACAAAGGAAAGTTTTAACGCCATGAGATTTACATACAGCAATAGCTCTTTATTGTGTTAAAAAAGTAGTATTGTAAATTCGTTTTCATATTTTTACTATCTTTACCACTCTGTAGCTTATTTGTAATTTGGTGGCAACATCACCATTCATAATTGCAGCCATGTGTCTATTTTGCACAACATGGAAGCCATATATAGATAGATAGATTAATACACGTACACACACACGCGCGCGCACACACACACACACACACACACACACACGGAACTTAATGGTACAAGAGACTTACATTCAAATCCCACAACAGATACACAAGGAAAGAGGTGTAGAGAGAAGCAGCAGAGCTGCTCCTTGTATAAAGAGGAAAACCTAGGCACAGGTGGATGTCCTCAGGGAAAATTGGAAAATTTGGGGGAACATGGACTTCATCTGTGATAAAGAGTGAGGCTCTCTGAGGGCAGGGAGAAAACAAACAAAGGAAACTTTAGAACCAGTAGTGGCCTTCCATGTCTCTGATCTTAGTACTGTGGAGTGCCAAGGCAGAAATACACAAATTCAAGGCCAGCCTGAGCTACGTGGTGACTGTGAGCCTCTGTTAGTTGCTTTTCTTGTCACAATGACAAAAATGTCCAAGAACATGACTTCTTAGCCAATAAATAACTAAATCGCACTGTTCATAGTTGAAAGCAGCCCATCAAGGCAGTGAAGCAGGATGGAGCCTAGCGGTGCACAGCTTGTGGGCCAGGAGACAGAGGAATTTGAGCTAACTCCTTTCTTCACCTTATATTCATCTTGGTCCACCAGGTCAGGGCATGATAACATTTAGGTTTGTCTTTCCTCCTTATTCAAACAGTTCAGCAAATATCTTTATAGATACAGCTTAGAGGAGTATCTCAAGCTTATAGATTCTTCTAAATCCACGGGAGTTTCTGTTTCAGCAAATTGAAAAAGGGAAGAAAGATATAAAGAAAGATGGTTTAATGAGATAATTCCAGAAACCCTTTTTACAGAGCAACAAGGAATAGAAAGACATACTGTTAGGAAAATGATCTGTCTCTCTGAGAGGGAGACTCTGAATGGGCTTTTGTCAGTGAGCAGTTATGCCGTCAAAGGCAGGAGGCTGAGCTTGTTCATAGCTGAGACTAAAGAAAGGGTTGTCAGTGAATACTTACCCCACTTCAAGAGGAAAACAATAATTTTAGGGTTTGGTCTGTCTATGTTTCAGCCTTTCTAGTGACCTGGTCAACATAGTTATGATGGAGACTTCACTTTTTATTAACTAAAGATATGCTAACAATTAAGTTATCTTAATTACTTTTCCAACGGAAAGTTGTCTATATGCCATATATTCATACCCTATATCTCTTCCACTTATCAGCCACACTGTTTTTTATACTCTCAGGAATGTATCTCAAATATAAAAATAAATCTCCCCAATCTTAATTATTTAATTTTTAGTGAAGTACAGCACCAATATTTTGATTCCACAGCTGCGAGAGGCTGTGACAACTGAAAATGATGACATAAGTCTTGGGTGTTCCATTTCCCTTCAATCATTTGCAGATATGTTCTTGTCATGCACTAAACTGACCACAGAAATACCTTCTAAGAAGCAGTCAGTGAAAATAACTTACAGAGACCTCCTTAAAAATTTAAGTTATACTACATTCATACTTTATGAACTAAAGTAATCATAAACTATATTCAGCACCCTATTTAATTACAAACAAGAAACTTGTGTATGCTTTAAAAAAATTTTTGTAACTTGAATGTTACACTGAATGAATAATCATGTAATAAATCAACTGATCCATGAAAGTTCAAAGACCCAGAGTTTTTGAATTGGTTATTTATTCCCTGTAGGATATTCATAAAAATGCAAATAATAACAGAGTTTTATGTGAAAGGGACTATAGTGGTTTGTTAACAAAGGAAGCCATAGAATAAATGAACCCCTTCTGGGTTTTTCTATGAACCATTCACTTTAATAAATATGGGTTTAATATAGTAAGAAAGACAAAGATGTTTTGGATAAATTTGAGATACCTTGTGCTTACAGTAGCATTGTTAAAATGTTCATCTATCCCAGTCACACACAGAACCAAGGCATTTTCCCACCAGCCTGAATCCATAGCCTGGCACTTGCATGCCTCTGTTATTCGATGATGGAAGAGTGAACTCTGAAAAACCACCAGACCACCAGGAGTCACAGGAACTCTGTGCAGAGAGTTCTTAAGGATCAATGCTCTCAGGAAGGCTGGACATTCCCTTGCTTTTGCAGAACCCAAGAGAGGATTCTTAAAGTACAAATAGAGTCAGAATCTGAGTTGGTGTCTGTTTCCCAGCTGCTCCACAAGGATTTGTTGATTGAAGCATTGAGAATAAACATCCCTATCTTATTAAAATATCTCATCAGTCTATGTGGATTGTATTAGGCATAAGTGACAGTGAAAGACAGAAAAGTTGCAAGTCATTCCACTGTGCAATGAAGCCTGGGTAACAGATCTTTACAGATGTATGCAAGGAAGTTATGTAATGGGCAGAAGTTTCAAAATAACTCTTTCATGTAGGGAGGGGAAAAATAATAATTCAAACCATGTTTTTATATCACTCCTTCTTCAGAGAGAGTGGAACAGCAAGATACACGTTGAGGAGAAATAAAGAAAAGAAAAAAACTTGGTAGAGTTTGCAGTTCATGAAGGTATTCTTCCACCATCAGGGTCTAGATAGAGCCTGGCTACCTGAAACAGGCAAGGGACCCACATGAGGCTAACCAGTTCCCAACTGATAATTCCCCAGTGACCTGCAAGTAAAGGGTGGAAACCCGAAGAACAAAGCAGATGTCCAGAGGCACAAAGACAATGCAGGTTTGGGCTGATGAGGTCTCATGAGAACAAAACTCATCTTCCTGCCCATGAAAACATGCCCTTCAAAATGAAGCAGGTGGCATGATGTTTTCAAAACCTGTGTTTTAGTTCTTTGGATGGGGGGATTTCATTAGCTTTGCCTTCAGGTTTAAGTCTTGTTTTTTGCTTCAGAGAATCTTTTTACCTTCCTATCTTACTTACTGAAAAATTAAGTTGCTTCATATAGTCCATGTACCAACCCCCCTCCCTGAATCACTTTGTCCTGGTGAGGGCATAGCAGCAGATTTTTCAGACTGGCACTGTAACTATAAGCTGCCTGCAGTAATTTTAATTTAATTTCTTTTTCAACATAAAATATATCTACATTGCTAAATGCATAAGGCAGTAGCTTACTGTTTGTTTTGATTTATTATTATCTGTTTACTTATGTTACGTAGGGGAAAAAGTATATTACAGAATAAGAAGGGATCTGCACAATACCCTGTCCTGTCTTGAATTTTAAAATTAAAACAATAGCTACAGAAAAGAGTATAAAAGTACCAAGAGCCGTTTTCTGCCTTCTGCTTCCGGAAAGGCTGTGTGAAGTGCATTCTCTGTCTCTGTTTCTTTGTTCTTTCCTCTTCCCCAATACCCTACACACATTCTCCTCATCCTCTCTCTCTCTCTCTCTCTCTCTCTCTCTCTCTCTCTCTCTCTCTCTCTCTCTCTCTCTCTCTTCTTTCCTTCCTCTGTCTTCTCTCCTCCCTCCTCTCTCTCTTTCTCTCTCACTCTCTAGATAGATATAGATAACACACATACATACATACACAAAATCTAGCTCCAGAGATAAAACCAGCTTCAGATTACAAATTTGAACTAACTTTCTGTGTGACCTTCAGTAAGACCAAAATAATGCCCTTTGCATCTTATCTTCCTCAGCTATAAAGAACAGATAATAAAATCTGTCTTGCCAAGTTACATTGAGGATTAGAAATAATCTATGTCAACCAAATGCCTGGAATGTTAAAGGTGATCAATAAAAGTTGGATATTATATTCATTGGTACTGAAATAATGAGACAATATCTTGAAACTCAGCATAGGGAAAGTCTAAACAACTACTACCAGAATATAAAATAAGAAAATGCAAATGCTTTGTCAATACAGTTGCAATTAACAGGCAAGGTGGGAAAGGTGCCAGGGAAAGGTTGACAGCAGAAATACATATAAATGGAAAGATCCAAGGAGATAGAACACAGTCATTAAAAAAGAAAAAGAGAAAAAAAAACAGTCTTCTAAGTTGTGAGCACTTGGCCAGAAGCATAAGAAACCTGTGGGAAGATCTGAAGGGATGTACACTATTAATATTAATGAAGCATTCGAAGCAGTGGGTATTCCACCATCTGAGCATCAGATAATTGCATCTATACCTTGTATCTATTAGTACAATATCTGAGAACTACATCAATTTAACTATTATCATTATCAACTGTGGGGTTTTATTTCTATCTATCTATCTATCTATCTATCTATCTATCTATCTATCTATCTATCTATCTATCTATCTGGTGTGTGTGTGTGTGTGTGTGTGTGTGTGTGTGTGTGTGTGTGTAAGGGAGAACTCTTTTATTGTTTTACATGGGTAGCACACATGGAAGGAAAAGGATGACCTGTGGAAAGCTGGATCTCTCCTTTCATCATATGGATTCTGAAAAATTAAACTTAGTTTGTTAGGCTTGGTGGCAAGCCCCTTTCTCACTTAATCATCTTATTAGCCCAGAAAGCTTTTTTAAAATCAGTTTTAAAGTAGAAATCAGGACAAGAAAGATATGTACTGTGATAAGTGAGCCTAGGGTAGCCTTCTTGAACATATAATCAGTCTGAACCTGCTCCACAATGCTTCTTATGCCTTCTGGAAGTCTGGATGTGAGTGTTCAGTCTACAAGCATTTACTAAATATCTCATGGGCTAGACTGTAGCAATGAAGAATACAGATGGAGGCCTCATGCTCAGGGAATTTCCAGTCTTGCGGATGAACTTCTGATAAACTGTATGAAATTATTGGAAGATTGAACAAAATAATTTTAGATGTTAAAATATGAAGAAAGTATGACACAAAAATATCATAGACATTGCAGGAGGGAGATGGTCTATGGTCACAAGGGAAGGAGATAGACCTGTTGATTGTTCCTCATAATCCAGTGGTTAAATTAAACTCCTTTTCTTCAAGATGTATTACTAATAAGGCAAAAGGAAAGAAAAGGCCGATATGAAATAAAACAATATCCACTTTCTTATATATCACATGATTTTATTATTTTAAAACTAGTAATGAATTTAATGGGTACAAAAACCATATGTGGTAGAAACTATTAATCATTGTTTTACAAATAAAGAAGCTAAGGTCCAGGGATTTAGGAACATTAATTAAAACATGGCAAGCCCTCTGGGCCCTTGTTCTTGCTGACTGGGCTGAGGGAAGTCTGAAGTAGGTATTAGCATAAGCCAAAAAAAATGCCAAAACTTTGATTAAAAATTGTTTGAAAATTTGGGCATGGAACAGGACAATAAATCATTCAAAGATTCTGAAGCAGACTCTCCCATTGCTGTGATGGAGAATGTAGCTTGACGGATGCACTGGGTGGTCTGAGCAATCTTAATCCCAGCAGTACTGCTCGATGTGGTCCATGAGCAGGTCAGCTTAAACCATGTGTTGCTGATACACCAGGGAGAGAGGAAGCATATGCAAAGGGCACATCGACTTTATTCTCTGAAGATCACTGGTTCTTTCAGCTGCGTTTTTAGTACAGCTGACAGCAAAATATTCCAGTTGAAGCAAGGAGTATATTGATCCACATTCCATTACAAGATCCTTATTATTACTTTTTTACAGAAAAAAACTTTGAAACACGTTACGTTAGAGTATGGGTGTTGTGCAGTGAAATTAAAATATACTTGTTTGAAGCAAGATGGAAATGTGATTCCCAGCCCCTTAACTGTACTAAAGAGAGCATTGTAGGAAACAGACGTCTGTTCCAGACCATAATCTAGTACCTTGGGTCAGAAAGTTCTGCTGCCTACGGTCTTTACCTATGAGTGTAGTCAGGCTCCTTCAATTATAGAAAACAATAACTGAAACCACAAAAATTGAGACAAAAAGATGGCGGCAAAATCTAGCCCCGCCTTGTCCTCACAGAAGACTACTCATACAGACAACTGTGTCTTCTGAGAGGAGTGGGTGCATTTGTACCCTCATATTAGGCATTGAATACGGGCCACCAGTGGAGAGCAGGAGGGAGATGCATAGTGTGCCCCGCAGTCAGACTGCCCAGCTAAGGGCAATTTCCAATCTGCCCCCCCCCCCCGCACCCATTTACAGCTGAAGGCCTGGGAGGTCCTGTTGCCTGGAGAAGCAGTGTGAAGCAGCATGGTTGCCACTTCCAGCAGGCAGAAAAGCATCCTCCATGGGAAATACCACATGTCCTGTCACTTTCTCGTATCTTCTAATGGTTCACTACAAGCATGCAATTTTCACAAGATTTCCAACAATCTACTTCCTAGGGAAACCCAGAAGATGTTTGCTGTGAGGATCTGTAATCCAGTTGCTACATCTGGTGCCAACGTTACCGTCAATACATTCTCTTCCCTCCTTGTCTTCTATACTGGACCTCCTCACTTTGGGCTCTTTCATTACTAGAAGTCTTTCCTGGAGGCTCTGGTACTGTCTCAGGACCAGATGCTGTAGCAATATCTATGTTCTGCACCACTGGCTCCTCTTTTATGAATTCCTCCAAGCATTCTGTCAGAAAAAGGCAGTGCCAGAGCAAACAAAGATAGTTCAATCTGTGAGGCGAAAACAGTAGTAGACTATGTTCTAACTGATATCCAATGTTTCTCCTATCATGATTGCTGTCCCTTACATTTTGCAGTTAGCTAAGTAAGGAGCACCCAGTGACCTAAAAAATTTGAGTGTCTCTTTCTCAAAATACAGTGGCTATTTTACTTATGATGAGTGGTTCAAATATACCTCCAAGTGTAAAGACCTCCAGGTCTTCTGAAAATTTGTTATATTACCCCAAATTTTGCCCATTTAAAGGTTCTGTTAAGTAGTAATTGTAGGAACCATTTTATATGGAACTATGCTGTAACAAAAGTCCATTTTAGGCTGCTGCCAAAATATGTGTCAACCCTCCCACAAACCACACCTGATTATAGAAATCCTATCATGAAAGTCAGAAACGAGCAACTTGAGAGGCATCCATGGAAAAATGCAGGTGACAGAGGAGCATGGGATATTTGCTAGTCAGAGGTACTTGGATCTGCCAAAGACCAATCCCAATGTATACTTCCATCTTATTAAGAAGTGTTCCTGGATATATCTAGAATTCTGATTGGCGGGACACAAATACAAGTTTATGAGGAGGAAAATTATTGTATCATTATCAGCTGGAAAAAAATTCTTTCTTCCAGAGCTTGGCCGCATATCAAAAACTGTTTGAGTTATCTACTTTAAATGATAGATTGTGCCATACGCACTTAGGGTATGTAACGTGCACTGGGTTTCATTTCAATGGCTTGCCAGACATTGTATAACAATGGATGCCACAGTGTCTCAAGTCTTGTAGGATACATGGCTGAAACCCCTTCTTTGCTCTACGGCCACATTCAAAGATTTCTGCAAATATTGCTGCCTCTAAACCCCAAAGGATACTGATCAAGCATTCTGCTTTCATTTTAGCAGTAAGGGTTGAAAGGGCAAAGTTCACCTCTGCCACAGGCAGGATGTTCCAGAATTATTCATATTTCTGCACCTCTAACACTTGAACTTTGCATTCTTGACCTCCACCATGTCTCTACTCTGGTTTGGACTGGCTTTGAGACAGTGTCTTAGCTAGTCTTGAACTCATAATCTTTACAACTCTGTTTTTGTCACTGAAGTACCTGAGATCATACATATATATGGCTATTCAAGTTTTCCTCCTCTCAAGTGCCTTTCTCTGAGCCAGGCAGCCAGAGTGTCCTCTTGCTTTCCAACTGGTGCAAAGAACATCATGCCAACGGGCCAAGGAGAAGCTTAGTGCAACCTCTGAATAATATGAGAAAAAAATAACACATTTTGAAAAATATGCCAAAATGTTACTTGGAGAAAATAATTTTACCAAATGAATTATAAAAGTTAAAAATATATTTAAAACCATAGTGACATGTATTGATAATCCTACGTACTTAGTAGGTCATTTAGTGCTTCACCCTCTTATTTTTTGAAATGAAAATTTAAATTGGTGAGATTAAACAAATTAACTAATAAGAGTTGAAATAACATAAAAAATTTCAGCCTGTTTTCTGTTTGAAAAATGGAGGTTCATTTGTGTAAACATTTCTTGACAGATCTAGCATTGTCAATTGGATAAACATATACTCTCTCCTAGAAAAGAATGCAATATTGGAAATTGATTTTTTTAACCTATATTTGTCAATGTGATAGGAAGTATCATAATTCAAAACAATTCATCTAATGGGTAATACCTTCAGAAACATTTCCTAAAGAAAGTCATCTTGTGTTGAAAATAAAGTACCCGGCCCCTAATATATAGATGTTTCAGACCAAACAAAACAGAAAAGAAAAGAATTTGTGAAACTAGAGTCAAGTGAGGCTCAGTCAAGTTAAAGAATCTTTGATGAACAGGCTCAGATGAAACACAAACCACAGACAGAACAGAGTCTCCGTTATTATCTGCCATAAATCACACGAACATCACAGCAGGACTCATTTGAGGCTGTGGTTTATGTCTCCTTGGGTAGGGAACCCAGCTAATCACTGCTCGAGGAAAGGAATTAAGGATCAAAGAATCAGAACGGGATGTAATACCCAGCTGTAGGAGATCAGGCAAGAATCTCATCCTGTCTTACTTGAAGCATTGTTAAGACATAGCAGCCAGGGTTCAGGATTCAGTAAGACGTGATATTCTCTCTTGCAGAACCCATGCGACGATAAACGACACAAAGACATCTGGTCCAGGGAGAAAACTTGTGATCATTTACCAAAATTCCTTGTAATTGGGCCCCAGAAAACAGGTAAGGCCAGGCAGCGATGTTTTTTGCCTTGTCATTATGAAGTATTTGTGGCATCACAGTATGAGGCTTTGTGACCTACCAAGTTCATTGTTGGACTACGGTACCTCCTTGTGGTAGATCTTTTATCCTACAAGCCCCCCAAAGACCCTGCTGTTGCCATTTATTAGACTGGAACTCTGAATGCTTTAGTCGTGGAGTTTAAATTTGTTTAACATACATATCAAAGTTTTGGTATTTTTTTAGGTTAAGTGTCAGTGTTTCCTTGGCTTTTACTTTTTATGGCTTTGCCTAATTCATCCCAGAGTTAAGTCATGAAAAAATGACTCATGATGCAGATTCAGGCAGTGCTACACTCTACATCAGCATCACATTGATTCCTGTTCAGAACTGTGGCTGCTATTGCTCACAAATTACTTTATATGTGTGTTGTTAAAAACGATCATTAAGTATTAATGTGCCGTAGGCTTGTTTTCTGCTATGGCCCCAGTCTCCCCGGGCTGTTCTCCCTTGATATTTTCTTGTGTACTGAAGGACAACTGTGTAAGGATGCAGTAAAAGAGAATGAAAGTGTTATGCCAAAGAGATGACACTTTCAATTAGAATATTTTATACTTTCCTCAGTGTGTGACAGTTTTATATACTTTGCTTATATCCTGATTAATTAAAGTTTTTATTGAGTTGCTGCATCTTGAGTTCACTACTTGGACTTGAAGCACCCTCATCAGGGGAGGGCCCGAACAATAACACAAAACAAACAGCCACGATAAATAAGCTGCCATGAAGACATTTGTAATCCCAGCAGGTAGATCCTTTTAAAGGTTGTGGGCAAAATTTCTATATGACTAGATATTGGTTGTTGAAATCTTTTCTTCCCCTAGGAATATACATTGTACTACAACAACAAATTAACACATGCAGGATGGGTAGAAAGACAACACATATTTTCAAATAGATCATGTTTTTATTGTTTAAAATGTGCATTAATTTCCTGCCAACTCCCTACAGCACTGACAACTTGAGAAGAAATAGCAAAGAAATAAAACACCCCTGTGTTGTAAAATTTTGTTAAAAATTTCATTTAAAGACAGACCCTCTATCATTTGTCAGTGGATATTATTGCTGTTTAGTTATGCTGGAAAACCACAGGTTATTAACTATAAATCTTTTTCCTCCTTATTATTTGTATTTATCAAACCAATATGTTATACCATTAGATTTTAATATGTGGCCTATCAATGTGACAATGATAAAGCTTCTAGCTGTTTTTTGTTGTTGTTGCTGATATTTTTTTAACTTTCTCAAATGAAATAAGGAGTTAAAACAGAGGAATTACACTTTAATATTCATATGGCATGAATTTATTATTTAATTTGAAAATGGTTCTAATGATTTGAAAAATTCAACCATAGATATTAGCAAGATGTCCACTGCTGTCAAGAGATTGCAAATCTCCTGTAGGGAAGTCTCATGTACCCACGCTTGAGGACACTTAAATTTCAGCAACCTAAACATGATATAATCACTTCTTACTATAAATATGAAGCATAAAAATGAGCCTGGAAATCCTCTTTTTAAAGTTATTGTGAAACTAGAAGGAAATGAGATCCCATTTTCCCATGACCGAATCCTAGATGGGATCCTATACTGTGATCAGCCAGGTAATGACAAGGGGCAGATGACAGAGGAGCCTGGGAATTAAGGCAGCTCAAATCATGTCTCCAGTTGCAACTAAGACAGTTCTGCACCCTCACGTTTGGAAACAATGTTACCAGATGAAAAGGGATGTTTAACAGCATCACACTTTGAAGTGCCATTTATTCAGTATTAATTTCTCATAATTTGCCTGGCTTAGTCCAGCACATTAAAAATAAAGGGTTGCTTGTGTAAAAATAGATTTTCTTGAGTAAAACTAAGACAAAAACCCTTTCCTCCAGCTCCACAAATTGCATCAAAGGGATTGCACAACGTGGCTGACAAGAATGATAAAAAACAGAGCACAAAAATATGATCATTTTGTGGCAGCAGACATAGAATTTATGACTGATTTTAAGAGCATCAAGCCACGGTAGAGTGCATTTTCTCTTTCTTACCCAGGGGTTACTTCACATCTTCTGGAACCTGATATAGGGATAGGGCGCAGATCACAAGGATATATCTGGGTACAATTTCACAGCCAATGAATGGTTTAAAAAAATCTTTATTCTAAGTGAGGTCATAAAATATTTATTATTGGATATTCAGCAGTAACTTTAAAGCATTTCTTTATATGTGCCCTGATCCAACCATGTTCAACCCCTAACAGATATTAAGCTATCAATTTTCTCAGTTTTCTTGTAAGTCTTATAAAAATCCCTCAAATCTCTTGCACCCCTCCTTTCTCTTAATCCCCATCATCACGTAATTTTTAAGTCTGAAAACAAAATTCAAGAATCGTCTGTGTTTTATATCCCCCTCCATCTTCCAGTCTGAGTCTAACACTTTTCTCTGGAATGTGTGGTCCTTCTCACATTTTCTCCTTTGTGATCTATTGTTCTCAGGAGCAAATCAGATTCATTCTCTGAGACCCCTCTCATAGCTTTAATGACTGCAATTTTTACTGCATTTGAGGTGTTTCTTCTGGCTGGCAGTCAACTTCTTAGCTGGTTGTTTCACCTCTTAACCACCTTCCTCTTTCTCTTTCTCCTTTACAGATTTATGTTAGTGATTATTTCTTAAATAATTAACATTCAAATAGGTTTTAGATTTTTCTGAGGATTGTTTTCCATTTGAATTCTGTCAAAAAAAAAAAAAACAAAACAGCTGTCTTGGGCCCTTTCCCTCCACTAGAATGGAAAAAAGGGGTATTTTTTCCCAGGGTCAGCAGATGTAAGATCCTGTGCACCACCCCTGCACACCTCTGAAACTACAGTTCTAGACACTCAGCAATGGAGACTCATACTGCCAAGACTTTACACCTGGAAACTGTAGTTGCTCGGGTCTGAAGAAGAGGTGGACCTTCAAAGTCAGGAGCTATGGACTCCGTAGCTGTAGGCCAGTTTCCTATGTCAGGACATTTGAACCACTCTGGAACGTCAAAGGCAGCGAGCCTCACTGTTTCAGTGATTTGGCTCTTTGCAGCTTTCTCTTCTCAGGTTATCTTCTCTCCAGTTGCTTTCCACTATTTATTTCCACCACTTTTGTAATTTTCAAAGAATCTGCTGCCAGACATTTTTTGGAACAGTTTAGTCACCTTCTAATAGCTGAATAACCAAACAGTGGGCTTTCAAAGTCACTAACTCTGAACTGGGGAGCTAGTGTTGTGGTAACTAAACTTTGGGTGTTATAAACCTCACTAATATCCTCTTGGGTAACAACTACCTGGACCGTTTCTTGATACTGGTGTCTAGAATTGGAAGCCCAGAATTTTATCTGTATTTTTTGTTTGTCTGTTTGTTTGTTTTTCTTTGTGGAGTGTGTGTTTGTGTGTGGGTGTTACTCTGTCAGTCAACACTAGTCTTCAAGAAAACAACTACGCAATGAAAGACAGCTGAGCTGGGGAGTCTGCTCAATTGGTGTGGAGACCCAGATTCAAGCTTATTTTCCACTGGACACTCTCCAGCCACCATGCAATAACCTCTATACTAGAGGCCTAGTAACGTTCTTTTCCTGTCTTTGAGACCGATAACCAGTCCACATTGCCTTTGTAGACTGTTACTTCTTGGGTATTCCTCACCTATCAGATTGACACATTCCTTCTAGTACCATCTTTACAATCAACATAGTAGTCACAAATTCCTTTTTCTGGTTCTCACTTATTTCTCTTTTAATTTTAATGGATAGTTTTGCTGGGTATAATAGTCTGGGTTGATAGTTGTGATTTATAGGACTTGAAATATGTCATTGTAGACTTTGTGGTTTTAAAGGTTTATTTTAAATTTTCAAATATTGAGAAAGATATTATGTTTAGGAACGTGTTACTACGTAGCAGTGCTATTGATTTTCTCTGCTTTTTTGGCATTTCTTTATCCTATGTCTTCTGTTTATAAAATACAACTTTCTTGTCTTCAAAAGCTTAACCTAAAAGCTTAGAACAAGTTTCACCTGACAGTAAAAACCTCCTTGAGTTGATGACATCGTAATTCAAGTGGACCTCACAGATATCTACAGAACATTTCACCTAAACACTAAGAATACACATTCTTTTCAGCAACTCATCAAACTTTCTCCAAAATTGAACACATTTTAGGACATCAAACAAATACTAACACATGCAGGAAAACTGAAATAACAACATGTATTCTATCTTACCACACTGGAATAAAACTAGGTATTAACAGCAATATAAATGATAGAAACATAAACTCATAGAAACCAACAAATATCCTCATGAATATTAGCTGTACTGTTTCAAGTAAGAAATAAACTAAGAAGGAAGTTTTAAAAATCCCTAGAATTTAATAAAATGGAAAATATAACATACCAAAATATATATGATACAACAAAGCTTATATTACCATGGGCCTATATCTGAAAATATAAAAACTCTCAAGCCAAAAACTCAATGATGTATATTAATGTCTAAAAAACTAAAAACAACAACCCAGAAAATTAGGAGAGATGATATAATCAAAATCAGTGCTAAAAATCAATAAAAATAGAAATAAAAAATTCCAAAGACCCAATGAAATGAAGAGTTGATGCTTTTAAATGAAATACAATATTTTTTTAAAAAAATTAGTCAAATTCACCAAAATAAATAGCAGAGGATTCTATTTAATAAAATTTTATTTAAAAAGAGAGAGACTGTCACAAAGACTGAGGAAATTCAAAGAATCATGAATACATACTTTAACAATCTGTATTTCAGCAAAATGGGAAATCTAAAATAAATGCACACACATATAATATGTGCACATCTATAAAATATGTCATATATACATTATATAATGTATGTGTGTATAATGTCTTACCATAGCTAAATAAAATAAAATAAATTATTGTGTACAATGTCTTACCAAAGCTACAAAAAATAAATTATTTAAGTATGCACATAGTATTTGATATGATAAAAGTGGAAATTTAAATTTTCTCAACTAAAATTCCAAGAGTCAGATGGATTGCATACAGAATTCTACCAAAACAAAAGAAAGAAGTTACACTAATACTTCTCATACTATTTCATAAAATAAAAATGAAGGAATATTTCTACATTTTTTTCAAAGTCGGTTTCACTCTGATACAAAATTTTGACAAAGATATTTAAAATAGAACACTATCAATTGGTCTTGCTGCTGAACATAGATGCAAAACTTCTGAATATAATACTTACAAATTATATTGAAGAAAACAACAAGAAGGTTATCTACAATAATCAAGTTGGCTTCATCCTAGAATTGCAGGGATAGATCAACATACATAAATCTTAAACATGTTTAACCACAACTGGCGTACAGCCAGTATAGTTTTAAATGAGGAAAACCTCAAAGCATTTTTATTAAAATTGGGGAAAAAATAAAAATGTCCACTCTACCCCTAAGCCTGTTCAATAGAATATTTGGAGTCTTAGCTAGGTCAATAAGAAAAATGACAGTATAAAGGGATACAGATAATAAAGAGATCATTATATCCTTATTTACAGATATGAATTTCAATAAAAAGACTCCAGTAGAAAACCACAGTTGATAAATATATTCAAATAAAGTACCAGAATATGAAATTATTATACAATATTCGATATTCTTTCTACATATAAATAACAAACATATTGAGAAAGAAATAAGGAAAGAAGAGCTTTGATAATTCCAATATGTGTGTTTCTTTGAATTCATAAAATTAACAAAGGTCTGGGAAGGGAGACTTTCAAGAGTGAGAAGATAGAGTGCAGTGGTATAAAGGATCAAAGGAGAGTAGTAAAACTGGAAAGGTTAGATCAGGAGAAGGCCAAGGTAGAAGAGGAAATACTGAGAGGAATAAATAACATAAAATACCTTTCAAAAAAGTTATATATAAACCCAATACTGTAGAAACTTCCTAAATACCTCCTGCATATATAAAATCAATTTACATGCAGTTACCCTAGAATAAGTCAACCAAGTCCTTACTAGGCAACACAGGCTTAAATAGCCATTGCCAGAAATTACAAAGAGATACCATTTTTTGGAGGTGTTGGAAAGTAGTAAGATCTCACTAACCAAACATTTCAAGTCATTGAATATATTCGTTGTCACCTTATAGCGCTTGATGACAAAACTCTATTGCTAAAGATACATGCTTAAATCACAGAACATGGATCAATCAAGATGGTACTCACTTGTAAGCTTCATCCATTCTAGTTAGATTTCACAATTTGGAATACTACTATGCATGCTACTGGGGAAGAAACGAAATCATCACTCTTATCCAGCTCTGCATTCTGAGTACTAACAACTAGCCTGGCAAGACACACATACACGCTGGATTCGGTAGTAGCACAAACATCCTGGGAGCAACCAGTTACTTTCTGATAAGAAGTAAGGGCTTCTCCTTGAGATTAAACCCACACCTAGCATCATTCTCTGTATTATGAATCCGTTGCCTAAAAGGCCATGGGACTTACAGAAGAAATCACTAATATTTCTTTGGAACGAGAATAGTACTACATTATCTACTAATGACTTATTATTATACTCATAGAGTAAGAAGCTTTTTCTTTTCTAAAATAGGTAAAAATGAACAGACAGACCCTTAACTTTTCAAGGAGAATAACATGAGGACTGTGGAGTTTGCAGGCCTCAGTGAGACATATATACCAAATTCTCTTCTACACCCTCTTCTACCAATACTCAGAGATAAGAGGGTGTGGAAGTCCATATATCCAGGAGCACATAGGCAGCACAAATTGGATTTGATGGCCTAAAAAAAGAGTATATAAAGTTGGGTGATAAGGGAAGATAGATAAATCTGGGAGGCATGAAGGAGGAGAGGAGTGATGAATAGGATAAAAATACATTGTACAAAATTCTCAAAAAAATAAAAATATTGCTGTTGACAGACCTTTAGAAACACAGAGGTCTACATTAATTATAAACTGGTTGGTCTATTAGCTCAGGCTTCTTATTAACTCTTAACATCTTAAATTAGCCCATAATTCTTGTCTGTATTAGCCCCATGGCTTTTATAAGTGAGGAATTCTCCTCTTGCTTCCTCTATGTCTGGGTGATGACTGCAGACTGAGCCTTTCTTCTTTCCAGAACTCTCCTGTTCTGGTTGCCCCACCTATACTTCCTGCCTGGCTACTGGCCAGTCAGCATTTTATTAAACCAGTACGAGTGACAAATCTTTACAGGGTACAAGACCATTGTCCCATAGCACATTGCAATAAAAGTACTATTGTTAAAAGGTAAAAATCCTTTTTGGGCCTTTGTGTTGCAACATAAAAAGTAATACATAGAAGAAACAGCTTCCCCACCTAACCTAGTACTGAGATGTAGCTTGCTTCCATTACATAAAAAGAAATAAGTCTCACTTGTGGTCAGATTTTAATCTCACTAATATGTGTATGTGTATGGCTTCCAGTACCAACTACAAGCCTTATGGAGGAATTAATCACAAGCACTGCATTACACGAATTGGGGGCTCTTTGGCAAATTAGTTTGTAAGTGCTTCCTAAATGAGAATAACTTCAGAAAAAGCAGGTGTTTCTAAAGTTAACAAATCCCTGCATTTACACAAGTATAACCCCAGTACTTAAAATCTGGTCTCAAAAAGAAAGAGATGGAAGGAGAAAGGGAGGGAGGAAGAGAGGGACGGTAGTGGAGGGAGGGAGGGAGTGACAAAGGAAGGAAGGAAAGAAAAAATGGAAGGAAAGAAAGAAAGAAAAGAAGGGAGGGAGGGAGGAAAGAAGGAAGGAAGAAAGGAAGGAAGGAAGGAAGGAAGGAAGGAAGGAAGGAAGGAAGGAAGGAAGGAAGGAAGGAAACTTCACCCAAGTCCAACTTGCCCAGGCACTAGTTTTCCAAGGCCCATGTGTTCTAGTTTCCTTTCTAGTCCTGTGATAAACAGCATGACCCAAAGAAACTTGGAAGAAAATGGTTTATTTCTTACATGCCCAGATCACAGTCTAGCACTGAGGGAAGTAAGGACAGGAACTCAAGGAAAAACCTGGAGTCAAGACCTGAAGAAGAAACCAACGGATGGATGCTGCTTACTAGCTTGCTTCCAAGCTCACATTTATCTGTTTCTTAAGTCTTACTTCCCAAGGCCACCTCCCCAGTGGTAGCTGGGCCCTCCCACTTCAAATATTATTTAATAATTTTCCTTAATCTAGCCTGACAGAACTATTCTCTCAGTTGAAGTTCCCTCTTTCCAGATGTCTCTAACATGTATCTAACTTTTGTTTTAGTTTTTTGGTTTCAATTTAAGTTTTTTTTTAAAAACAAACCAAAAGTAAACCTAACCAGTACAGTGTGTGTGTTGCCTTAGAATACTTGTCAAGAAAGAGCTGTCTTGGCTGAGACTCCCTGCATAGGATATATGACACTGGGGTTAGGGTCTTTAAGCTCAATTTGAGTAATTTAATATCTCAATGGGCAGAATGGTTTTTTCCTATCATTTTATTTTTCAAAAGAATAATTAATTAATTAAAGGGTATTTATAAAAAAGATTCAGGAAACTAAAACCTGCAACAATATTTATCATTGCTTAAATATTATATCATTTTAAGGAATGTTTTGTTCCTTGTTTGATTTAACCTATCAAACTTAGAGCCATATGCTTAATAAGTTTAAAATGTTGCATGTTTAATACCACCTCCATGCTAAGTGATGACTCCCTTAGATCTGTTGTTAGTGTCTTTTGCTTCTCAAGCCTCTGTTCAAGGCTTTTATTAACTATGTCCTAGAGCTAAGTACACACGTGAACTTCAAGTTTACTGAAGGTAACACGTGCTTTTCTGATCAAGAATTATGACCAAACATTTTTGTGGCATATAATGAATAACATATTAACACCTATCAAGTAATTTTAACTTGAATGAAATTAAATATTAACAATGACTCACCAGATTTAGGTGCCAAAAACATAGATTCTTTCTGTGCCTGTGACTCTTTACTCCAAAGGGAAATTGAAACACAGATTTCTGAAATTCTACCTCAGTTGAATCTCTCATTTACTTTACTTTGGCTATGTAGCAACATTAAATCAGATACTTAGATTAATAGGATCACATAGACACATTTGGATTGTTATTAAAATGAAGTACATCTATTTAGTGATAAGGAAACATTGGAAAGAAATGTTCTGCTGGATTTTATGTTTGGTTAAAATATGACATTGATGTTTTAATCTTTTCTTTTACTACCATATAACACGCATCTTCTTTTCTTTGTAATAGGAACAACTGCACTTTATTTATTTCTTCTTATGCACCCTTCCATCATCAGCAATCTCCCTAGCCCAAAAACCTTTGAAGAAGTTCAGTTTTTTAATGGCAACAACTATCACAAGGGGATTGAGTGGTAAGAATAACACAAAAAATAAACTCCATTATTAACACATGCTCCATCATTGCAGAGCAATTACAGATGTGTGCATGGCATCTGCCTAATTACAGAATAAATTTGTTATGCTCAATTCTACCACAGTGAATTAGAAATTAATTTATAATGATGATATGTTTAATCAGTGTTGCTTATAATTTGATTTGGACAGTGCAATAATGATAATATTTTTCTGGTAAGTTAATATGATTGAATAAGGAACAGTGCAGGGTATTTTTCATCAGAATTATTCATAAGAATATTTAAAATTCTCTTTAAGCATACTCTTGTTATACAGTTTCTCCATTTATTTTATTAAACACATAATTTGTCTTTCCAGTGATGCCTGGGGTTGCTTTATTTTGTACTCTGGGACATGTGTCTTCATTAACTACATGAGCACTGTATCCTGTATTTCAATGTAGGCGATATTTGTCATGCAAACTATAATAGAGCTCATCCTAAACCATATCAATTACACTCAGAAACAAAAGAAACATTAATTAGTACTTGACAAATGACAGAAAACACTTAACAGAACAACACTTTCCATAAGCTAAAATAGAATATATTTAATATTGGAGATGGCATTCAGTGTGTTAAAATAAATGTCTGGCTGTATCCTAACTTTCAAAAAAATTATCATCTTGGATTTGATCTCCCTGTACGTCTGTTCACTAGGAATTTAAGGTGAATTTGATATGAGGAATATTCCTTTCAATGCACAATTTCTAACATGTAAAGTTGTGTGTTTCCATAACACATGACACTTCTAGAATTAAGGTCCAACAAGGGCAAAGCCAGTGGGCAGATCTCACTTCGCAACCTGAGTGAAACTGTGTTCATTCTGTATCAGTGATGTTACTACCCTATTTCCCTTTTACATTTTAGAACTACATGCAAATTATTAAAGAAAGAAAAGCAATTTTCTCTTTCTCTGAGCTCAAAAGGAACACAAATTTTTAAGCAAGAATACAGATGAGCGTCTTCAGTACTCTTCATTTGGGAAACATAATAACAAATGTCAAAAAGGAAAATAAGTGGCTTCTATGGATTCTTAATTGCTCTCATTATTTTTTTTTCTAGAGCATTTGAGGGTGAGAGAAGTGATGAGCTGTAAAGAGGGTTACACACATAATTAAAGTCTTGTACTGAATTATCCTCAGAACATATTGATTCCATAATCTACACACAGAGGAGCGTTCTGACGGCATATGGAGGAGTGAACCCATGGAGGCATAGCAGGATCAACTGATGGAAAATAGCCCCCTCATTACTCTAGATAAATTACAATGTGCTGATATTACTGCATATATTACCAAATTTTGTAGAAGTTAAAAAGGAGACAGCTATGCCTTAATCTGTTTAGTTTTTTATAGGTATTTTGACTTACATGTCTTTCTGTCTTGTGAACTTTTATTTAACTTTAAGAACCTTAGCATTAAAATTTGCAAATACACATTTACAGTTTAAAATATCAGTCAGGCAAGTTGGAACAATATTGCATATTACAGGCATAATCTGTAATTTTAGATTTGGTTTGTGACAGCAGAGAATACCAGCTCAAATCCACCATATTATCCAATCATTACTAACTCACTTAATCTATCTTGCTGTTTCCTTTGCCTTAAATAAGTAATAAGTACATAAGATTCTGGGTTGCTTTCACATCAGAAGTGCACAGCATGGTGACTGTTTGAGTGATTTTATTATACACTAATTTGAACTTGATGCAAACAAATGTAAGACCTGTCCAAATTCCTCCTATTCAGAGGATGGCAAATAATAAAAATACTGCCCAGATTAATTAATCATCTTTTCTTACCTGCAGGTATATGGACTTTTTTCCTACACCTTCCAACATTACCAGTGATTTCCTATTTGAAAAGAGTGCTAACTACTTCCACTCAGAAGAGGCTCCCAAGAGAGCTGCATCTCTTGTTCCCAAAGCCAAGATCATTACTATTCTCATTGACCCCTCGGACAGGGCATATTCTTGGTACCAGGTATGAATGAAGAAAAGTAGTGCTGAGAAAATTCAGATGTAGTTGATTTTATCATTAAATAAAACCCAGATATACTAAAGGGTCAAATGTAAAAATATCTAAGCCTAAACCAAATATTGTGCCTGTCTGTCGATCTGTCTATCTATGTATCTATCTATCTATCTATGCATCCATCCATCCATCTATCCATCTATAAGCCTAAACCAGAAATTGTGCCTGCCTGTTGATCTATCTATCTATCTATCTATCTATCTATCTATCTATCTATCTATCTATCTATCTATCCATCCTATCCATCTATGTATCCTTTTAGTCAACTATAAAGAGCTAAATATTTAACTCATACAGAATTGGTAAATGAATTTCAAACAACAAAATCACAAAACTGCAATAAGTAGTTTTACAGTGGTGGCACACATCTTCAATATCAGCACTTAGGAGGCAGAAGCAGGTGAATCGCTGTGAGTTCAAAGCCAGTCTGGTGTAGCCAGTCTAGTTAGCTAGTTATAGGAGAGCCTATAAAGAAACTCTTTCTCAACAAACAGCCAAACAAACAGAAATAAACAAATAAAAGCCTTAATATATTTCCTAAATCATAAAAACATTTAAAATATTGGTCTGTCAAAATGTATTCAAACTAATTGTCAGTATCTAATGAGTCTATCTTTAATTACTTTGTGCTTTAATTTACACATGATTTCCAACGTGTTAAAAGAATAAATACTAATATCAGTATCAAGTAAGCAAAGGAAACAGAAACCTATACATTAAATATAAGCACTCAACAGTTTATGTAAAAATGGCCAACTTGGAGGTCATAAAATATACATTAAAATGTCATACCTTGTTAATAAAGTGACAAGACTCTGTTATATATGTTTGTTGGCAAGATGTAATGATAAAGTTCTCAAATATTTCACTAAAAATGTATTTGGATATTTTCTGAAAACAAATGATAATAACACAATAGAGAGGTTAAAAATCCTTTCTGTTGTGATTACTGACTTTGGAATTGATCATAAGGAAAATTTCAAAGGGATGGACAAATGTTTAGGTACATTGAAGCTCTATTTATAAAATAATAGCAAAAGATAAAGTAAATGTACATCCATATATATTTGAATATTGTGATGCTTTTTTAATAAAATTTTAATTAATAAAATGTTAATGAATGTGTTTTTAATCCTAGTTTTATACATAACAATATGCAATTAGCATTTGTTTATTAGGGTGCTTTGAGGAACTCAGTAAAGGTATGCTGAGAACACTCTATAGAGTCCAAATGAACTTTGGCATAAAACTTAAGGATGAGTAAGCATCAAGTATATGGAGGATAGGCTAATGGTAAAAAGAGTATTACTATAAATGAAGTACTCTGACTATAAAAACTCATTCCCCATGTAAAGTATTAATGGCAATACCATTGTGGCCCCAAAGAAAACCCAGATGGAGGCTTAAAAAGTTGAGTCTGAAATCCATTAGGATTGCCATCAGAGTAACTGACAAAATTGCAACAATGTTTTCTTTAGAAAGCATCATCAAATCTGGTACTTAAAGCATAGATTAGATGATTCAAAGGACCATTCAGAGATATCAACCTCAAAGCTATTACCATAGTATTACTAAGCAATAGAGAGTAGGTTCTCTGTAATTGTGATTTGTGGGCTGTGAGGACCCTAAGAGAGGCATACATAGATCCAATCTATGTGGGAAGTAGAAGAAGACAAGATCTCCTGAGTAAATTGGGAGCACGAGGGCCTTGGGAGAGGGTTGAAGGGGAAGGGAGAGGCAGAGAGGGGAGCAGAGAAATATGTGGAGCTCAATAAAAATCAATATAAAGAAAAAAGAAAAGCAAAAAGATAGAAAAAAGAAATAGAGAGTAGATAAAGCTATATAGTAGACACTAAAGAGAATATAAAATAGTATGAGCCTAGAGATAAAAATTAGCAGAGCTTGATGAAGAAGTTTCAAGAATAAATAAAGTTTCTGTCACATTGGGCAGCTGAATGATGAGCCTACAATGACATGCAGGAAGTGCAGGAGAAGGAAAGAGGAGGTTGTGGGTGCTAGAAAACAGGTGAGGATGACAATGAGAATGTCAGAGTTATGGAAATGATCATAATGTGTAGATCCTTACGATAATATGTATAATAGAGTCAGTCATATAAACTGTGGAAGGAAATTCCAAACTAGAGACAGGAATTTATAAATCAGAGCCATGCATCTTGAGAAACAGAAATAATGAAATCACATCAGAGAGAGTTTACTGATGAAAAATACTCAGAAAGATGAATTGAAGGAACCATTGTGAACATAAAGACTCCAAGGGCAAGAGAAGACAATGCTGGCAAGTCCAGGTTGTGACGACAGTGCTAGAGTAACTAAGAAATTAGACAAGTAGACAAAATAGGTCTGAGTCACTTTAATTGAACTAAATGATGTGGCAGAAAGTGTGGCCCTTAACAATCGGGTTGAAAGAACCAAACTATGTGGCTTTGGTCAATTCAAAAGTGTAGAAAAAAGCATCATGGTAGCCACTGCTAAAAACTCACAGATATAACTCTGATGAAAAAAAATAAAACATATGGTTATTACATATGAGAAGAAGTAGCCTTAGAGAAAAAACACTTCATGGTGGTGGTCACATGAATTAAGACAAAAAGATTCCAAAGAGAAAAGATTAAAGACACAGTAGAAAAACAAATGGATAATCAATTTTGTAATTGATTATAAATGCCAGATGAGACATTTGTGGTAAATTCCTTAATAAATAGAAATGTATTTTCAAAGCATAAAGCTGGATAATATAATTAGAAAGAAAACACAAAGAATACTGTGAAATATCATCTTTTGGAAGGGGCATGGCTATTGCACGCACGAGGTCACGTTAGATGTGGCTCCCTGCATAAGACCTGCACAGATCAAGGCAGCGATGATTTCAGCAGAGATTGGGGAGGGCCTTCGAAAGCGCTGAGAAGCTATTGACAATTGATGGCTTCCAGGGAAGGGAGAGTCATTTCTCTTTAGGCATGCAGCCACTGGTAGGCTGAGTTTGCGCCAGAGGATGACTGCAGCACTCACGTGCATTTGTGCAACACTAACTGCACTCAGTGGATTAAAAAATAAATAAATATGAAAGAAGACATGAAATTGGAAGGAAGAAGTCAAAGAAAAAATGTATGTTGGGAGGTAAGAGATGTAAAGAGCAAGATATGTTGTATTTATGTGTAATATTTTGGAAGAATAAAGAAATATTTTAGCTAAAAAGCTATAGGAATATTAAAATTAATTATATACAAGCATTAATACACTTTGAGTTTTGTAGAATAAGAAAAAAATGAAGTAGCCTAAAAAACAATGGAAATTGAATAGAAACCAGCAGAGAGATATTTTACAAAGGATTTTCTTTTAAAAAAAATCCACAGTGATCTCATAGTGAGCAATATTCTTATCGACTCTCAGTTATATCATTTATATTTCAGATCATTTTATATTTTGTCTTATAATGATAACTTATAAGGCAAAGCAAGATAAATCCATTTCTTTTAAATACTACCAATAATTTATATACAGTTTTGTCTTAGTGAGGGTTGCCACTGCTGTGATGAAACACCATGACCAATAGCAACTTGGAGAGGAAAGGATTTATTTTGGCTTATGTTTGCTTCCACAGCACTGTTCATCACTGAAAATCAGGAATGCAAACAGGGCCAGAACCTCATGCAGAGGCCATAGAGGACTGCTCTACATTGGTCTTCTCAGTCTTTTCTAATAGAGCCTAAGATTACAGCCCTGGGATTGCATAACTCACAATGGGCTGAACCCTCTCCTAACAATGATTAACTAAGAAGATGCACCTCAGCCAGACCTTATGGAGACATTTTTCAGTTGAGGTTCTCTTTATTCAGAAGACTCTATCCTGTGTCAAGTTTACATAGAACTAACCAGAACATAATGTACAACACGTAGAAAAGTGAACAAGAATGACTAAATATTAGAGGATATAGGAAGACTAAATGTAGGCAAGGAATGTGAGTCATGAAAGAGGATAAAAAGATAATTGTTTTTCTATTTCTAACTCTGTCATGGATTTTTCAGTTTTGGTGGTAGATAAGCACATAAAATATATTCTATACTGAAAGTGTAAAATCCAATAGGAAGTCCCACCGCTTCAGAATTCCTATTCTAACTGTATAGAAGTCCATTAAGAGGTAAAGACTTTGAGTCTGATTAATTTGGGTGCGTGAAGTTTTTTATTTGAATGGCTTTTATAATAAAGTTAATTTTAAAAGCTATCAAAATACTGAGATATAAACTTTAATTAAAATTTTTAAATTCAGATATTGTGAGAATGCTGAATATGTAATCCATTTAGGAGAGAATAAAAAAAATGTTCTATATAGATTAAATCACTTGAATAAAATAGAATTACATAATACAGTGCTTATCTGTGACTACTTTCAAAATAAATTCTTTGGATACACAGATTTAAGGGGATTATTTTTTCTGATAATACTTTTTATTGCCTGTATTGCTGAAGCTAAGGCCCCAATGTGTTCCACATTTCAAAATAATGTAGCCTAATTCTTAGCTAGACCCGTCCTTTCAGTAAGGACCGTAAATCTGCAGCTCAGCAGGTGTAAGCCAGAAAGCAGCAGGAATGTCACCTGCCACTGTAATTTCTACCCCACATTTTGATAATGGAACTCACAGAGGAACCAAAGTGCTATTTTTTCCATAAAATATGTTCCTTTGTGACTTTCCGGTCATATTTTTATGCTAATCTTAGTTGCAGGGATAGAAAGAAAATTTGACGCTAAACTTATATAAGTCAATAAGAGAAGATTGAGCACACTCTTGTCACTGCTTAGAACAGAATTTTAGCCCTGCTGTACTCTATTAATATTCACCCCCCACACGTTTACAGTTTTTTCCCGATTATGGAATCTCTGCATGTTTTGCTGTTTAGACTGATTACGTAATCTGCATGAATTCGACTTGATGCATACAGCAAAATATTAGCTTCACTTATCAGACAGCTGCTTTCCTCTCTTGATCTCTGACCCCTCACTAAATCACATTTGCTTTCTAGAATAATTTACATGTAAAGTTTACTTAAAAATAATAATAATAATAATAATAATAATAATAATAATAATAATAATAAAACAGTTATTGCCCTATACCAGGCCCTGTATATTGCCATCCTTTCTCCAGGTTTAGACTTTTCTCCATATTGACTTTGAGATTTATGCAACACCAGTTTATTTATATGCGCACACCTGATGCACCTTGTCTTTCCTTGCCTTTTCTGCTTCTATCTTCCCTGTTTGTTTGCTTATTCTACAATTATTGAAATTTTTTTGGCTCAAAAAACATTTGGCTCGCCGGGCAGTGGTGGCGCACGCCTTTAATCCCAGCACTTGGGAGGCAGAGGCAGGCGGATCTCTGTGAGTTCGAGACCAGCCTGGTCTACAAGAGCTAGTGCCAGGACAGGCTCCAAAGCCACAGAGAAACCCTGTCTCGAAAAAACCAAGAAAAAAAAAAACCAAAAAAAAACAACAACAAAAAAAAAACATTTGGCTCAAAAGCTTTGACCATTATTAAAGTTTCCTTCATTTGTAGTCTAAGTTATTCCTCTATTGGCATGGTTGTCACCATCAAGAAATTTCTTAAATATCAGTTAAATGTATGACTTTGATGTGATCTGTTGTTCCACTGCCTCTCATGCTAGGTTTCATTTCCTTAAAGACAACAATTATGCCTCACAGCCTTTTTATATTCCAAACTATCGCTCCTTTTGTTGCTGCTCTAGGGATGAGACTAATATCTTTTGAACATCTGCATTATTAAATTTGTCTCTTTAGTTAGGCTCTGATATTTTGCCAAATGATAGTTTTGTGGGAAAGACTCCTAGGCTTTGGTACTGAAAATCAGGAGGGAAATAGTATTTGGTGAAGAGCCAGAGAGAGCAAAAGCACTTTGAACATCCTCAACTTGAATAGGACATCTAAGCAATGGTTAGGAATCAGGATCTGAGGTGTCTGCATTCATAGAATCTGGCACACCGAGAAGCCCCCAGAAGGAGCTGGGAAGACACAGTAGGCCAAGCAATGTGTGAGACCATACCTATCTCAATTCCAGCTTATCAAGCTTAAATTTTATCTCTAACCTATTTTCATTTATAATCAGACCCTTGTAGGAAATCCTTTCATTCTGTCTCTGCCTTTGAGCTACAGGTTTTAAAAGCAAAACAAACAAACAAACAAGAAACAAAACCAAATATGTCCGCATATCACTTGATATTCTGTGAGAGCACACTCTCTCAAATGCACAGATATACACACACACAAAATTTAAAATAAATATAATCCTACACTTTGCTTTTCCTTTAAAGCACCAACGATCCCATGAAGATCCAGCTGCCCTGAGGTTCAATTTCTATGAAGTCATCACAACAGGACCTTGGGCCCCAACTGATTTAAAAACATTACAGAGGAGGTGTCTGGTACCTGGGTGGTATGCAGTGCACATCGAAAGATGGCTGACCTACTTTGCTACTTCCCAGGTAATGGTATGAAATTAGTTTTCATTTATCGTGTTATGATTGCGTTGCACTGACACGCAGGTAACAGTTTACAATAGAGACAATAAGAACTGCGAATTTTTACATATTTTTACTTTACTAATACCTTTCAGGGTAGCTAGATGGCTCTGAAGCACATCCAAAGAAGACTTTTTTGATGAGTAGTTGGTTTTAAGAAATACGTTTTTCCAAAAGAAATGTCATATAATTGAAAATTCTCAACAAATAGTAGAGAAGCCAGTTAGCCAGATACTTTGTAGAAGTATCCACGTGAATTCCTGCTGTGATTCTGTTATCTGAGAACCTTATTGGGAAAGAAGAGGCTCTTCGACTAGATGACCATAAAGAGAAGAGCCTTAGCAGACATGGGACAGAACCATAGTAAGATTTGAGAAAAGCATCCTTCATGTTCTTCATTTCAGCCTCGGGGGCAATTTAAGCTCCAAGGGAACAGGTATTCACACTCTCTTTAAACATCCCCTTGGGCAAGTTTCCCATTCTCCAGCAGTGACCTGATGTGAGAAAGTCAGGAGCAAACATTTTCCTCTCAGTCATGGTTTGTAAGAATAGACCGGAGACTTTCACCTTAGTGGTCACTCTTGAGCCATTGGCCTCAAGGTTAGTGATGGCATTGATTAGACATGATAGCTGACTGGTAACACACTAGAGATGGGAAACCTCTGGGCATACTACAATCCCAAAGCAACAGACATTTGCATTTGCTTCTGGTAAAAATAAACTGAGTTCATTCACCAGCACAGCAACAATTTCTATGGAAAATTTTATCTATTACTAGTTAGGAAAGAAGCAAAAAGAACCACATTTAAATGCATTCTATGTAGTGCATTTTTTCTTCTCGTTCAAAGTGACCTGATTTATTAATGCCATACCAGGTCAAGAGGGGCAGCTTGGTCGATTTAATTCGGTTTTGCTCTTCATAAGTGATTATTTTTGGCTTTGCAGTTGCTAATTATTGATGGACAACAGCTGAGATCTGACCCAGCGACTGTGATGGATGAAGTCCAGAAGTTTTTAGGAGTTACACCTCATTATAATTACTCCGAAGCACTAACGTGAGCTGATTCTCATGCTTGATCTCACTTCCATCATTTGCCATCATAAATTATCACTGGTCTGTATGTATGTAGCATCATTTATACTAGCTATGAGTTTATGCATCATTCTGCCACTCAGACACAAAGAAATATTCTCATTACTCATAAGTTGTCTCTTTATGAATAACAGGAATACTTTACATTATAAAGTATAATAGGTATTTTATATTAAGATAAATCTCATTTTTGAGCTTTCCTCCAATATGGGTTTGTTTAGATATCCTATATGTGTACTTGGTGTACAGTGTCCTAAAAACTCAAGTCACAAAGGTGAAAATGACTTGTCCTCTCAGAGCAAGTTATAAGTGAAACACGGTTCTGCGATGGTGGCACATGTCTTTAATCCTGGCACATGCAGGCTGATGCCTGAGTTCAGGGCCATTTCTACAGAGAAAATTCCAGGACAGGCAGGGATATGCAGAAGAAACTCTATCTTGAAAACAAAACAGACAAACACACACACAAACAAAAACATAACAGAAGAGAAGTGAAACCTGGACATTCATCATTTCCTGTGAGACAGTGAAGAGTATTTCAGACTGATTTGGGGAAGTGCATTTAGTTTGTTTGTGTGATATTATTCCTGGGGAGATATGAGTAAACATCTACTTATCCCAGATAGGGAACAAACAACAGACAAACTTACACATACCACTAAAGTCTATTTGGGTGAAACATTGTACTTTATTGTGGTTAATGGAGGAACAGAAGTAACTCAAAGACAACTGCTACCACTAACCATCTGTCCCAGCACACCTGAAAAAAGCTAGAAACCTGGAGCAGACTCCACTGCCTGCAGGAAGTTCTACAGGTTAGAGGTGTCTGTTCCTGGTGCTTAGGGTTCCTGAGCCTCCTGCAGGCAGCCCAGTTGTTCTTTGCTTGATTTGGTTACTTTGACTGGTACCTCTTTGTCCATGCTGTTTCTCCGGTCTCTGCTTCTGTCAGACGTCTTGGTCTGAGTCTTCAAGCAGATAAGCCCCTCTGACAGCCATGCTCAGAAGATTTTATTGTTTATATACTTTGGGGGGAAGAGGCACCTAGTGAATCTGCTCAGTTTCGGGGACTTCCTGTAGCTCTTTTGGGTTGTTTATTTCATGCCCCCTCCCCATAAACATCCTGTTTTAAAGTGTCATGTTGTTTCATCTCACTTTTCCCATCCCATGTCTTAAGAAGTTTACCTTCAAGATGGAAAGATTTAGCCTCACTGAAACCATTACACAACAATGTTTATTCTCCATTTATTAGAATGTTAAAAGCCAAATACAGTGTGATAGTCTCTTGTTGCATTACAAACCATCACTAAAGCTAACACATATGATGGCAGCCCTTTTGCCATATGGTATCGTGGGTTTTGTAGGTCAGAGAGTAGAAAGGAATCACTGAAGACTGGTTCATTTCTACCCATTGATATGTAAGATCACCATCGGGAAGACTTGAGTATCTGGTTATGACTCACATGGCCAAATGAAATTGTCTGGAGGCTTCTTCACTCACATCTTTGGCCACTGAGTCAAAGACTGAATTCAGTAGCTTGAAGACTCTACATGTAGCTTCTCTCTGTCCTCGGCGTTTGCACAATAAACTAGTTGTATTCTAAGAAGGAATATACAGCAGAAGGATCATGTGATCGTGGCTGCTGTGACCTAGACTTGACAGCCACAAAATTTGCTTCATGCTTTCTTTGTTCTGTTGGTCACAACAATCAGTGAACCAAGTCCAAATTCAAAAGATGGAGATGCAACCCTCTCTCTTGGCAAGGAGGGCCATGCTGTATTACAAAAGGACATGAGGAATAGAACATATGTGGCCTTCATCTTGGGAAGACAGAATTATCTATTCAAGTTATTTTATAATGGGGTAAATAAGTTAACAAAAAGAAGCACTCCAAGCAGCTGAAACACACTTTAAAAGGGCATGTACTCTACTCATAAAAGGCTCCCCCAAGTTCTGATATAAAGCCTATTAAATTTTAGACGAAATTCTAACAAGCCTGATTATATAATTTCCCAGTTCACAGAAGATTAGACTCAGCAATTAGACAATTATAGAGGGTAATGGAGGGACAGGAAAAGCAGTAATGAGATTGGGTTTTTCCTTATCCGCTAAAACAATCCTAATGAAGTTCTTACCTACACATGGAAATAGCAGTCGCACAAGGCATGCCCCTGTTGATTGAGCAGACAAAGCTTCCCATAATGTGTTTTGCATTAACAGTTATTGATGTTGGCATATCTTGCCCTTCTCAGCATTAGCCTAGGTAATGGTTCTGTCCCTTTTTTACTGCAAATAGTTGCTTATGGCTCAATAAACCTATAAAGCCATACTTATGAAGGAGAGTTTATAAACAAGTACAAAATATATGGATTTTAATATATCTCACCTATCACAAAATTTAAGCATTGTAGTGATGCTTGGCATAATAAATGAAGTCAAATGTCAGCCAACTCATGTCCTAAAAGTTGTTTAACAATTATTTGAAGAGGTTTTGAATCTTATGTTCACAATTTTATGACTGTTAAAATAAAACCATACAACAATGAATTGATATAACCTAGAGAAAATCAGTCTATTAGATGTAGCATCTATGAAGTTAGCAATACAATACAAATAATAGGAACCCAAACAGTCAGGGTCACAAGAGCCGTATGTTTAAAAATGACCTTCAGTATTCAGGATGGCTCATTCCCCAGTCTGAACAAAGTTCCAATTTAAAACACTTGTTGTGCAGAACAAAAAAAACACACAGCTTACCCTGAGACCTTACACTACCCAGAAAGGGAAGATGTTGTCGGCATGGTTCCGGACACCTCAGCTTTGTTACTAGCATTGTAGTTTGACTTCACACAGTTAAACATTCTCATCCTGAGGCAGAAAATACTGAGGGCCATTGAGATGCTGATGTCCCTATCTCATTTCACACAGCAGGCCAAATTGTTTTTCCTCTTGGGAAATTAATGAAAACTAGAAGAAGACCTGTGATACACAGGGAGCAGATTGGAAAGTTCAGGCTGGAAATGACTCTGTCTTCTCTTATCCACTTGACTACTGATGTATCTTGATTTTAATTGGTAACATGTACAAGTACAACCTGAACAGCATGGATCAGGTCTCTCTAACAATAGGTCAGGAAAGAAACTAAGGAAAATTTCCCTCTTGCCATAAAAGAGATCACATATGTGCAGAAGCAAATTTCAGGTGCAATGGTGTTAGAGGAATGGGCCCAGGGCAACAAAATATTCTGCAACTAATTAACTTTACATCCCAGTCAATTATGCTTCATCTTTCTAAAACATCTGCTGAGCCACAAAAATGCAAACCTTTTCCATGTTTTATGCATGGAGCAAGTCCCATAGCGATAAATTTAAATTTTCCCTTCTTATTTGGTACATTCTTTCATTTTTCTTATCTTGTTAGTACTCAACAGAAATTCTCAGACATTTGACTTTACACAAAACAAGCCACACATTCTTCCCTTTGTAACCAAGTTGCAACCATAGTAATAAAATAGCATTAGAGTTTCTGTCAGCGTCTAGGGATCTGATTGGGTCAAAGCTACAGCCCTGCTTCTCTTCCAGGTCCCAGAGTCAAGGATAGTATCTGCAAGCAGGGCTCTTCCAAAGTCCAATTTATCTGCAACTGGCTGTAACCAAAGGTGTCAAGATGCTTTGTAGGAAGGTTGGCATGTGCCAGGCACTGTCTGTGAAATCCCTCCTGCTCTTGTCCTTTATTTGTCTTTTACAAAATGGAATTGCTTCTTGGAACACTGGTGAGTGGCTGATCAGTCTGACTGGACACTGCAGTAGACATATTCTTGTTCTTCACTGACTTAGTGGGACTGATTGGAACTGTAAAATGCCATTTCTCTGTGTGTGCGTGTACGTGTGTGTGTGTGTGTGTTTTCTGGCTTTATGATTAACATAGCAACAGCAGGAAATGACAAGGGAAATATAAATTTTGAAGTTTTAACCCCAAATTCTACCTGGCTGACTGGTTGTGCTGATAGTGGGCACCGGTGTTCTCCACATGCTTGAGAAACTAGGCAGTGAACTGGAGAGGTTTCAGACATGTTGATGGCAATGGTTTCTTCTTCGGATTGGCCAAGATCTTGGATATTTGACCCACAAAGAACTAGAAAGAGCCTCTCATTAACAGCAAGCAGGCTGTTCCTTTGCTGAGAAAGCAAGGGAAACATTTCTGATTATGACCTTGTTCACTTTCCACGGTTTTAATTAAGTTAATTCTCCTGTTTAACAAAGAAAGTAGTGCCTGGAAAATTATACTAGCAACAGCAGAATTGTGTGGTCTACCCTTCTGTTTCTTGAAATGGTTTGTTTTCATCGACGGAAACATTTGAAACCCATGGCATCCTCTGAGCCTTGATGGTCCCCAAGATCAACCACACTCAGTTTTCAGCACTGGCAACCATGGCTTCTCAGCACTTTTACCTAAAACAAACAAACAAACAAACAAAAAAACTAAACAAAACCTGTGAGTCACTACAGTGTCAGTCACATGGCAGATCTCAATCTACAACTGGCTGTAATTTATATATTACACTGTTTTCTGTACTGCGTTTCCACTGGAAAGTCCCAAGGATTATGGCACTAATAAAGCTATAACACCTAATGTGCTGAAGATCACATAGAAAATCCAAGTTCCTGCCTTGGTTTTCTTGTTTTTGTTTTTTGTTTTGTTTGGTTTGTTTTTGTTTGTCTTTTTAGGAAAGTCATAGTCTGGTGAGAATATGAATATGAATTATAAACTTAGTCTGTTAGACTTTAGTAAGCACAGCAATATATTCTTCAGAAAAGGGTGGTTTAATGCTTGGATTTTATAAGTGCAAAGAGGTGGTATCAGAAACACACCAACGTCCGACTCAGGTACTCTGCCTCGGCATAGAATGGATTTCAGCAATTCCAGGTGCGTTCCTCCACACCCTTGACATTCTCTTTTAATGATTATTTCCAGGAACTGTGTTTTTGAACAGGTTACTATTAGCGCAGTGTTCTACCCTGAAAAATGCATACTGATTTTCTTAAAATAGCTGTGTCATGAAATGTCTCATTATCACCATGGCAAGGTGTCAGATCTATACAGATTTAAATGTGGTATCTGGCCAGTCTGAAGGTTAGACATCTCGAGCTGCGTGGCAAGTGACAGCTAGAGAGTTAAGTACAGATACCGCTATGAGATTCGCCGACAGGATCACCTGCCTTCAACAACAGGCAAGAAAAGGGCTACATTCCACTTACCAGCTAGAATGCCTATGTCTCGTATCTGAAGACATTATGATGTCTTTACATTTAAAATGTTTACACATTTTTAAAATTTTTACAAGACATAGTTATCCATTTAAACAAATATTATTCTTAAGTAGGAAAAGTTCATTCTTTCTAAGCACAATGTGATATAATTGAATATTTTAATTTTTTTAATTATGAAATATCTCCAAGTTCACTTGATTGATTAAATGAAATACCATAAAAACAGATTAATACTAATTTGCTCCCTTCTTATTTATTTTTGAAAGTTTAAAAATGTAACTATAGAATAGAATACAGTATTTGTTTTTCAAATTAGAAGGCTTAATTATAATTATACTCAAAATAGTATACTTACATGAAATTTGAACCCATTAAATGATTTCAGAGAACTCTTTTTAATATATTTTAACATGGAAATCACGTGTCATATACAAACAAAGTATCCAAAGGCCCTTTATATGTAGGCTGTAAGCTTTAATATTTAACCCTTTGCTTTTTTTTTTTTTTTTTTTTTTTACAGATTCATAGCTAAAGCATAGAACCTAAGAGTTTCAATATAAAATTTTGCTGCAGGTCTTTGTGCCTTTTCTCTTACAGTAAAACTACTTGAAAGCATATAGTATAATATAGCATTTTTAATATCTCTTATCATTTCTTAAATCAGCAGAACATTTGTCAAAATGAATGAAATTAAAGCAACAGGCATAGAAAAGTGCAGCTCTTTTATCTGACTGGGAAGGCTCTTTACTGAAAATGACTTGCAGTTACACATGTTTTATATATTTTAGATTTGATCCCCAAAAGGGCTTTTGGTGTCAGCTCCTGGAAGGAGGAAAGACGAAATGCCTTGGTAAGAGTAAAGGAAGAAAATACCCACCCATGGATCCAGAGGTAATGTGTGCTTGGTTTGAATTACTCTGGCCAAAATACACTGCTGTTTGAAAACCAGGAAGAAAAGCATGTATCTTTCTTTGCTGATATGTCTTTGAAATCAATCGTTTTACATACTTAGAAGCTGTTAGAGAAAGAAAGAACTGATAAATGTCATTAAAATTGTTTCCTGTTGGAATTCAACTTATAATTATACACCAAAATCAACTCTTTCTCACATTGAAAGGCACTTAATAATTGTTTGGTAAGCAATTCTATAAAAAAACAAAACAAAACCAGTATTACTAACATGTAGTCAGCCTACATTGTTCTAGTTTGACTTTTGTTTCTGTGATAACTATCCTGACTAAAAAGCAACGTTGAGGAGGAAAGGGTTTATTTCCGCTTACAACTTCCGGGTGACGCTACACCACTGAAAGAAGTCAAGCAAGGTAGGAACTTGAAGGCAGGAGTTGAAGCAGAAATGGTGGAGGAATGCTGCTTACTGGCTTGCTATCCTTGGCCTGCTCAGCTACCATTCTTCTATAGCCCTGGCCAACATGCCCAGGGTTGTCTTTTCCCATGGTGGGCTGGGCGCCCTGGCATCAATTAGAAGTCAAGAAAATGTTCTGCAGTTGTGTCTACAGGCCAATCAGATGGAGTCAAATTCTCAGTCTAGGTTCTCTTTTACTCAGATGTCTCCAGTTTGGGTGAAGTGGCAAAAACTAACCAGCACACATTCATCTGGTGCCAATGCAGAAGACAGAAGGATAAAATGGCTACTGAAATTCATTATGGGGTGAATAATTTAGTTAGGGTCATTGGATGAGTTAGGATTGGCTTGGTCATTGTATTAGTTAGTTAGAACAAATTAGTTAGGGTCACTAATTTGTGGAGGCACAAAACAATAATAAGCCAAACTCCAAAGACAAAAAATAATGGAAATCCTATTATGTGGAAAGATGTATTGTATTAGAAATTGTGGATGGAAACCAGCCAGGTATTGTGAGCATTTCCCCTAAGGCCAGGTAGGCAAGGGCAGTATGCATCCTTCATGTGTTGCCATGGTGATACAAGTGCCAGAAAGTCCTCAATTTACTTTTGAACTCAGTAATTTCTAAAGGGTTTCAGAAATCACTTTAATCTGCCCAAAACATCAGCGTAGCATCCCCACTTCTGTAAACATCTTATTCCCCATTTGAGGTGCACACCATCTGCTTTAAGGGGAGAAACATAATGAAATGCGTGGCGAATGGTCCAAGATGAAATGTAATTGTCCTAAATCCATTTCCACAGTATACACAAAAGTTGCTAGGGGAGTTTTATGAAGAAAGAAATTTATTTGTATTTAAAATGCTGAGAAGAGCTTAGGGGAGTTGGTAGAATTTCTATGCAAGAGGAAAATATGTTTGATCACTATGAATATTTGCACATGAAAGTACTGATCAATTTTATGGGAAACAGAAAAAAAAACAGAAGAAAGTAACTTTATTGGGTAGTTTTATGAAGAATATAGCAGGAAGAAAAGCAAGTTAACAATTTTCTATTTTCCAGAAATCCAAATATATATATATACTCATTAGTACATACGATATATATACATACACACACACACATATATATTCATTCAATCATCAATTTATCTAGGGTCTGAAATGATAACTCAGTGGGTAAGAGCACTGTTGCAACTCCAGCAAAGCCCCAACCTATCCAATGTCTTATTCTAGCCTTAGCAGGTACCTGTGAGAATATACACAGAAACACACACATTTACACACACGCACATAAAAATAGAAGTGATCTTGAGAGTCAAACTCTTCAGGTTTATTCGGCATTTAAAAATATAACCAGGCAGCCTAACTCTTAAGAGGTATTGTTTATAATAGTTTATAAAAAGAGAATTCTTGAATAAAATTTTCAAATATATGGTGTAACCAATTATACGTATAATCAGTAATTTTACTCTGTAGGCGGAGACCACTCGCTCATTTCTCAACTGCTCAGACCCAATTAAAAATGCAGAAATACACAGTTTGGTCAATAGTTTAGGTGTATTCCTACCTATCTCTTATATCTTAAACTGAGCCATTTATTTTGTGTATCGTCACCAGTCTGTGGTTTATTGGAAAGATTCCAGCAGCGGCATCTTTCTTCTTTGGCAGCCAGATGGAATCTCCTTGACGTCACTTACTCCCTTTCTATATCTCAGTTCAGATTTCCTGCCTGCTTTACTCTGCTCAGCCATTGGCCGAAACAGCTTTATTCATTAACCAATCAAAGTAACACATACAGAAAGACATCCCACATCATTACTCCATTATAGACAGATATGTTTTTAAAATGTTTAGTATAAGGAATAATTTTTAAATGAAATTTGTATGTTTTATCATACTTGTTCCAATACATTTGATTGAGCATTAATACGATCTCAATCTCTGCTATTATGCTTCAATATTTTTCTCAAAAATATTTTACAACTCAAAATCTTTAAGTGCCATAATGGCAGTTTGCTCTCCCGGGGTACACTTGTGCATCTTTATTTTATATCTATGATTTAGTCAGAATTTCTCAATGTGTAAATGAGTGATTAAAGAAAAATAGTAAATGAACAATTTGTAGATACACACTGGATAGGATATTTCTAAAGTGTAGATAATTGAAGAGCTAAGAGAGTCCTTCCTTTAAGTCGTCTTTTTTGTTTCCAGGCCAGAACCTTCCTCTCCAATTACTACCGGGACCACAACGTGGAGCTCTCAAAACTGCTGCACAGGCTGGGGCAGCCCCTGCCCTCCTGGCTCAGACAGGAGCTGCAGAAAGTGAGATAGCACCAGTGGGGAGAACGCGGCCCAGAGTCACCGTGAATCAGAAAAAGCAAACCGCACAACTTTATCCTTTTCATACGCTTGTCAAGAGAGGAGTGTGAATAAATCTCCTTAATGTCTTTCATAAAATGAAAACATATGCACACATTGGCAATTATTAGCATTAATCCTTACGTAAGGCTTTTGGGAACAAAACATGGGGTTTGTGGCACTATCCAGTTTCTCTAGTCTGGGGATCATCATGCTGCTCACTTTCTCTGTTAGCTAGCTTTCTGGACATCACATGACTACTAATGTTCTGACTAGTTGCAGATTGTCAATTAAAAAATTTGAGAAAAAGATAAGAACTGCAGTGTCTATAAATGAAGTCAGATGTAAGCCACTGTCTGAATTAAGGGCTAATGTTTATAAGTATCATTTATCGGGTCCTGTTGGTCCATCTTCCCCTTGTAAGGTGGGGAGAGACCATGTTCATTGAAAGTTCCGGTTAATCACAAGGGCATGCCATCCTCAGAAAACTCCAACATGGTCTCTCAAGAGCTCCATTAAGACAGAAGTTGTGATTCTGAACCCTAGTTCAGAATCCATGTTCTACTACATTACCAAGGTTCTCACCTTGGCAGTGATGTAGCATTTATATATATATTTTGTTCGTTATTCTAAAAAGGAAGAAGAAAAGCTTTGTTGACTAGAAATTTAAAGACAAAATTGTACTTGCAGGTCTAAATAGGCACTTTTCCTTCTATGTAGAAAATATTTCCATATCTTTAAAGCATGATGCTTCATATAGGCAACTACATCTACTATACTAAAGTTTTACTGTCCATTTTTAAATATATCTAAAAGTTAAGTTATATCCCAAAGTTACGTGTGAGAACATCACTGATTCCCTAACTTGAACCCAGTTTCATGGACATAAAACTCACAAGTTAATTTTAAGACAAGAAACACTATTTTTGTTTTGAGTTACAGCTTCCTATTATATCTGGATTATATAAAATTGTGTTTACCAGAATTTTATCCTGTTTGTCCATGATGATCTATGAAAGTTTTGTTTATCTTTTTAGTGATACTCGAAGGTAAAATTTTACCAGAACAGTTGATCAAGGTGACTTTGGGAACATTACCCACAATTCTCCCTCCTCCAAAGGTTGTAAATAATACCATCATCCCCATTGTTAGAGAATTTATTCTTGCATTAATTTAATAACAGATGTGTATTTTTTATTTTTGATTTTCAGTGGGAAGATGAATTAGACATGCACAATTGTCTATTCCAAAAGAGCATTGGTGTCTTTTTGCATATTGAAAATCCAACTTGTCATCTCTATTTCTTTATTTTCTTGTTTTTCTTCACAGTCCTGCCTAAAGTCTCTTGATCTTTATCAGAAAATGTGAAATTTAGTAATATAAATCACAATAATTCCCAGTGTCATTTCTAGCTGTAGGATTTCATTCTCACCCTTGTTACTTATGCCAGTGTTTGACACAGTCCCTTAAAATGAAGAAACAATAATGATAATTATTCATTTAAACTAGAGCCATTTATTCACCACCTCCCTCCCACTTATATTAGAGTTTCTGCCACCTTCTTTTGTTCTGTGTGAGACAGACTATTACTATTTAGCCCAGGCTGTCTTGAAATGTGCAATCCCTCTGCCTCTCCCTCTGGAGCACTGGGATCCCAAAAGTGCAATACTACACCCAGCTCTAATCATTGTTTTCCTGACCTAGAGGAAAATCTTCTTTCCTACACAGGGGACTAAAATGATAGTTAATAGAATGGAAAGAGGGCACTTTCATATCAAATAATATTGATATAACTCAATAACCTCCAGCTCATCATCAGATTTGGTCATGAAATGAATTTTCTGCATTTTCTCACCTTCTAATGATGTATACATATCAGTGCCTCACCCACCAATATCTGAAATCAAAATTTCACCCAGGCATAACCATTCTCTTTCTTTCGCGGTTATTGCGAGCATTATGTGTATTTTTCTTGCTATGTTGGATAATGAAATGAGCAACTGTATTTAATTATTTAACAAAACTTCTAAAAGTTTGAAGGAATCCGCAATATGAAACTCTGCACTGTAACGATCTGTAAATCTCAGCTTTAATAATATTTTCCTTTTTAAGACGTCTTCCCACCTCAGGATTGGTGTCTCAGAATTCAATAGTGTCATTTTTCAGAATTTTAAATTACATCTTCAGTTTTATGCCACATAAGTTTATTTAAATACTGGAATATTTTTTATGTCCTTTAGCATACAGGCATGGTTTCTTCATTCCTTTCCAGATATTTCGGGCCTTGCCTGATTTACAAGCATAACTGTCAATTAGCTCATTTGTTAAAGGCAAAAATAATGTTTGTTTCAAATAGTAACTCCTAAAAGTTATATTATGAAAATTCATCTAAAATAAAATTTAGGTTCTATTTAATAATGACCAAACACAATTTCAAAAGTATGAAGAACAGCATTACTGTTTCACACACACACACACACACACACACACACACACACACACAGAGAGAGAGCTTATAGAAGTTTTCGGGGGGGTTGCCTAAATTTTAGCAAACCAAACTTGTATTCAGTCCTGTGCTGCTTTTTAAATCTTGCCGTTTTAAGTAATACAAAATAACCTATATTCTGGACTTATTGATTGATTTATTTTAAATTACAGGCAGCACAAAATATTTATAGAGAAATAATATTCAAGTGTTCTATTTGTGGTGGTGGCAGAAAATGCTGTTTGCTTGAGGAGGCAGATGGGCTCAAAAATAACCCTGGCCGGGACTTTATGGAGAAGACTATCTAACCTAGTAGTCTGGGAATATGAGATGTGTTTTTCTAAATCAACTTTAGGAACTCAGTACTGCCAGAAAACTACATACATACTTCAAAATGAGCAAATATCTGTAAATGTGTTTTGTCTTAGGAACCTAAAGAGTTTTTGGTCTCACAAACAATTGTCTTTGTTAGCAAGTGAGATACATGGGATAAGCAGAGCAAAAAACGCGACATTGACTGAAATGAAACTGTTAAAATAGCTGTTGTCACCCTAGCATAAAGGACCATGGCTGTCTCTTGAGCAGAATCTACCCTGCCACTGGCACAGCCCCTGGAGTAATGCTGTTTCTCCTGCAGCTAGGCTTTAGGCGTTAGTTGATTCCTCCTCTTCTTGTCTTCATCATCGCATATGCACTTCCTGGATGCCAAACATCAAATGCTTGTCACCCAGACTTGGGAATGGGTCCTTCAAAATCGGCATCCTCATCCCAGTCCTACCTCTCAGTAGCTGTGTGGCCTTAGATAATTTGTGGAACTTCCTTGAGCCACAGTCTTTTTTTTTTCTGTAAAGTAGAGGCAATGAAGTAATTACTCTTGAGGTTATTATAGCCTCCCGGTAAGAATGTTTAGATAACAGCTCAGTGCCTGATCTAGCTGTGCTGAAATATGTTAGTCATAAAAACGATGTATAACCAATCATGGCTGTCTTCTATTCCATCCAACAGGACTGTCTGTTTTCTACTCCTGCTAATAATAAAACATATATGACAAAAATATACAATTGTATCTGGTCAAACGAGAAACTATCTTCCTAATCATTGTCCCAAAGTTGTGCTGCTCTGGCCCGCTCTGGCGAGCAGCACTCACAGTGAGGTGACGCCCTCTCTGTTCAGATGGCTTTCCTCCTCTCTAGGGACAGCTCACCAGCGTGTCCTCACTGGTGACTTCCCTTTTATCTGTTCTTTCTCTCTCCATCATGCTTCTTTAACCCAGTGGACACATTGCCAAAACTATCAGATCTACACCTCTAATTTCCTCAACAGAAGAGAAGTTTCTTGGTGGCATATGTAAAAATATGTTATATGGAGGCATATATAATGCCATCCATCTTCGATTAAAAAGTATAAGAAAATGTTCGTGAATTCTCTCCAAATCTCAACTTTAACCATCTAACGGAAGCTTTTATTCTGTAGATTAAAATACTCTATTATATGTTTATATTTTATATTTATAAGTATCAAATACCATTATTTTCTGTATTTTTCATTGCAAATATACAATGCATCCAAAATATATCAGCAGTCAAACAATTAAAAATGTTGAGATATTTATATTATTGTGTTTATATTGGATCTTCAAAAATATAGATGGCATTTGATCCCTATAACACTTAGGTGTGACTGAACACATTTCAGATGTACAGGGGTCACATGTGGACAAAAGCTATACTATCTGCCAGCACGGTCTCACTTCGCCTCGCACTTGCTGCCTGTTTGTTAGCCTGCTATTCATTCTCTGGCTGGGGAAGCTATTTCTACATAGAGTTTTAAGAAATGGCTAAACTTGTACCACTTAACACAAGACAGACACAATCCACAGTAGTTGACTAACCGTGTACTGCCACAGCTTAGGCCCAGTACCTGGCATGACACACAGGCCTATGAGGGGGCTAGATTTCAGAAAACAACAAACGGGGGCTGTAGGAGGTGAATGTTGTGTTCCAAGGTGGTGACTCCTAGTTCCCACAGATGGAGGATGATGTCTGATGCCTGAATACGATGATGAGCTGGAAGGGAAGCAAAGCTACTACCAAAAATCAGTGGATACTTCATGATACATCCGAACTGGATGGGTGTGAGTGATGAAATCTGTGCTGGTGAAGAATGAGATGGAGCCTGAAGTGAAGTCCACTGATGTTCTCCTGATTTTACCAGATGTCTATAAAGTCATAACAGGGAGCCTTAACTTTGTAAGTCACCCCAAACTCTGAACAAATTTGATATGACAGACTAGCACCTACCTTCTTATTAACAAAGATTCTGAATGGGATCATCAGTTCTCTGTAAACTGTATCCCATACTACTGATGAAATGGGCTTTATAGCTTGAATATAGAACTGTATCATTCACTATTTTTAAACTTTCAAATATTCTGTAAACAAAAGTTTTGTAAAATCCATAGCAAGGTCTGCGGAGATTTTTTTAAAAATATGATTTGAGGTTTTGCCTTCCAGACCTTTCTCTCTTCACATTAAAATATACATTAAAAATTCAAGTAACCATCCATTTGCATTCTCAATTATACAACAATTTTTAGACTCTAGACTTTTGTATAGGAGCTATTAAAGCATTTATTTTTGCCTCTTCCTTAATAAATTTCTTAGATGTCCCGGCATCGTTGATTCTCTAATATTTTAATCTTTGAACATTAAGCAATCAACATAGCTATGAAGATCCATTTCCCTTTCCTCCTTAATTTCTTCCTATCTTCAATAAAGCAATATTGTCTCTCAGTTCTGTAAGACTTAACTTGGACCTCTGTCTTGAAGCTTGAAGAATTTTCTCAGCTATTTAAGTATTAGGCTGTTAATACCAGGTTACTAATACAAGTTATTTGCTATGTTTAGATCATACCATTCACACACACTTGATTCTACAATTTTTCACATACATCTACAGGATACCTTATAAAATAAGTTACCATTTCTATTTATTAGTGTACCACATGTGCATAACATAAGATATATCACAGAATAAGCAATATTAAGTGAAAGCATGAAATATCTTCTATCTTTTACCTGGTAAAACGTAAATACAACTTTTGGTCACATATTTGTACAGATAAAAAGTCATTCTCTAGTACACAAGCCCAGGACACATATTTTGAGAGACATTTAGTTGAAGAGTTTGGTCTGTTCTTTAAATGCAATTTTATTTGTAAATCCACATCTCCTAGCCAGGTTTTCTAAGAGAACATTTCTTCTCAACCTCACTGTTGAATTTGGTGAGAATTAAACATCCATAGACAGAAGCATTGGACTATTCTGACTTTTGTTCTTTCATATTGATTTAAAGATCTCAAAGTATTTCTTCCCACAAATCTGTTGATTTATAATCAGAACAAATCTAAGAGCTGCCTGTCTGTAATACACTGAGTAGGAAAAGGACATGGCTTTGAATTTAAAAGTTCAATCTATTGAAGAAGATAGACATTGGTGACTTGGTACTCGAACTTGAAGGCCAATAAACTTTAGACTACCTTTTCACTGACAAAAGCAATAATATTAATAGTTAATGAGATATTTAATACATCTGAATAAATAGAATAACGGTGCCAAAACTTCAGGCACTTTCTGATTTGAATTAAGTAGAATTAAAAATATCTCCATATAATCAGGCATATACATTATATACACAAGTAATTTTGAAATTAATTATTTGCTTCTCTATTATTATTCCGTAAGTTTCACAAATGTTTTTAGAAATATAAATGACCTACCAGAAATATGATACTAGCAAGGCAATAAAAATACACAGCTGAAAAGGAAACAGAAAATTGTTGCCAAAATAGAAGAGAATCACAACAATACTCTGTGCCTGCAAAAGGCCATTTCTAGTTATTAGTCTTGGGAGAAAAGAGAAAAATCTTATGTAACACAGCATCAGGGAGCAGCCTCAACTACTCCTGACAGGGAAGCAAAAACAGAATCCTAGTACAAGAACCAAGACACACAGATGTACAAATGACCTTGTGTCAAGAGAGAGAATGTTACATTGCTATATTTTTTTCTGCTTGCTGATGAAGATAGACCACAAAATCAATAACCCGCAGTGGGGAGACTTGATGTCCTGGGTACACTAATCTGCTTACTTTTGAGGCTCAAACCAAGACTGATTTGCCGAAGCTACCTGAAATAATTTCTGCAGTCTGCCTTCTCCACACTGACGGCACAGACATAAATTTTCTCCTTGTAGATTCAAGCAGGAGTCTAGGCACTAAATTCTCGTTGTGGAGATACACTTTTTTCCTCTCTTGAAGGTTTCCAGAACATTTCCTAAAAGTCAGTGTTTCTTTACCCAGAAAGCCTTCATCATATTAATCCTATGCAAATGTATTATGTATATTGAGACGAAAATTATTTCAACTGAAGATGGCACTTAAGGGCAGGGCAGCATGGCAAAGCTAAGAGGCAATATGACAGCAAACACAGACAAGTACCTATGTTCTTGTCACACGTGGCACACACACATGGGTCAAGCCCCAGCCTCCTCTCTCCTCGGCCACACTTAATCGATGCACATAATAAATACATCCTTGTATCAGCTATTGTACTGTTGTTTGAAAAGAGCCACCTCCTACCAGCACATTCCCACTTTTACTCCCGAGGGTTAAGAATCTATTCAAAATATTTTCCATCAGAAGTACAGGGCAGGATAGTGTGGGAATGGGAAGGACAGCTTGCACTGAGGTATGGCCACTTCCTGATATTGTTTTGTCCACAAATCCTCTGTTTATCCTCACTGTTCTATGATTTCCTGATATTTACACTAAAAGTGATCGTAACAGCTACCCCCAGAGTCATTGTAAGGGCTACATAACTTACAACCAGAAAGCACCCAGACAGCAGCCGGCATGTAGCAACACCATGCCAGTGATTTGTATTTTCCATTTTCTCTTATAGACACCAAATTATACTTTAAAAACATATCCAAAAATTTTGACTTAAGCATATTCATAAAAATGACTCCATGGTCACTAAGTGATTTTGAATGATAGCAGAGTGATGTCCTTTGTATATTTGTGTATACTTGTAAGTTCTAGTTCTGTCAAAACATGTGTGCTGCTGTTGGCCAGACTCTGCAATTCTTCTGAGTCTCATTTCCTCCTGAAGAAAGAACTGGAAATAAAAAGCTAAAGATATAGCACAGTCAAGTGAAACCACGATCGAAGATAAATGAATAAAAAGTTATAATAGGAAATCACATGTGCATGCACACACACACACACCAAAGAAAGGATTTATTCAGTACGCTAAGAAAATGGCCTAAGTCCATCATCATGCCTGAAGAAAAAAAACATAAAATGGTCAGGAACTATACCCGAGGAGCAAAGGGAAAAATAAAATTTCTGAAGAAACCAGAGATTAGAAAAAAATCAATTTAGATTATTAAATTGGGTAAAGAAAAGTGTATTAGAGAAACTATAATCTCTTGAGCTTCACAATATCCTCTCACAGCTAAGAATCTAAGGTTCTGGAACAGTTCTTTAAAATATTCTACAGAAAATCATTTTTTAATATATTAAGAGGAACCTAGAGAGAGAGATAGCATATTCTGGAAGAATTTCTGAAAATAGAACTAATTGCCCAGGCATATTTGACACTCACGTGTTAAACTTACTAATGCTGATGTACCTTGTGGAGTTTCAGGATGCTGTTGGAATGGGAATTCTCTCCTAAACTATTTCAACACAATTTTTTTCTTCTGACATAACACTCTTTAGGGTAAAAAGTTCATGGGTTACCAAAGGTAAGACACATGTGCTACTCAACAAGATCATGTCAGAAAAGTGTGTGCTAAGCTTCGGGTTCTCCTTTTATATTCATGGTTCTAAACCTAATAAAGCTTTTGATTTTAAAAGGTATTAAAATATTGTGATAAGAATATACACTCTCTCTGGTAGTGCAAACCTGCTGTTCCAGCAGTCAGGGTGCTAAGTCAGAATTATGAGCTTAAGTCTAGCCTGAGCTATTTAGTTGTTTAATTAATATCAACAAAAGCCACACGAAAATAATAACAAAGAGGAATATAAGCCAAAAATTCTCTATGACCAGAAAAAACACCTGAAATTTATTATGCAATTCTCTAACAACAACAACAAAAGTTTGCCACTTCTTAGCTGAAGAAGCAGTCATTTTTGAATCAATATTACTTGGCTTTACATACAAGAAGCCCAAATCAAAGAAATACTGTAAAACAGCAAAGCTAAATCCTAAGATGCAATGTCCTGTCTTCTCAGGGAGTGCAGTCAATAAACGGAGAGGCAATGGACATCTCAATTCCTTATTCAGTTCCAATACAGCTGTATTTTTTCTGTTAAAGCTACTTATAAAATGAGGTTTTGAAGGCACCAAATATTTGCAAACTATTAAAGTTCTTGTCTAGATTTTAGCAGCCATAAAGGTTTTTTCTTCATATCTTGATGAATAAGCAAGAGAAATATAAACCACAAAGTAATAAAAATTAGTTAATTATCAAATATTGCCTTCTTTGGGGCCAACAAACCAATAGGTTTTGCTTTCTGGTTTTGTTGTCTTTATTTGGGCTGGAGTATTCATTAGACTATCCGAAGAGTAACTGCTTGCTGTAATCCTGTTGTCAATTGGCTAAATTTCAAATGAATTAGGACTATAGGCTAAGATTTGCAATTTATCAGTAAAAAAAGTAGATATAGAAAACCAGACCAGGATGGAAATGTAAGATCATCATGTGATCTGGATTCGAATGAATAAAATAATTAAAGATAGTCATCTTAGATTCAAAAACCTTTCTAATAAAGTCCAATATGTCACCCTTCCCTGGGTGTCAGCCCTTAATCTGAAGCATGGGGTGGTGTGGGATGTCCTTCTGTCTATGTGTTGCTTTTATTGATTAATGAATAAAGAAACTGCCGTGGCCTATTGATAGGGCAGAACTTAGGTAGGCCTGGAAAACTGGACTGAATGCTGGGAGAAGGGGTGCAGAAAGGGAGACATCATGGGTTTGCTGTCAGAGTCAGACATGCCGAAACTTTGCCGGTAAGCACTGCCACATGGCGATACACAGATTGATGGAGATAGGTTAGATTAGGATGTAAGAGTTAGCCAATAAGTAGCTAAAGTTAATGGGCAAGCAGTGATTTAATTTATATAATTTCTGTGTGGTTATTTTGGTTCTGGGAGGCTGGGATGAACAAGTGGCACCTTGCAACAATGGGGAGGGTCAGTCAGAATGAGGTGTGTCATATCACATTAGTCAGGATCTGGGGCAAAGGCAGACTATACTCTAAGATGGCTAGAAAATGTGGTCCAGCTAGATTATTAAGACAAAGCACATGTTGGTAATTAGTTAGAAGTTCTCAGCAGGGCGGTGGTGGCGCACGCCTTTAATCCCAGCACTCGGGAGGCAGAGGCAGGCGGATCTCTGTGAGTTTGAGGCCAGCCTGGTCTACAAGAGCTAGTTCCAGGACGGGAACCAAAATGCTGTGGAGAAACCCTGTCTCGAAAAATCCAAAAAAAAGAAATGTTCTCCATCGTAATTTTACATTCTAGTTTCAAGTTACATTCTTCTTTCAAAACACATTTATCCTTTCTCCAAGGAGGACTATGCAAAGGCCTTGGGTCACTTTTTCTAGGACAGTGTGGAAAATCTGAGTCATATGCTGTGACAGAACCAGAGAGAGTTCACTATGCTCTGGCAATCCTAGCACAAGTCACACTCTCTCATGAAGACAGACACACAGTGGTATTTGGTCTGTCCTTTGTCATGGAGGACAGTTCTTCCAATGGTGTGCCACTCATCCCAAACCTGATGGGCATTCCCTCATCAGCTTCTGCTGGCCCTCAAGGAACTTGATGAATATTCTTCTTCTTTAACAATAACACCCCTTCCTATCACTTGTAAATCTCTCTTTCTGAGACTTTCTATTGCCATATATGGATGAGTTATAATATTGGATATTATGTCATATTCATACATTTATGTAATTTATTTTGATCATATTAACTCCAATTACCCTCTTATTTTTTTATCAAATGATTCCCTTATTCTTCCCACATAGTTCCACTTCTACTATCAAGTTTTGATTTTTTTTTAATTTTTATTTTTATACATTTTATCATAATACAAATAAAAATACACACAATAAAATTAATCAGTCCCAAAATGTATACCACTAAGTGAACTTATAAACATAATTGACATTCAGAATGAAAGCTGTGAAGACTGAATTTTACACTTTCGTATTGAATATATTTTATGCATCTTTAAACATATCTGTTCATTTAGTTTTCATGACCAGTGAACTTCACTAGAGTTGCTTACAGTGTCCTGGGTGATATTAGAGGAGCAAGGAGCATGGCCTCCTTAGCTGTGGCCACAACACTGAAAAATGTCCTCCCCAACCTTGCTGCCGGAGACTATTGCCTGCTCACAGATGTACAGAGAAGGGTGGGGCTTCACTTATATATCAATATATGGCTGGGAATGTAGTTGATTTTTCTTGGATAGGAGTGCCACCCAGTTCCCAATTAAGTACATGGAGACATATTATTTTTTAATGCCTGACCTTAGCTTGGCTCATTTCAAGCCAGCTACTCTTAAATTATCCAGTCTACCTTTTCCTTCTGGTCTTTATCTTTCTCTATTCTATATACATTTCTTTAATTCCCCAATTTATGGCTTGCTGTGTAGCTGGGTGGGCCCCTAATGTCCTCCTCTTCTCTTTCCCCTTTTCACTCCTCTGTTTTCTTTTTCTCCTTCTACTTATTCTTTCTGCCTGGAAGTCCCACCCATCCTTTCTCCTTCCTAGCTATTGGTCATTCAATTCTTTATTAGACCAAGCAGGTGTTTCAAGCAGGAAAAGTAACACAGCTTCAGAGTTAAACAAATGCAACATAAAAGAATGCAACATATCTTTGCATCCTTAAACAAATATTCCACAGCTAAACAAATGTAACACATCTTAAATTAATATTACACAACAGTGGATTCTGGTGGAGGAGCCTGACCCACCTGCCTTTCCCCTCATGATAGTATGTTGACAGCCAACTCTAGCACAGATCTCAATCCCTGTGGAGTCAAGAGTGCCAAAGATAGCCTTCTGCACTGGGCCCCTTTTTCCAGGTCTTAAACTCTTTTTGTCATCTTCTGGGATTGAGCCTCAAAAAGAGTTGATACAGACATTCCATTTAAACATAACATTTCAGACCATGATCCTGTCGTGTGAAATAGAAAGTAAATTTTATCAGAGAGCATATGGTTTCCCGCATCATTGATTATCACTAATGTGTCAGTGGGCATCTTTTGATTGGCGAGTCAGTAGTGAAGCATACAACAGCTACAAATGACAACAATTCTCCCAGCAACCTCAGTTGTACCTTCCTTCACTTTGTGAGCTAGAATTTAGAGAGAAGTCTTCCAGCATGTTCTCCTTATCCCATGTCTAAAGTGTGCACTTTCTTCAACAACCAGATCTCACCATCTGATTCTAGTGGGCAACAATGGCCATAGCACTTGCCTCTATGGAGACCTCAGAGGCTGCCTTAAGGACTCACTAGTTGGAGATAGTTCACACCTGGTACTGAACTTTTTGCCAAGTACCCTGTGGTTTCAGAAGCAACTTTGAAACAGGATGTGTATGTTTAAACTCTACCATTTTCTTTTATTATATTTTATGACTAACTTATCCATTAGAAAGGTTCCTTATGGTTTTTTTCAATCATTCTTAATTTGGTTGGTACCCCTCATACCTCTTACATATTTTTTTTCTTCCTTAATCTCAATCCTCTCACTATCCCCTTCAGATTCCATTTTGAATGTATTTTTGCTATTCTTTCATTCCTTAAACACCCTTTTTCATCCATAGGTTCTGGCTTTACACTCATTAATTTACACTTAATTATACATTTGTAAACTGTAGCAGCTATGATCCACATATGAGAGGAAAATAATCCACAATTGTTTTCTGATTTTGTGTTGCCTCACTTATAACAATATTTCTTGTTCTACTATTTTTCCTGAAAATTTCATAATTTTATTTTTCTTTTAAAGTCAATAAAACTGAATTATATGTATGTATCATATTTTCATCTATCAATTAGCTAATGAACTTCTACGCAGATTCTATCTTATTGCCAATGTAAAAATAGCAGCAAAAAGCATGGAAGAAAAGTTATCCCTCTGGTGCTGCGGTGGGATGCAGAGTACTATGAGTATGTGTCCAGAGATGATGGCATGAGCTTTTGAGAAATGACCACAACTATTTCCATACCGGCAATGTCAATTTACATTCCTACAAACAAAGAATAAGCATTCTTCATTCTTCAACTTCAATATTTGTCATCATTTGATTTCTTAGTAACATCCATTCTAACGGTTATGAGATAGAATCTCAAAATACTTTAAAAGTGTGTTGGGGTAAATTTATTCATACTTGTGAATGTGGGAAGGGACAGAAATTGAAATCAGGTGTCTTTCTCTATTATTCTCCACTTATTTGCTAAAACAGCATCTCTCACTAACTTTTCTGTGATAACATTGTATTCTCCCACTTTACTGGGAATGTCTCTCAGTTTTAGACATTTTCTTAAAAAAAACTCTTTAGGATCTTTTATGTGTGGAATTAATTAATTTGCAAAAAATAATATTTTAACTTTCTTCCTATTGATATCCTTTTATTTTCTTCTTTTATCTCACTGTTCTAGTTGCTCTAGTGAAGCACTGAGCTGAGTAGTAGCAGATAAAGTAGATATGCTTAACTTGATCCTTATCTAAGTTGGAATGCTTCAAGATTTCCCCAATTTAGAATGAAAAAGTTAGGTGTTGGTTTTCATATATAGTCTGTACTGTGTTGAGATATATTCTTGCTAACACTTGTGTCCCTAGGGCTTTAAATTTTTCTTAACCTATAAATTTTCAAATTAGTTAAGGTAGTAGGAAACATTCAAATAAATTAATATCTACTTCTAAGTATTATCATGAATATTAAAGCATATATAATCCAAAAATCAGCAAGGAGGGAAGTTAATTAACAGAATCTATCTTATAAGTACTGGATGGACTTGTATAAACAAGAAGGTATAAGAGAGAAGAGAAATTTGAGGCTCTTTGGGAAATTTTTGGAAACCAACATTAGCAAGCATGTCATTACTCCCCAGTATCCACGTCCAATCTTAGTCTTTCAGGCTTCACTTCACAACAAAAATGACTAAACTGTTTAGCAACAGTCTTGATTAATGGGATATACATTTGGTGAACAGTTTAGTGACCCTGTATGTGTAACTTTAGAACATTTCCAATATTCCATCCTTAAGGGAAACTCCTTGAGACAGAAAACAACAACTCACAATAGCTTCAAAAAAAAAAATCCTTGAAAGTGACCAAATTCATTTGGGTCACACATTCTTCAAGAGAAAACAGCAAGGGCTGATGAGAATCACTCTTAGACAAGCAAACTGCAAAGAAGACCCAGACACACCCAGCCTCCTGGGAAAACAGAGACTGCTTCTGCTACCTGGAAGAATTCTAGACAAACTGAGCTAACCTGTTGAGCTGCCTGCAGGCTGTGCAGTGTGATCCAGGCTTCCAGCTTCTGTCAGCTGTCCCCCATGCTGCTCTGGTATGTTTGGGGTAGGCAATGAAGTTATGGTTGCATCATTTCTGCACCTTCACTAACAGTCACGTAAGTAATCCTAATAAAACTCATTAGTCCAAATTCATACGTTGGTCTGTCATGGGATGAAAAGCGTGTGTGTGTGTGTGTGTGTGTGTGTGTGTGTGTTGTATCTGCCCAGGTAAAGTCTATCATACAACATAATTGACACCTAAACCAAACGTAACCAAGATGAGATGGGGAGGAGTGAGTGGGTGGTCCTAGTTATAGATACCAAGTCATGCGATTGGGGTGTTTGTTAATGTACCTTTGTGCTATGGCAGCAGTTGCATGACCCTTGCTATGGATAGTGAGATGCACCACTAATACTGAACCATTAGGATCAGAAGTATCTGTGGAAGGACTCCCAGGATAGCAGGCTTCATATATGTGGCATGGGGTATCATGCTTAATTTATTAGTTGGATTTAGCACATGAAAATGGAAATCCCCTGAAAAGGGTCATTTAGTCTTTGGAATTAGAACACAGGGTCAACACTGTTGGCAAGCAGTGGCAGTGTGGCAAGGTCTTTGTGGTATGTATGAAGAAATGCATCTGAGGCTGAGATAGGAGCCAGGCTGGAACTTATTTGTGTAAGTGGGAATTACAATAAGAAAGGGATATGAGATTGGGCTCCTACATGTTGGCCTTGGATTTGTCAAATAAATTAGAGGATGAGATAGATATGGTAGAAGCAATAGAAGACACCCTTTAGGTCTGACCTTTAGTAGAAAAAGAGAAAAATCTGTGATCCAACGTGCAGGTGGGCCTTAACAATGGTCCTGTCTGAGAAGACAGGAAGACCAAGATATAGTCACTGTTTGAATTTCTGTAATTTGGTGTCAGGGAACAGCCTTGACAAAAATACTCCTTGCCAGGGTAGAGGCATGGGGATTTAGAAAGTATCAGTAAAGAATATGAAGGCACAAATGAAAATAATAAAATGGAGAAACATATGGGATAGTATCAGGAGGAAATTTGCCCGTATTTAATTTCCAATTGCCTTAAATACCTCTGACCCCAAAAGGTAGGAGTAAGACAAAAAAAAAAGCTGCATTAACATGATACAAGGAGATGAACACACCATTCGAAGGTCATGGGCTGCATCCATAGTTAAACATTCTGTTGCAGAACAAAACAAGTCACACTCACACGCTAGACCAAAATATTCTCTAGGCAAACCACTCCCTGTGCGGAATCCAAATATATCTCCTTAAGGGAACTGGAACTTAGTTGGATTCTTAGACTTTTGTTTGAGGTAGAAATGTATCTACTTCTCTCTTCCTGAAATACAAGGTCTGGATATTAGCCACACCTGTTGACAATTACTTTGAGAGAACAGAACTCAGTGATTTAAATCTAGGTGGAACCTTTGTTTGAGGTAGAAACACAATAACCTTGAAGGAAGAGAAGTCAGTTCCAACTCTCTGACCTTTGGTCAGTGTGGAAAAAGGCTTACAGTTTCTGGGCCTCCACAATTTGGAAAGAGTTTTTAAACAAGCAATAAAAGTCTCTGGTGTTGCCTGACTTGAGAGGCTGTTGAAGCATGGCAGTAAATGGGGACAGTCTGACTTCTGTGCAGGTAGAAAATGTGAGTGATAACTACCTATTCTTTTTCAAAGCAAAGGCTGCATAACCGGAAATCAATCCAAGATGGGCTGTCTTAACCAAAAAAAAAAAAAGGAGCCGGGTGGTGGTGGCGCATGCCTTTAATCCCAGCACTTGGGAGGCAGAGGCAGGTGGATCTCTGTGAGTTGGAGGCCAGCCCGGTCTACAAGAGCTAGTTCCAGGACAGGCTCCAAAGCTACAGAGAAACCCTGTCTCGAAAAACCAAAAAATAAATAAATAAACAAACAAACAAACAAACAAGATGGGCTGCCTTATCAGAGTCATTAGGAATACTTGGTTATATCAGCACCGGAGGATCTTAGAGGAGAAACAGGTGCTTTAGAAGGGACTAGAAATAAGAAAAGCTGTGCTTTAATCTTTGTTCATGAGTCCATATAGAACTATGTTAGCAGAGGAATTAGATATGGCTCATTGAGCATGAGTCTCATCGTTAGTGTGGAGCTTCGGTGGGTTTTCTAAGTTCTTTGGTGGAGCAGGATGTAGGAAGGGCTTTGGCCAATCTTGGTAACTTAGACCAATGTGTGACGAGTGTGTCCATCAAGTATCAAAGAAACCTAGAGATAAGAAAAAGGAAAAGTCAGAGGAAGAGGTCAATCTTGGTTACTTGAAGGTGAATGTGTAGAGCTGTAGTTTCGAAGGAAATCACTGATAGGAAGCTAAAGTCAGTACTAAGTAGCTTCTGAGCAGCTTTAAAGTCAAAGGGATGGTTCACAAAAGACCTTCCTGGTAGAAACGTACACATGAAGATGATCAAGTTTACCTAGGGAAGGCTAATTATCCAAGATGAAGAAGGGCATTCTTGGGGTGGAAATGGTTTGGCCAGTTGGGTGTGGTAACAGTTACAGCTACAGCCACCATGCAAGTTCAGGCATTCTAGGATCCAGGAATCCAGAGGTGAAATAGAGAAGGGCAAGGTCACATTTCCTCCTTGGTCCTGGGTAATGCTGAGAAAATTAAGTCAGTCCCAGTGAGTTTACTGTAGATATAGAAATGTACAGTGAAGAACAATCTGGCCCTGGAGAAACCTAGAAAGAAAATCTAAATTAAAGCACACTGTGCACACTGGAATTACCTTCCACAGTGAAAAAAATGACATTGATAAAAATTATTGTGCAGCAATTTTCTCTGAGAACAATACCTTGCATCTTGGAGGGAAACTCTGGCAGACACAAAATGTTTACAGAGAGATGAAATATCGAGATGTTCTGAACAGAATGTGACACACTCCATCCTTCAGGGAAACTCACTAACCAAATGACATAAACAATTCAAAAGACCCGGGAAGTCCCAGAAACTAACCAGTCACATGACATTTCATTTTCTCCAAGAATGCATAAGCTGTAAGTGAAGTCACTGTCAAACAAGTCAAGCTATAAAATCTCACTGAGTTGTCCAGAAGAGACCAACTGAACTGAATGGAAGAAACTCAGCTCCCCTGAACCTACCTAAGATACTCTCCAACCCGTTGAGTTCTCTGTGAATTTTGCTTTGCACTCGAGGATTCTATTCCTTGTTTAGCTGTCAGGTATAACGGGATGGGCTTTGTGATGTAGCTGTCTCTGAGTCATTTCTGCTGCTGTAAGTAAATCTTCACACACATTCCTATAAATAACGTCTACAAAACTCATTGGTGCACCAAGTTGGACTTCAGTGTCATGCTTACTTTGGCCCATTGCTAGTTCCCTCTCTGAGGTGATTAGACATTTGATCATTTCCCCTGAGGAATAGTGTGGCACAGAACAAAGGAAGGGAAATAATGAACCACAGATCATTTAATGAGGTAAAATAACCTAGATTCAAAAGACAACCATCACACGTATTATCTTACTTGCAAAATTGAGATTTAATTTTATATATGCACGTGTGTGCATTTTTGGGTACATGGACATGTGTATGCTCAGAAAACACATGAAAATAGAGAGAGGATTATAAGAAAGGAGAAACAGGCTTAAGGAAAGGGAGCAGACATGAGACAGTTGTGAAATCCAACGATTGTGAAAGCAGAAGGAGAAGGAACTAACTCGAAGGAGAATGGTGTGGGTTCTAAGAAAGCGACAGGTTAGAACACTGTAGAGTCACAGGAGTGTGCAGAATATCAGAAGAAAGCCCCGTGCTCTGCATGTGCCTTTGGAAGAAGGAAGCACTTCCCTCAGCCAAGGAAAGTGGCTCACTGCTCCTGAAAAGGTACTCTAAAATTTCTAAAGGATTGGCCACTCTGGTTTCCCTTTGCAAACTTTCACTTTTCAAAGCAACCCAATCCCGAGAACTCCCCACCTTCTCCAAACCAGCACATCCTTACAAAAGCCTGCACCTCATTTTTTTGAAAAGAAAGTAATAGCTACTTTTAATTTCTTACCTGGGCTTCCATAATTTATGTTTTGTTTCAGTCAGGGCAGCTGTTTCAGTACGTGCTACGTTCCTTTAATAGATTGCCTGAATCTGTACCACTTACAAAAGGAAGTGGTAAAATTATCACACTGTTCATGTGCTTCAAGATGGTGGCAGCATTACTCCAGCTCTGGTGAGGACCTGCTCACAGACAGCAATATGGTGGGAGTGTATACTATGACTTTGTTAACTGCAATTCATTCATCATACCAGAAAACTGCCTTCATGCCTTCCAGGGATTATGGCCCAATGAGCTTATTAGCTTCCCTATCTCTTGAGTTTCAATACCTTCCACCTCTGCCATACTGAGTTTATAATATAAGAGTCCCAGGATATTGGTAATGGGACAGTCTCCTCCAGTTATATATTGCTATATTGACTCAGAACAGCTTTGATCACCACTTATGAACCAGACCTGTTAATATTTCCTACTGGTGGAGGTGCGGGGAAGGCACTTACAAGGACCATGAGGCCCATAAGCTTTACCAAAACCTCCCAAGAGCCTTTCCTTTCCTAAGGTGGCATGCGAGGTAAACAGTCGACAGATGAGGGATTCTGCACTGCTTTAATTATTGCTTAGAAATTTCCCTGGGAGACTTTCAAAGCTTTAACTGTGTCTGATTTTTTCCATGTCCCTCAAAGTAATCTCAATCAAGTATTGATTCACTGGGCTGCACTTAAATTGAATCCATTTCTTTTTAGTCTGTTGGTATCCCCTCTGTGTAGGGGAAACAGGCATCTCTTCATATCCCCCTTCAGGAAAAATCACATGGAAGGTTGACAAACACCTAAGTCATAACCAAGACATGACTTTCCTATAACCCTGTGCCTCTACCTCACCACCCATTGTCCAAATAAACCTCCTGTCCTTACCCGAAATACCCGTGTTGCTTCCCATCTCAGCACACCTCTCAACATCTTCTCTACAAGAGTATAGTTTCCCAGCGAGTCGCATCATTAACAAAAAATAGAATGGAAGCTTTTTTCTCCCCATAGCAAGAAAACTTTCTAGTAAATTGGCTAAATATAATGAGATATTTCAGGAAGGTATTTATTTACACATCTCTCAAGTATTCCAGAAGAGTATTCATTGGAATGTTATAGGAATTTCTTAACAAGTAATGTCTCACATTTTTGTTCATTTACATTTCTGAAGAACATGATATTCAATAGTGAAAGGAGAGAAAGGAAAAATAGGTACATAGATGAAAGATAGATAGATGATAGATAGATGATAGATAGATAGATAGATAGATAGATAGATAGATAGATAGATAGATAGATAATATCCCAAGCACTGAGGGAAGTAGAAGAAGGGGAGAAAAGCCAAGCTGAGGGATCACATTTGCTTGGTTAGCAAGCAGTCAGTTTTGTACATAGGTAGTTTTATATTTTGTTCATTTATTTAATAATTCAGCTATACAAGTTTGGTTAAATCATAAGCGATTAAACTTCTGAAAGGAAGACTTCTGTCTTCCCCAAATTTCCATAGAATGTTAAGGAAAGCTCTAGGGTTATAGCTAAGCAGTAGCATCCTTGTGTGGTCCATACAAAGTTCAGTTCCCAGCTTTACAAAGTAGAGAAACAAATGAGTGAAAGAATCATCCCTAATCCCCAGGGTGCATGCTAAATACGTATGGTTGTACATGTGCATCCACACCTAAAGGTGGACATGAATAATAAGGTATAGGGAGAAAAATGTTTCCAATGCAACATGGACGATACTCTCCTAAACCATGGTAGGCTGGAAAACAGAATCTGTTGTTCCTGGGATTTCATCTTGTTATCTTTTACAATCCATTTCACTTCCAGTAGCAGTGAATCAACACCTTTATTTTGTCTGTAGCATTTTATTCTTCCTATTACAGCACTTACACCGCTTATTACCGAATCCTCTCTTCCTGGTAGATTTTATGATCCAACTTCTCCAATAAAAGTTTTATAGCAGGAGTCTAATGAATTACACCCTACAGAAAAGAAAGTAAACTGGCCTGCTTCAAAGCTTCAGAGGGGCAGCAATGGGTCCTACGGATTAATTGCAGACCTCTTCATTGCCCCGACAAGACTACTGATGGCGTTGTTCCCAGGCTTACTTTACAACATATTTTAGAGGCAGGAACTGCTAATACTTATTACACCTGAATCACAGAAAGTTTGGGGCTCATATAGAAGAAAGCAAAGAACAGTAGATTCAATAACATGAGCACCATAGAAAAAGTGGCAGTGCAGGGCATGCTAAGGACCGAGTTTGTCCTGTTTAGGCTGCCCGTACCATAATTAAACCAAGAGAAGTAAGAAGGTAGTAAGTAGGCATCAGCCTAGGTCCTTATGAAAATGGAGCTCTTCCAAAGGCATGAACATCTGTGTCCAGGGCCTAACGGACCCTGAAAGCAAGCAGCATTAGAGAAGGAAGAGACAGTCTTCAACATCAAAGAGCCCAAGGAAAAAAACCAAGGAGGATGATAAAATAAAATGCTGTATTTTTCCTCTTATATTCCAAAGAGGATTGGTGGTCTGGCATGTAGTCTCAGACACACGGGCTATCATCAATTTCCCTAAAGTTCTACTAAACAGTTCTTGCTTTATGATTAGATAAAGAAGGAAACGAAATAGAAAATGTGAGAAAATAATAACAACATTGACATGATTAATCAATGGCATATCTTATTGGTATAGGAGAGTGCCATTTCCCATACAAATTAATCAAGTAATAACTTTACCCCTGAAATTTTTGTTTAAGGATTTTCAATATAAATGAAACAAGTGAAAATACAGGTGGGAATAAGTTACTAAGTTATTCCACTTCTAAATCAATATGCTTACATAACTCATTTTGAAAAAAAAGAGAAATTAATTGGCCCTGTTGTTTTCTGTAATTGAAATTAACACTATAGACTAGTTCAACAATTGAGTAAGATGTTTGATGACAGTAAGTTATAAGGAAACTTTAACACATTATGCTGACAGTATGATACTCTCTCAGTTTTCTGATCCCAAAGAAACTGGAGTATATAGCAAACAATGCGACTTAACTAAGTACTCGAATGCCATCTGAGAAGATTTTGTTTTTCTGTAGCATTCTGTGGTTAAAGGCTGGCTTATCTGAAACATTTTCAGTTTAAGATTTCTGTCTCTCCTGACATTATTCTAGGTAATTTACTATTTAGCTAGTTTTGTACAAAGAGAGATTTTTTTTCTCCTCTGGTGTAATTTCAAAAATATTAGTTTCATTATAGGGAGAAAACTGCATCTCCCATAGAAGAGCCAAGAAATGTAATTTTTTGCAATTTAAATTTTTTGAATGTTTCTTATCTGTATGTAATGCATTCTGATTACCCTTGCTACTTAACGTCTCTCATCTTGTTATCCCTGCTATCCTCCACACCTCTGCACAGATCAATTTAAAATGCTCCTACCATCTTGTTTTATGACCCTTGGAACTTTCCCAGGCATTTCCAAGTAACCAGAGACATGGGACTATACAATGGTGTCTGGTAGGATGGCTGCCAATGGGAATATGTGCAAAGATAATTGTTCCTTGTTCCCTGGAGAGGTAAACCCCGTTCCCCCACCCAACTTCCTTGTCTGATTTTCATTGGGTGTTGGCAGGTCAGTCTTATGCAGACATGATGCAGATACCCATAGCTGCTGCTAGTACTTGATCACAATGACCAAACCATTCCTTGCCAACAGCCATTTTTTTCTCTGTACTCCAGGCCTGATTGCTTTCCGGTGATGCTTCCTGAGCCTTAGAATGACTTGGTATAAATGTATTTGGGTCAGTGCCCCATTTTATAATTGGGTTGATTAGCCTTTTAAGGTCTAGTTTCTTGAGATCTTTATATATTTTGGAGATCCTATTGCATGTACTGGCTTTGTGGGAGCCTAGGCAGTTTGGATGCTCAACTTACTAGACCTGGATGGAGGTGGGGGTTCCTTGGACTTCCCACAGGGCAGGGAACCCTGATTGCTCTTCGGGCTGAGGGGGGGGGACTTAAATGAGGGAGGGGGAGGGAAATGAGAGGTGGTGGCGGGGAAGAGACAGAAATCTTTAATAAATAAATAAATTTAAAAAAATGTATTTGGGGCTAAGCACTCAGTCAGCTTTTTTAAATTCCAGTAAACAGAGCAGGCAAGATCCTGCTCGGCATTCGCCATCAGTCATTGTAAAGAGAAGATTTTATTTGATTTTGTTTTAAGATTAAGCCTGGGAGTAGCAACAGTCTACAGGTCATAAGTTTAAATATTTAGAAGACAGTTCAATGCTATATCAATTTAGAGAGGCAACAGCAGTAATTTCTTCCCTAGCACTGTGACTTCCCCACCTCCAGTTTTTGTGTGTTAGGCATGTTTATACTGCCCAACATGAATTTTCTAAGATGAAAAAGGCCTCAAATTCAACCATCCATTCACTACTCAGAAAAGGTTAGTCTCCCCACGTTGAATTAACAAAGCCTGGCATGTTAAGTTGAGGCAGGACCAATTCATTCCCCCCTGCATAGAAACAATCATTTTGGAAATTTGACCAGAGTTTTCTCCAAACTGCTTTCTGCTGTGTGTTTGGCGAAGTACATTTACCATTCATGGAGACCTTTTGGGGTGTCTTGTTCCATCAAACCACATTAGACTGGAAAGAATCCACAAGATCTCATCTTCTGTGAAAATAAAAGCAGAATCTCTTTTCCAAAGTAGCATATCTTTAGACTCAAACTTTGAAATCAAGAATACATCATTTTGATGGATTAGTAAATGTGGAAAGGTATACTCATGGTGAGGGTTGCCACCACCTGGATAGAATCTTGGGTTCTTTACAAGGAGAAAGAGAAAGCCCAGACCCATTTCCTGATATCAGCACAACATGACCAACTTCTTTAAGCTCCTGTTGTCTTGACTTTTTCACCAGATAAAAGGTATCCTTGAACTCTGAACCAAAATAGACCTGTTGGACCTCAATTTTGCTTTGTCCTGGTAGTTTATCACAAAGTTCATTCGTTTGATTAAGGATTGAATAAAATAATATCTATGTATAAGGAGAAATGTTAAAGTACTATTTCACTTCATAAACAGTGTTTTTGAATAATGAAATAACAAAATGCCCAGGTGTAAGGTCATTACTACTTAGCAGTGATAGCTTCATGATCATTGCAATAACATAATAGTTTAGATAGAAAAATCTATTTTGCAATTCAGGATATAAATGTGAATAAAATATTATTAACCTATCTTCTCCCCAAAAAGAGGAACATGGAATGTACTCACTCATAATTGGTTTCTAGCCATAAATAAAGGACACTGAGCCTATAATTCGTGATCCTAGAGAAGCTAAATAAGAAGGTGAACCTAAAGAAAAACATATAGGCATCCTCCTGGATATTAACCTCCATCAGGCGATGAAAGGAGACAGAGACCCACATTGGAGCACTGGACTGAAATCTCAAGGTCCAAATCAGGAGCAGAAGGAGAGAGAGCATGAGCAAGGAATTCAGGACCGCGAGGGGTGCGCCCACACACTGAGACAATGGGGATGTTCTATCAGGAACTCACCAAGGCCAGCAGCTGGCCTGGGTCTGAAAAAGCATGGGATAAAACCGGACTTGCTGAACATAGCAGACAATGAGGACTACTGAGAACTCAAGAGCAATGGCCCTGGGTTTTGATCCTACTGCATGTACTGACTTTGTGGGAGCCTAGGTAGTTTGGATGCTCACCTTACTAGACCTGGAAGGAGGTGGGTGGTCCTTGGACTTCCCACATGGCAGGGAACCCTGATTGCTCTTTGGGTTGATGAGGGAGGGGGACTTGATTGGGGGAGGGGGAGGGAAATGGGAGGCAGTGGCGGGGAGGAGGCAGAAATCTTTAATAAATAAATAAATAACCTATCTTCCCTTAGAATATATTTTTGAGAATAATTGTTCAGCCAAATAAAATATAAGTGATGCTAATATACTTTTATTTTTTTTAAGATCTTTGACTTGATCCATAATTGTAGGATTATTAGTAAGGTTAACTTGCTTGTAGATTGGCCTCTCTCTAGTCATCTAATTGTTCCCTAGTAATTATTTAAATATGCCACGTGGTGCCTAATATTCTAAGATATCCTCCTCATTAACTGAAATATTTTTAAATATCATCAGACCCTTAAAAAAACCAATGCAGAAATCAACTGCCCACTTTTTAAGCTCTTAACTCATGTATTACAAAGTTATTTACACCAGTCTCATTCTTTCCATTTAAAAACATTTTTATAATCAATGTCATACTTAAAACTTAGTAGATATTCATGAAGCATAGTTTTTTCTGTAAGTTTCATTGCTATTATTGTGTTAAAACTACAAACATATTCCTTTGGGAGAAAGAACAGTAAGCACTCAGGTAGTAAGAGAGAGAAGGCAGTTGTAATCAGAGAGAGCAGAAGTCAATAAAAATACACAGTGAATATTTAGTTTAATGTGGGGATTGTTTTTTAGTTCTGTTGTATTTCCAGTCAATGGAACAAGGCTGTCTTCATATTCAGAAGATATCAGATTGTCTACAAATGTTATTTTAGGTCTCAAATACTTCTGTGATTTGATAAAGCAGTAAGGAGTTAAATATTTTTTTCAGACTGAAGTGATGGAGTAACTGGGTCAGATTTAGAGAACCATTAAAATGTTTCACCATTTCTAAAGTGATTGGGATACTCCCTATGAATTCTGTACTCAATCCCTCTGCCAGCATTCTCATGCACATCATAAACAAATATACTAGAAACTGAAAGCACAGCTCTCATATTAAGGTCTTGATTCAACAAAATTTGATACAAAGCTACATATCAAGTAGTCTTTGAAACCACTGTATTTAATGTTTAAACCATCTTAACAAGATAATTTTGATTTAGTCATGCAATCATAAAGTGAAATTTTTCAAGGAAGTTAAACGAAGAAAGGTGAATGTTGTATTGGTTTGTGTTTTTAAAATAGTATTGATCTTTCCACGTGGAAGCTTTACACTTTGTTCTGCTTTATCAGGATACATTTTTTTTTCTCTAAAAGAGCCCACTGCTCATATCTCCAAGTAAGTTTTATGTTTTTCTATCAGTATAATACAGCAATGCTCTTTTAATCAAATGAACATCAGTCTGCCCCAGAAATGGTTTAACTAACTGTAGACATGAATAAACAGAATCATATAAATGTGGAAACTCAAGGAAAGTCTTCATGTTCCTCTAACGCTTTCTCATTGACAGAAACACATCATTTTTAAAAGTATATTATTATTATTATTATTACTATTACATCCTGACTGCAGTTTCCCTCCCTCCTCACTAACAGCACCTCCCCATATTCACTCCTCCTCTGTTTCTTTTGGCAAAGGTCAGGACTCCCATGGATATCAACCAAACATAGTATATCAAGTTGCAGCGCGACTATGCACCTCCACTTGTGTTAAAACTGGTGAGGACCCGTGTAGGCTCCCTGGTTATCAGTTCAGTCTCTGTGAGTACCTATGACCTCAGGTTAGTTGATTCTGCGGGTTTTCTTGTTGGTGTCCTTGACCCCTCTGACTTCTTCAGTATTCCCTGTCTTCCAAAGGATCCCCAGAGCTCAGAATAATCAAGACTCTCTAATGACTGTTAGACTAGGCACCAATCTATGAGTATAGCAGAATATTATTAAGTATCATTACATTGATTTTTGATGGAGGAAGGTCATTGGTTAAAAAAATAAAGAAACTGCTTGGCTGGCTCTCATAGGTTAGAACACAGGTGGGTGGAGAAAACAGAACAGAATGCTGGGAGGAAGAGGAAGTGAGCTCAGACTCGACAGCTCTCCTCTCGGGGACAGACGCCTCAGAGAGACTCCATGCCCCGCTCCTGGGCAGACACACGCGATGAAGCTCTGACCCAGGATGGACGTAGGCTAGAATCTCCTTGGTAAGCCACCTTGTGGGATACACTAGAAATGGGATAGTCCACGTGTGAGAGTTAGCCGAGAAGAGGCTAGATAGAAATGGGCCAAGCAGTGTTTAAATGCATACAATTTGTGTGTTGTTATTTCAGGCATAAGCTAGCAGGCAGCTGGGGTGCTGTGAACACAGCCCCGCTGCTCTTATTACTACAAATGGTGCCCACATGGACAACTGCTTCCACATAAAGCCTGAGACAGCTTGGGAAGTAATTCTAGAACAAAATGACAGCTTTGTGCATGGTTTCTTGGTAGCAGCACTCTCTCGGGTCTACTCTGCTTGCTAGAGGCAAGCAAGCGCTCTCATCTAAGAGAGGCTTCCTGACTCAGCTTTAGCTGCAAAACCCTGCAGCTCATTAAGAGGTCCTGCCACAAAACACTTAAACGCTGTTGACGAAAAGCTGAACACATGCTTTTCGGTTTTCAGCCATAGCAGGAAAAAAGCTGCGCCGTTTAAAAATGCCAGTTTTCTGGGCTGTCCTGCCAGGGCAAACTCTGACTCTTTTACACAGGCGGTTTGTGCGGTTTGCAAGCACAGGCTGCTGAAGCTCGCTTGCTGGCAGGGACCTTGAAATGCCATAGAGTTGTGGCAGTAAACATGGCTACAGCCAGTACCTCAGCCATGAGGCTGGAAAGCTAAGGAATGGACTGGATCTAGCTGGCAAAGCCATAGCTTTAGTCTTACTGATATTGCTTGGTACATTAAAGACTCATGTGGTCAGCAAAAGAGAGATATACAGTAAAGAGAGATTCAAAGAAAAAGAAAAATTTTAAATGGTTTACAGTGTGTTAAAAATATATGCAAGCTAAAAGTTGAAGTTCTTAAAGTAAAAAAAAAAGAGAGATTTGTTTTGTGTGGTAGTACACACCTTTAATCCCAACACTTGGAAGGCAGAGGGAGATTGACCTCTGTGACTTCAAGGTGTGGTAGCAAACACCTTTAATCCCAGTCCCTAAAAGGCAGAGACAATCTCTGTGCATTCAAGGTGTAGTAGAGTACGCCTTTAATCCCGAATGCCTGGAAGGCAGAGTCAGGCGGATCTCTGAGAGTTCGAGGACAGCCTGGTCCACAGAGTTATTCCAGGTCAAAGATATACAGAGAATATAAAATAGAAGTAAAAAGAAATGAAATAGAGATTAAAATAAAGCCGCACAAAGATGGAAAATACACAGAGAATTTTGATACTGTATGCTATTATGATCTCTTTGAATTATTTGAATCCTGAGGAAAGAGCAACAGCTGCTAAAAGATATTTATTTATAAATGCTGCTGAACTAATCCAACATAGATATTTTGATGCCTTGACTTTGAAATTTGGATCTAAGGACATGATGCTTTGGAAAGGAGTTTCTTATTTTGTTTTCACAAAGGATGGGACCTTGTTCATTTCTTCTATTCCGATATGGTATGATGGACCATGTCCTTCTGAAGGGTTGCTGTGAACATCTTCAGAAAATTGCTTCGCTCAACTGCCAACTGAGATGAAACTAGCATACAGGTTATACCATGAAAGACCTAATTAACGACGCCCCCATTCAGCAGGAAGCAGTTTGGAGAGAAAAAACTGCGCCCATATTCCCAAAAATTGTTTATAAATGTTCTTTTACATTTAAAGGGGGAAATGATATAGGTATGAATAATTTGCATTGGTATGGATTTTAAGGTCAATTTTGTTATATGTATATGTATTTCTAATCTTGATTAAGGTATTGTGATTGTGTAGTTCATTTAAAAATGTACTGTATAATTAAGAAATATAGGTTGTTAATGGATAATAATCAATAATAGTCAAGCTTATAGTCATGTTAGTTAGATTTTCTAGATATATAGAGATATATTTCAGTTAGATAGACATTCTTCATATCTCTCAAAGACTGCAGAATATGGCATTTAAAATATTTTAATAATTAGGACTTTTCATGACAATGAGACACTCTGCTCCTGGCAGCACCAATCTACTTCAAGAAGAAGATGGGCATCGAAGAGGATCCTTATGGAGTTTGATAGCCATTTGGGCAAGAAACTGCTCTTGCCTGGACTGTTGCATAAAATGGACACAGAGAACCCGCAGAGAGAGGACTGCTGAACTTGCCTAAAGGTGAGACGGTCTTTTGGGGTTCATGACTCATGAAAGAGTCTGCGAGACAATCTGCAGGACACAGCAGATAGTGACTGAACTGTCTTTGAAATTTCCTGCTTCAAGGAAATGTCTGCTGGATACTATGGGCCTGAAGGCTGAAGATGGATGCCCCAACAGTGCAGAGGAACTTTGGGTGACTGTCCCGGCAGTGAGATGTTTCTGTCATTTCTAGAGTTTTCTTATTTCTTGTTTACTTAGGTAATATTATATCCTTCTGGAGTCTTTGATGGAGTTGAAGAATGGATAGGTAGTTATAGTTTTCTTTAGTTATGATAAATGATAAAATAGATATAAATATTGTAACTGTAATTCTTGCTTGATAACTGTTTTGTTATATGTAATTTTGCTATGTTAAAGTTAAAGCCTTCCTTTTTTTGTTTAAACAGAAAAAGGGGAAGTGATGTGGGAGTGTCATATATCAATCTGTTGATTTCATTGGTTAAGTAATAAAGAAACTGCTTGGCTGGCCCTCATAGGTTAAAACATAGGTAGGCAGAGTAAACAGAACAGAATGCTGGGAGAAAGAAACTGAGTCAAGGAGTCGCCATGATTCTCCCACTCCAGGCAGATGCAGGTTAAGATCATTCCTGGTAAGCCAGCTCGTGGGCTACAGCAGATTATTAGAAATGGGCTAGTCCAGGTGTGAGAGCTAGCCTAGAAGAGGCTAGATAAAAATGGGCCAAGTGGTGTTTAAAAGAATACAGTTTCCATGTAATTATTTCAGGTAAAGCTAGCCGTGGGGGCGGCCGCGTGCCGGGGATGCAGCCCGCCGCTCCAACTACAACAGATTTTTTTTTTCCACTAGTCATGTTTGGTTCTAATCCTAGGTCTCTGGGCTACCCAGCCTCTGGGTCCTGCCTGTGTCAGGGGTGGGGCTCCCTCTTGTGGCATGAGTTATGTCTGGGTCTTCAATTCGATTCCAATGATCCACTTGTCTGTTTTTATGTCAGTCCCAGACTGTTTTTATTAGTATATTTCTGTAGTTGAGCTAGAAATCAGGGAGGGTGATACCTCTGGAAATTCTTATATTGGACAGAATTGTTTCAGCTTTTCTGGTTTTTTTTTTTTTTTCAAATGAGGTTGAGTGTTGTTTTAGTGGGGATTGCATTGAATCTGTAGATTGCTTTTGGTAAGACTGCAATTTTTACTATGTTAATCCTACTGATTCAAGAGCATGGGACATCTTTCCATCTTCTGATATCTTTTCCAATTTCACTCCTCAAATACCTGAAGTTCTTGTGATACAAGAAAGTCGTTCACTTGCTTGGTTAGTTACATTAAGTTGTTTTATATTATCTGCGGCTCTGGAGAATAATGTTATTTACCTGATTTCTTTCTCTGCCTGATTGCAGTAACAAAACAGTTTTTTAAATTTTTTGTGAACAAATAAATTTTCTTGAAGTGACATCAAAGACTTTGAGCATACTAAAGTAAATAGTGTTTGGAACAACGTCTGCTTCATTGGTCACCCAACAGCTCACTGAGTGCAGCGATTCCCCAAGCTGAGGGCACGTTAAAATTTTTATTCCTCAATTGATCCACTTAAGCAACAGTACGAGCATTTTAACTGATAAATTCGTAAAGTGTCTAGACAAGACAAACATACTGCAATTTTTATCAACTGCCTTCCAGATGCTTAGCCACTCGGGGATGATGCTATATTTTTAATGATTCTTTGCAGCATCTAAAGAATGAAACATATCTAGAAGAGATTAAAATGTATTTACGTTTGCTGAGTTCCAGGTGCATACTTTAAAGGAATATAAAATGACTAAATCTTCAGGCCTCTGGATGAGAAATGACAAAATATAAAAATTTATCACCTATTGTCAAATATTTATAAACCAAACACCACTTTAAATGCTTTAAACGCTTTACGTATAAATGCTCATATAAATTTACAGAAAATAATTCAGTCCATGACTCTCAAAAATGACTCTGATAAATTTTTTTATGGAATTGTGTTTCCTGTTTTGTGTACATGATTGAAAACAAAAAAACGAATATGGTTTTAAAATTAAACTAGAGTTTAAATACTAAACTTTAAAGTTCAATGTTAATGAGTACTGAAAATGCTCTAAAAAGGCAGTTAAATATTTCTCTCTTTTTTTAGGTTAATAGTCTAAATATTGACTTTCTCCACAGTCCTCCAAGTCCACAGTCTTCCTGACATCTTTTATTTCTAAATTTCTGAACTTGACCTTATTGCCCTGTGCTCTGAAAGGGAGAAATTTTCTCAGCATCACCACCAATGAGCAGATTTATTAAGAGCAGTCCATTAGCTTTGGGTCTTTTTCTGAGCCAGGGGTTGTCAAAGATGGAGACTCAGGCATAGCAGGGTTTTACCAACCAAGAGCAAGCTTTGGATGTCATGAAAGTCAAGAATGGCATGTTCGTAGATCCATGTGGACCATGACTGCTCTTGGCCTGTTTCATCAGAAGAGATATCTTTTTAGGCCTCGTAGTTAATAGTGATTGTAAGTTTGATAGAATCATCAAGTAAATAAGCCTGGGGAGTATCTAAGAGGTATTTTATAAACTGGGTTATTTGTGGTGAGAGTCCATTCTGACTGCAAAATCAAATAAAAATTGGAAAAGTAAGTTTAGTAACAGCATTTATCATGCTTCATGCCTGCCAACAAATGTGACCAACTGACTTAAGCCCCTGCTGCCAAGCTTTCCCTGCCATGATAAACTTAAATCCCTCAAACCATGAGCCAGAACACACACACATACACACACTTAAGCTTCTTTTTGTCAAGTATTTGGTCAAGGCAAAAATAAGAAATAATAAGTGAAAATAATGATAAATAATATAGTAAGAATAAAGTATTAAATAATAAAGCAATAAATAAAGAAAAATAAGGGATAATGAAAAAGCAATATGGGACCCGTGGAGGAATTAAAACTTCTGTAGAAGTGGTAAGGACTGGGCTATAGTCGCACAGGTAAGACAATTCATCTCAAAGACACAGATATGGAAATGGACAATCCACAGACTATATAAAAAGAAGCCAAAGTAATTATGACCTCTTCCCAGGAGGAAATTGTTACAACTGAGAAGAAGCATACGTATCACACGGTAGATGTAAAACAACGATACTTCTGATCTGGGGTCGTTCTTAAAGGTCGCTGCGTTTAGAAAGATTTCAGCATTGAAGCAACTGTTTTAGAACATCAGCTTATCTTTGAGCTGAGTTCTGAAGGTGGCTTGTCAAAGTTGTTTTATCACTTGAAAACAATTTTTAGTCTTTTTGCATGATTGTTTTTCGTAAAGTTCTAATATCTATCTTCTAACCAGATTTTTCTGGGGGAGAAGGGGTTGGACTCTGAGGATTATTGCTTCTGTATTTTAAAAGAAATTAAGTTGGGCCTGGTATCTCTTGAGTTAATATGCATCTAGGGACTATTTCAAAAGCCTGCACAATGTTTATCAAGGCCACAAGTGATTTCTGAATCTAGCTATGAATATTCTTTAGCAAAAACAAAATTTCTAGGGGTTATTTTAATTTCAGGTCACTTTAGAGAAGAATTCTTGAAAAATTTGTGAATACCACTGTTTTACTACCAGGGAAGATGTTCTGTAGTGTTTTGGGTGTCCTTTATGGAGTTAATTGAAAAGATAAAATGTGAAAAACTGGACAGCATTAAACAGTACATGTGTTCATGATATTTTTAAATGATTCAAAGATTACCAAACTTTCTTTACTTTCCCAATCTACACTATTTTTCTAGATGTCACATAATAGTTTTAGTCAATTTATTTTAAAATAACTATGAGAAAATTCACAAAATCTAGTATGGTGGATGTGCAAAATAATAAATGTGAAATTGTATTTTAAGCAGATATTTTTATATATACCTTAAAATTTATGTACTGACCAAGGAAAGAAAACGCCCTTTTCCACATCTGTATTCAAGACAAGGTGAGTGGCAAAAAATAAACAGCAAGACAATGAATAACAGATAAAACTTTCCTGTAATGACTCTCTGTTATAACAAGCTATGTGAGAAAGTCATTAAAGTAAACCAAGCATATTCTGTAATTGCTTCCATTGAAAAGTCAATTGAAAACAGAATTGTATAATACAGATTCATTTTATATTGTGTTAATTTCCTATTTTATAGGAAACTAAGAACACTTCAAAATCATTTATTATATCTCACATTTAAAGAAATAACTATAAAAATAATATTGTATATAATGTGTAAAATCACATACAATTTCAGGCGGAAGTCTGATGCTTTCTTTAGTCAATCTTCTCTTCATGAATTTTCTCTCCTTTAGAATGGCAGAAAATTCTTCTCTCATATTACACTGGGACCTACAAATCTTTCATTTCCCTTTGACTTAAAATAACAGTAATTATATCCAGATGAATGCATATCATAACAGGTGGCTAATTCGTATGACTTGATGATAGAAGTCAATATGGATAATAATTTATTAATATGTGTGTACTATTCTCATTATCTTCTCCGCTGCCTAAGAACTAGTGAAGCTTGCACCCTTAGACCCTTATCAATCACACAAAAAAGAAAAAATGTACACAAGCAATTTTCCAAAATGATAGTTTGAAGCTTAAAAACTTCTTTGTACCTATTCAACTAAAATGAAGCAGAGTACAATAACTGGTTAAATGCTGAAGGTTGAACATGAGTAACTAATAAACCTGTCAAAAGACTGCAAGCTTGCATGTTGTCCGAGTCAACACTCAAGTCCATTTGTCTAATCAAAGGTATCACATCCTTTCAGCGGGCGGGAAGCCAAAGTTCATAGTGGATGAGTAAGTTATGCAAGTCCTGCAGGTGAGTGAAAGCTGGAAGTCAAGTGTAAAAGGTCCAGTGCTGCACGGATAGTCCACTCCAAATAAACAACTAAGGGGCAAAGTATTGAGGACAAAAAAATGCATTTATCTTTCTTAACAACTAGAAAATGCAGCTGGTCAGTGGTGGCGCATGTCTTTAATGTCAGCATGTGGGAAGCAGAGGCAGGAGGATCTCTGTGAGTTCAAGGCCAGCCTGGTCTACAAAGCAAGTTCAAGACAGCTAGTGCTGTTACACAGAAAAACCCTGTCTCAAAAAACAAAAGCAAGCAAACAAATAAATCAGAAAATGGGAGAACTATAACTAAACTGATTGTGATCTCGAGAAAGATGAAAACAGTTTGTCCTCCGGACCTGTGCCTAACAGAGCTGTAATTTCATGTGCTAAAATTTCTTCCTATTACTTTGTAGCTCACACTTCCCACCACCAGCACAGGAGGGACTGCCCTCACCCTAGGACCAATAACGATTTTAAGAGAGCAAGGAAGTCTTTAAAAACATTAACAAAGCAGATCCACCAACCCACCAGAAAAGATCCCATAATGAGTTGTTGACTGGGCAACTGTGAGCATGCATTGGGACACAGCAGAGCATGCATCGGAACACAGCAGAGCACAGGCAATGGAGGCATTCTCCATACACTCTTAGCTGCAAGGCTCTATTTGTGCAGGAGGATGATAGTGAAACCCATAGTCCAAGACATTCATTGCAACTACTACTGTGAAGAAGACAGACCTTATTACCCCTTCTCTCTTCATCAATTTCAAAAGGGATCGTTTCGCTAACTGCAACAGATTTATCAGTTGTTTCTTTCCAGTCCAAAATTTAAAAACCAGTTTTCGCTTCCCCTATAAGCAATCATTTCACCCCAGAAGCACATGATGTTTCCCTGCCTTTTCTTAGTATCTTAATCTCATCCTGTGTGCTGCTGTGACTTCGCCTCTGATACACTGAGCTTTCTAAGCCCCGAGATCAAGAGGAACACTGCAATGAGGATCAAGAGAAACTATAAAATATAGCTTTTGTCTCTGAACTGGAAGCATCCTGCTCCTCACTGGGCCATTTTTCTTCAGTTTGCTGACATTTAACAAAACCACAAGCTTTGTTCGTGTTCATTCTCAGAATACGGTCTCTAAGCTGCTCCAAACGTTACCATGGGAATCGATGTGTACGTCTTTTGGTGAATATATTTCTTTAGCAATTATGTCACCACATATATCTAAAAAAAATAGTAGTTTAAGAGAGAGGACGACTGCTAACTATGCAGTAATGGTCCCTGGGAATCAAAGGTGTTAGATAATCTCTCAACAAGAACGTCATGTGGGAATGTTTGAGGCAACACCGCAAACACTTCCTCTTAATTCTAACAATTTAACGTTGTTGCAGAACACATTCCCAGTGCAAATCTATGAGACTAAAACTGCATTCTTTTGTCTTCAACTCTGTGTTTTCTTGGTATTTACTGAGGGTTTGCAGAAGTGTCAGCAAGGCTACTATTCCCAGGGATCTACCGGCAGCAGGGCCGAGTCTGCAGTAGTTAGTAGGCAGAGACAAGAGAACTTTATCCTGTTTGTCGGTGTCACTTCAAACTGTCATTTGTTTTTGTCCAGGCCATATTTCTTTCGATAATATTATCAACCTTGGCAATTTGCTTTCAACTTCATGTCATTCCTCTTTCGGAATGAGAAAGATCTAAAATAGGCAGAAATAAGAGTTACAAAGGGGTATGGAAATAGGAAAAGACACAAGCAAAGCCAGCAGTCACCAACTTACCTGAAAACAGCTTGGAATCCATAATGCCTATCAAGGCCATCATCACCCAGAGTAGAGAGGAAACCACACATGTGCTTGCTTCAGACAAAATGCTTGTGGGTTTGATTTAATTCAGAAAAAGGCCTTATTTAAAACCACTGACCTAGATTGTGTCTTGGTAAATAAATGTAATTCTTGTTTCGCATTGGCCTTTTTTCAAGTTAAGCATGGGCTCATCCCTGATGACGCCTAGCACGTGTTGGTGCTCAATTCATTCTTCGTACAACCTCCCTTCCCTGTGAAATACTTTTAAGATTCTCTTCGCAATATGGCTTTTCTGTCACTTTTCTTTAGTTTTTTTTCTTAAGAAACCCACAGACCAATGGTGTCTTAAACTGAAAAAATAATTTGTGGCTGAACAGTAAACACCTTTTCTTATTTCTTACTCTCATGGTATATTTAGAGTTAGGGATTTGCTTGGTGGTGGTGGCGTAAGCCTTTGATCCTAGTGATGAAGGACACTTTTAAGAAATCTCATACTAGCTCAGAATTTATTTAGGGGTAGACTCAAAAATCAGAATCCTCTGCTGGAACAGAGAACAGCAACTGAATCCCACAGCCAGAAAACAAAGGCTGGACGCAGGCTTTTCATGGGCATAAATAGTATAAAAGGCCATTTCTCAGTGGGCAGTTAACTTAAACGTTATTGACTGTAGGATTTCCTACCGCATTCTAGCACTCAGGAGACAGAGGCAGGTGGATCTCTGTGAATTTGAGGACAGCCTGGTCAACAGAGTGAGTTCCAGGACAGTCGGGGCTACACAGAGATACCCTGTCTCCAAAATCCAACCCAAATTCTGCCTCTCCCCCAAAAAGTACTAAGAATTTTAAAAAAGAGTTAGAAAACAAGTACTTATTAAAGAACATGAAATAATAAACAGAACCTCTATAAACATTATTTTTCTTATATTTTCTTCCCACACTCCTCTTACTCTATTAATGTTCTATGTCATTTGGTTAGAACATTTCTCAGATTAAAAATTATATATATATATATATATATATATATATATATATATATATATATATATAATTTCCTACTACTTTTCTTTAAGCTCTATGATTATGTTTAAAACACTTGCCTTCCTGAAACTTTGAAGTGAACATTGTGATGTGCCTTCCAGTCCTGTCTTCAGTGAAGAACCTAACACCTGATTCACCACTGAGAACCACCTCGGCCTCCACTGGGCCTTTAGATCTTATTTGTATAATCAGTGAATGATTGTGCAAGGCAAAACGTGGCTTCTCAGCAGAACTGGGATAACTCCAGTTATCTCAAGGATCCTGACAATCTAGTCCAAACTTGTGGCACAAATGGACTTCTCCACCCACTGTGTTTCATCTGTTCCTTTCAAGGGTGTTGTGGGACCCAAGGACACAAGTATGGTCTAAAACATATTCAGGCACTACAAATTATTGGAAAGAAATTTCCCACAATCAAGCTATATGTGTGTGTGTGTGTGTGTGTGTATTATTTGTGTATATATATATTCTGTAATGGTTAGATACAATAGCCTATTTAATGGAGTCAGCATTGTTAAAAAAATAACAGAACAGGCAATCCATAAATCTGTCCCTGCCAATCCTTCCCAACACTACTCAATTTATTCTGTGCTTAGGTTAGTAATAGCACCATGATTCCTTTTGTTTCTTTTTGCAAGGCTTTGCATTTAGTTTTAAGGGGGGGGGAACACTCATTCCACTGTTTCAATTCATTAATTGCAGCACTCCTCATTTTTTTCAGAGACCATATTACCAGGAGTTGAGCTGACATAGTTTATAACAATGCTTAGCAGCATTACTGTCATGTTTCTATATTAGAAAAGAGATGTCATGTTTTATTAGTCACACAGCTGCTAAAAGGTTCCAGCTGCCCAGTGAAGCAGAGAGAACACCAGCAACGCTGCTCATCATTAAGTTTTAGGTTCAAGATTATAGTATCTTCTGAGTATCAGTTATTAGATCATGGTAGTTAATATCATCAACACACTGGAACACAAGCAGTTTGTTGCTATCCAGTCTCATTAAAGGTAATATCAACAGAAAAATGCTACAAATGCCTTCCTGAAATAATAGTTAACACATGATAATAAACTAATTTTCAGTATAGACTTTGAACCATAAGAGACTCCAAGCATAATAATAATTCAAAATATTATCCTTTAAAATTAATGCATAGAAACATTTTTATTTGAGATCTACCAAATAGGAACTGTATACATTTCCTTTGTACTTTCACAACTTGTACATATTGACCTGTAATAATTTTCTGTTATGTTTATATAGGCATATTAATAATCTGTGTGTAAAGCATCCAAGATTTGATTATTATCAAATTCACTTAGAGCTATCTCCCTGAGTTGAGCATTCATTAGAAGCAGAGATTCAGTCATAAACAATATTTTAAAATTATATAGTACTTGATAAAGTGATACTTCTATTTCAATACAAAGTTAGATTGTATTTAACAGTATTAATATTAACATCAATAGCTACATTATTCAAGTAAGAAACTACTCTGGATAGATCACCTTTCTTTCTCAACGGGAATCTCAAGTGAATGAATGCCTAACATTGATATTTTGCTACTTCATGGTCAGAGCTAACTCTTACAATCTCAGTTTCTCCATATGTATGCTGAATGAAATCCTAAAAGAAAGGTAAGGTACCTGAATATAGGGAACATAACAATATTAGGTGTCTCCTTCTCTTACCCACTTTTGGAGCAATTAGCTATGGAGAATCCAGAGGTGTTATTTGGAAACTTTGATAATAGGAAGCTATGTGCATAATACTTGGACTGCAGCAGAGATGTATTTTGCATCGACTGACAATAAAATCTAAACATACATAGGAAAATATACGCGCTGAACAGCTACCTGGAGCTTTACATGTATTTATAATATTTTATTTTGTTCAAACATTGAAATCACTGCAACAAATCATGCTATTTTAATTAACTCTATGAAGGTTAGAAATGTATCAGAGTTGGAGGTTTGAAACTATTTCCATAATTCTTGAAATGCTGAGGGAAGTCAACATATTCCATAGATCTTTGAAAAATACTGCTTTTCTTTCCAATAACTGTAGATTCACCCTCTGACACTATGTATGTTATTAGCATTTGCATTTTTGTGAGTTTCTTGGATTTCCAAGACTTAACAAGAGACAAGAATCCAAAAACATTATGCAGGTTTGAAAAAAGGCTTAAAAGAATGAGGGCTTTACAATTAAAAGACTATTCCTTGTTCAGTTCTTAAAATCCACACTGGTCCCTGGTGGTCTAGTCAGAAAGAGTTTTTATGAAAGTGGATTGCAGATTATTTTAATCTTAATTTTTCCTGGTAGAAGAATGGGGATGTGGTTTTTGATAGGCAAATTATGGACACACACACCCAAAAAAAATCTCAATAAATTTAAATTAAGTATTGCAAAAGGTAGTTGGATGTTCATACTACAAGCATAAGTATATGGCTTACTCTGAAATATACAGACTTTTGCCTAGAAAAGCAGTACAGGAATTGTCAAGTTTTATTTGCCTTTAAAGTTGTGATCTGTATATGTTTGGTTTTTTTGTTTGCTTTTTCGTGTGTGTTTATCTGTTTAGGGAAATTGTGAACATATGTCATAAATACTAAAAACTTTATCTGTCTTAGGTACCCCAGATGAAGGTATATTTAGGAGCCAGGAGCATGTAGGACCCTAACAACCTAAGGAACCTTAACTTCTGTTAAAAAACTAAACGTGGCTGTAGGATCTGAGTGAACTGTGTTTTAAAACCTGTTGTGATAAGAACACTTAACCACAATCATCTGAGTGGTGCATCGAGGAACTGCCGACGCCGCTGTGGGAAAGAGTGATTCTGACCAGTTCATGGTGGTCATCACTCAGCTGCATTGAGATCATTCTTGAATATGGCTTGAGGAAGCTTGCTGCACTCAATTTTAAAGGATAAATGAAACATTTGTGGACCTTTCTTTTTAAAATTTACAGTAGGCAGTCCAAGGTCCTCCCCCCTCCATCCAGGTCTAGGAAGGTGAGCATCCAAACCGGCTAGGCTCCCACAAAGCAAGTACATGCAGTAGGGCCTAAACTCAGTGCCATTGTCCTTGGCTTCTCAGCAGCCCTCATTGTCCACCATATTCAGTGACTCCAGTTTTATCCCATGCATTTTCAGTCCCAGTCCAGCTGGCCTTGGTGATCTCCTAATAGATCAGCCCCACCTTCTCAGTGGGTGGGTGCACCCCTCGCAGTCTTGACTTCCTTGCTCATGTTCTCCCTCCTCTGTTCCTCATTTGGTCAGGGAACCCTGACTGCTCTTTGGACTAGAGGGGGAGGGAGAGAGGAGTGGGGAATGGGGAGTGGGGGGAGAGGGAGGGAAAGGGAGGCGGGGAGGAGGAGGAAATTTTTAATTAAAAAAAATTAATAACAAAAAGTTAACATAAAAAATGTAAAACAGAAAAAATATTTACAGTAGGAAGAGTGGGCATGGAATTAGAAGATTACTTGTGTTTTAGTGTCTCAAATTCAACTTACATAGTGATGATTTAAACCCATGGCATGAGTTCCTTCCCTACGTGTGTGAGTTGGGCATGGGGGGGGGCGCTTTGTTTTTGTGTCTGTGAAATTAGAATAATAAAATATAAACCAAGTTTTTACATAATCTGACTAGACAAAAGAAATACTTCAAAATCTGGAAGTAGGTTTTATAACATGATTTCTTAGAGCATTAAAAACGGGCCAGGCAGTGTTTAAAAAAGAAAAAAAAAGAGAGAGAAAAAAAAAACAAATCAAAACTATCACATGATATGAGTAAGACAATTGATTACAAACTTTTATTAGCTTTTGGGCATGATCCTCATAGATTGCATGGTAGAAATAGGTGGAATGAATTTACAGATGTAAATTGTCTAAAACTTATTTGCTTTTTAATTTGCTTTTGCATTTTCTTTGAAGTTTCAGACTTCTAAAATAAACAACTATACTTTGTTTCAATTTGTGAAGCAGTACATAAAATTTCCTTTGTAAATTAAAATTTTTAATTCTTGTCAAAAATATGCTAGTAATATTTTTATTTGTACAGTCATAATTTCTTAAAATGATTTTATTTTAATATCCATCAATATGGATTAATAACGTCAGCAAAATTTAAGGAATCATGAGAAATTGTGAACATACTACTGTTGCATTTGTTGAGAATTCCATATGTTTTGAAAAGAGTAATTTGATGTTTGGGTGCCAAGAAGCAGATCTTTCTCATAATCCTTTACTGGCAAAGGAAAGGCCTGGCAATTCTGGTACAGAGTACTAACAATACATCCTATTGATGGTAGAGTGAAAAACTTGAACTTTTAAAGAATTTTTAAACTAAATTAAAAGGCCAAGCATGGTGACATGCATTTCTAGTCTCTGCACTATACAGCATGATGGGAGACAGAGGCTTGAGAAAGTGCCAGAGGCGAGGGTCCTCGATCTGCAGTACACAGCATACCAGAAACAAAACAGACCCCTCCTCCACAAGAGGAAAAGTTAGATCCAACTCTTCAATGTCATCCTCTGACTTCAGAGGTTTGTCACATCAAGCCCCAATAATAAATAGAAAATAAAGAAAAAATATTAAAAGGAAAAATTTAACATTTCTTGATTCTGTATTTGTGCCTTACAATCCTTAAGTCTTCAAAGGCAAATGTTAAAACCTTATTAATTCATGGAAATTTATGTTTGGTTAACCTGGGCTTGGAGAGAATAGAATATCAAAGGACTGGTTCTGAACTGCAGATTATGTAGGAGTAAAAAATATAGAATAACAGAGGTCAATTGATCCACAATGTATGGGGAATTGCACCTTTCTCATTTTGCAAAAGACAGCTAGGAGATAAAACATGAGGGGAAATGCAGGTAGAGACAGATCTTCAGAATCCTCTTCTATGTTTCAGTGTGTATATGCCATCTTAAAGGTTTTGAGGAGGTGCTTCTCTGACTCAGGGTAATGTTTAGAGGAAATCTGTGCTACTTACTTCTGTTAATGCAACACAAGATAGAGTCACTTGAAAAAAACCTAAGTTCAATGAAGAAAATGCACCCACAGATGTGCACACAGACCCATCTGATGAAAGCAATTCCTCACCTAACAACCCTCTTCCCAAGTATCTCTAGGTTGTGTCACATTTACCAAGACTAATCAACCAAACTGTACTCTTGTAAACATGGCGCATGATCACATTAAGCCAAAACCTTTTCATTTCTTATCCCTGGGGTCACATGTTATATGTTAATATCACAATATAAAGTATAATGTTTACTAACGTTAAAAGACCCATACCACTGACCATATTGAGTACCCAAACTTAAGTGTGCATTCCAACACACACACACAAACATATACACACATTTAAATATACAAAGTTTAAATTAATAACAGTAAATCTTTTAAAAGAAAAGAATAAATCAACAAAGCGCTGTGAGTGTGGCTGAGCATATTTAAAGGAAAGAAAATTATTCTAAAACTCCAAAGAATACAGAATCAGTATCCCATTTCAGTGATTTAATAATAGAAATCTTTTTCTGCATAAAATTTTGCTAAGTTTTAAGAAACTACAGGATGTAAATATATGAAATAAACCAGAGGAGAATTAGAGTAATAATTTTTGTTAGTAAGCCTAAATAAGACCTTCTCCAAGGGGAGAAACACTGTAAAGCTGTGTGGCTTGGTTTTCTCTTTAGCAACAGAACAAATTAACATTAACAATTAAAATAAAGTATTATCATGGGGCTAAGAGAGACGGCCCAGTGGTTAAGAGCATGTACTACTCTTACAGATGACCTAGGTTGGTTCTTACACTCATGTGAAACAGTTCACAGCTTTTTTAAACTCCAGCTTTGGAGTATCTGTCTTAGTTAGTCTCTATTACGGTGAAGAGACATTATGGTCATAGCAACTCTTATAAAGGAAAAACATTTAATTGAATGGCTTACAGTTTCTGAGGTTCAGTCTATTATCATCATGGTGGGACATGGTGGCTTACAGGCAGACATAGTGTTAGAGCTGAGAGTTCTACATCTTGATCAGCAGGCAACAGGAAATGAACTGAGATACTGGGCATTGCTTGAATATAAGAGACATCAAACCCTGTCTCCACATTGACACACTTCCTCTAATAAGGCCATGTCTACTCCAATAAAAGCACAAGAGTCTCTTGGAAGGACTCTTTTCTTTCAAACCATCACAGTATCCAACACCCTCTTCTGGCCTCTGCGGGAACCCATAGGTGCATGTACATACTAAAACAAACACACACACACACACACACACACACTAAAAGCACAAATAAAACTTTAAAAACATTAACTTTACCTTATAATTTCAAACTGCAAGTCCATACCAGTCATTAGCCCAAAATATAATAAAAAACAATCCCATTTTACCTTAATTATAATGACCTTATGTGCTTATAAGAAATTTAAATAAAATGTCTCTGAAGAAAGGTTTAGTGGTATAAACCTGTAATCCTAGGGCTTGGTAAGCTTTGAATTCTGCAGCATGATACATTTTAAAACCACTCAATGCTACATAGGGAGAACATGAAACATGTACACACACTCACAAAACCATACTTTAATAAGTATAGTCCTGGGTTCAGCCTTTGTTTGGTGCTTGGGAATAGAGCACACGACCGCTGACTTTCAGATGTCATATGTGATGCACTCTCAGACACTTAGCAGGATAGGAAAGAAAACCAACAAATATGCCAAGAGACTTTTTGCTTGACCTTTAATTTTAATAAGAGATGCTTTACCATTAGAGATCGATTAATGCAATATGTATTAATAGACTGAGAGAAATAAACTTGGTTACATTAATAAAGGAAGAGCAAAAGCACTTCAAAGTCTCCATCCATTTATGGCAAAACTTACTTTGTAAACAATAGAGTTTTAAGTTCTATCATGTAATTGTATGTTGCATGTATATTTATTTGGTTATATATTTGAAGCATTTTACAATTAAAATGTTTAAGGATATCCTGTGATTATAACTCAGTTATATTAGATAATAACTGATAGACATGGCTCATTTTATCAGTCATAACTGTAAATATTGACAAAAATAATCAAAGAATTAGTCTATGTGTGCAAATTTTAGGATTTAAACAATGATCTCTACAAAATCATAGACTATTCATTGTTAGTTCTATATGATCATAGGATGTCACAAATAATTCATATAGATCTTAATCCTTGCAGTTTTCCTTTTTTCTTGTTGATATTTAAATGACAAACTTCTAGATGTAAAGCCAGACTTCATAAAAATTCCTTTTAAAAGTACACGGTCTCATGTTTGTAAGCATATTCTGAGAGATATCCAGCAATTACCACCCTTAAATTTATTTCACCACCTCCATCAAAAACTCTACAAAAACATTTGTTTTCCATATTCAACCCTGAATTATCTGGCAGAAACTAACACATATTCTCATACTGTGAAGTTACCTCTTCAACATCTATCATAAAAAAGTACTTACTTTATGTCTTGATTCCAAAGAGTGTAAGATGGATGGATAGATGGATGGATGGATGGATGGATGGATGGGTGGGTGGGTGGGTGAGTGGATGGATGGATGAATGAGTGGATGGATGGGTGGGTGGGTGGGTGGGTGGATGGATGGATGGATGGATGGATGGATGGATGGATGGGTGAGTGGGTGAGTGGGTGGGTGGGTGGGTGGATGGATGGATGGATGGATGGATGGGTGGGTGGGTGGACGGATGGATGGATGGATGGATGGATGGATGGGTGAGTGAGTGGGTGGGTGGGTGGGTGGGTGGATGGATGGATGGATGGATGGGTGAGTGAGTGAGTGGGTGGGTGGGTGGGTGGATGGATGGATGGATGGGTGGGTGGGTGGGTGGGTGGACGGACGGACGGACGGACGGACGGACGGACGGACGGACGGATGGATGGATGGATGGACGGACAGACGGACGGGTGAGTGAGTGGGTGGGTGGGTGGATGGATGGATGGAAGGATGGGTGGATGAGTTGGTGGGTGGGTGGATGGATGGATAGATGAGTGGGTGGGTGGGTGGGTAGGTGGGTGGGTGGATGAATGGATGGATGAGTGGGTGGGTGGGTGGGTGGATGAGCGGATGGATGGGTGAATAGGTTAGACAGACAAGCAGGTAATCAGACCAACACAGATATTTGATAAATTGTCAGTTCGTGCCCTTAGTGTCTCTTTTTTGTTAGCGTGCTTTCAAGGCTCATTGCATTGCAGCAAGTGTCACTACATTATTCCTCTGTTGTCTAGACCATACTTAATTATACGGATTTTGAGGAGTTGGCTTATGCACTGGTCCACTGTTATGGCATTTGGATGATTTCTGCTTTCGTCTTGTATGCATCATGTATGTTGATTTCAGTTCTTGCTTATCTATGGAGCAGAAGTACCATGTCAAATGGTAACCAGGTTTCATCATTGGGGAACTTCCAAATAGTTTCAATAAGTTAGCTGTCTCATTTTATAATCCCCCAAACAATGTATGGTGATTATAATGGCTCCACATGCTCAGCAACACTAAAATTTTGTTGTTACTTATAAAATATTCTTTTAGATTTACTTTTGTGTATATGAATGTTTTGCCTACATATATGCATGTGTACACATGTGTCTGGTGCCTGTAGAAGGGAGAAAACAATGCATGGGTTCACCAAGAACTGGAATTACAGATGACTATGAGCGCCACTATGAGTGTTTGGAATCAAATCTGGGTTCTCCACTAGAGCAGGGAATGCTCTTAACTGCTGAGCCATCTCTCCAGCCTCTTGACTGTTACGTTTATTTTGATTACAGTTAATATAACCTACTATCTAAATTTGCTCTTGACATCTTGATTTTTCTGATGACTAATGACAATCATTATCTTGTCATTTACTCACTTGACCTTTGTGGAATCTATTCAAGTCCTTTATCCATTTGTGTGTATGTTTGTGTGTTTGGTGTGTGAGTGTTGTATGCATTCATGTACATCTTCATGTATGTCCTTGCGTGCATTTGCATGTCAAAACATGTCTGTTTTCTGAAGTCATTATTTTGGTGTGACTCTATTTAGTATGTACATAATATGCATGCTCATCTATGACTGCACATATATGTGGGGTGTACACTCACATGTGTGCATGTATGTGGAAGCCAAAAGTTGATATCTGGAGACTTCCAAAATCACTTTAAACAGTATTCATTTAAAAAGAGTCTCTCAGATGAACTCAGAGGTCATATACATATATATGGTTAGATTAACTAGCTACCCTTTTCTGAGGATCCCTTACAAATTTGAGGGGTTTAGTAAATAAACCACAGAAATGATGGCTTCATGGTTGGGGGGAAGGTTTTCATTAGGCACCTGGTGGAGTCTACCGTGGCCACCTTTCAGAGCAGAGAGAAAAGGCAGGGAGAGGAGCAGACTGACAATTGCCAAGGCTAGGGAAGAAGAGATGGCAGTAAGGAGGGCAGGTTACCTGGAGCAGCCTGGAACTAGTAAGGTGCTCCAATCTGCAGTAATCTTGTTTAAGCTAATAGAGGACTAGATGCACTTTCTGGAGGTGTGGGGCTGTAGGAAATGATAAAAAAGTAATAGCTTTCTCTTGGCAAAAAAATAAACCCACTTTAAAAGCTTTTTGAGAAATGTTGAATGTTTATCAGGTCAGCGCCCTGAGCTGAGCCCAGATACCATCTTAGAGGATAAGGACCTGGCATCTTCATCTGTGCCTTCCAAACACTGCAACAGTGAGTGGGCTGATAAAGTCACTGGCACTTTCATGGATTCTAAGGATCTGAACCTAGTCTTCATGCTTCTCCAACATGCCCTTTATACATGGAGCCATCTTTCCAGTTCTCTTTACCTTATTTTTGAAACAAAGTCTCTTACTGAACCTGTTGTTCATGATTCCACGGGACTAGCCTGTCAATAAATTCCAGGAATCCACTTGTTTCCAACCTTGTGGTACTGTGGTTATAGATACCCAGTGATATACCAGGTGTATATGTGAATGTTAAGGATGCTAATTCAAAAGTCTATGCAAGCACTTCACTAACTGAGCTATCTCCCCAATCCCTCTTTTTAGTCATTTTAATCGAATAATTTGGATTTTTAATGTCAAATTGTAAGAGCAATTAATATGTTTTCGATTCGATTCTTCTGTTAGATGTATGAGTTGTAAATATTTTCTCACATTGTGTGGCTTCTCTTATCACTGCCGTGATGCTGACCTTGGCAAGAATTTGTTTTTAATTTGGATGAAATCCAATTTTACTTTATTTATTTTGTCACTTAAGGCTTGTGTTGTTCTCTCATAGAAATTACTGACTCACCTGAGGTCATTAATATTTACTCTTCTATAAACTGAAAGCATTTATCACTGGATTTTACAACAGGTCTCTCATCCATTTTGAGTTTTTTTTTTTTTTACATACCATAGTATAAGTGGCCCAAATACATTATTTGCACATGGATATCCAGCTATCTCAGTGTCAATTTCTTTAGATTTTAGTAAGAATGTGTAAAGGAAATCTGAACGGGCTCAGGAATCCTCATTCGCTCATCTCCCCTTCGTTTGTTTTTAAGCACTTTGCAGGCAGCTGGGACTTCACTCCTATGCAATTCTGAAGCAAATTGGTGCTCATCCACTTCCGCCAACCTGAAGAGTTGTTGGCAAATTGGATCGTTTGTATATAAACCGCCCACTGAGCAGGTCTTTACTGGTTCCTAAGCTTAACAATTTTACAGATTTAAATGTAGTAAACAGCACATTTACTCCCCCCAGACTAAGAAATGTGTATTCATTCAACCCCTAAAGCTATTTCACAGGTAAACAGGGGCAAAAGATGTAGCAGGGAAGGAGGCACAAAAGGCAGTGTTTGGGCACTAAGTAACCAGCATCCTTCCCAAGGGGCTGTATTGCAATTTCCTCTAAAATCATTTCTTGATTCATTTCCTTTCATACAGTTATTTATTCATCCGAATAAAATGTCTGCTATGTGAAAAGGAAGAATAACTTAAAACTTTATGTAAAGAAATTACTGATCTCATGAAACTCAAAACCATGACAAATTTTCGTATTTATCACATAACACAACCCACAATACACCACACCAAGTAAATACGGTCATTGAAAAATAAAGTCATAATTCGTGACAGATTGTAATATACATGTGGGATTTTGCTAAAATCAGGAAAGATATTCCTATGGGAACAATGCTTATCTAAAATCTAAAGAACTAATCATTTTCACCAGCAAGAAATTATATTAAGTTTCCCACATAAAAATAACAAACAAACAAAAAATAAGAATCCATAAGCTCTTTACTTGGTGAACCATCAACTTTAAACATATAGGGAGGCCGGAAGCCATTGTTAAGGAAGCATGTTTCTGTTCTTTAAACAGGGGTGGCACTGAAGATGTCACATGCATTAAGAATAAAAGGCTTATTTTCTAAATAGCAAAGTCAGATCTAAGGCTGCTGGTTTGTTTGTTTGTTTGTTTTTGTTTTGTTTTGCTCAAATTCTAAGTCATTGCAAGATTAGGAGAATGGCCATGCAAACGGGTCTACTGTCTAAATCTCGCCCCTTGCTATCGATCTTAATGCACTTCTATTTGCACTACCTGTATGTTTTCATGTTCTGTCTTAGCAATCTGCCTTTTACAATCAGTTTAGTCACTAAGTGGGACTGTGAAGTTGCCAAGAAACATTTGCCCTGTGTACAAGTTGCAATGCTCAAAGACTTCAGAATTCAATACCCTGGTATCTCTGGCACCAAGACAGGGATGTTGTCCTTTCTCAACTCTGACACAGTCAGGAGAACTTCTCTATGTTTCTATAGACTATTCTACCTGACTTTACTTTTCGCATGAACTCTTCTCTTGTATTATCATTCATTGTAAATTTTCAACGTCTCCCCAAACTTTCTCTTGATTTGTGTCCGGCTGCCCTACCTTCTAATCAGGGAAGAAACTTCAAGTTAGTCTGAAGGGTTCCTAACAATAAAACATCCCACACAAAGGAGAAGATGTTATCCTGTATAGTAGAGTATTATACTGTCATCTGAAGCATGGCTCCTAGTCAAGGATTTCTGTAGCATGGAAAACAGTCAGAATTGATTATGCATGGAAGAAAAAAAGAATGCTCAAATGAATCAGGTGGTTTGATCTTTTCGCTCAGTGTGAATTGTTATTCACTTCCTATGAGTGGGCAAATAACTATTTACAAAGCTATTACAGGTCTCATTAATTGTCATTATTGCTTATGGCTATCACTGCAATTACCAAAGTGCCTGTGTGCACTTTACCTTGGCCTTCTCTCTTTAATTAGTCATATTGAGCGTTGGTAGCTGACCTCCTTGCATAATAGAGGAGGCAAAGGAAGTGTTCAGAAGGGTGATTAAAATCAGGGTTTTTGTTTTAAGGAAAAATGGGAGATTATGAGGATCAATCAGAGGCACCGACTACCAGCTGCACCTTCGCCAGCACAGAAAGGAGAGAAGGCACACTGCTATATGGAACAAGTAATGATGTTTTGATAGACTTTCCCAGGAAAGACAGAGATACCCTGTCTTTGGGAACCTGGAAAACAGGAATTAAATTGCCAGCAAGACTTTTGCTATCCTGTTATTTAAGCATTTAACCCAATGCCCTGGAAAATCACAATTAATGAGAAATCTGCCTACAGTATCAATTAAGGTAGATAGAACTCATTCTCAGATGGTATTAGCACACGGCAAGCTTACAATTTGTTATTTAGACTGATTTATTCTTGTGATTCATTTGAACATAAAGGCTGGCCCTTTTTTATATTAGCAATTTTAGCCCATAATATCATAATGTTGTTTAGACTGTTAACATAAATTTTAACATTAGTCTTTTGAAAAAATAAATTTAAAATAAGCTGCTTGAAATGATTTATAGTTATCTCATTACAAACTTGCTATTTTTTATTCAGTCAATCAAAACTATTATTAAACATCTACTGTTAATCGAGTGTGATTCACCAGTATGAAAAGTGGAATAAAAGAAGTTGGAGTCTGAGGTTTGGGGAGGCACAGTACGGTCTAGGCAGTCTGGGGATTGTCCCTTCGATCTGAGCATTGGTAGAGGCAATCCATACAGAGAGAGCCAAGAGTGGACCTCTGAAAAACAGCCTGCTACTACATAGAGAGGACAAAGAGGTGAATGGCCACCAGTGAGACTCCCACTCTCTATGTCCTCCATACAGGGACAAAACGAATAGGAACTACAGAAGTAAGCATAGCCAATAGAAAACAAGAAATGGAAGAGAGAATCTCAGGTGTTGAATATACTATAGAGGAAACATTCATTCGTCAAAGTAAACATTAAATCCAATAAATTTTTAACACAAAACATCCAGGAAATCTGGGACAACATGAAAAGACCAAACCTAAGAATAATAATGATAGAAGGAAGATAAGAACTCCATTCAAAGACACAAAAAATATATTCAACAAAATCAAAGAAAAAAACCTCTCTCAACCTAAAAATGATATCCCTATGAAGGCACAAGAAGCTTACAAAATACTAAATAGACTGGATAAAAAAAAGTCTCCTCACCATATAATAATCAAAATGTAAAACATACAGAATTAAGAAAGAATATTAAGAGCTACAAAGGTCAAGTAACATATAAAGTTAGACCTATCAGAATTACACCCGACTTCTCAATGGAAACCATGAAAGAAAAAAAGTCCTTGGCAGATGGGCTACAGACACTAAAAGTTCACAGATGAAAGTCCAGACTACTATACCAAGCAAAGCTTTCAATCACCACCATTAAAGAAAACAAGATACTCCATGACAAAACCAGATTTAAATACCTGTCCACAAATTCAGCCCTACAGAAAGTACGAGAAGGAAAACTCCAACCCCCCAAAGCTAACTGTACCCACAAAAGCATAGACAACAGATAATTTCACACCAACAAAACTCTAAGCATGGAAATACACACTACCACTGAAAAACGAGAGGAATTAACAATCACGGGTCATTAATATCTCTTAATATCAATGGACTCAATTCATGTGTAAAAAGACACAGGCTAAGAGAATGGATATGAAAGCAGAATACAGCCTTCATCTGTATAAAAGAAACACACATCAACCTCAAAGACAGAAATTACCTAAACATAAAGGGTCGGAAAAAGATTTTCCAATCAAATGAACCTAAGAAATAAGCAGATATAGCTATCCTAATATCTAACAAAAAAATCAATCTGCTGGCTTGGTGGGAGCCTAGCCAGTTTGGATGTTCACCTTCCTAGATATGGACAGAGGGGGGAGGACCTAGGACTTACCACAGGGCAGGGAACCCTGACTGCTCTTTGGACTGGAGAGGGAGGGGGAGAGGAGTGGGGGGAAGGGGAGAGGGGTGGGAGGAGGGGGAGAAGAGTAGGAGGAGGGGGAGAAGAGTGGGAGGAGGGGGAGGGAAAGGGGAGGCTGGGAGGAGGTGGAAATTTGTTTTTTTTCTTTATTCTTCTTTTATCAATAAAAAAAAATTAAAAAAAAATCAATCAAAAGAAACAGAAAAGAACACTTTATACTCTTAACAGGAACAAACCACCAATATGAAACCTCAATCCTGATTATTTATGTCCCAAATACAAGAGCACCCACTATGTAAAAGAAATATTGCTAAAGTGTAAATCACACATCAAACCTCACACACTAATAGTAAGAGGCTTCAACAGCTCACTCTCCTAAATGGACAGATAAACCAGACATACACCTAACAAAGAAATAAGAGAATAAAGAGATATCATAACTCAAATGGACTAAACAGACATATAGAACATTCCACACAAACACAAAAGAATATACCTTCTTTACAGCATCTCATGGAACCTTCTCTAAAACTGACCACATACACACTCACAAAGCAAACCTCTACAGATAAAAAAATATTGGAGAAACCCCCTGTATCTTATCAAATCACTATGGTTTAAAATTAGAATTCTATAGCAACACTAATTTCAGAAAGCCCACAAACACATGGGAATTAAGCAGTGTTCTGTTGAACCATCCCTGAACAAAGAAATAAAAAAAGAAAGAAATTAAAGACTTCCTAGAATTCAACTAAAATGAAGGCACAACATATCCAAAGCTGTGGGACACTATGAAAATAGTGCTAAGAGGAAAGTTCAGAGCACTAAGCGTCTACATAAAGAAAGTGGAGAAAGCTCACACTAGTGACTTAGCAGCACATCTGAAAGCTCTAGAAAAAAAGAAGAAGACTTACCAAGGTGGAGTAGAAAACAGGAAATAATCAAATTAAAGGTTGAAATCAATAAAATAAAAAAAAGGAAACAATACAAAGAATTAATGAAACAAGCTGATTCTTTTGGAAAATCAACAAGACAGACAAACCCTTATCCAAACTAATCAAAAGGCAGAGAGGGACCTTCCAAATTAACAAAATCAGAAATGGAAAAATGAAAGCATCTTCAACAAATGATGCTGGCATAATTAGATGTCCACATGTACAAGAATGAAAATAGATCCATATCTATCCCCATGCACAAAACTCAAGTCCAAATGAAATAAAGACCTCAATATAATTCCGACAATGCTGAACATGGTAGAAGAGAAAGTGGAAAGTAGCTTTCAATGCATGGGCACAGTAGGCCACTTCCTAAATAAAACACCAGTAGCACAGACACTGAGAGCAACACTAAATAAATGGGACCTCCTGAAACTGAGAATCTCCTGTAAAGCAATGGACACAGTCAATAAGACAAAAGGCTGTCTACTAAATGGGAAAAGATCTTCACCAAACCCACATCAGACAGAGAACTTATTTCCAAAACATATAAAAAAAAACTCAAGAAATTAGACATAAAATTCCAAATATCCCAATTAAAAAATGGGGTACAAAGCTAAACAGAGAGCTCTCAACAGAAGAATCTCAAATGGTCAAAAGACACTTAAGGAAAGGCTCAACATCCTTAGGCATTAGGGAAAGGCAAATCAAAACAACTCAGAGATACCTTCTTATAGCAGTCAAAATGGTTAAAATCAAAAACACCAAAAACGAAGAGGATGCTGGAGAGGATGAAGAGTTAGGGTAACACTCCTCCATTGCAAGTGGGAATGCAAACTTGTACAACCACTTTGGAAATCAGTATGGCAGTTTCTTAGAAAATTATGAATCAACCTACCTTAGAACCCAGCAATAGCACTCTTGGGAATATACCCAAAAGATGCTTAATCATACTACAAAGACAATTATGCTCATAGCAGCATTATTTGTAATAGCCAGAACCTGGAAACAACCTAGATGCCCCTTAACCAAAGAATGGATGAAGAAAGTGTGGAACATTTACTCGTTAGAGTACAACTAAGGGGTAAAAAGAAAGCAATGACATCTTGAAATTTGCATGCAAATTGATGGTACTAGAAAAAGCCATCCTGAGATAACCCAGACGCAGAAAAATGTACATGGTATATATCATAAGTGGATACTAGCTGTAAAGCAAAGAATATTGAGCCTATAGTTCATGATCCTAGAGTAGCTAAGCCCAAGAAAAACACATATAGATCCAATTGGAAAGGGGAAATAGACAAGAGCACCTGAAAAAATTGTGGGGCATAGGGAGGGTAGAAGGAGAAGACGAGGGAATGAGGGGAGGGGTGAGGAGAACTTGAGGGAAGAGGATAGTCGAGATGGAGGAAGGACAGAGATGAGAGCTAGGAAAGAGATATTTTGACTGAGGGAACCATTATGGGGATAGCAAGAAACCTGGCACTAGAGAAATTCCCAGGAATCCACAAGGATGACGCCAGCTAAGACCCTAAGCAATAGAGGAGAGTATGCCCCAACTGGCCATGCCCTGTAGTTAGACTGATGAATATCTTAAATATCATCATAGAGCCTTCATCTAGCAACTGATGGAAACAGAGGCAGAGATCAGCATCGGAGTACTGGACTGAGGTCCCAAAGTCCAGTTGAAGAGTAGGAGGAGTGAGAATATGAGCAAAGAGGTCAAGACCATGATGGGGATACCCACTGAAACAGTTTGCCTGAGCTAATGGGAGCTCACCAACTCCAGCGGCTGACTGAGAAGGAATAAACATAGGATCAAACTAGTCCCTCTGAATGTGGGTGATAGTTGTATGGCTGGGGCAGACTGTGGGGCCCCTGGCAATGGCACCAGGATTTATTCTGACTGCTTGTACTGGCTTTTGTGGAACCTATTCTCTTTGGATGGATACCTTGTTCAGCATGGATATAGTAGGGAGAGCCTTGGTCCTTCCCCCAAAGCAATGTGACTCACCATCTCTGAGGACTGGATGAGGGGTGGGTTGGGGGAGAGGTTAGGTGGAGGGAATGAGAGGAGGGGAGTGAGTGGGAACTGGGGCTGGCATGTAAACTGAAAAAAAGATAGTTTGTTTTCTTTTTAAAACAAAAAAAAGAAAAGTAGAATAGCAAAGGAGTAGCTAACTCTTACAGTAGCAATTATAACAGGCTAGAAATAATAGAGCCAACAGGGAAGAGAGATGTGTGAGAGAGCTGCTGTAGGACCATATTCTGCAGGAAATCAATACTGAAAGGACGTGGGATTTCTTGGTTAGTGTTCCTGCGAGGAATTGATTCAGGAAAAAAATAAATGAAATCAGAGATAAATTGACATATTCTTGGGTCAATAAAATATTATTTGTTTTGAGAATTAATCAGTTTGTAAAATAGAAATATAAAAATGTACAGAGCCTTAAAAGATAAACTAGAAGTACTGTCTAAAGACTTTTGAGATAATAATTTAAAAGTATATATGGTTCTTCACAATTTTTTTCAAGATTTTTTTTTTCACCAGTCTCATTTAGCTTAGATGGTTCTGCAGTTTCTGTGTCTCCAAGAATGGTCTTTGCCTTCTTATATTTCCATCTCTAGTCTGCAAATGAGAGGTTTATAAGCATATGCCACCATAGGTTTCAAGGGAGATACTCTGTAATGAAAAATACAAAGTTTAATGATTTGACCAGTGACTATCAAGTATTCTCTCTCTCTCTCTCTCTCTCTCTCTCTCTCTCTCTCTCTCTCTCTCTCTCTCTCTCTCTCTCTCTCCCTCTCTCTCTCTCTCTCTCTCTCTCTCTCTCTCTCTCTCTCTCTCTCTCTCTCTCTCTCTCTCTCTCTCTGTGTGTGTGTGTGTGTGTGTGTGTGTGTGTGTGTGTGTGTGTGTCACCTAGCACTAGGGATTGAATCCAGGGCCACATGTATGCTAGGCAATGAGTATAGCAATCATTCTTCTCAAGAAGATAAAATAAAAGACTTAAGACAACTAAAGGGCTAGTAAGTGATGTGATATCTAGGCTGAAACACAGTGACTAGTTTCTGAGGCAGAAATGTGACTACATTATGGGCCTCACAGAAAGAAATGAATCTTGCTTTAAATGCTGGGTACTTCCAATTGCTGAGGGATAGAAACTCTGGTTCCTCCCAGGATGCATAACATGCTTAGGACATTTAAACGAGTCATTAGATGGAAGAGACAGATTAGGAGTTGCTAGTAGCGTGGACAAGCTATTAGTGCTTGTGTCCGTCTTGCCTGAGATGATAAGGACAGGTATGAAATAGTCAAAGAACATGTATGATGAATCAGGGAAGACTAATTCAAAAGAAAGATAAGGATGATCAATAAATATTAAGATTTAGATGAGAAGATAAATATTTTATGGGAGTTGAGTACAAGTTCAGGCTTGAGTATTTAACTCAAAGGCAACTGGAAAACATCCACAGACTACTAAAGAATTTTCTGCATGGGAAGAGACTCCTGAGGATAAGATTGGGGAAGAGGGAATTATGAAGGGAACAGAATGCAGGAAACATGAAAAAGCACCCTGAGCACAAAGAGAAGGAGCTGGACAGGCAGCCACACTGCACTAACGAGAGCATAGGGGAAAGTGCAGGGAACAAAAAGCATTGCTTTAATAAAAGCAAGGCTAATGTGGATTAAAGTTGCATTCAACTATCTGTATCCACCCAAGGTTTATCTGTAGCTATGGTAAGGTACTTCCCAATCACTGAGGAATATGCCATTCCAAAAGCATGCTTTTGAAAGAAATCTTGGTTTGCATTTCCCTGATCGCTAAGGAAGTTGAGCATGACCTTAAGTGTCTTTTGGCCATTTGAAGTTCTTCTGTTGAGAATTCTCTGTTCAGCTCAATGCCCCATTTTCTAATTGGGTTGGTTAGCCTTTTACGGTCTAGTTTCTTGAGATCTTTATATATTTTGGAGATCAGACCTTTGTCAGTTGCGGGGTTGGTGAAGATCTTCTCCCAGTTAGTGGGTTGCCTTTGTGTCTTAGCGACAGTGTCCTTTGCTTTACAGAAGCTTCTCAGTCTCAGGAGGTCCCATTTATTCAATGAGGTCCTTAATGTCTGTGCTGCTGGGGTTATACGTAAGAAGTGGTCTCCTGTGCCCATGTGTTGTAGAGTACTTCCCGCTTTCTCTTCTATCAGGTTCAGTGTGTTCGGACTGATTGTCAGTTCATCACCAGGTAACTTATAACCCAAGCTATGAAGTTAAGACTGGTTTAAACTCTTTAAATGCCCTATGAATTCTTGGAGATACCGGGATTTTTATCCTTCAGCACTTTGAAGTCCTCAAAGAGGGGAGAGCTACAGGAATAAAGAAAGAGAAAGGAGGAGAATACAGCAATATATGATGAAAAACAAATGAGTCTGCCTCAAGCAGAAACTAAAGCAAGAGGAAATGTATAGGAAGCATCTTAGGAAGAACGAAACATTTCAGAAAGGACATCAAAGGTGAATCTCGTAGCATTCTTGGCACATCCCACAAAGAGCAAGTGAGACCAGTGTGGGTGAAGCACAAACACATATATGGGCAAGAATAATAATAAAGAGCTTACAGAATCAGGTAACCAAAGAGTTAGTTTTATATCACCATATAGTCTTCGATATATATAAATCCACCATAATTTTGTTAATTTTTAATGATCCAGTATTTACTGAAAATGCACTTCTTTTTATTTTGGGGGGCAAGGTTTCTCTGCATAGCACTGACTGTCCTGGAACTTGCTCTGTAGACTGGGCTGACCTCAAACTGACAGATCTACCTGCCTCTGACCTCCCAAGTGCTGGGACTAAAGGCACACACCGCCATCGCCTGGCGAAAATGCAATCTTACTACCTTATAGATACCGTAGATACTCATGCCCCAATGAAGCCCATTGCTGATACTCTCCTTCTGCTTTCCCCTGATCCCTTGCTTGATGATTAGTATGCCACAGTTCTAAGGAACAGTCTAAGGTGTCTTCCTTTGCCTGGTCTCCTACTTCTAATGATCTGTTATGAAAATTCCCTCTGATTTTTTAAAATATCTAGTCTTTATTCTCCAGTATCTACTTGTTTCTGTACTGTAACAGCAGACTGTCCTGCCTCCAACTGTCATATATCTTTCTTCCAACACCAATATAACCCAGTCTTCAAATTAAAAATAGAATGTATTTCATGAAAATACAATCTTAATATGACTTTCATATTAGGGTGGGATGGAGGTCATAATGTGTACTACATGCAGGATGACTCAAGCAACAGTAGCTGGTGTCTTCCAGATCTGGAGGCTCTATGTCCAAGGTAAATTAGTTAGCTGGCATAGTATCTCTTGATGCCTCTTTCTCTGGCTTGTAGTTGAATCTACTTCCTATGGTTGCCTGTGCCCTTCTCTCTGTGCACAGGTATCCCCGGTATTTCATCCTCTTCTTTGATGGATGTCAAATATATAGGATATGGTCTATACTTTAGGAACTCATTAGACCTCAACTGCCCTTACAAGTTTTTATCTCAGAATAAAGTTTTGGCACAAAATAGAGGTTTAACATATAAATTTTGACACACCAATTTAACACAGACTCCTCTTTTAAACCCTCTGATACCAACAAATCTCCCCACTGCACAAAAGCATGGCTTCATGATGAGGACTTGTCTGTTCTCCTGTTTGATTCCCATTATTTCTCATACTTTGCATGCATCCACACATTGCTACTATCAGACAGTAACTAAATGTAGAAAAATAAATATACTTCTTTTTGTTTGCTTGCTTTTGTTTTTATTTCCCCCTCTGTGTAGCCTTGGCTGTCCTGAACTCACTCTGTAGAAGAGGCTGGCCTCAAACTCACAGAGATCTGCCTCTTTCTACCTCCAAAGTACTGTGATTAAAGGTGTGTGCGACCATTGCCCAGCTATACTTCTATTCTTAACAGAATAAGAAGAAAAGCATAGAGAATTTTATCTCCCTTTAAATAGTCCCATGTCTACAATGGGTAAACTACTTAGAATTTTCCATGCCACTGACCACACTAACCATTACTCATTCTTTTATTTTATTTTATGTATTGCTTTATAAATAATACCATTCAAAATTTCCACTTCCTCCCCTCCTCCCATTTTCCTCCTGCTCCCCCACTCACCCTACCCCTTCCCCCTCCAGTCCTAAGAGAGGGCAGGATACACTGCCCTGTGGGAAGTCCAAGCACTCCCCTCCATCCAGGCTTAGGAAGGTGTGCATCCAAATAGACTAGGATCCCAAAAAGCCAGTACATGCAGTAGAGACAAATTCCAGTGCCATTATCATTGGCTACTCAGTCAGCCCCAATTGTCAGCCACATTCAGAGAGTCCAGTTTGATCACATGCTCTTTCAGTCCCAGTCCAGCTGGCTTTGGTGAGTTCCCCTTAGATCAGGCACACATTCTTTAAGGCTTGGCATTTGCTAAAGGCTCAAAAGACTCTTGTCTCACCTTTGTGATTAGAGCTCTATTCTGTTAGTACCCCAACACAATATATGGTGGATTTGTGCCTTCCTGACTATTAAGTTATAACTGCAGTAGCGTCTAGCTATTTGGCACCTACTTGAATTCCTAAACATTGATCAAAAAATGGCAATAAGCAAAAAGAAGGGGGGCTGTTATAGACACTGCCAATTGTTGTTCTTCCCTGTGGAAACATTATTCACCCAGTAAGTCTTTGATTTCCTATGAGTTGGAAGCAGGCAAGCAATACGTACTTCCACATAGTATCATGAGACCATGAAAGGAATCCCAGCAGAAAAGGCTGGCAGATTTGTCAGGCAGGCTAAAGACTAAGCAGTTGTTAAATATAGATCTGGGGCAATAAGTTGTATCTCTTGAATTTTACTGAGATTTGGGGTGGATTATAACACAGAACTAGGGAAATAAATGTTTCCCATGTTTCAGAGGAGATCAGGTACAAGTTGAAAATCTTGAAGAAAATCTGAAGAAGACATTCATCTCCATGAAAATATTGTGCTTGCAAATTGACTTAGCAGCATATAGATGAGGAGAAATAAAAATATATAGATATAGAATATTTGGACAATTTATTCAAATAAATTAGAAACATTTATGACATATAAGTCATCGAGAGTGTCTGCAAGTTTACAAAGATGATAAAAAACATCCTTAATTTTTATAGTTTTACTGAAAAAAATATCTTATGAAAAAAAAGCTGTTGCTTTTAGAAGCCAGATAGTATTAATTGATGTTGAAGTGAAATTTACAGGGTGGGTGAAGTAACACAAATACGAACATAAAAAAAATCACATTGTTTTTACAGAGTACACTAACATATACATATTAACACAATGGCAGGTGAGTTTGCCCTAAGAATCATGAAATTATACAAGCATATTTTTCTAAGGTTATCCAGTGAGGTGTTTATGTGCATGTCCTATTGAAACAAAGTTTGGGTTTGCAGTTAAGTCAATGCCATTTGATTAGTGGGGCTGCAGGGAAATTTAGTTTTAATGGAAATATAAATACTTTCATATTGTTCTGGTTGAATGTGATGGCATATCTAACAAAATATTCAGTCTATACATTTAGCAATGTAAATGGGATGATACTATTAAATGAAAGGCAAATCTGTATTATCCTGAGCTAAAGGTCCTGACTCCTGCAATGAATTCTAAAGCTTAGGTAGACCACAGGGAGGATTATGGCAAAAAAAAATATTCACAAGAACCCTTCAAAATTTTGTCTACAAGTCTCCTCAAAACATGTATCTGCTTCAGCAAGAATCCAACATTAAATGATAATTAAAAATTTTTTCAGCAAGAATCCAACATTAAATGATAATTAAAAAATTTTTCAGTTATAAATATTTTCCCCAAAACAGAATTAGGCTTTAGAACTTTTTTGTAATTAATACATGAAAATATAATACTAAACTGTGGTCATAAGAGGAATATTCCCACATGCATAACATAGTCACAGGGGCTGTTGGATGCCAAGGCGAGAAGTGTCTCATATTTGTTTCTTGGTGCGGCTGTGCATGAGCTCATCGCAGAGTGATGATCCTAATAACTGATATCTAGCTGTTTTTACTCATCTAGTTTCATAATTTCATATTGCAATTTGACTTTTCATTAACATTGGACTGCTGGATGTAAATATCTTTGTTGATATTTTTTTCGTGAGCCGTGAAGTATTAAGTTGTTATTCTCAGTTTTTGTTTTATTTTCTCATGCTTCTGGCTATCTCTGCAGGTAGACTAGTGAGTCTGCATATATTAAAAACTATGTTTCCAAGGAGAAAATCCGAGGATAAAACACATGTTGTGCCCATCCATCACTTCTTTTCCTGTGAGCTGGTCCTTCTCACAGAGCACTATTCCTTCTTATTGCTAAAATGATCCAAGGAGAAAGAAAACATTTCATTTTAGAGTTTATAATAACTGAGAAATGAAGACATGTATCCTTGAAGGCAGGAACCCAAACATTTAGAAAAGATATGATATTGATTTCATGATATGAAATTCTGCCATAGAAGGTAGCTTAGGGAGTGCTAGAAATATAATCTTTATCTTTTCAATTATAAATGATTCCATTGAGAAAAATAGAAAAATGTCCAAACACTGCCTGAAGAATGACATAGTATGCTTTGACAAGCCTATAACTTAAAATTCAAATACAAATGCAATGAAGACGCTTCAAGATCAATAAGAGAACATCACGTAAGAATAAATTCAACATCATGTATCAAAACTTCTAATAGGTGATGCTTTAAGATACTGCCCTGAAGAGTAAGCCCTCCCCCCTCCCTTGTTAAACTCAAAGAAATACTATAAACTACAAAGGCATGTTTGTAGAAGCCTGTCTTGCCCAATGGATGGATATGACACACATTTTGTTGGCCATCATGTTTCTATCTTGCTTTTCAAGGAGAAAGATGAATCACGTGGTAAGAAGGAAAAGAAACTATGAGAAAGGAGGGGTGTAAAAGAATGCCCGGACTTCGGTACGTGAATTATATTCTCATGGTGAGAGGATAATTATATCTCACAATGTAAGGAAAAGGTGTAAATGAGATCAGTGAACTATGATTAGAATCCTTTGAAGAGTTTGAAGAATATGAATGATGTCAAAGGCATGTGGGGAAACAAATGCCTCTGCTAATTCAAAAAGAGTAAAAAAAAAAAAAAACCCGGCATCCTTGAGCTATTTGCCATTTATATGTTTATTTATTTATCTTTTGCTTTACTAATTTTATATAGGCTTTGAGGGATTTTATATAAAAGCGCTGTAAATTATAACAGCAATAATTGATATACAATAAGAAAAAGATATATGGGGTCGATGGGGAACCCTGACTAGTAGCAAGTGAACTGTTCTTAGGGAGACATTGTCCACTTTCCCAAAGGGCTCTTTCCCCTGACCAAAATTAACTAATTTACCTGGAATGGAAAGCAGAGAAGCTTTGAGCCACTAGAAGTTGAGAGGGAAATCGCATGGAGCTGATGGTTGAAAGAGGAGCTCAGTCCCTGTGAGCCCAGTAAGCATGCTTAGTGTAAGAGCCGTAGGCCATTATTGCTGAGAGCCCCATGTCCAGCTTGGATTCTTGCCTGACTGGGACCTGACTAATGAATTCATTTTCTGGTATTTTCATCCCTGCAGTGAGAATGTACAATTAACTTTAAAACAAGAATCCTCCAGATTCTAGTAGTTTGTGACAATAAAAGTAGGAAGGAGGAGGAAGAGAATGAAGAAATGGAAGAAGAGAAGAAGGAAAGAAGAAGAAGAAGACGAAGACAAAGAAGAAGAAGAAGAAGAAGAAGAAGAAGAAGAAGAAGAAGAAGAAGAAGAAGAAGAAGAAGAAGAAGAAGAAGAAGAAGAAGAAGAAGGTGGCAAGTATGAGGTTGTTCAAACAATACCCTATTGTAAATAAGACATTTTAGTGATGGCATTTCCTAGAGGGATCCTGTCGAATAATATGAAGAATCCAATGTACTTTAGACTTCTTATATCTATGTAATTGCTCTCCTTTACTTTCATAAGGTGTCTCCATTAAATAACTAAAGAGCTAAAGGGAATGGCTTTATGGTTCATACTTGAATTCAAATCTCTTGTATTATTGTGTGTTGGTGGGAAGTCAGGCCACTCATTTTATCTGACCCAGGAGGAAACAAATAGTTTAGAGACCAGCTAGTCAGTCTCTGCCCCAGTCAGTCCTTCCCATTACCAAAGGGTTCTTTCCTTTCTTCTCCACCACAAAGAATATCTTCTTGCCATACACCAGTGACATCATCTAAAAGTCATGGAATTATCATGTGCCTGTCACATCTGAAAATGACAAAGTTTGGTGCAAAACTCCTATCACATTCTAAATTCTTTCCCTAAGATTAGAAAAATAAATTTTTGATTCTCAAAATTTAAAAAATGCTTAAAATGCTACAAGATAAGATAATTTTGTTAATATTAACCCAATATTGAAATTAGATGGTATTTTACACATACATGAATACAGATTAGAGATGTAATATACATGTATATATACAAGTAAATGTATTATATATACACATATACACCTATTGTACAAATGTGCTTTCTTTTCAGTGATTTTAATTTGATCTGGATCCAGGCCATGGAAATGACTTTATGAAAACTCTGCCTGGATAACTGTACTGTAATGTGCATTCAGTCCCTAAACTACAGAATTTTTTCTATATAGAAACAGACTTCATCCACTTGCATGCAAAATTTGAGAAGTCATTGTTTTTTACTGCTGAGTAGTACTCTAATGTGTATATATTCCACACTTTCTTCATCCATTCTTCCATTGAAGGACATCTAGGTTGTTTCCAGGTTCTGGCTATTACAAATAATGCTGCTATGAACATAGTTGAACAAATGCCCTTGTCATATGATCAAGCATCTCTTGGGTATATTCCCAAGAGTGGTATTGCTGGGTCCAGGGGTAGGTTGATCCCGAATTTCCTGAGAAACCGAAACACTGCTTTCCAAAGTGGTTGCACAAGTTTGCATTCCCACCAGCAATGGATGAGGGAACCCCTTCCTCCACAACCTCTCCAGCAGAGGCTATCATTGGTGTTTTTGATTTTAGCCAATCTGATAGGTGTAAGATGATATCTCAAAGTTGTTTTGATGGATGGAGATAGAGACAGAGACCCACACTGGAGTACTGGACTGAGCTCCCAAAGTCCCAATGAGGCACAGAAGGAGGGAGAAGATGAGCAAGGAAGCCAGGACCAAGAGGGGTGCACCCATCCACGGAGACAGTGGGGCTGATCTATTGGGAGCTCACCAAGGCCAGCTGGACTGTGACTGAAAAAGCAGGGGATAAAACCGGACTCTCTGAATATGGCGGACAATGAGGGCTGCTGAGAAGCCAAGGACAATGGCACTGGGTTTTGATCCTACTTCATGTTCTGGCTTCGTGAGAGCCTAGTCAGTTTGGATGTTCACCTTCCTAGACCAGGATGGAGGGGGGAGGACTTTGGACTTTCCACAGGGCAGGGAACCCTGACTGCTCTTCAGACTTGAGAGGGAGGGGGAGAGGAGTGGAGGGAGAGGGAGAGGAGTGGGGGGACGGGGAGAGGAGTGGGGGGGGGAGTGGGAGGCTGGGAGGAGGTGGAAATTGTTTTTGTCTCAATTAAAAAAAAAGAAAAAAAAGAAACAGACTTCATGGAAATAATCTAGTAGTTTTCATATTCTTATAATCACTTGACTAATGATGTTTAACCACATCCAACATAAATGCACCAATTCTTTCATGATGGGGTTCCATAAGAGCCCATAATTTAAAACTGATATTTGATAGAGCACGCATCCTGATGTAATTAGAAGTTATCAGACAAATGTGCTTGCTAATAAGACTGAAGGTCTGACTTTGATTCTCAGGCTTCACATGGGGAAGGAAGAGAACAAACTTCTTCAAATCATTAATAGCGACTGGATATCAAGGAGGAGGGGGAGAGAGAGAAAGAGGCTGAATAGCTTAAAAAATGTTAATATTTTGCTGAAATTAAATTTGTGTTAGATAGGAATATTGTCTCAGTATAGCGCTGTGAAATTCTATTCTTTTAAAAAAAATCTCTGGAGCAGGGTGTATAGCTCAGTCAGAAAAATACCTTCATTGCTCCATGAGAACATAAATTCAATTTCTGCAACTCATGTTTTAAAAACATTCAATCCTAGAGTTGAGGAGGTGAAAATAGGTTACTCTCTGCAGCTCGCTGACCAGCCAGCCTAGACGAACCCATGAGCCCCAGATCTCGGTGAGATACACTGCATCAGAACAAAGATAGGTAGACAGTGCTTGAAGAATCACAGCACAGTTTGTCCTCAGACTTCATCACACATTCACACCCCCACGCACATATATGCATATGCGCACAAATTCCTTTTACTCTTTTAATAACAATACATCTGAGGAATTCGCCAAAGAAGAGCACCAGATATGTGTAGATACTTGTTCACATGACCTCGGTAGATATCATCTTTATCTGGCTGGAGTAGCTCTCTCCTTTGTAGGCTCCGCATCCAGTTTTGTGAAGGTGTGGATAGAATCCTACCTGCAGAGATTGTGAGAGGAATGAGACTTTAAAAGCAAGCACCTCACAGGATACTTCCAACTATACTCTGAGGTGGCAGCTCAGAAGTACAAACAACCTGTTCCAAAGTTTGTTCTCAGTGATTTTAGTTGTATCTTCAAAATTGCCTTAGGATTTATATAGACATTCAGAGATTATTGAATCAAAATTTCAGGAAAAAAAATGACAGCATCAAACATGCAAGAAAAATATATTCTCCTAAACAATAACTTTGACTTCAAAGAATTTGACAGAAGTAAGGTTTCATTGATGCACCAAAGTCAAAAAGAGTAAGTTTTATGAATAGTGGATAAAAGAGCTGTTTAAAACGAATTGCCTTACTTACAGCTATGTGAAAATCTGTACACTAAAAATAAACTCTTAAAATTCTTCCTATACACATGCAAAGGTATTATACAAAAGACAGAAAATTATTCTACTTAAAAATTAGAATATGAAACAATTATGGTATTTTTATTTTAGTATATACAGTTCTCAAGAGGTTTTAATAATTTTGAAGATATCATTTAAATGTACAGATTTGGGGAGATTTCATATGTTGGTGCTGAAGCCATCAATATAGTAAAGCCATGCTTTTCATGAACCTGACAGCATCAGTTTGACCTATGGCCACTCTTCCTCTATATATTTAGATCCAGAGCACCTAGAAAGACACACGTGGATGTTGTGCAATATTTGTTAGCTGTAAATGAGGTCATTTGGGAAGGTTGATCTCCAAATATATGATTTTTTTAAAAAAAATGTTGTTTGCCGGGCGGTGGTGGCGCACGCCTTTAATCCCAGCACTCGGGAGGCAGAGGCAGGCGGATCTCTGTGAGTTTGAGACCAGCCTGGCCTACAAAGGGAGTTCCAGGACAGGCTCCAAAGCTACAGAGAAACCCTGTCTCGAAAAACCAAGAAAAAAAAATGTTGTTTGGTAATTTCATACATGCATATAAAAGGTTTTTAATCAAATCCACTCCCTATTCCTTCCCATCAATCCAATCACAAATTCTGAAGTACATGCACATTTGTCATGAGCATCATCTTGTCATCTTTCATATTTTGGAATACATAAAGGTTTGGTATATCTAAGAGTGGAGCGGTTAAATCTGGTTTTAGGCTAATTGGCTAAATATGATAATACAGTTTGTAAATAATATTTTATAATCATTTTATGATGTAGGATTCCCTTTTGTATGCTATAAATATGTTTTATTACTATTGGTTAATAAAGAAGCTGCTCCTGTTATATCAGGGCAGAATATAGCCAGACTGGAAGAGATATGGAAAGAGAGTAGGCAGAGTCAGTGAGATGCCAAGAAGCTGCCAGAACCTTTCCACTAGGCCACAGTCTGTGGTGATACATAGATTAATAGAAATGGGTTAATTTAGACATAAGAGTTAGTTAATAAGAAACCTGAGCTAATATGCCAAAAACAGTGTTGCAGTTAATATAGTTTCTGTGTGATTATTCAGGCCTGGGTGGCCGGGAAATGAACGAGCAGTCACAGTTTACAATTTTGCTTTATGTCACTCTAAAACATCATGTACTCTTTAAAGTTTCTCAAAGAAACAGCTCCAATAACTAACAATAAAGAGACAGACAGTTCCAGACTCTTTAATTTCACTCCGTAAGGACTAATCTTGTATGAGAAAAGACACTTATCTATTAAGAAAATTGCAGATAAAATGAAAATAAGATACTAGTTGGGTAGAATATGATTCCTGTATAGAGCCGAGACTACAAAAGCTTTGAATGTCTGTCTATAGTGCATAGTAGGCAGGCTTTGACTACAGTAAGATGGAGCTGTTGACTTCATTGTCTGTTTACATTAAAAAGCACTGGAATTGTGTACACTCACAATGTTAAAGAGTTTCCACTTCTGGTGAATCAATTTTAAATGAATCTTTTCATGTAAAAAGCTGCATTTTATTTTGAAATGAAGAGATATCTCATTTACCCTATGCAATGTCATTTTTAATGCAGACACTGAAGGTTTTGTGTATTGAAGTTGGTTGGTTAAAATTTTACACAGTTATCCTCACCTTGATACACCTGAGCAAGACAATTAAAGCCTACATCTGTTCCTTCTAATTGTGGCCCATCATTGGTCATTCTAAGGGACCTTCAGTTGCTCTCATATCTTTCTAGTAGCCAACATCCACCTGCATTAATTTGCTTGAAGACCATGATCCTTCTAGATAAAAAGTTGCCCAAGGACGCTATATACCAACATTTTTCTCTACCCAATCTTTCACAGGCTGGTATAATGCTAAACATTTATCTGGAGTTAGGAAATGCTTAAAAAATTGGTAACAAATTATTTTAACTTACCTTGAGACTTATATACTGCAGAAAAGAAAAAAAAAAAAAACAAAGGTACACATCTACCCCAAAATTGCTTAACCTGCACTTCACTTTGGTACTTCTGCAAGCTAAGGGGTGGATTTTTTTTCCAGATTGGAGACACTGGATTTATTCTGGTAGAAATTTTGTGGTATCTTATACAATAATTCTTCACTTGGCTTCATTGCCAAGAAAGGCCACTTCTGACCAGAGTTAGAACACACTGACCTGAGTTTTCTGTCTGTGTTGTAGAAAGCATAACTTCACAGAGAGAAGCTGATGGTACATTAGTAACAGTGAATTCATTATTTAAAATATAAAGTTAAGGAAAATGCTTCTTTTCATCTTTTCTGTGTGGGGTATATAAAACATATGCTTTTCAAGGTGCAGAAAAGACAATTACATCACTTCACTGTACCAAATAAGCCTTTGATTTGCATCTATTATCTCTCTGAACTATCTCAGATTGTTTGATAGTTCTGGGAAAGTAACTTGCCATATAAGAAATATAATCGTTATTGCAGAGAAATTTATTGAGTCTTATGGTGTGATTGATCTAGGCAAAAGAGAGCAAATTTATAATTGAAGAGAATTGAACAATTTTGCTAAACTGCATAAGTACAATTAATAGTCATAGTCATATATTTATATAAGCACAAGAAACCAATTGAGTATGCCATTATTTCAAATTGAAAATTAAAAAAAGTAGCAGATTACTCATAAATCTATCAAGGAACTCAGAAAATTGGTCACGGTAGAAATTTTAACTGTGAAAAGTGATACAATTAAATATAATTGGACACTCAACTCTGAATAGTACTCGGGGCAATCAAAAATAGCATTGAGAAAAGAAAAATATTGCAGAAAGCACCATCAACAGTCATATTTTTTTTAAAAAAAAACTTGGGCAAACAGTGTACATTACAATTTTCAAGTAAAATTATTTTCACAGATTCATTTGGGCCGTAATTGCAATTTTCTCTCTTCTAAATCTGTACAGTACTTTAGGACTTCTGAACAAGGGCTGTCAAACTCGGGTCTCAACTGCTCACAGAAGGTCTGCAAATTACATGTCCTTGTCATTTAGCCATCGACTCAACTTTCCTTAGCTCACCCTAACCAAGAGCCAAGTAATTTGGAATATCAGACAGCATAAGCCCCTGAAAATGTGATTGCTTGAACATGACACATTGTAGAGATTCATGCGGCCACTAGAAACTTCCACGAATAGAGAAACTGAACCTCTGGCATTATTGCAGAGTCCCATTGACCTAAGTCTTGCCAAATGACTAGAATTTGCCATATAGAGAAGGAAAATTCAATCCATGTCTTACATCAATATAGAGGGAAATATGGGGACAGTTCTTAGTTTTCTGCGCTAAATCACTCACTCAGTGGTGAGACTGCGCCTTGTGAATGGTTGATTTCAAGGAGACTGCTCAGCAAATACACAGGAGCTATGCTTTGTACACAGTTTTGTACAACTAGTGTTTCTCACTCTGCCCTGCAGAGATTCAGTGTCTATGTGCATTAACTGAAGCCATTGTGATATGCTGGTACTTCCCCTTTCAGTAAAGTCTACACTCCCTACAACATGAAGAAGACAAGGCAAAAGTAACTTCATGATTTGACATTTTTAAATGGTATCATATGTCTTTTCCTAAAATAAAACGTACTTTTGGGGAATCATAAATTTGGATCCACACCGAGTGAGATTTGAAAGCAGGTTTTGTCATTTATTGATACTGGAAAATTGAGCAAACTCTTGTTTTGTTTTGTTTTTTCTGGATGTCTGTAAGTGTGGAATAATTATTCTACTGTTCTTAAAGTGTGCTCAGAGCAATACCAAGCTTACTTATAATTATATCCTGTCAATTGATGAGGCAAGTCAATGGTTTAGTTGTTTTAATTCCTGTAATCAAAGTATAACAAAGATTCTCTCTCTCTCTCTCTCTCTCTCTCTCTCTCTCTCTCTCTCTCTCTCTCTCTCTCTCTCTCTCTCTCTCTCTCTCTCTCAAAAACACATACACATAACCACTCAACAAAGAACTGAAAGACCCTATTTTATCTTGGAAAACACACTCTGGATTGACCAGGAAATACAGGTCTGTCCTACTTATTCCTGCTTTTCACTTTCACATTCGCCATCCCTTATCTCTTATGTAATTCAGTTGAAACACACCAACAAGCCTATATAGTGCACATCCCAAGTTTAACAAAGCAAAGTTTGATTATATAAACAGCTCAGGGAAAAGTCAGCTCAGCCCACCTGCCCATTAAGATAATCTACTATTTATGTAATGTGTCTCTTTTAAAACTCTATTTTTCCCTTTTTTTCCTCTAAGATCTTCATATCTTTAATGATTTCACATTTTTTTCTATAGTGCATTTTCCCACCAGCCATTCTTTATGATGGGAACCCTTAAATTCTCTCCTCTGGCAGTTCTCACTTTTCAAAACCACAAATTACCAAGTCCTGGTGATTTCTCCTTTTCAAAACAACTTTCTTTGATTTCTACTGTTGCCAGCAGAATACTATCCTTTAATTAGTGGCTTTCTGTAATAATCCTTCTGCCTTCCAGATTGTAATCTCACCAGCCCTTCTAACTAATCTCTTTGTGCAATAACTTGCAATGATACCATCAGTGGTAAGAAAATATTAAAAGTCACTGAGAACAGTATTCAAAACAGAAAAGTCAAAGAAGAAAAATTCTACGGAAGAGGTTTTACTCAACTTGCAATCATCCGGACTAGCTGAACATAGAGGACAATGAGGAATACTGAGAACTCAAGAACAATCGTAGTGGGTTTTTGATCCTACTGCACGTACTGGCTTTGGGGGAGCCTAGGCAGTTTGGATGCTCACCTTAGGAGACCTGGATAGAGGTGGGCGGTCCTTGGGCTTCCCACAGGTCAGGGAACCCTGATTGCTCTTTGAGCAGATGAGGGAGGGGGACTTGATCGGGGGAGGGGGAGGGAAATGGGAGGCGGTGGCGGGGAGGAGGCAGAAATCCTTAATAAATAAATAAATTAAAAAAAAACAGAACCGTTAGGGTTCGAGCCAGATGGAGTCCCACTGAGAAGAGGTGGACAGCAGCTCCCACCCTTAACAAAGACGCTATCTGCAATTAATACCTTCTGGGTAAAGAGAATTTTCAGCAGCACAGTGTCCCTGAGCATATAAGCCACAGAAAATGTCACTGAATAGGGTCTTTCAACCACACTCCAGAGCAGGACTCATGCCCACATGAAACAAACTCAATGGTATTTTTGTGGACTTTTAAATTTCATTTTACCTAATTTTGGCATTTTTTTTGTCTTATTGGTCTCTCGCTTGATTGTTTTGATTTACATTTTTGTGTTTCTTGGTTGTTTTTTTTTTTTTGAAAGAAAGAGAGAGAAAGAATATAAAGTTGGGTGGGTAGGGAGGTGGGAGGGATCTGGGAAGAGTTTGGGGAAGGGAAAAATTATCAAAATATACTGTATGAACTTTTTTTTCCAATAAAAAAGTTAAAAAAAAAGAAATTATAAGCAATATGTCTTTTTTTTTTTTTTAACCGCTGAGCAGTACTCCATTGTGCAAATACACCACATTTTCTTTATCCATTCTTTGGTTAAGGGACATCTAGGTTTTTTCCGGGTTCTGGCTATTACGAATAATGTTTCTATGAACATAGTTGAGCAAACACCCTTGTAGTGTGGCGTGCCTCCTTTGGGTATATGCCCAAGAGTGGTATTGTTGTGTCTTGAGATAGACTGATTCCAAATTTTCTGAGATCCCAGCTAGATCTGGACCGAGCTCCCAGAGACAAGTCGAAGAGAAGGAGGAGCGATAATATGAGCAAAGGGGTCAAGACCATGATGGGAAAACCCACAGAAACAGCTTACATGAGTTAATGGGAGCTCACTGACTCCAGTCCGATAGCAGGCAAATCAGAGAGGCCCTCTGAATGTGGGTGACAGTTGTGTGGCTGAGACAGTCTGGGGGACCACTAGCACTATTTATCCCCAGCACTTGAAGTGGCTTTTTCTCTTTGGAGAGATGTATTACTTAACCTAGATATAAGGGAAAGGACCTTGTTCATGTCTCAAAGTGATGTGCCAGACTTTGTTGGCTCCCCATGGGAAGCCTTACTCTCTTTGAGGACTGCATGGAGGTGGGGTAGGTGGAAGGTTGAGGGAGCTGGAGGAGGGAAGGGAGAGGGACCTGGGATTGATATGTAAAATGAGAAAAGATTGTTTTGCATTTTTTAATGCAATCAAAAAACTACTCATAGGAAAAAATATATATGCAAATGTAGGGGTGAAGAGAAGATGAGAGAGAGAAGAAGGGTGTGAGAGAGCACATAAGAGATCAGAACATGGAAGCCTTGGCTTCCTACTTAGCAGCCTAAGCAGTAAAACTGAACATCAGAATTTTTCACTAAAATACTGACTTCTCTTAAAATTTGCTGCCAATTTATTTTAAAATCTTAATGCCATCTCAACTCTATATTACCATTTCAAATGACGGCTACTTTAAATGTGAAATCCAATATGCTATATTATATACTTTGTTGTTGGATTTCACAGACTTCTGTAGTTTCACTGATTGCTAAGGAAAAATAGAGCTGTCCTTTTACTAACTGGAAGAATACGATACACCTTAATGAAAACTATCTATTGTCTATATTTTGGCAGGCAGTTCCTTTTAGGAAGTTAGGAAACTAAAAGGTATTCATCCTGCGATCAACCCCTAAGGTTCTGCCATGCTTTCTTTGTGCTGCGGCTGCCGATTTCTCGGATATTTTTCAGTTGCTTTGTTCTGAAAACTAATCAAGATTTGAGGACATTCAAACAAAGGAAACTGGCAAAATTGAAAGCGAAAGCTAAATGAAAGATGATGAGTTCATTGTCTTTAATCACAACTTTAAAGCTAGATAGCCCCAGCTAACATCTAGGCTCATGTCACTCAATTGCTGCTGCTATTCTATTTGTTTCTAGAAGCTATAGATTTATCTCGTACTCATTTCTTTTGTTCAAGAGGAAAAGGAAACTGCTTCCCACAGTGTTGAACATTGACTCAGAAAATATGCTACGCTTTGTCCACTTGTTCAAATTCAAACCTATTTAATTATATCTAAACTTTGAAGCATTCATACAGGCTTTTGCCACACTTATCTATGTATATGCTATTAAGGTGTTTGTAAATATATTAGTGCCGTCCTCAGCATTCTATGAATCAACAAAACCCATCATTTCTAGAGACTAGAACAAAATTTACAGATTAAAATTTATGTCAGTAACTTTTCCATTGCTGTGATAAAACGTCATGGCCAAAGCAACTTATAGGAGAGTTTATTTGGAATTAATAGCTCCAAAGGATTAGAATATGTAATGGCAAGGGATAACATGGAAACAAGCACCAGGCTATAGGATCAGGATAATAAGAGGTCACATCTTGAACTGCAACCCAAAGTAGAGAAAACAAAACTTGAAGGCTCTTATGGCATATTGCTGGTATCAGACTTCCTCTGAGAACGTGCCACCTCCTAAAACTTCCCTAGGGGGCACCACCAACTAAGAACCAAATGTTCAAATAAGGACCTTATAGGGATCTTTTAAGCCAAGACTTTCTACTTCCTGGCCCCCATAAGATCTGGCCATATCATAATGCAAAACACATTTCATCCAGCTTTGAAGTCCTCATAGTCTTTCACAGGCTCCTTGCTGTTTAAAAGTTCAAAGTCTTTTTTTGAAATGCAAAACAATCTCTTAATTATAAACTCCTGTAAAATAAAAATAGGAAAACATGCTACATATTCTCAACATTCAATGACTAAGATTATTTATTACCATGCCAAAAGAAATGAATGGGGACATAGCTTGCAAATACTGGACCAAAACGAGACTAGAACTTAGAAGGACAGTCTCAAAATCCTGCAGCTCTGTTTCTAGTGTCAAAGGATTTAAATGGCTCCCCTAACTTTATCTTTACTGCCTATGGTATTTATGTCTCTCTGTGTGCAGATCTCCTTGGTAGATAACTCACGGCTAAACATTCCTAACATCTGAGAATCTCAAATGCTCAAGTCAGGTCTACTGTCACTTCCTGCTGCCTGTGAATCCCAATATAGAACTCTCAGCTACCTCTCCACCGTCATGTCTGCCTGCATGCTGCCATGCTTCCTGCAGTAATGATAATGGACTAAACCTCTAAACTGAAAACTATCCCCAAATAAATGGTTTCCTTTATAAGAACTGATGTGCTCATGGTGTCTCTTCACAGCAATAAAACCCTAAGTAAGACACTTCTCCACAGCCAGGTACCAGCAAGTTCATTCAAATTTCCATTTGATTTTAAAATTCCATTATAATTTTTATGGCTTACATATGCCTTACATGAACAGAAAACCAAAGGACATTGAAGAATAAAATTGCACTTGTGTATATGTTCCTATCATATTTATATTCTAAGAATAAGTGGTGTAATAAAGAAGTAATCAAAAACAAATGAAATAATCCTTAAGCAACAACTTTAATGTATTGTCAAAATTTCACTCCATCATAATAGCTTATACTAAATTAGAAACATATTACTGTTATTGTTTTATAATAAAGATCAGTAGGTACAGGGAGGTGAAATGGCTTGTCCAAGGAGAGCAACTAAAACAAGTAAGAAGTATGGGATTTGAACCCAGAAAATCTGACTCCGGTGCCTACGCAATCAACCACCTAACCACCTAACTGCAGCCTATATGCCACTACTGCGTGCACTATTCTTCCTTAACATTAGTGATGAGAATGTTTCTAGCAGCCACTTTCATCATATATAAAACAGCAATCAAGTTTATATTTGTAGATTGCTTTTAGCATATAGTTTTGATCAAGTGTATAATTTAGAATATGGGTGAATCTGTAATACTGAAATTTTGCTGAGATGCCTTTAATAGTTGCAGGAAAAAAATGACATTTGCAGTACTCACTTTGTTCAAACACCGCTAGCTTGTGCTGCGCTTATACTGCCTCTACCTCATAATGCAAGCCGTGATTAAAACAATTACATTGTGAAGCCTGAAATACCAGCCAGTAGAAGGACTCTCCAGCAGGGGTCTTTTGATATATGTTTGAGAGTTTAATCATAAGCTGCTGGGTAGACATTTAGTCAGTGAAGGTTACACAGTGGTATCTTAAAGTGTTCTATGAAAGTGCTCGTAGAGGGGGAAAGATCTGAAGGGCTGATGAAGCTTGCAAGCTGTGCAATTATTTCAGCAAATCTCCATACTGTGGTCTTCTTAAGTCACATGACCAAGTTCATACCCCAGTATTTATTAATTGGGAACAAATAATGTCACTTGGGAGAAATACCTCCTTCAATTTTCTTCATCCTTTACTCTTAGCTGAGATGAATGCTATTCTGACCTTTCAAGAGACCTACCACTCCCACAATTTTCAATGCTGTGCACATGCACACACGAGCAGACACTGGAGACACCCAAACACACACATACACACACAGAGAGAGGAAGAGAGAAAGGAGGGAGAAACAACATATACATTCAAGCAGACTCCACATGCGCACACACATAAGCAGACACTATATTCAACTCACAAACATATACACAAATATAAGCCAATACTGCAGAGAAATCACACACACATGCAGACACTATACACACAAACATGCAAACACATACACACAGAGAGAAACACCACACATACAGAGAGAGAGAGAGAACATATACTTATAAGCAGACACTATACGCACACACACGCACACGCACAAATATAAGCACATTACAGAGAAATCGCACACACGTGCACACACACACAAGAAAATACTGCACACAGAAGCACATGCACACACACACATAAACACACACACATAAACACAGACACACAGAGACACCACATACACACACACACATATCACAACAGACACAGATAAGGTGTCCTGAAAATGTTTCCAGTCTGCAAGTCAGGCTTATGTGTCCTAATACTTCTTGATTTCAAATGTCTTGACATGGACCTGTGCCGAAAGTGACATATCATACTGTGTCATGAAACAGATATTGTTCTGGAACCTAGAGTGGCCAAGAAAGACAAAATCTTGTTATGGATCATTCTGAGATTGTGATCTGCCTGCTCCAAACTAAGTAGAAAATCTCTCCAAAATAAAACCGGCTTCGTGGCATCTGTCAACAAAGCTATATTACTGTTCGGATCCAGATGGTTGCCTAGGTAAAAGTAAGGTGCCTGTGAATCACAGATGGATGTAATTGAAGACAAGGGGAGCAAAGAACAGCTCTTTGTATCATATATTATGATTCAGAATGAAAGAATGAAAGAAAGGAAGAAAGGAAGGAAGAAAGAAAGAAAGAGAGAGAAAGAAAGAAAAAAGAGAAGAAAAGAAAGAAAGAAAGAAAGAAAGAGAGAGAAAGAAAGAAAAAAGAGAAGAAAAGAAAGAAAGAAAGAAAGAAAGAAAGAAAGAAAGAAAGAAAGAAAGAAAGAAAGAAAGAGGTCTCTGAATTACTAGAGCCAGGTTCTTCACAAGCCACACCCTCATTTACTTCATCAGCTAGGAAACCACCCCAACATTGAAAAGGGAAAGAATATTGAGCCTAAATATACCAGAACTCTCCTGAGGGGAACAGCAGTTGCTGCAGCAAATACTTTTCTATCAAGCGTCACAGACCTTTCAGTTCAGTTTATAACATAACACCATCAAGCCTCACTCACTAAGAAAAAAAAATGCCTCTACAATCAGGATTTTCATCTTAAAAAAATAACAGCCATTACCTTTTTAATGAAAAAACAATAGGTTCCATTATTATGATAATTCCTGTAGGCCTTGTTTTTCTCCTGTGCTGTTTATGAGTATTTTTTTTTACTAACCTCAGCTCTGCCCTGGGAATCTATTCTATTATTCTGTCCTGCCTGCCATAAAGAATTTAGGTTCACATAAACATGGCATGTATGTCAAATCACACTAGAGATTAGATTTAATGTCAGCTGTTATGAACTTGAGTACATGTTCATGTGAAGATTTTGGGGTAGATAAAGATTTTGGGTAGATGAATTTGAGGAAATGTTTGTACAAAGATTTTTGGGTAGATTTTAATATGCCTTACTTAGTTTACCTGAAAATTTAACTTTGTAAATATTTAGGTTTTCCCTTTTATTAAATACAACCATATTCATTTTCCTAATAAAAATAAAGCAAACCCAATAATAAGACCTCATGATAATTTTTCTTTCTTTGTAAGAATAATACTTATACAACAGTAGATTTTTTAGTTAAACTGATTTTCCCACTCTTCTAATTTTTATTTTCCAAAAGAATTTACAGTAATCAAAATTTATAATAAAAGAATTTTTATAGACTTTTTTCATTAACAGAAATTTTTTCTTTGCCTCAAACAGTTAATAATATATTGAGCAGTGAAACAATCTTATATAAGCAAATTTTGTTATTTAGAAAAGTTCATAGGAAACAAAAATAAAGTAGTCAACGAACTTTGCCTTGGGTTTCTGTAAACTTGAGTCTCCATCTGCTGTGTCACTTGAGGACATTATGTTCAGTTAAATCCATTTGTGCTTATAAAGAAATGAGTGCTAATACCTGCCTCATGGAATGATTGATAATCGAACATTCCTACTGTGTCTTGTTTATGTTGTTCTAATTAGCTCAAAGACAACACACGGTTGCGAGGTTTGATGACACTAAAACCACTTACTGTATGGATTTGTTTGCTTTGTTTAGAACTTTCTGTTTACATTTTTAGTTCTCAACATGTCATTTTCTTTCACCTTATGACTTAGTATTTAAAAATATTGGGAGGGGGAGTTGATGGGGGAGGGGGAGGGAAATGGGAGGTGGTGGGAAAAATGCAGAAATCTCTAATAAATAAATTAATTAATTAAAAAATATTTGTATTTATTCTCTGATATTTTCGTACATGATTATAATATTTTGATCATATGCAACCCACTCTTCCTAACTTCCTCTGTCCCTTCCCAATTTCATGTCCTCTCTCTCTCTGTGTCTAAGTATGTGTGTGTCTGTGTGTCTGTGTCTAAGTCCCCAAGTTTAATTTACTTGTACTCAAGTACAATATAAAGATTTGTCCCTCAAATTGGTTTAATAAAATGCTGATTGCTCTGTAGCCAGGCAAGGAGTAAAGCAGGGTGACCAAACTAAGGATACTGGGTTGAAGGCAGAGTCAGGAAACAGAAGGGCAGAGTCATGAGAGATGCCAGCAGAAGCAGGGGAAACAGGATGTGTAGAAAATGAAGCAACAATCCATGAGCCACATAGCAGAGGGTAGTTAACAATATGGGTTAATTTTAAGTGTAAGAGTTAGCTGGTAATAAGCCTGAGCCATCGGCCTAGCCTTTGTAATTAATATTAAGCCTTTGAGTGATTCTTTGAAAGCAGCTGCAGGACAGGAAAACTCCACCTACACTAATTGTAATGTCTGTGTGTGCACAGGTGTAGAACAGTCCACTGGAGGAAGAACAACCTACCAAGGATCAAATTCCTGAAAAACAAAGCAAAAAATTGAATCTTCCTACCCCTGGAGTCTTCAACTACCAATGGCTTCATAAACCACTCTGATCCATGCCGGACTTTTGAGTGACCTGATCTAGCATTGGCTGTGGGCAGGCAAACATAGAGGCTATGAGTTAGTGAGCAACAGCCCCATTCATGTCCAGAGACACCCAGCAGTCCTCCACAACCTCTTGCTCTTACAATCTTTCTCACCCTTTCTCTTTCTGAATGTTCCCTGAGCCTCTGTGGAGGAGTGTAATAGAGTTGTCGCATTCAGGGCTGAGCATGGGACAGTTGCTCTCTTCTTTGATTAGTTATAAGTCTCTGTTATCAGCCATTAATCAACTAAGAAGCTTTCCTGATGATGAGTGAGAGCTGCACTAATCTACCGGTAGAGGAATGTTTTAGAAGTCAGTTTAAGATGAGTCCCTTGAACAAAATAATAGTATTTAGCTTTCCCTAGGCCTATGACCAGTCTAGCCATGGGTTCTTGAGCATGTTTACAGTATAGGTCTGGATTCTGTCCTGTGGAGTGGTCTTTAAATCCAATCAGAACCTTGTGTGTTATCCCAATTAACATTCATTCCATGATGTCACTAGTGGGTATAGCCTGACAGGTCAGTGTTTTTATATCTTGCAGGTTTCGTGACTGGGTACTACCTCAACTTTTCTTCCCCAGCAGCATGTATGCCCCCTTCTAGTAATATGAAAACAAACCACTAGGGAGGAAGTTTCTAGATCAGTACCAATTTATCTTAAAGTTTGTATATCTAACATATTCCTGACCATAGTCACAAACCAACTGAGTATTCTAGAATATATCTCTCATCTTATATTTTTCTTCTCTCCAAGTCTTGACATCCTCTTCAAAATGTCAGTATGAAGAAAAGGCTCATTCTTTCTTTGACGCCTTCATTGTTCCTTCAATAACCATTATCATAATAAACATTGTGCTTGGCCATGGAGCTATGGTGAGAAATGTAGATAATCATTCAGCCTTCGCAGATCTCATAAAGTGTCTAAGATTGCCTTTAACTAAGTGGCACCTCAAATAATAATAAATTAGGTTAAGATAAATATCAAAGAGAAAAGAACTATGGTATTCCAAGACTAATATAAACCAAACATTTGATGAATCTACTGGTCATTGGGTTTATAGATGAATGGGAATTATCTAGGTTACAGGTACTAGACAGAAAAAAAGGTGAGTATGAAGAAATAGAGAAGTTCTGTGGTAGGGGTAGCAAGACGTTTTTGGGTGCCTGAGAAAACCGGGAATGGGTGGTTTCTATGGCCTGAAAGGGCATAAGGTAGGAAATATCAGAGAGGTATAAAGAAATAAAACTAGACGGAGGTAAAGATTTATCTTTTTGATGGAAATCACCAGAATGTGTTGAAAATGAAGGTAGATGAGATGTTTATATTTGTGTTTTGTAAACCTGTCTGAATTCTAGTTAGAAGATTTTTAAGTCTGCAATCACATTAGGTTCTTGTTAAAATATGGACTCTGATCCAGTAAGTCTGAGAATCTGCATGTCTGATAAACTGCCAAGTGGTAGGACAACTGGAGTTCTACCAAGAACAAGAATGGGGAAAAGAAAGTATGATGGATGAGATGATAAATAAGAAAAAATAAAGGGGAGCAGTTATGCAACAATCCCTATATCCCTACATTCATTTAATAATTGTTACTACTTACTGAGTACCAACTCGGCTTATTAGCCATACTGCAAGTATACTGGCTAAGACAATATCTGGGCTTACATATCCACTTTTAATGAGTATGCCATTTTCTTATAATAAATGTTAGTAGCCATAGTTGTAATGAAGACAATGAACAAGGCCTGATTAAAAAATAACAGTGTGGTTATTTCACGCTCAAGTAAATAATACAGGAATTTTTGAACTTTGAGTGAGCTTTGACTAGAGAGAATTCTAGGGTCTAGGTTGTCTTTGAGATCTTACTGAAAGCATACAAAAAGTCTATAGATATAGAGGTGAAAATAATCATCAAATTTGGCAAGAACACAAACCACATGTACAGAAAGAGATGAACTGACTTCTTCCAATTCATATGCGCAGGGCCTTCAGTGTGTTCGGGTGGAGGAGTCAGGATACACTAGATTCCTGTCGTGGCTGTATGGTTGCAGTTCTTCATCCCTTATGTCAACTGTTGTGAGAAGGTTATGTCTTCTGCCCCTCCACCTCATTACACATACCTGGCTTCATTTTGTAATCCAGTAAAGAAATGTCACATGAAAACAAAAGCAATCCTGAACACAGTAAACTATGTTATTTAGGTACAATTTATCAGTTTTCACTTTGCTATTTTCATTTCAATGTGACTCCACTAGTACGGTTCAGTCAACCAAGACACTTTCACAACTCTTAAATCCTCAACATATGTTCATTTCTCTGCACAATTGATTGTTTTATAGTCTCCCTCTTTCTGGAAATCCTCACGTATATTAATTACTTACACAATGTGTACTTTTCTTCTAATTCTCCAAACATTCTTCATACGCATTTTACTATCTGTGTCCTCTAGAAACCTACACACGTTGATATAACTTTAAATGCTTTTCATTTCTTTTTCTCATTAGACCAAAATACTATTACTCATTGTACATTTCAGCTGGCATTCCCACTATGTATTTGCTTACCTCCATGCTTAAAATCTAAACCAGTCATGGCTGTGTGAGGTTCAGAACTGCATAGTGAACTGGCTACAAGACACTGACATGGTGATCACAGGTGGCTTAGGTCCACATGTGGAAAATTGAGCTCACTTTTCTTTAGGAAATGAATCTCACGCCCTGTGTTATTTTGTTCAGTAAACACTTTCAGCAAAAACCTGAGATGCAGCCTAGATTTGTCTTTCTTGGTCTGATTCTAAAACCAGAGAGAGGTTGGAAATCTATTAATTTTAAATTTCCCACACAGTTACCTCTACTGAAGAACTTGTCTCCTTCTGGGATCACAGAGCTAGACTCAAAATGTCTCTGTGCATCAGACTTTGCCTTTACTTGACTTAATCTTCAAATCTTTAGCAATTTCCTCAACTTCATAATTCAAGGTATTGTATTAATTCCATTTACTTTATGTGGTAGAAAATGCTAGTGCCTTTAATAGTCTCCATGACCGAGAACCTGTATATCCTTACAACTCCCATCTCTCTGAGTATTTTCTTTCATAGATCAGTGCTACTAACTGTCTGGCATTTTTTAATTGGTCTAATTATTTTATAATTATGCATCTTTTGTGCTAAAAGCCAAAATGCCCCTACCTGATATACCCATCCCTGTAGTGATATGGAGCGGCGGGGCTGCATCCCCAGCACCCCAGCAGCCTGGCTAGCTTATGCCCCGAAATAACAACACACAAATTGTATTCATTTAAACACTGCTTGGCCCTTTAGCTCTAGCCCTTACTGGCTAATTCTGATATCCCGATCAACCCATCTCTAATAATCTGTGAGCACCGATCTTACTGGGAAAATTCTAGCCTATGTCCATCCTGGGTCGGAGCTTCATTGTGTGTGCCTCAGAGAGCAGAGCTCTCACGTCCGCCCTGTTGCATGGCATCTCTCTGAGGCGTCTGCTCCTGAGAGGAGAGCTGTCGAGTCTGAGCTCACTTCCTCTTCCTCCCAGCATTCTGTTCTGTTTACTCCTCCCACCTATGTTTTAACCTATGAGGGCCAGCCAAGCAGTTTCTTTATTTTTTTAACCAATGACCTTCCTCCATCACATCCCAAATCATTTCAGAAGAAATGCGCTCGTCATCAACTGTCTCTTTTGTTTGGCTCTGTTTCTTGATTCTTCTGTTTTTTATATCTACTTTATACACAGGGATCTACATCTTTCATGACACGGCCATATGGAATATAGCTCTCTGCACGTGCTAAATTGGAAATTACTTGAGGACAATATTTGTACATCTGTATTTACTAACAAATACCACTTCATAGTGATATACAGCCAGCATACAGTAAAGAATGTGTATAAATAACTTACTTTTTTCTGTTCACACCATCATAAGTGCCACACCTTACTCTATGTTACTCCAAAACTCCTCACCCCAGTTGGCCCCTAATCCTAAATGGTTTGGGCTCTTCCATCATTATCTCTTATACACTTGGTCCACATTCCATCATATTTGTCCTTCTTAACCACCCGTTCCTTTAGTTTTATACTAGCAAACTCCACTGTCTAGATTTAAACCTAAGCAGTTTCACACCTTATCCTTTCTAAACTACAGAGTCCCCCAGTCTCTCAGGAGCCACAGAACATACTTTCTACATCTACTTTGTGCTTCTGTAGCTGTAGAGCCTTTCAGAAAAAGTGTTCTCATTCTTATTCTGGAGGCAAGAATTATATTCCCTGACTTACCCAATTTATTCTGAGTAAAGTAGTTTATTAATTTTCATTAAACTGAATATAATTCACCACATGTAGGCTAGGTGTCATATCATGAAACCACAGCTCTATTTTTTTTAAAAAAAAAAACGTCATTTACTAAGCAATCGCCAAACCTCATGCCATGTTTATAGTATTTTACTAGCAAAATTAAATTGCATGGACAGTGATAGTATCAATTAAGAGAAAGAAGGGGAATTATATTTAAGAAAATCACAGTTTCTTGTGAAATCCTGGTCCCATTTGGCAGTGATTACTTAATATTTTCACTTATAATTACTTATAGATAACAACCATATTTGAAACTAGACATGGTGGTAGGCTTTTGTGAAGCAAAATCAAGAGGATCACAAGTTTGAGGCCAGCCTTGAGCTACTGGGAAAGATTTGGTTTCAAAACAAGCATACAAACAAAAGGTCATACTTCAGGTGGATTAGTTTATTCCATGAGTGCATGGATGTCTGAGTTAATGCTTAGGAGACCCTTTCCAACCTTTCTCCATTCCTGCAAGTCTTTCCCACCTGTCCCCATTTCCCTCACTCGTTTGTGCCAGGAGGTGGGAGGAACAAGGACACAGTGGGAGCATCACTCATGGCTGTAGACGTTGGCATAATTGCAGGCAGTGCGGCGTGCCCTCACTCTCATCTGCTCCTCCAGCTGGTGCAGGTAGCGGATAGCTCTTTTGGCATGGGCGATCTCTGTGGTTGGCTTTAATTGTGTGACTATGAGAATGACCTTCATTTGCCCATAAGGTCCTTCACCTAACTTATGAACTGGAGTAATTTCCCACAAGCCTGGCCAAAGCATCTTTTTCATTCTCAGTGGAAGACTTACCCCCATGTTCCCTTTATGCTTCTGAACAGTCTGTATCCACATTTCAGCTTGCTGAGACACTTTTTAAAAAGAATTATAAAAATATGTCTTCCCCATAGCTTCATGTAAAATAAAAATTTGATCATCATGCTTTATTCAATGAAAGATATTAACTTAAAATGTCAGTATTTCTATGAAAAGAGTAGATTCTAAGACTTCACTTTAGATATATTAACGTATTAAATTGTCAACTTTTGTAATCACTTAAAACCCCTTTATAATCTACTGAACAGTTTTACCAGTTAAACCCTGTATTTAGTCTACCATCTTTTCTACAAGGAGGTTATCAAACATTATTGTCAATATCTTCAGGGAAATCAAATAAATTACTACAAAATACTTCAGTAATGTTAAAAGTATGAAAGTGGAGAAGGAAGGATGGTAGAAATGGAAAGAAGAAACAAGGGAAGAAAATAAGCAGAAAGGAGGAGAAAGAAAAGAATAAGGAGAAAATTGACTGGAGATACTCTCCATCATTCATCTTCTCTCTGCTCTTGGAGCTGAAGACACAACAACTCTCCTGCGTTCAGGAATTAACAGGTTTAGTGACTTGCTCGACAACATATTTTCCACATTAAAAAAAAAGTTATAAGGTCTTTCTTCATAAATAACATCTTGCCTTAAGCAGCAGAGCATTTATGTTTTGATCTGAATCTCCATTCATGCCCTCAGTCCCGCTTCTTCTATGCTATATCTCCAGGTGTCTCATTGTTCTACCAGGACTCTTGGAGATATCTTCTCACTGCGTTCGAGCAGTGGCACTTGTCCCCATGTAAACCAACAGGAAAACAATAACTTTAACAGTCACTCTGCTACAAGCCGTAATTAATGTGGCAAAACAGCAGTGTTTGCCTACCATGGCCTGTACATACATCTTTCACTGCACGTTTTTATCCACAGATATCAACTACTTCAACTTTTATCTCAGAAGCACTGACAGGTTTTCTCAAATCTGCCAGTAACCAAAAAAAAAATCATATTTTCTTGCTCAGAGATGCAGATTTAAGCTGCATCTCTCCTAAAACACCACGAACTGGCATGGAAAAGAAGAGCCTGGTCAGGCTTGTTGGTCCCAAGCTTTCTCTCTCCTTTTCACATCTCCAACCAATTTTTCCAGGCCTTTTGATAGTTTTACTAACTTTTCACAGTCTGGATTCGCATATAATTTTCTTTGTTCTCTTATTTTTCCAGGTTATTTATTAATTATTAGGGAATAAATCAATACCAATAAAGAATTGTCCCTCACCTGTGTCTTCTTTGCATTCTTTCACTGTAGTTGTTTCCTTTAAAATTCAAAATGTCATGAGAGCTTGCCAGATAATTATCATTAATATCAATTTTCAATCACAAGCAGGTGTAAACACAGATATAAAAGATTATATATATATATGTATATATATATATAATTGTTTTCTTTTGCTGCATCTCTTCTTTTGTAGCTCTTTAACATTGTCTAGACTAATTTTTGATCCTCCGGGTACCGTTATGAATAAATAAGTTAAATCAAGAAGCTTCGGCCTTGTCAGTTGAAGACAGTACTCACCTAAAGCACCCCTTGGTATTCCGTTTTGGCAAAAAACTTCCAAGTGGATGATGATTTAATAATCTCTTCCCTGGATTCTGGAGCTGTACAAAGGGACATGTGGAGGAGACCAGAAAACTCATTATTCACTTTGACCTAAAGAATGATCCCTTGAATTCAAACAGTGAAAGGTTAATGGTATAATTCACTTGACTTCTTTGAATTTTAATTAACATTGCAAAACAGATTTCGAATTTCAATAGGAACCTGAGATTTATGTACAGACTATAAGATAAGTCATCAAAGCTAAATGACCTATATGCAATAAAGGAAAACTTGGAAAAAACTCCTTTATTTTTACCTATGAATGCTATTCTATGAACATTTCTGGCATTTCAAATCATATTCAGTTCCTTAACAGAATAATGGGCACACTATTTGTTGGCTAGTCAGATTCTCAGGATGATCCTGATAAGTATATCCCAAACATGCAATGGAAGGAGCTGCGTTTCAAACCCGTTGAGCATCCTTTATATGTTTGTTTGATTTTTCTTTTGCTGGGCCTAATTTCCTCAGATATTAACCAGTGAAGTTAGCAATACTCTCTTTGACAAACTTTTAAGAAATTGAGCAAATTGTATTTTTTCCTTTTATTATCTCTTTGGCAATCACATTTACTTATTATCAAATTCATAATATTTCAATAGGAAATAAATTGTAATGACACCTAACACCCAAAAATATTTCACTTACTCTACGCCAGACTTTATTTAAAGTGTTTTTCACATATTGATTCAATCACTCCTCGTGGAAATCTTAAAATTAGGGACTGTTGTTTCCTTAGTCAAACAGGTAATGAAACTGAATCATATGGAGTCTAAGTAATTAATGTGAGGTTCGAAAGTGGTCAGGGAACCAGAAACAACACATGTGCACAATTTCTTATAAATAAAATCAATTGTCACCTCAATTTACAAATAAATACTTTGAACATTTAATTAGTAAGACATTATGTTAGGTCTTGTGACATGAGGGGCCTGCTCGTTGGGGTTTCTGTCCCACCCGGTACCCCACAGTTGTCAAGTAGCAAAGAAAATCACACAGAGATCACCAAAAGTTATAAAACTGATTGGCCCATTAGTTCAGGCTACTTATTAGCTCTTGTAGGTTATATTAACCCATTGTTCTTATCTTTCTTTCAGTACCCATGTTCCTCAATCTCTCCTCCACTCTTCCATATGCATCAGAGCCAAATGCCTTCCATGGCTCAAGATTGAGGATAAGTCTGTTATTGTTCCTGCTACTGAATATTAATATTGGATATATGAATTTATTCTGGTTTTACCCAAGGGTAGTGATAAATTAGAGTTAACCAACTTTGATGGAAAAATTTATTGCATAATTAGGTTTGCTTTTACTTGTAATTATAAAGCTAAAAATTTTAGCATACTCCTGATTCATAATAGTTACACTGTGACAATGTGAATCTTCTTCCTACAACATACATGTTTTTAAAATATATAGTCCATGTACTATCAGGCAGATGTGTATTATGGTATAAAATACTTCAAATACCATGATACTATTTATTTTTATAGTATTAGTTAGGCTGGCTAGCAAGCAGCCAGACATAGAAACAACTATCAGCAGAAAGGAACTTAAGGAATCTGAGTTCAAAGCTTTAAAGCAGAAAGCAAGAGATTCATGAGTCACCAAGAAAAGACCTATATTCCGAATTGCAAAGAGGGTGGGGGGAGGGGCAGGAGAGAAAGGAAACCATGATTTAGAAGAACAAGAAGACATTCTTACTGTGAAAAAATTAGTAGCTGAACAGGATAGTATCTTTGATTTTATTGTGAACAAGTTCAATGCTAACTTATTTAGAAGAATTAGTTGGCATGTTTTATGCCTATTTTGCTTCTATTATTGACCATCTCAGAAACATAAAAATCCAATTCTTTAACTAAGAATTGTGGTTCCGTGCTCCCCTATCCAACCTTCCTTTATAACGATCCTCCTGTTTCCCCAAGTCCCCCCCTCCTTCCCTTCTACCTTTTCTTTCCCTATCTCCCCTTACCCCCACCCCACCCCCAAAAGCCCAATTTTCTCCCCGGAAATTTTGTCTACTTCCCTTAGCCAAGAGGATAACTATATGTTTTTCTTTGGGTTCACCTTCTTACTTAGCTTCTTTAGGTTCACCTATTGTAGACTCCGTGACCCCTATTTATGGCTAGAAACCAATTATGAGTGAGTACATCCCATGTTCATCTTTTTGGGTCTGGGATACCTCACTCAGGATAGTGTTTTCTAATTCCATCCATTTGCATGCAAAATTCCAGAAGTCATTGTTTTTTAACGCAGCGTAGTACTCTAGTGTGTATATATTCCACACTTTCTTCATCCATTCTTCCATTGAAGGGCATCTAGGTTGTTTCCAGGTTCTGGCTATTACAAATAATACTGCTATGAACATAGTTGAACAAATGCTTTTGTCATATGATAGAGCATCTCTTGGGTATATTCCCAAGAGTGGTATTGCTGGGTCCAGGGGTAGGTTGATCCCAAATTTCCTGAGAAACCGAAACACTGACTTCCACAGTGGTTGCACAAGATTGCATTCCCACCAGCAATGGATGAGGGTACCCCTTCCTCCACAGCCTCTCCAGCAAAGGCTATCCTTGGTGTTTTTGACTTTAGCCATTCTGACAGGTGTAAGATGATATCTCAAAGTTGTTTTGATTTGCATTTCCCTGATCGCTAAGGAGGTTGAGCACGACCTTAAGTGTCTTTTGGCCATGTGAACTTCTTCTGTTGAGAATTCTCTGTTCAGTTCAGTGCCCCATTTTTTAATTGGGTTAATTAGCATTTTAAAGTCTAGTTTCTTGAGTTCTCTATTTATTTTGGAGATCAGACCTTTGTCTGTTGCGGGGTTGGTGAAGATCTCCCAGTCAGTAGGTTGCCTTTGTGTCTTAGTGACAGTGTCCTTTGCTTTACAGAAGCTTCTCAGTTTAAGTAGGTCCCATGTATTCAATGTTGCCCTTAATGTCTGTGCTTCTGGGGTTATACCTAAGAAGCGATCTCCTGTGCCCATCTGTTGTAGGGTACTTCCCACTTTCTATTCCATCAGGTTCAGTGTTTTCGGGCTGATATTGAGGTCTTTAATCCATTTGGACTTGAGTTTTGTGCACGGTGATAGATATGGGTCTATTTTCATTCTTCTACAGGTTGACATCCAGTTGTGCCAGCACCATTTGTTGAAGATGCTTTCTTTCTTAGGGTGGGCAAGAGACTTGACCCTAGAGGGGCTCCCAGGTGCCCAAGCTGAGGTCCCCAGTTAGTTCCTTGGGCAGCTGAGGATAGGGAACCTGAAATGACCCTATCCTAGAGCAATACTGACGAATATCTTGCATATCATCATAGAACCTTCATCTGGTGATGGATGGAGATAGAGACAGAGACCCAAGCTGGAGCACTGGACTGAGCTCCCAAGGTCCCAATGAGGAGCAGAAGGAGGGAGAACATGAGCAAAGAAGTTGGGACCACGAGGGGTGCACCCACCCACTGAGACAGTGGAGCTGATATACTGGGAGCTCACCAAGGCCAGCTGGACTGTTACCGAAAAAGCATGGGATAAAACTGGACTCTCTGAACATGGCGAACAATGAGGGCTGATGAGACGCCAAGGACAATGGCACGGGGTTTTGATCCTACTTAATGTGCTGGCTTGGTGGGAGCCTAGCCAGTTTGGATGTTCACCTTCCTGGATATGGACGGAGGGGGGAGGACCTAGGACTTACCACAGGGCAGGGAACCCTGACTGCTCTTTGGACTGGAGAGGGAGGGGGAGAGGAGTGGGGGGAAGGGGAGAGGGGTGGGAGGAGGAGGAGAAGAGTGGGAGGAGGGGGAGAAGAGTGGGAGGAGGGGGAGGGAAATGGGAGGCTGGGAGGAGGTGGAAATTTGTGGGGTTTTTTTTATTCTCCTTTTATCAATAAAAAAAAGTAAAAAAAAATCCAATTCTTTTTTTCTTACCTTGTCGATTTTTTTTTTTTGACATTTTTCTTTTGGCAAAAAGGAATTTGTTTTCCTCTGTGGTTATTCTAATGAAATAAAAGCCAGGTAATTAAGGTAACTGTCTTAAACATGCTACACTTTGTACCAATATTGTTTTGGTAATATTGAATATATCTCATAAGATCACATAATAATTCCTAGGAGTTTTACTCAAATTTTCCTTTGTCCCTGCTGGGAATATGATCTAGAAAAAAAAATATTTGGTGGTTTTGAATTTTGCTTTTGAAATGTTATAAAATTTAAATCTCGTTATTGGTAAATTAATGCTAAGCTGTGGGGTCACTATCCTTTCCGACTTTCCAAAATTAGCTAAGTTAAAAATTGATATCCTTACTCAACATTAAACTCACCTGGGAAATTGCAGCTGGAATTTTAGGACAAAAGCCCAGCTGGCAGCCACAACTGGCTAAGCTCAGCCAATGTCTCAATGCACCAATTAAAGAGGAGAAAGTCAATTTAATCACTGTGCATTGGGAAGAGGAAGAGAAATAGGGGTCAAATGACCAAAATTGTATTTTTAGAATGCTGACATGAACTTTAGGTTCAAACAGAGGAGCAACTGAAGAAGAGAGTCAAAAGACACACATAATTTAGTGGTCTCTTAGTCAAGGTGACATTTTGGTAATTGTTTCAGATTTGGTTCTTCAAAATGAAGGTCCTTTTTGCTTGAGGGGACAAGTTGGTTCTCAGAAGAGGACAAATTGTGTTCTAGAGTGCTATCTTGACATCATACACAGTTGCTCTACCATAGTGATAAAAGGGGGATGGAGTTCCTGGAATCCAATGCCTATAGGTTTAGAACAATGACTGGAACCTTGGTGGGGTCTGAAATTACTTTGTCTTTCTGCCTTATGTGTTGAAGGGAAGTGAGATTGGTTAGGCAAGTTTGGCTTCACTGCTTCCTGCCTGGCTCTTCAGCTTTTTTCTCCATCAAAGACAATTCATCCAGCTTCCATTTTCATAAAAAAAACATTTTCAGTTATACATAGTTTCTCATTTTCAATTTTATTGTATCTTATCTTCTCCATTTGCAATCCAATAGGGTCAGAGACTCTTGTCCATAATACACATTGATCTATTTCAAGGTCCTAAATCTTAGAGTCTGTCACAGTAGATGTCACAAGTAAGGAACTATAGAATGCTTATGTAACCAGATAAATATTGGCAATCTTATAGGATCACTCATTCTGTGGATCATTGATAATATTTTCTACTTAATTTTATATACAATGTATATTGTTCTGATTATTTCAAAATCCTAGCAACCTCCCAAGCCTTCCATTTTTTTCATGTTGAGGAAGAGATCTTCAGAACACAGTACTGTCTCACGAGGAAGATTACTTTAAATGAACTCTTCATTCCTAAAATTCTTGTCATTCTTTCCACGCAAAAGCAACTTTCCAGCCTATCTGCATACTTACCTTGTAAAATCAATCCTTTTCAGTATATACTCCTCAAAGTCCTGGTCTTCTCATTAATTTTAGAAAGATACTGACAAATCAAAATACTTAATCATCACATTAGATGATTTTTAAATGTTATTTTATGATTAAAGTGATCTGATAATATTCAACAAAATTCCAAAGACTTTGAGAAACCTTTGTGACTTCCAATGCAAGAAATACCACTTGTCTCCCACTTGGCGAAAAGTGCGATTGGTTTGGCTAATTGTTCACAATTTTTCTGGTGGTAATTTAGCAAATAATTGCCAGCACAGGCACTGCTTCCAGCACTTGGGTTAGTCAGTTAAGAAATCAAACCGAGCCCTTACCCCTCCCGGGCTGTTATTTTCTAATTCAGTCACAGTCCCAGCACTTTCCATCTGAGTACCTGTAGGTTTGTTGTTGCTTTTTTCCCCCTCTACTTTTAATCTGATAAACCATTAAAGGCAAGAAGACAGACTTTAAATGATAAATAAATGTGAATGCTGACCTCTGTCTCGGAGATGTTATCCCTTGGGTGAAAAGTTTGCTATCACTACAGATTCAAGAGCTGGATGCTCATTTACTCCCTTACTACCTGTGACACTAAAATATGACTTCATTTTTCTATACATCATTGTTCCAGTAGCTGAAAAACATACTAGAAATTATAGTTCATAGATTTGAATAAAAATCATGGAAAGCACCACTTGCAACATTAGCTATCAAATCCAAGTTGTTACTAAGCTGTATAAAGCATAGATATAAAAAGTTCCCAATATCTCCTATCAGTAAGACCAGTGAACAGAAAAGGTCATCTTTTATCATGAAAAAGTAATTATTAGTGAAGAAATATACCCAACATATAGGCAGCCTTTCTCATTACAGATAATCTTCTAGTCCCTACCCTAGAGCCATTGTTTGATCAACCCCACCCAACTATGGTGTGTAGCCATAAGCCCAGTGTGTCCTCCCTGTTCTCTCTGACTTGCATCTGACTGTTATGGGAAGGACAAGGGAGCTGCTGCTTCTGAATGCCACTCAGTCCTCAGCATATAGTACAGTGCGTGGCATATAACAGGGTCTCCATAAACTACTTATGGATCGCAATGCAATCAGTGATTAATTTATAATTCAGTTCGTGAAATCTATATATATTTATAGCACAAAGCAAGTCATTTTAAAGCTTCTGTTGGAATTAAGAAAGGAGATGAAAACTGCATTTTTTGGGAAATTTATTTAGGAGCAAGAGTAGACCTTCTGTTCTGCCTAAGTTTTTTATTTTCAATAAATTTGTTAGGTCTATAGCAATTTTTGTTGATTTGTTTGCTATCTTGTGCTTTATCTTTCAGGGAATTGCCTCCATTGAAGTTATTGTTTCCAAGAATAACAACGCACGGTCCACATCAACTGACAAAAGTGAAACTGGGTTTCTTAGAGAGAAAAGCCAGGCACTGTGATGAGGGGATGAGAACAGGCTGGAAGACAGAACACAGCTCCCATGATGCTACTCAGTCTGCCCTGTGTGGGAACTTCTGAGACTGGCCTTCCACGATTACATCACTGAGCCCTCAACATTCCCCTGCAATAGATCTTTAGCTCTTGCCACCTTTCACAGAATGGGATTAAAAAAGAAGCTCATTAGATGAAATACAGAACACTCAGAAAGAGGCATGCAGCCCGGAGCGGCTGAGCTGGGTTTCCATCTCTGTAGTTCTCATTCTCAACATAGGAACTTCTCATCCATGTGATGCTCAATGAGCAAACCCATGAAATAATCCAAACCCAAACAATTCATCACACATTTTAAAATTGATTTATCCCTGAATTTGCTAAGAAAAGACCTTTTTCATGATTACAGCATAGTTTCAAGGAGCAGTTTTCTTCTTCAAAGAAGTGAGTGATATTGGAAGGCTGCCATCCTAGTAGTTAGGATGGGACAAATGGCCTTAAAAAGAAAGCATGATTCAGTAATCAGCATTACTTAGAACTCTTGGACATTGAATCAAATAAAACAGCGTCTGCTGGAATGTCTGTTCTCTGTAAATACTTGAGAAATGATTCTATGCTGTCTGCAATATCCTTCGAGCATGTATAGAGCCAAAGAACTGGTATATATAAACAAAGTAAATTTATATGTTCAGCGCTATAACTGACACACTAATAAAAATGCTAGATTAAGTTTAAAGCAGGAAAAGCTTCAAGCTATATATTATTTGTGAGGTGGTGTTAAAAGCATTAGGACACACAGGCTATTTAATTTTATAAAGCCTCTAGTGTTAAGGAGCTCACAATAACTTGCAAAATATAACTGTAAAGCTTAACAGCTTTAAGAATGTAGAGGAGGGATATTGCGCTAGGCTACCCCCATTATCTTGGGGAATAAATTGCAATAAAAGCAGGTGGTGACATTGCTTCTCCACTTGTCTGCACAGCCAGGTGTGAAAAAGGATGGCTCACTCGCACAATCCGCCATGCAATATGACATTCCTGTCAGTATACTATGACTTATTTCTTGCTGAAATGAGGTATTATAGAACAGAGGTTATGTGACGGTTAATAATCATCGACATTCTGGTAGACTTTGGAATCAATTAGGAGACAAACCTCTGGCATGTGTATAAGGGTCTTTCTACAGACAGATATGGTTAGGGGAAGATCCACCCTTAATATGGTAGCACCATCCTACAGCTGGAGTCCTGGGCAAAATAAAAAGCAGAAAGTAAGTTGAATACTAGCATTCTCCTCTCTTTCTTTTCTTCTTGATACCTCAAACCAAGCTGCCCACATCACCTTGCCTTCCCCACTATGTTGAATGAAATTTCTCTCAACCATGAACCAAAAAAACAAAACAAAACAAAACAAAAACCCACCTCTCTCCCCTAAGTTATTTCTGCTCCAATATTTGGTTCAGGAACAAGAAAAGCAACTAATATATATATATATATATATAGCTAAAAGTTTTAGTGACAGTGTTGAGGGGACATTAAATATGTAGAAAAATTACGGGGATTGTGAGAACACTCTTTTTAAAATATTGCTGTTGCCATCTTTGCCGTCACGTTTCTCTTTTCTTGAAACTCTTTTCACATACAACTGGCTATCATCTTTGCTTTGCCCTTCTCAACATTTTGTAAATCAACTGCCTACATTTGTGAAGAATGTCTGTATATATTGATGGTGTATATATTTATTCAACAGCCTGAAGCCCAGGTGGGTTGCTTTTTTATTTGTTGTATTCCAAATTTTAAAACAAAGTAAGGCACACGGATGAATTGTCAGTAATGATGACCTTTATTAATTTCAAATGAAGTAATTTTGTTTCTATAAAAACAAAAGTATGAGTACTTCCCTTGAGCATAGTCCTAACCTCACTTACCAGAACCTTAACTTCTTGCTAGTCAAGATTTAACTTTTAATTAGTCACTTACAGGGATAGCTTCAGGCATCTCTGTACTGATATAAACTGACCTTGTACAGTTTTTAGATATAGTTTCCATGGACAAATAAAAGATTCAAAAAGGAAAAGGAAGTAAAGAAAAGCCTGTCTCAGGGTTCTTGGAGAAGGTCGTTCCACACAGACATAACATGTCTGTTTGCCAATGTAGGTGGCCGAGCTGACTATTTTTAGAATGGTGGTGTCCACCCTTGATTTGTCAGAGAGCTCTGAACAGGGACGATGTCTAGTTAGTGTTTCTGACAGCAGCTCCATCCAGGTTACTGCTTCACAGTGCCCCCTGCCAGCAGCGTGACCACCTCTCTGCCAGCCACAAGCTCACCACAGCTGCCTCCTGGGGCTCCCAGCTGCTGCAAGACAACCCCTGCCAGTCACACCCTGGGGCTCTGCCAGCCTCACTGCAGTCCCAACCTGCCACATGGCTGCCACTGTACCCTGTGTGTTGGTCCCGCTGTCACTTGCAGAAAACATTCAGTGTATTGGCTAAAATTAACTTTTACACAGAACCTCTCTCCCTGGGGCTCAAGGTTTGGGATGTGCTTAAGAGTTCTTTGTTTAGACAGTTTGCATATTTCGTGCAGAAAGATTCCTTGTCTGGAAGGCTAAGATGCTTTCATAACCGGAAGTTTGATTTAAATATGCCGGAGCATTATCTTGAACGCAAACAGCTAAATCTGAGCTTCAGAATCCAGATTCACACAAAGCACATAGACTTTTTCTCCTCATACACAGCAGAAAGCAAGAGAAAAATCAGCGTGAGCGTGGGGTCTCCAACTCTTCACCAAGGACCAACAAATAATCTAAAAGGAAGTAAAAGATGCAGCTTCCAAGTACTAAGATGCCAACAGCAGAGGTAGAATGCCATGCGTGTTTCTAGCAAATACACATGTCATATGCTTATATTTAGAGCAATAATTTAAAGAACTAGAAGAGGGTCTGGCACGATGGATGCTCAGCAGCTAAAAGCCCTTTCTGTGTAAATATGATGACCTGAGCTTGCTCCCTGGAATCCATAATAAATGAGAGAGAACCACATCCTGAAAGATGTCTTTTGACCTCCAGATTCCAGCCCTGCTTGAGTTTCTGTACTGGGACTTCCACTAATGACGAACAGTAATATGGAAGCGTAAGTCAAATAAATCCTTGCCCCCCGCCAAAAAGCTTTGGACATGATATCTTATCAAAGCAATAGTAACCCTAACCAGGGCAGCCATGTTTTAATTGAAGTATTTGCTTACTATTATCTAGTTTTTTGAGTCTTAACATATTGCTAGTTATTAACCGTCTATCAGATGTGCAGTTGGTAGAAGCCTTTTCCCATTCTGTAGGCTGCTACTTTCTCTAAATTAAGATCTGACTGGGTTTTCTTTTTGAGCATCAAATAAATTTGTGTGACCTCAGCTGGGGTCCTATAAATGCCCAAAGAGTTTGGAAAGTTACCAATGGACAACTGGCAGTTTGGAAAATTATCACTTGACTCTACGGTTTGTTCTTTTTAACCTATGTTTACATTAAAGAAAATGAATTTCTTATTTCTGGACTCTGCATGAACTCTGGCTTGCAGCGCACTATGTGCTAGAATCCAGTTGGCAAGCTTCAGGCAAGGGGCTGGAGGTTGAGGAAACACACACACACAGAGACAGACAGACACATGGACCTCCAATCACTGGTACAAAGCCCTCCTTTTATAGCACCATGGAGGCTGAAATACCCAGCAGTCAATGGCCAACAGGTGAAAATCCCATCCTCTGATCCTCTAGGCAAGGCACAGCTTTTAGTAACTTCAATTAGAAGGTGCTAGCAGGGAAGAGCAGCTGAAGGCCAGGACTCCAATTGGTCCCAACACTGGCTCCTGTAAATATTCTGTGGAAGTTATAATTTAGAGATACCAGAGAAAACTCTTGTGCTTAGGCCAGTGGGAGAATCACATTTTCTGCCAAATGTTAGATGGTACAACAGAAATGATGGTTGATATCACCACAAAACCCACAACTCCTACTGCCTTGGATCTTCACAGTGGCTGTTAGGCCTGTCTACCTCCACAGGAGAGAGTGCAACAAGCCCAGCTCAGAGCTGAGCAGCAAATGCTGCTTGCTCTTCCTGACGATCATTTAGAAAGATGAACACCCCAGCTCTACTTCCTCAGTCAGTATTTCCCTGCTTGCTTTTTCTGGGCAGGGCCTCCTCTCCCATTAAGTTCTTGTCCTATATATCCATGGGGGCAGAATAAAGTCACACCCTTGTCACCTCCTTTGCCCCTTCCTGGGTGAACATTGGGAGTGAAACAGTGGTGGAGCGATTGTAACAGACAATTGCTAAAACAGTATCTGTCCTAAATCCAGAGTCTTCATTCAGCTAGCATTCGTTGCACCTGTACATACCCACTACCTACGAACATCTTTTCCTTACTCAGTGTCATTCTTCTCTGAAATATAACAGTTCAGAAAATTCCTCTCTCCCTTTGTGTCCTAAGAAACTTCTGAGTTTCCATTGCTCTTAGAGCAGAAGCCCCAGTTTCGGTCCCTCTATTACCCTTGGACAGATGAAAGAAAAATGATGAAATTCAACATGGTTAGTACATACCAAAAGATTAATTTACATGTGCTGAGATATCTACCAGCACCTGCATTTGAATCTTTACACTTTCATTGAATATCTGTTCTGGCTTTTGTTTTTCTCTGGACTCATGATCTATGAATTGAAATTTAAATTTCTAAAATATTCAAAAAGGTAGTGAAATGACAAAAAGGAACCAAGAATACAAACAAGTAACAGGGACCATGAGACCTGGATAACTAGTCTGCATGTAAGAAGCTGTTAGAATTTGTTGTCAGCCAGGCCAGGCATGGCAGGCAGGATATTCTTTTAATTCTAGCTTTCTAGCAATTTAGAGGCAGATCTTTGTGAGTTCAAGTCTAGCCCAGTGCACATACTGAGTTCCAGGCAAGGTAAGCTAGGCATACATAACAGGAACCTGTCTTGGGGGGAAAAAAAAAAAGATGTGTTACCAATTTCCTTACACGGAATTTAACCTCAATTCAGACAGTTAAAACTTTCAAAAATATTTTTAATTTGAGAAACTACCAACATTTCTAAACAGTGTGACAATTAAGCAAAAATATATGCATGAGATTTAGGGATTCGAATTTTTAAAAGCTGGAGAAAGGTAATAAGGAAAAAGAGAATAAATAAAGTCTCTGAGGGAAAGACTACTACTTCTCAAGACAGGCTAAGCTAAGCCATTTATCCGCAAAGCCTCAGTGTGTTCAGTTTCTGGAAAACAATGGTTCTGTTGTTCTTTTCCTCTCATGCTGCCTTTTATGGAAGAACTCGCCCAGGAAGGCACAGTGTGGAAGGAACATCAGGAAACCAGGAAAGATCCATTTGTTCTGTTTTGTGATCTAGAACAGAGGAAGCGGGCAGCAAATGTTTTTTGTTGGAGTCAAGTGATTTTTCATCACACGTCACACTCTTGTCTTCAGTGCTGCTGAAGGTTCTGTGTTCTGCTCACACAAGCTACTGTACACTCTGGGAAAGCACCACTCCCCGGCACGTTTTATGTTTTTATTATGAGATTACAGCTCAAATCAGCTAATCTCTCAGATTTAAGTTTACTTTTCTTAAATGGTGGAATGTCAAAAAAAATCTGAAATTGAAAACTTGTATGATATGAGAAGTCAATCATACCTACAAAGGCTGGGCCCTACCTGATGATATTTATAGTTTATAAATAAAACTTATAAGAATGTCATCAGATCTATTATGTTGCTGATCTTCAAAAGGACATGTGAAATATTGAGGTTCTCTATTCAAGGTCATTTGATCTGGAAGTTTATAAGAGTTTGGTTCCAGGTGTTTCAACAATATATATAGGGAAATATAAAAAAAATGAAATATGGAGGTTAGAAATACTAATCTCGAGACATTATGCTGTACCTGGATTGCATTTTTGGAAGCAGTTCAAACATTCTGATGTATAAATATATTTGATGACATTTTTAATTTTTTTTCTCAAGAGAAAAATGAGCTTTTTGTTTTAACCCTTGTTGTTCCACTCCATCCACACAGTGTAAGCACCTCTATTCATATTCTTGATATTTAGTTTTAATTCTTACAGGAGATTTTAAAACACAAGACTCTCAGAGATCGCATGCATAAGTGAACTGCACATAAACCAGCCGGATGAAATTGAGCTTCATGTGTGATTTCCGTGTGATTTTAGCTCACATTTGGAATTCATTCGAGGAAGCAGATTTCCATCTACTCAGAGAAGACCTTGAAAGGCATGTAAAAAAAAAAAAAAACCCTCTGTAACAGACTAAATGAACAGCATTTTCTCTGCCCACACCCAGTAAAAGCTAGGAAAGGCCTGAAACCTTACTCTGGTGGAGTAGAGAGGAGCACTCAGACCATGGGGTTTATGAATGATTAATAAGCTTTTGCAGGAGTAATTAAAACCCCTGCTCAACCTGAGGTGAGGGGGAAGAACAATCTCCATGATGACATTCCCTGTCACCTTGCTCCATGGCTGTTGTAGTACCTGATTTGTTTGACTTTGTTTCAAAACTTCATCTCTTTTAATGAAACTTACTTTTAAACTCATTTTTTAACTCTTTATCAAGTAAACTCATAAAACGTTTGGACACTGATCACTGTAATACAACTCAGTTACACAGTTTATTCTGGATGGAAACTGTACTGTGTAGTTAATAGTAAACTGCAGGGGTAGAGCAGCAGCAAGGAAAACCCTACTCTCTGTACATACGACATTGGGTATTTGGTGAAGACTATCCAAGTCAACTCCTTCTCTTAATGTGCTCCACAAGAAGCTCCTGAAGAGTATAGACTTTCTACTGGGGCAGGGCTGGATGGTCTCCATTGGGGAAGAAGCCAAGGAAATGGTCATTGTGCCTCTAAGATTGGAGAATAAAGGGGATACTCAGTGCAAGACGGTGATAGAGAGTCTGCCTTTTACCAGCTAACTCTTTTACATGGCAAACAGCTACCGTTCCCTCTTCAGTCTTTCCATTGGTGGAGTCGTGTGAAGAAGTTTTGTACTCAAAATTGTGTACCACTTTCAAGCCTGGGATTTGTACCTGATCTCTATCCATTTACCATCTGGTCATTGTAAAGGGTCAGACAGAAGACTTAAGGACTGTTTAAGCAGTATAAGAAGGCTGGCCCTATGGGAAATCTTTTCAGGGCAGTAGAGCCTCCTTGAAAACTCTTGCTTAGTCATGGAACATTTACAGTAGCTCACTGAGAGCTTCCCCACCACCCATAAGTATAGATAGATTGCAATTTCTAGTTTCCTTTTGAATTAGTCTGAAATCTTGTTGGTTCAACATGGTGAATGAGGTTTCTTCTCCTACATTTTTTACTAGATGTTTCTTTTTTTTTTAATGTTTTTGTTATTTTTTATTTTTTAATTTATTTATTTATTAAGGATTTCTGCCTCCTCCCTGCCACCGCCTCCCATTTCCCTTCCCCTCCCCCGAACAAGTCCCCCTCCCTCATGTGCTCGAAGAGCAATCAGGGTTCCCTGACCTGTGGGAAGCCCAAGGACCACCCACCTCTATCCAGGTCTCCTAAGGTGAGCATCCAAACTGCCTAGGCTCCCTGGAGGTAGAGGTGGGCGGTTCTTGGGCTTCCCACAGGTCAGGGAACCCTGATTGCTCTTCGAGCACATGAGGGAGGGGGACTTGATCGGGGGAGGGGGAGGGAAATGGGAGGCGGTGGCGGGGAGGAGGCAGAAATCCTTAATAAATAAATAAATTTAAAAAAATACCCACTGCGATTGTTCTTGAGTTCCCATTCTTCCTCATTGTCCGCTATGTTCAGCTAGTCCAAATTTATCCCATGCTTTTTCAGACCCAGGCCAGCTGGCCTTGGTGAGTTCCTGATAGAACATCCCTATTGTCTCAGTGTGTGGGTGCACCCCTCGCGGTCCTGAGTTCCTTGCTCGTGCTTCGTCTCCTTCTGCTCCTGATTTGGACCTTGAGATTATGAGACCTTGATTCTGTTTTCAGGGAGGGATTCTTCATTTTCTACTCTTTTCTATGGTCTCTGACTTAGCCTGCTGAGTCAGTATTTACACCTTTATCCACTTTGGGAAATGCTATCACTTGGTGAGCTCCAGTTTCTTTACTCATATATACATATTGTATTTTTTTTCTTTGGTAAAACGTGTCCCTCCATTTGACACACTTATTTACTTCCAGTCACCTTCCTAAGCCATCGCCACACCCAGAACTTAGCTAGTTCTATTGCTATTTGTGTGCTCCCTGCTCTAGACTCCTTCTCTCATCTTAATGTGGCATCTTGATGCCAGGCGGGACAAGGGGTTTGGAGGCAAAGGTATATTCAATTTGATTTCTCAAATATTGTTGAAAAACTTACCCAAGTAAAAACTCTAATTGGGTTCTCTCTTCCCAAATACTTTTTTTTTCAATCTCATTTTTGCCTTCAGAGACTCATGTGAAGTTCAGAATCAACTGGCTTTACTACCTTAAAAAGAGCTCCAGATAACTCCTATTTCTTTTTACCCCAAATAAAATAGGTCAACTATTTCCGAAGCTCTTCTTTTCCTCACAATTTATCCATTTATAACCAATAGCTAAAAAATAATGTTCTCTTTCCTAAAGCTGTTTTGTGTTTGTGGTATTAATGGCTGTTCTTACCAATCATTTTAAATGACATGTTTACCAGGTTTGACCACAGTAAGATATGGCTCTCTACTGTTGGACTCTTATCCCTGCTCTTTACAGCCCATTGCCCAGCCACCCACCCAATGGCACACTATTTAGGTTTTATTATAGCACTAATTACTTATAGTTTCTATGCTAAATATGCAAGCTAATAGTTATTGTAATAAACAGTTAAGCTTCATGGAGTATCCCATTTAAAGTATCTTTGTTGTTTATGTCCCAGTCTGAGGCATCACACTTGGGTGGGCTGCTTCATGAAATCACATAATCAGAATCCTAGTGTATCTCACCTCATGATTCTGCTATCCTTAGAGTTTAAGAGTCCTCTACTGTATCATATCATCTATCATCTCCATGTGCAGGGTAGGGAAGGGAACACGAACATGAAGTAAGTCAGGCCTAAAGGGTCAGGCCCACTATACTGCCCATCACTCAGAAATATGGCCTCACCTTGATGTAAAAATTGAAACAAAGATCCTAAAGGGTGTAGAGAGAAAGGTAACATAAATATTACCTCCAGGTGGTAACTCTCCCTGACCTCTCTCTCACACACACATATTCAAAAAACGATTTTGAGTGAGCAATTGGCTGTTTCTGCCTTAATAGACCTCAGAGTGCTGTACCACTTAGAACTCAAACCTGCAGCTTTTCCGCCTATGGAGTTTAGACCTACTAATGATGTTCTATACCATGGAAGAACATTTTCTTTCTGAAGTGAAAGAGATGCTGAGGTTTCTTTTCACATAACCACAGCTCTAGTATAGAAGGATACTGTAGAGTTATAATAGGAAACTGGAAACTAGCATTAATTGGGCAGCATTTAGTGCCATAAATTAGCCAGGTGCTGTTTCATTTAACTGTAGCTGCAGCCTTGTAAATTAGGTACTTTTATTGTGTTCCATTTTGACAGGTGAGGAAAGTTTAAGCTCATAAAGCTTTAATTATCTTTTCTCTTGGACTATAGTAAGTCTCAAAGCTAATATGCAAACTGAGACATATCAGATTTCAGAAACCATGTTCTTTTTATTAGAAAAGTAGATTAATTGGAGGTAATATTAGAAATATGAAGACGTTTATGAAATTATTTAAACATTTTTTTGCAAGAAGAAAGGTACGGACCAGGTAATAATTATAAGGAAAGAAAAAATTGATAATGCATTTGGGAAATACACTAAAAGCATAATATATAAGACTTGGGCATCCATGGCATGTATGTTAAAAAGTAAGAATGTCTGTCTATCTTGACTTGGGAGATGCTATAGCATAATCCCATATAGGAATCATGAGTTCAGTCTTGGTTATTTTGGTTTAAATGGCTTTATTCATATTGTGATATATACCAAACAACAGAAAATTTGCTCTGCAAATAAGAACAAGCAAAGTAGGTATCTTTACATGGAGCCATTTCTAGAGATTTCTACACAGCCTCAACTCCCTCCAAGCTGCCCCATCCTTTTTGCCATTAATGCAGATGTCAGCTGTGTGCCTTGCTTCTCTTGAAAACTAATGCAGGACCTGAGTTACATCTCTTGCTCCTGTCATCCAAGACCTTCGCGTGGAGGAAAGTCCTATTTCTTATTATAGATTCCAGATTACTTTGCCTCCCTAATTCCTGAAAGAAAAAGAATAGGCCTGAAATCCCCTATCTTTAGAATGTTCACCGTGAGTCCGGCGTATTCCTGTCATCTACAGATACATTCATTAGTCTTCACTCTATAATACTGTATAATAATAAACCCTCAACCTCATTGTTCACAAACCCACTCATTTATTGGAAGACGGCATTAGTTTAATGAGGTGGAGCTGGGTAGATCTAGCTTAAGTTCAGGCTGCTAATTGCTTTCAGGTCAGTTTCACTACATGTGCGGACCCAGCTGAATGAGTGGCTGCAATATTTACATAAAGCTCTTGTGACAGATGTCAAGAAGACACCCATGAGGATGGCAAAACTTTGTATAACCCTTAAAATCTCCATCCAAAACGAGCTTTCATTTATTTACACATTCCATCATTCAAAGCAAAGTGCAATACATAGATTGACATTTGCTAAACAGGAAGAAGACCCACTCTAATAGATCCTACAGTTTGTGGTGGCTACTTTTGGTTTTCTACTTGACTGCATCTGGACTTAACTAAAACCCAAGTGGCTGGGTACTCCTGGGTACTCCTTCACTGGCATTAGAGCCTACTCCACTGAGATTCTGGCGTGTACTGAAGAACAGCTGAGACATCCAGCCTCTTGGATTAAACAATTGGATTCCTGGACCTTCTGTTAGTAGACAGTCATTTCTGTACTAGCTGGACCACAGCCTTAAGCCATTTTTATAAAGGCCCCTTTCAGATAAATAGATGGATAGATAGATAGATAGATAGATAGATAGATAGATAGATAGATAGATAGATAGATACATAGATAGATACATAGATAGATACATAGATAGATACATAGATGATAGATAGATAGATAGATAGTAGATAGTAGATAGATGATAGATAGATACATAGATAGATAGATAGATAGATAGATAGATAGATAGATACATAGATACATAGATAGATGATAGATAGATAGATAAATAGATAGATAGATAGATACATAGATAGATAGTAGATAGATGATAGATAGATAGAAAGATAGATACATAGATAGATAGTAGATAGATAGATGAAAGATAGATAGATAGATAGATACATAGATAGATAGATAGTAGATAGATAGATGATAGATAGATAGATAGATAGATAGATAGATAGATAGATAGATGATAGATAGATAGATAGTAGATAGATAGAAGATAGATAGATAGATAGATAGATAGATAGATAGATAGATAGATAGATAGATTCTATAAGTTCTATTCCTTGTGGCACTCTCCAAGTTATTTTTTTCTGATGTATAACAGATGGTGAAATAAGCCCTTTAAAAGATTTTTTTAACAGTCTGGCTACCCAGCTGTTCAAACTATTAATTCTATTGAAGATGCTTCATTGCCATGATAAAGCTCTAGACATTTGGACAACAAGAAGCAATGTGAAACTTCACATTCTCTGATGACCTGTCATGTTGTATATTTTTTTCAATTTCTTCCATTTTTTTCTACTACTACTTTCAGTAATAATAATAGGCCCCCAAAATGTCTGCTTTTTAATTCTTGAAACATGACATCAGGAACTGATGGTATAAATGTAATTAAATTACTACTCAGTCAATCTTTAAAACATGGAAATTGGGATGGAGTTGTGTTTCAGGTATAGAACACACCTATCATGCACAAATATGGCCTTGTCTTTAAATTCTGGCCCAGGACATCAAAAATAAGATAATGTGAAAGAAATATAAAATAAATGTAAAGCCCTAAATTATCTAAGTGGAAGCAACAGTGCCTAACTAGAGAAGAAGGGAGCAGAAGAGTCAGAACAAGAGAGATAATGTCTTGATCAAAATGCAGATTAATATTTCTTTTATGAAAACGAGAGGAGCTCTTTATCCAAAGAAATGAGGGGCAGCCTCTGGAAAATAGAAAATTAATAAAAAAAAATGAGGAGATGGCTCTGTCCGGGAAGTGCTGGCTACCCAAGTATGAGGACTTTGCTTTCATCTCTGGCAAAAAGCCCACTAATCCCAGCATTGGGAAAGTGCAGACAGGCAGAGCTGGCAGACTTGCTGGCCAGTCAGTTAAGACAAATCAATGACATCCAGTTTTAGTAAGAAATTCTATGTCAAAATACAAGGCAGTAAGGGATATGGGAAGATAACCAGTGTCAACTTCTGACCTCATATGCATACACATGTCCAAAAACACATATCTGTAGATCTATGAACATGTACACACTGGTATACTGATGTGGGAAGTCCTTCTGTATATATGTTGCTTTTATTGGTTACTAAAGAAGCTATTTTCGGCCAATGGCTTAACAGAATATAGCCAGGCTGGAAGAAATATATATAGAGAGAGCAGGTAGAGTCAGTGAGAAGCCATGGGGCTATCAAAGAGGGAAAGATACAAGCTGTCAGCTGGAACTTTGTGGTAGATCATGAGCCTCTTGGTAAAATATAAAATAATGGAGATGGGTAATTCTAGACGTAAGAGCGAGTTAGCAATATGTTCAAGCTATTGGCCAAACAGTATTGCAAATAATATAGTTTCTGAGTGATTATTTCAGGTCTGGAAGCCAAGAACAAACAAGCAGATTCCTGTTACAGATTGGCACACCAACGTGATCTAAAATGTTTGGAGCTGATGCCCTCTACCCACTTCTGGTCCAGATGCTTTTGTGCTGACTCAGGGCCGGGAGAAAGTAGCTGAGACCATGCCTGGGACTCAGTGCCACCCCCCCCACTCTACCCTCTGCCAGGGCAGGTGGCCAGATCAGGACTGCTAGGAGAGCCCAGGCAGGAGAACATGGCATATTCCTGGCACCATACACAGAGATGTTCCCTGGACGCACAGTGTGCTGCATAGCATATTTAGCTATTACTCACATAAAAAGAGTTTATGTGCTGCATGCTCCTTCTCAGAGTTAATGTGGTGAGTGCGGCTCCTTCCTGGCTGTCCCAGAGCTCACACTAATGGTTCCCCTGCCATTTTGAAAGGCAGAGAGAGGCAGAGCTAGCACCCAGGGCTGCTGCAACCAAGCTGCTTACCATTTGAAAAGATCTCCAGGACGGAAAAGGATTTCATGTACAGGATAAAACAGATTCAGACAGAAAAGGCACAGTGTGTTTAAAAAAAATTTATGTAAACTTGAGAGAGAAGAAAATGAGTAAATGTAATATATTTTATATTTTATATATTGTAAATGTAAATAAAATGTAATATATTTTATATATTGTCAATGTAAATAAAATGTAATATATTTTATATTACAGTAGGTGTAATATAAAAGAGTACAGACAGTCATAGATTAAAGGAGTAAAGATAATAAAATAAATATTAAACTTGTAGAAAAAGTAAAGCGTAAGAAAAATAAGCCACATAAAGATAGAATAATCACAGAGAGTCTAGATTATGTATATTATTTTGTTTTCTTTAAATTATTTGACTGTGAAGGAGTTAAGAATAGAAATATATTTCATTGTATAGGCTGCTAAGATAAACCAACCAACATAAAGATATCTTGACTTCAAAATTTGGGTCTGAGGATTTGTTGCTTTGGAAAAGAGATTCTGCTTTTTTTTTTTCCACAGAAGGTAAGTGCCTTTGGATTAATTCCAGATTTATGTGGTTTTACGGACCAAGACCCTCTGAAATGTTGCCATGAACACCCCGAAAATAGTTCACCCAACAAAAAGCAGGAAGCAGTTTGGAGAGAGCTAAGCCCAAATTCCCTAAATGATTATTTATAAATGTTTGTTTACATTTAAAGTGGGATATGGTGCTGGGCAGTGGTGGCACACACCTTTAATCCCAGCACACAAGAAGCAGGGGCAGGCAGAGTTTCGTGAGTTCTAGGCCAGCCTGATCTACAAGACCTAGTTCCAGGACAGGTTCCAAAGCTACAGAGAAACCCTGTCTTGAAAAACCAAACACACACACACACAAAAGATCAAACTTCTTTTTAAAAAACTACAACTAATACATCTGATAGAAATTTTATGGAATTTGAAAAACTTAGCCTCAAATAAAGAAGTAAATAAAAACAAACACTTAATTATTCTGGAAGATACATAGTAGCAAAGAATTCTAACATTTCAGCCCTGGCTTTGGGAAGAATATTCCATTTATTTTCTACTAAAAAATGTGAGCCACGTTGGCTTTACTAAAATTCCTTTAAAACATTTATTTACTTTTATTTTATGTATATGTATGTTTTGCTTGCATTTATGTCTGTGCATGACATCAGCCAAAAGAGGATGCCAGATCTATGGAACCAGCTTTAGAGAGGGTTGGGAGCCACCATGTGGGTGCTGGGAACAAAACCAAGTAGCAATAATCTTAATCATCATGCCAGCTCCTCAATCCTTCTTACCGATATTTCCAGGTACTTCTACCTTTTTGTTTGATTATTCCTCACAGAATAGTTGGTAAACTAACTCAGAGAAAATAAACACTTCTCTTTTCTGTTCTTTTAATTTTCCTCCCCACAACAAACACCCTGGCTATTTAAATGTATGCTATTTGAATTGACACAATGAATATGTATCCGTCCATGCACTGGAACTTCATGGAGTAAAAGGAAAATTGTCTAGTTGCACAGGCACATGCATAATTTATCAAACCAGCTTCTTTCTCTAGAGGCATGGATTCTTTGTTCTGGATTTTCAATCTCCGGGCTTATATTAGTATTCGCAGTCTTATACTTTGGAATTCTGAAATCTTGGCTCCCTATCTCATGGCAGTGTAGCCCAACTGCAAAAATACCAATTGCTGTACACAGCAGGCTCAGCTGTCTGCTCATACGCAACAGCCTGCCTGGGTCAGTCTTTCTCTTGCCCTTTCCATTTGCCTAACATTTGTTCTCTTCCACCAGCCAACTTGAATAAAACTTATTGCCTAGAAATTGCCAAATGATATTTATATTATGTAGAAAGCAATTAAGTAATGGTTTTACATTGAAAGTGTTTTGTTGGCTTTTCTACAAGCAAACTATACAAGACATTTTGAAGATAATTGTCACAGTTTGAGAGTTGAGAGAGTACTCATTGATAAAAGGGATTGTAATTCCCAGATGTTACAGTGTCATTTCCAGGGTATGTGTTCTTGGTTGGGTGAAGACACACATCAGAAGCACTTTGAAATGAAATGTAATGATTTGATAATCTATTTCATAATAGTTCAAAAAATAAAAACCAGGCAATAAAATAAAAGATAAAGCTATCACTTTTCAAAATAGAATTCATTAATTTAATTAACTCTTATATTGGTGTATATTATTTGAATAATAAAGTAGTCATTGCCAAATAACAGTTACTGGGCCATGATTATGTTCCAGGTGCTCTGATAATTATTTCCTCTGTATTAGATGACTTAATTATATGATAAAATTATTTGCTAGCTTAAAATTATTACTGGATTTCAGGAAAATTAAATAATGCATTTAGTTTTTAGATATAGTAGGTCACTAGTCAACATGAGTGTTTAAAATAACACAAACAAGCAAAAAGTATATATATATATATAAATGATGATAAAAATAACTGAGATAAATAAAGAAAATTTAGCTACTGAGAACTTAAGTGAGCCTTCAAATCAACAGATAATTCAAGGTCTTAAACTGGTGATCACTTGAAAAAAGTTTAAAACCAATAACTTTGGCTGTAGTTTCTTTTTAACATTCTCACCAAGAAGCAAATAAAACCACTTCCAGAAGTCATAGCAGTTTGAATATTTTCTAAATTGCATGGTAAAACTATTCCAAGACCATATGTCGGGAATAATTTTTATTAACTCTATAGGACACAGAGAAAAAGAAAAAAAATCATTTGAACCAGCAATACTCAAAGTTTGTTGTTCATAATGTATCTCTAATTTGAGTACATCTTTGTGTAGAAGCCGGTTCCTTCATCCAGGACTCCTTCCCACTGTGACCTCCTGTGCCACAGTAGCAGTCTCTTACAGGGAACCCACACTGCCATACTGTCATGTAATGTTCATGCGTTTCTGTATGATTCATTTAGAGTTATACATTCAGTGGTCTTCAGAAATTTATGGAAAAGTTATTTCATTGCCCTGAAACTCCACCATGTTCACCTTGCTCATCTTCTTTCCTAACCAACTGCCAAACACTGACTATTTTACTGTCTCCAAAGTTTTTTTGCTTTTCTGGACTCTGTAGTAGGCTGCCTTGTTATGCTGACTTGCTCAAAAATAGGCATTTTTTTTTGTCTTGATAATAGTCTAATTTTAACACAATCCTGGTTTGAAAGCCAGATAGAATACTTTAGTTTTAGTAAATCTTGGATAGAGCTTAGGAAGGTGTGTTCCAGACATTCAGGTACAAAGGTATCTTTAGTAGATGGAGAATCACTGTCTGTCTTAGCAGCAAGGATATGAGGGATGTTTCTAGAAAGCATGTCATGTGGATTAAAGTCTTCTCACTAAAATTAAGTTGATGTATTTTTCACACAAATCACACTTAATTCAGTTTGGATGTATGCATATTCTTCATATCAATAAGCACAGAGACACACCTAGAACTGTGACTCAGGCTCATTACTTTTATCTGAGCTCTCCCTCGAGAACATCAGCATGCACCATCAATCAAGTCATGTTGGCTATTTTCAGACTCCTCATCACGTCATTTTGGGTTTCTCTGGGAACATCAGGGGACTCAAGAGTCCAGAGCTCAGATTCCTTTTTTTAAAAAATTATTTTATTTTATTTTTTTTATTATTATTATTAATTTTTTTTGGTTTTTCAAGACAGGGTTTCTCTGTGGTTTTGGAGCCTTCAGATTCCTTTTTGTATACATCTTATTTACTGAAATGTTGGGAAAAATCAACAGATAAAAGGTATTAAAACACAGATCTAGTTGAATGAATAAATGATATAATATGGATGTAGACTTTACAACTATTGTACAACCTTGCCAACCTCTTGCAAGAAATGGAGGTATTAAAGTCAAAATCATACTCTATGGAAGTATCCTGAAGCTTGGTCCTGTGCTTATCTGTGAATCGCTGCATCTGCTTCTCTTAGTTACTGGATGAAGGTCCTAAGATGACAGTTAGGGTGGTCATTAATCTGACTACAGGGGAAGGTCAGTTCAAGCACCCGCTTCACTATTGTTAGGAGTCTTTTCTGGGGATATCTGGTGATATGGGGTCATCCCCGTGGATTCCTAGGAGTTTCCCTAGCATCAAATTTTCAATCAAATAAAGGGAGGATGGATTGTATGAGCAAAGGGGTCAAGACTATGATGGGAAACCCACAGAGGCACAGAGTTAGTGGGAACTCACTGACTCTGGAAAGACAGCTGGGGAGCCTGCATAGGACCCAATTAGGCCCTCTGAAGGTCGTGACAGTTGTGTGGCTTGGGCAGTCTGTAGGGTCACTCGCAGTGAAACTAGGATTTATCCCTAGTGTTTGAACTGGCTTTTTGGACTTCATTTTCTATGGAGGTATACCTTGCTCAGCTTCATATAGGGGGAGGGCCTTGGTCAGACTTTGTAATGGGAGGTTACCTTTTCTGAAGAGTGGATGGGGGTTTGAGTGGGGGAAAAGTTTGTGGGGGGAGAAGTGGGAGGAAGAGACGGAGGGTGAACTGTGGTTGGAATTTAAAATGGAAAAAAAAAACGTTCAAATAAAAAAAAGGAAGGACGCTGAGTACAGTTGCTTTTGCTGTGGAAATTGCATTTTGTATGCAGAGCAAGATCTCATCCCTTTGTAAAAGAACGCTGAGACAGATATGAGCATAACTCGAGAGCTGCTAAACTTCGTTATTCACTGAATTGAGTCACACTATGGTAAGACGGACATCATCAGATATCAACTTATAGTGTGTGCCTGTACAGTAACAACAGGCAAGCAAGCCCCACAGTCTTAAGCTCTGTAGTATGCCTGCAACTGCATCATAGCAAAAGGAGCCTGCATGTTCTGCCTCCTACATGGCAACTGTCATAAATAAGATAAAAGTTTTACTCGAAATAATAACTTTCATTTTAGAATGTTTTATTTGTATACTTTCTTTCTGCCAAAAATTATATAGTTGGTACTATTTTATATTAAGTCCTTTATTAAATCCTGGTAATAAACGTAATTCATTTTTATATAAGATGTTACCTTTCAATTGCTACAAGTAGAGGAATGAATATTCATCTTGATATATAAAATATTTATGGAATGAGTTGAAATAAGGAAAGAGAGTGACCAGAATGCATTGTTGCCTTCCTTCCTTTGGAAGGCATTAACGCATGCATTAACAGCCCATCCCTACAGGCTTTGATTTCCTTACTCATATTACACTGTAAATCTTTGAACATTATGAACCATCAATCATACCAAGTGTGATGTAATCCTTAATATCTCTGCCCACAAGTTTAAAGGCTGAGAAGATATCAGTGAATCAATGAATCAGGGAATCAGGTTTGGATTATCATGCATTGTCTAGCAATAAAGTGGTACTAAATATGACTGTGGCCAGTTCTAGAATAGTGCATGATAGGGGCTGCCATCCTACAAGATACTTGTGTGACATAACAAGTCATCACACCAAATGAGAAAATGACATATTGCAATATGAAATATTAATGGATGATTCTGGTTGAAACAATTACCAGAAAGTGAGAGAGAGGGGGGGGAGAGAGAGAGAGAGAGAGAGAGAGAGAGAGAGAGAGAGAGAGAGCGCAAACAGTGAGATTGCACATATAGATGAGCCTGCCAATCAAAGTGGAACTCACACGGTGGGAGAGAATGAACTCCCTCTAGAAAGTTAGTTGTCTTCTGAGACACATGTGTGTGGGTACACACATGATGAAAGAATGCAGAGTCCCCTTAATATGATAGGCTACATTCAGAGTTAACAGGACACCAAAATACTGTAAATAAAAATCAGTTATGAAAAGTTTTTAAATGGTCATAGAAGAAAGAAATTCCAGTATATCTGTCTTCTGGTAAATGGCATGCTATTAGACTCAGTCTGATTATTTCAACTTAGCATCTGGGAGCTGATCAAAAGAGTCACCAAGAATCTGGATATTGGTAATGGTACAATATATCAAGAAAATTAAATGACTATAGAGTGTGAGCTTTGACAGGTGCCTTCTGGTCTACCTTCCCTCTCAAGTATAACCATTAAATTTGGGGGAATATTTGTAGCAAAACTGCAAACATACCTATTTTTCCAATATTAGACCTCAAGAGATTATTTCCAGTTTGTATTTTTTATATTAGCTTTCTAGTTTGGCTAGAAAATACTTGAGTGCGTAGTGTTGTGAAGATCAGACACTAAACCTGAAATTGTCAATTTTCTAGGACACTGTCATTATAATTATTATTTTTGTTGATAATTATGAACCACAAACTCTTGATATGTCCTGAACTATCAACAATCAACTAGTTATAGTATTATAATGAAGTCGAACTTGTTTATATGATTCATACTTTTCTAAAATATATGATCCACATACTTTAATATCTTCATATCTAAAGCTTATTTCAAGAAGAATTTAGGTTATTGACCCTTTATGGAGGTGAAATTAGACAGCTCTTCAAGCGTCTGCAAAACTTTTATATTATGATTCCTCTCAAACACTATTGGTAAGCCTCTATCCTCTTGGTGTTCAGGATGACTTAACCCCAGCTTGTTCAGCTCCGATTTGTGTACTGATTCCCAAGATAGTGAACAAAAATATAAAACCTAAAATCATCTTTGAAACCATCTAATGTCCTCCATTTGCTCTTGTCTTTAGTAACCCACAGTCCAGTTGTTTTGTTTTCCAATTTTATGTACTGTTTAGTGCTATGAAGTGCACAGTAATGATTCATAAAGCTGTGGATTGATCAATGAGTCCTTGAACAAGTCAATAAAGAAATGCACTTTATCTTCTAAACACACTCCAATGTAAACAACCAAGCAATTCTTACTTTCCCACTGTCTTACATTCTTATTTTTCTTTAAATCTTTCACAAGGTACTGTGCATTTTCTTAAAGTTAGCACATTATCATTTAAAATACTCATTTATGATCATTAATTAAAAGGAAAACAACAAGATATCCTGAGTAAATTGGGAGCATGGCAACCATGGAAGAATGCAGAAGGGGATAGGGAGGGAGGGGAGCAGAAAAAAATAGCTCAATAAAAAACAATTTAAAAACACAAATGAACAATGTTCCACATCACTAACCACTAGGTGATGCAAAAATAGTAATAAAATCTTGAATTTAATAAAATCCAAAGCACTGTTTGAAGAGGAAAAAGTAGAACAAACACAAAAATTGTACATATTTCTGTATAAGAAAAGAAGAATTTAGAGTTTAGCTAGGGGTATTAGGGATTTTGTTCTCAGTTTTATATTTGTCTCTCTCCTTTACTCTCTTTTTTTTTCTCCTTTTTGTTTGCCTGCGGGTTTTTTGTCTTGTTTTGTTTTTATTGGCTTTGGGTAGAGGGCATTCTGGCACTAGTAAGTGTAGTCTTCATACCAGCTTGATAGGTACCCAACATGAGTTAGGTCTGTGCTCTGCAGTTAAAATCTCTCATCAAACAGACAAGGAGAAATCGGGCTTCATGAGTAAGCGTGCTTACTGAGCATGAGGAGTTCCAGAATTCATCTAAATAGTTGAGCGTGTCTGTGAAAATGCCTGAAACTTGGAGATAAGAGGACTTGTAGGCAACTGGCTACCAATCTAGCTATAAGGTAGGTCAGTGAAAGATCTCGTCTAAAGGGAATAAGGGAGGTCTGGTAGACCTGGATATACAACTGGTCTCCATGTGTGCATGGGTATGCACACCCTCACATATGTCACATATATGAGCATATACTTCACACATATTCCTCCCTGTGTGAGTGCAACACACACACACATACACACACACACACATACACACACTCACACACACACACACACACACACACACACACACAGAGAGAGAGAGAGAGAGAGAGAGAGAGAGAGAGAGCGCTCATACAATTCCCCTTCCTTTTCCCTTTTTTTCCCCAGTTGTTTTCAATATAATTTCTGATCTCTAGTCAGAACTCTGTTGGAACAAGATTCCACTCAGCCCTGCAGGACAGAATCTTCATTGTATATAAAAATGATTGCCTTCAGTCCTGATTGTCCTGAGAATTCATGACTTTTAAGAACTATTCATATGGTATTCATTTATATATGTCCTCATTTCCCAGTATTTCTTGACCTCTTTTGTAAAATTATTATAACAGATATAATATGTAGCTTTAGGAAAATCAACTCAACATTGGTTCAACCTGAACCTATTAAATAATGTGGGAAAATCTACAATAACTGGCTGTCTTCAATAACAGTTTCATTTTGATGCCACAAATATTACCATGTGTAGATAAATGGCATTTTCAACAATGACTGCTACCTGATGAACAAGGAAACAAGAAGTTTACACCTTTCGAAGAGAGGGACAATAATAGAAAACTTCCCATGCACCCCAGAACCTCTGTGGAAAACTGGAAGGCTGTTTGGAAGAGACACTATAGGGATATGAATTTCAATGGCTTAAAACTGAACCAGTTCCTCGATGTGGAAGTTTACTCGGGAATATTGTGATGGGCTCATATTTCTCTAAAAGGAATAAACAAGGTTTAATTGCCATCGTCACTGGTCACCAGGGCTGTACAACAAAAAAAAATTGCTGGCATTCCTACCTTGCAGGAAAAGGACTTGACATTTTACTGAGTAACTCCAAATGCAAAGCTTTGCCTGAAACAACCCAGTTGTGATATCATTGTCTATGGCGGGAGGGGGGCTTAAATATTTTTGTGATGTCTTTCTTTTAGGAACTCAGAATAGTGTTGGTTCAAAAATGAATGTATTTGAAGTCATTTAAAAAATTACCTGATCTCTTTGAATAACCTTCAAAACTGCATCTGGACCAGGCCTGGGTCAGTGCACAATTGAAGGTGGTTAATTTTTAAAAGGATAATAATTTAATTTTAAAAGACACACAGTTACTCACCTTGTGTGCAACAACCTGTTTGTTGATCTTGGAGGCGGCTGGCAGGAAGCTACGCAATGATTTCTAAAGCTGCAAACGGAGGTATATAGCATATCATAATATATTTATTAAGAACTAATGCAAACCACATTGAGTTATAGGAAGGAAAATGTATTCCCCAGTGCTTAGAATTTAGTGAACATGGAGAATTTGAATGAGATTATTTAGTGAGGACGAATTTCCATGCCTATCTACACAAACAAATAAATCACTGCCTATACCCTGTGAATGTTTTCAAACAGTCTGTGTTTAATGACATGGGTCATATTTATAACTGAATTTATATTCATGCCTTTTCTGTTTTACTTTTCAAACGTGTAACTCATATTAAGACCATACATACAAAATATATATTCAACATAAAACCCTGGGTACCAAAGTCTCTTGTCCTTGAATTGTTCTACTATTTCAGGATATTAGCAGTTGCCCCTCACAATGGTTACAGTGTGTCTGTGTCAAAGGATGATGCTGTGGAAGAGGATCTTTGAAACTGTCTTGGCTCAATTACAATAAAAACGGTGGTGGAGTAAGTAGAAAAAGTTCTATTGATAAATAACTATTGTTATTGCTCCTAGTCCAGGACTTTCTACTAATTAAAATACTAAAGAGATTCAGAACCAAACTAAAACCCAAACCAAACCAAACATCAAATCATGCAAGCACTTAACTTTTCTCAGAATAAGAGCTACCTTGTGAAAGAGTGAGGTTTTCAGAAGTTCCCACAAGATCAGTATACTTAGTAGGCAATTGTAATAAAATTTTAAGGAGAACAAAATGAAGAAGACAGACACTTAGACTTGGGGTCAAAAGATCTGAGTGTCGATCAGTGTACGGGACACTTATCCATAAATAAATATCAATGGTGTTCAAAGCCTGTGACTACCTTAGCAGGAAGAAAAGTCCAAAACAAGACGCATACGCTGGTTTTAAACATAAGATGTTTTATAGATAAAGAAAGTAACCACATTAGAGTGAAAGAGACCATAATGTAGTAAAGGGTTCTGCAATCATAATCATCCTTTAAAAGACAATTGCAAATGGGTTAAGGAAACCCTTCACGCTGTACATGAAAACAAACTCTTATGCATAAAAACAAAGAATTGAAAAGTGGGACAGCACAAAAATAATCTACAGCTGCATGTCAACTGTCTCGAGGGGACAGAGGTGACTCTGGAAGTATGAAGATAAAGAGAGAGCTGGTGATGGAACAGAGGCATGAACCTTAGAGGGGTGTGATAGGATGGGAGCTACAGTCGCTAAAGCACTAGTTTGCACAGATGCTGAAAACACACACGTCAAAACAAGAGAACGCACTCGGATCATTATATATTAAAGGTATAAGCCTCAAAGAAAACAGGATACAAATTTCTTTTAGCCAAAGTTACCAAAAGAGTTTAATTCCTAATAAAATAGGCAAATACATACTAGCACTATTGGAAGCAAAAGTTTTATTCAAGTATATTTTAAATCACTTGACAATACTTATAAAGAGTAAGTCATAAGATATTTGTATCCATTAATCAGTTAAATCTCAACTCTATAGCCCTGCCCTAATGAAATTTGCAAATACTGCCGAGTCATTAAACATCAAGGTGTCTCTGAAAGCATTCTCCCAATATCAAGCAATAGGAAGAAAATGTATGACAGAAATTAAGTCAAACTAAACCTGGTATACATAGCAGCTTAGTAGAGACTTTGGTATTACATTTATTTTTTAATTTGTACATGATTAAAAATATATAAGTAACATAATTCATTTATATTAAATCATATATAATAACTAATGCAATTTAAATTATATTTGTAATTCACCTAAAATTTTGACCTTACATTTCAAATATTTCACTGTACATACAGTATGATTAATACAATGGTGTTTATCTAGTTCAAAAAAATCCCACATTTTCTTTTTTTGGCCAAGAGAATACAATATTTTACATTCTCACCTTCCCTTGTATTGTCTGTCACTTTGCAGGATGAACTCAGCATAGCAAAGTAGAAGCTAAACATTTAATTTAATCAACACAGAAACATTCATGTAGGCAAATGACACTATGAAAAAAAAGCTTGTACTTAAACATAGAGTAATTAGACTAACTTGATAATTATTAAAACTCCAGCCAAAATACTCTTTCTGCTTCGAAATGTGTCCACAGGACTAAGTGACTTCATTTGTTAAAAATATAAAGAATTTTATTCTTTGCAGTGTTGTAATATAAAAAGATTTTATCTTATCTGTTTTCTGGTCAAGCAGCTTTATATAAATCATATATGTATTGGGGACTTAGACCAAGATAATTCCCTGCCATAAATTGTATGAAAATGTATTGTGGAATAATCTTTTTGTATACTGTGAAGATGTTAATCTCATATTGGTTTAATAAAGAGCTGAACGACCAATAGGTAAGCAGGATTTCCAGGCACAGAGAATGCTGGGAAGAAGAAGGGAGGAGTTGCAAAGAGTTGCCAGCCAGATGGAGAGGAACTAGCATGGGCTTTACAAAGTAAAGATAAAAGAGCCATGTAAAATAACATAGATGAAAAGATATGGATTCTTTTAAGTAGTAAGAGATAGTCAGTAACAAGCCTACGCTATCAGTTGACTTTTCATAATTAATAAGTTTCTGTGTGGCTATTTGGGAGCTGGCAGGTGGGATGAAATAGTCCGACTATAGAAATGGTTACTTTATAATTCAAGTAAGAAAATGTGGATACCGGTGCATTGTAGAAGACTGGAAATGTTTACTCAGGTATACCAACTAAATCAAAGTCACTAGAAAGATCTTAGAAGAACAGAGTGTTGCCCTTTTGCCCAGATTTGAAGTACAGCTAAGCATGGGAATAGAAGCAAGTTATTTAAAATTTGTTCTCAACAGTTTCTCATGATAAATTGTCTACACACTTTGTAAATGATGCTTCTGCCACTTTTTTAATTTTCAATTTATTCTTAACCATTTGAAGGTATTTTTGATGAAGAAAGTAAATTTCCTAAATTTCCCTTTCAGGAAGTTAGCACTTCACAAAACTTTGGTACATATGTGTAACTAGCTAAACCTGTAATTCACCACTAGATGGCACCAAAGGTTTGTTTACCATACCGTAGGCACTGCACTCCTGTCATATAAACCTTTGCTTTCTTTCTCAACTTAATCAAGAAGAGACAACCTTAATAAAAAACATTCTTAACAGTGTCTGACTCCGCAGTGTTTCACTCGTATGTTTTTATGTGTAACAGTCTTTAAAAAGCGAAAGATTTATACCGTCTGAAGAGTTTTTAAATGATACAAAATAACTCAAATACATACATTATCCCTTCAGAATTTTTGAGACAAAGCTGACAAATGGTACAGCCTTCAGAATTATTTCATATATAATGATAGTGTGCATATATATATATATGATTTCAATGAAGCTGTTTATAAGATAATCACAACGTAGCCTCTTTTACCCATGGGGCACTTCGCTGCTGAAGGTAACTACAACACTATTTACAGTTGGACCTGCTTGCATCATAATGAACACCACTGTGAGCTGTAAGATGCAGAAGTTTAATTTTTCATTTAATTGACTTGAGTTATCAAGGCATAAAATTTAATTAGGTTTATTCTCACAAAAATAATAATGAGATAATTTGCTACATAAAGTTTTATGTCGGAATTCCTTTTAAGAGCAAATTCCATGCAATCTGCATGTTGAAATCTTCACTGAATCTCTCGCTTTGATTAGTATGACTCAGAGGGAGTCTACCTGACTGACAGACTTTCAACTGAAGATCAGAGAAGGGAAGTTAACAATAGAATTAAAGTAATGAGTATATTCTCTTAACTAGATGCCCATCTTCATAATGTACTATTTCACAGTTCAGTTAGTAATTAATATTTCCCTGTAGTGTGCTCTGGAGAGTCTGTTTTCAAGTGGTCCTTTTTGTTTTGTTTTATTTTACAGAGCGCGTTTGGTCCCTTTTAAACACTCACTGATTATACTTGGATCTCTAGGGCCTGAATGAGTTAATCTTACAGCTTTCCCAATCTAAAGGTAATCTTTTTACTTTAGAAAGTACATATTCTTTCTAAATATGTACTTTCTAAAGTAAATAGGAGGCTGGGAGGAGGAGGAAATTTTTTTTCAATAAAAATAAAAAAAATCATAAAAAAAGAAAGTACATATTTTCTATGACCAGATAGACCATTTAAAATCACATACTCAATCACCAGTTCAACACTTCCAAGTAAAAGACAAGGAGCATGCTTCCAGATTGTCGTATATATAATGTCCACTTGAAATTATGTCATTTCTGGTTTGGTTACACTGATAATTTGCTTTGGTGCCATTGATCAGAGAGGAATAGCAAGGTTTACTTGATTCATTACACATTTTCAGGCATAGATTGTGACACACAGATGCCTTGTATGTCTTTGTTGAAGACATTAATAAATTCATAAATGATCCATGGCCATTATCTAATGGACATTTATACATTAATCGCCAATTCAGTAAATTCAGAAGCCATGGGTAATATTAACAACTATAATATGCTGACAGTGTGTCCTAGTCTGCTGTAATAAAGACCATGACCAAAAGCAATTTGAGAACCAGGTGTTGGTGGTGCATGCCTTTAATCCCAGCACTTGGGAGGCAGAGTCAGATGAATCTTCGTGAGCCCAAGGCCAGCCTGGTCAAAGAGCTAGTTCCAAAACAATCAGGACTATTACACAGAAACACCCTCTTTCAAAATAAAAAAAAAGCAATTTGGGAAAGAAATTGTTCATTTCATCTTTCATATTACAGTCCATCATGAAGGAAATTCAAAGCAGGATCTCAAAAAGAGACCTGGAGGAAGGAACTGGAGCAGAGTCATTGGATGTGTGCTGCTTACTGGCTTCTACCCTTTGGGTCGCTCAGTTTGCCTCTGTTACAACCCTGAACCACCTGGCCAAAGGTGAAACCACTGACAATGGGCAGGATCTTTCTATCAATCATTAGTCAAGAATATGCCCCATAGATTTGTATACAGACCAACTCAAAGGTGGCATTATCTCAGGTGAGATTTCTTTTCTCAGGTGACTCTAGCTTGTGACCATTAAAATAAAAAGCTAACCAGTATGCAATACTTTCTTTCTGCAAGTCACATTTACAAAGAGGTGGAGATTGTTATCACCAATGCATGCATGGAGAAAATTGGGTAATTGTAGAAACTGTCATAGTAGCCTAACATAAAGACAGGGAAAGGCCAATTATTATAAATAAGAAACCCTTCTTTGAAACCTTAGTATGATATGTCTTATTCCTTAAAACTCAGTGTTTTATAGTACTCAAGTCTATGTTGGCCAGATTTAACGTTTAAAGGTTGTTAGCATTAAGGCAGGCATAATTTACTTACAACAAAAAGAAGAAGGGATTAACATTTTGTTCTCATCGCCTAATGGAAATAATCCATCTCAGCATTTCGTTTGTTTTGGTTTGCTGCAACAGTACTTATTTAGTAAGGATCACATGTCAAGCAGGGGCCTGGTCACTAGGGACTCAAGCTTCCTGTGTTCTGCTCTCAGGATGGCTGCACTCTCAGAAGGAGGAAGGAGAATGAAACAAATGAAAAGAAATGCACAATAAGTATATTTGACGGTTAGTCATCGAAAGTGTTAAGCAGAAATTAAGAGAGATCAAATGGATAACCTCTGGGTAAGGCTGATTTAAAATGAGTGATCAAGAAAGACCTCCCTGGGCAAAAATAACTTCTCCTTGCAGAAGATTTAAGGACATTCACAACAAGATCTGAAAGAGTCACTCCAAGTGTAGCGAAGAGTAGTGCAAAGGTCCCTACTATGGAGATGAACTTAGCGCATTAGTAAAAGAAAATAAAGGAAGGAAGGAAGGAAGGAAGGAAGGAAGGAAGGAAGGAAGGAAGGAAGGAAGGAAGGAGAAAGAACTTAGTGCATTAGTAAAAGAAAATAAAGAAAGGAAGGAAGGAAGGAAGAAGAAAGAATTTAGTGCAATAGTAAAAGAAAAGATAAAAGGGAAATAAAAGTCCAATTCATGAGTGTTTTACCTCTCTATTGCTCGCAATGCAGCATTTTTAGAGAGCTTGTACCTATCCCCAGGCCTTGTATTATATTACTTCTTCTTCTTCTCCAAGTTCTTTGAACCTTAGAAGCAGAAGTATAAATGTTTTGTTTGGTGGTGAACACTAACCATCTCAGAACCGTGTGTGACCATGCAGTTCACTGAGAGACTTCTCTGGATAAAGATAAAAATGGCACAAGATCGAGCCCATGAACAGCTAGACACAGACTGAAAGGAGCCTAAAACCTTGCTTATCACTATTTAGTACTGATTGGGCAGGCATTGCCTTTGATTTTGGACCCACTTGACTCCACCAGATTCCAATGAACAACCCCAATCGAATGGCCACGCAGGTGGCCCTGGGCAAACTAAATAGATCACTAAATAAAACTACATTTGACCAATCTTGAGGAAGGACAGGTAAGAAGGAGAGGGGCTAATGAGGTGGGAGAGAGTCTTTAAATGTATGAGTTTGCCAAAGAACAAACTTAAAAGGAAATCTAGTTGGGTTGATGCTTGCCAAACCAAGAGAAAAAAAGGACTAGAAAGTCAAGCATGTTAACAGGCAGCAAGAGACAGAGGTGTGGGAAGCCAGACAGTGTTGGCAAGAAAGGGGATCATAAGTTACATGATTTATTTTTCTCTCTTATTATTATTATTATTGGTTTAAAAAGAAAACAAACTATCTTTTTTAATCTTACATACCAATCCCAGTTCCCACGCCCTCCCTTTCTCCCATTCCTTCCACATATCCCTCCACCCTACTCCTCATCCACTCCTCAGAGAGGGTAAGGCACATTGCTTTGGGGAAGGTCCAAGGCTCTCTCTACTATATCTAGGTTGAGTAAGGTATCCATTCAAGGAGAATAGGTTCCCCAAAAGAATAGGTTGTACAAAAGTACAAATAGTAAGGAAAAATCCTGGTGCCACTGCCAGTGGCCCCACAGTCTGCCCTAACTGTCACCCACATTCAGAGGGACTAGTTTGAACCTATGCTGTTTCCTTTCCTGTCTGGCTGGAGTTGGTGAGTTCCCATTAGCTCAGGTAGACTGTTTCAGTGGGTATCTCCACCATGGTCTTGGCCTGTTTGCTCATATTCTCATTCCTGCCACTCTTCAACTGAATTTTGGAAGCTCAGTCCAGTGTTCCAATGTGGGTCTCTGCCTCTGTTTCTGTCAGTTGCTGGATGAAGGTTCTATTTTGATAATTAAGATATTTATCAGTCTGACTACAGGGCAAGGGAAGTTTGGTCACTCTCTCCTTTATTTCTCAATATTCCAAATAAGCCAATTAAAAAAATACAGTACACAACTAAACAGAGGATTCTCAATAGAAATTAAGAAACAGAAATGTTTTAAGAAAGAGGAAAGTGTGTCAAATATGTCAAAAAGATAATATTGGTTGGTCCATGAAGGGGACAGGGGACAAAATGGAGATTATTGGGATCTTGGAAAAATAATTTCAAGAGAAAGATGAGGGTAGAAGATCCGTATACAAGTATGTAAAGAATACGGGTAGGTTACTGAAAAGTCTTGCCACAAAAGAAAATAAACAAATTTATCAGAGAGAAATATGACATTAAATTTCTCTTAATATAAGGGCTATCAAGAATGTCTTAATACACAGGAAATTATATAGTTATAAATCATTACATGTGGAAGATAATGAGTTGTCACAGTAGTAAAACTTAAAAAACAAGGCTCAGACCACACAAATAGAGAAATGGACTTGGTGAATGTGGAGACATCACATGCATAGAAGGAAGCTAGTATAGCCTCAAAAGTGTTGCAGGTTCAATAGTGAGACTCTAAGAAAGATCAAGACCACTTAGTGTGTGTGTGCGCGCACACATGCGTGTGGGTTTTAATAGGTACATGTGAATTCATATGCATATGAATCTATATTTGTGCTGATAGAGACCAGAAATCAGTGTCTATCGTCCTCTTCAGTTCTTCTCCACCTCAATTTTTTGAGACAAGGTCTCTCATTGAAGTGAAGCTCACCAATTCAGGTAGACCAGCTCGCCAGGGAGCTCTGGAATCACTGTTCTCTGACCCATCACTAACACTAATTGGATTGCACATATGCACTGAACTTGCATCCTCATGCTTGTGTGTAAAACACATTGCCAACTGAACCATCTTCCCAGTCCCTCATTTCTCTCTTACTAAAGAAGTAAATCTATAGTAATCATCTGAATCAAACCAAATGAGTAATGAAAAGAATGCAACCCTACCAAGAAGGCTAGTGTGTAAGTCGCAACTGAGAGTCCATTTAAGGTAGAAGTTCTGAAGTGTAGTGGAAGTATATGAATAGCTACTTATTTTATTGCCAAATGACTCAATGTATTTTTTCTATTTAAATTTACTGTAATTCTAGGAAATGATTACTAAGAAAAAAAACTTGTTTGCTATTATCCTGCAGTTCTCTTCATTTGTACAGTTTATCCTATAAAGTGAAAGCAATAAGCACGTGAACTGAAGTCCTTAGTGCCCAAGATCTAGAGGCATAAAAATCAAAGTCCATTGAAGGTCGGAGGAAAAATTGCCTACTTATGAGTTCCTGGTGAATTCTACACTATACAGAAACCCATGTTCAACATGTCAGTATTAACTCATCAATCCTAACAAACCTTCAGATGTGGAAACATTGATGAAGGAATATCCATTGGCTGATTTTTACAGGCATGTATGCGGTGATTATTTTGAGTTGCAAATTGGGGTAAAATTACGTATTTGTATAGATTTATGTTTTATAAATAGCATCTTTACTGACCTACAGTTCACATCCATATGTACACATGAATATGTAGGTGTATATATACTACTGTGTGTATAGTATTTAGAATGTGTGTGAAAATGAGTATAGTAAACCAGTGTACTCAAGCTTTAATATGCAATATCCATGTATCATTGGGAAGCCAAGAGGAAAGGCAACTGAGGACTGGAGAGTCTAAAAAAATGACGTTATCATTAAAGGACCAAGATTGCTAGGAACACAGGAAAGAAGCAGAGCCACTCCCTCTCTTCTCCCAAACCTCCTTGGAAGGAAATCGCTTAATTGGATAATAAATCCTCCAGCTTCTGTTGAAAGCTGGTCCTGTGCCACTGCACATTAATGAACCAGACCAACTCATTCCAGATGGCAGCGACTCAAAGCCCATGAGGAAGAAAGGAAAGCACACAAGCACCGAGAGCAAGAGAAAGCTAGCCAGGGATTCTCCTTTGAGTTGAGGTGAGCAACGTGTAACATAAATCTATATTTTCTCATCACACACAAATTTAGGCTTATTCATATACTCAGTTATCATCACCTATCCTAACATATGCTGACATGGAATTAGTAACACAATAAAAGAAACGAAATGCTTCCTTTTGTCACTCAGCTAATGAATTTATGTGTATTTTTTTATGTCTCACATCTATTATATGTGCTAGAAATGCAGATAAAAAAGTCAATAACACAGGTCACTAGTCGAGAAGTGAATACACAATGAACCCACGATGAATAGCCATGAGCACAGCAGGGGACATAAAAGACTGAGTAGTCTTTCTCTGAAAGCTGTGAGTCCAAGGAGGACTTCAGCTTAGGAAAGGAGGAAGGAGCAGCATGAGAGGAATGAAGGGAAGATCCAGTGCAGTGAGATTTCCAGAAAGGAGAAACTCAAAGCTTTCCCTTGTCACTGAAGAGCACACTGTGTATGAGAATTTGCAAATAGTTGTTTCTAGTTTAGGGAAAGGTTCCATAAGAGGAAAGGGGGTTGAGGATGTAGTCAAGCACCACAGAATAAATCTGTGCACTAGACCAAGCTTGTACCCCCTGTAAAGAAGCAACTACATAAAGACTGAATAAGATGAGACAGAATGGTAACAGTGTTTAGACAAATAAATCTGTAAGTGCAAAGAAAACAGATTGTAAGTGAGACATTCAATTTCCCCTCCAAGAAGGGAGGGAGCAGATAGCAAGTGAAAAGTGAACAATTAGAGGGTTTTCATTTGCTATACAGTGGTGGCTACTCAAGCAAAAGTAAAAACTCAAGTGAGAAAGTCCAAAACAGAGTGGAAGGCAAGGACTGACAGTCGGTTATCCTCTGACATCTACATGCACCTCTGGCACATGAGCAGATGTGCACGCACACACACACACACACACACACACACACACACACACAGAGAGAGAGAGAGACAGAGAGACAGAGAGACAGAGAGAGAGAGAGAGACAGAGAGAGAGAGAGAGAGAGAGAGAGAGAGAGAGAGAGAGCGAGAGCTAAGAGACAATGCTACAGAGATGAAAGTGTTAGGGAAATCAATATGAAGAAGTGTTTTCCAGCATTGTGGAGACTGTAGAGTATTTCCTGGTTTTGTGGAGTGTTTAGTGGCAGCCATTTGTTTTCCTATCACATTTCAAATTCTCCTTTATCTGAAAGTGAATCCCATTTATCCATTTATCCATTTCAGCCCCAGAGGTCCTGGTCGGTATTTCATAATCCCTTCTGGATTCAAGTTATCAAGATATTTGCACAACAAGTCTCTTTACCAACTAAACCATCTTGATAGTCTTTTGATTTTTAAGGCAGTCTTTCTCTTCCGTCCAGGTGGACTTGGCTCTATCTTCCTACATGAGTTTTCTAAGTGCTGAGATTGCAGGAGGCATGAGCCTTCATCATGCCCTCCTTATGTTGCTGTTCGTCTTAAACCTGGTAGCAGTCGATATTCCCAGGTATTTTCTTATGAACATGTTAAGTGAAAAGAAAGGTTTATTAAATTGTGTCTGGGGTCTGGGAATATATTTGTAGAGTATTTGTTAAGCATAGAGGAGACCCTTTTTGGTCTCCAGAAACATAAAGAACCTGTAGCATTGGAACTTACCTGTGATCCCAGGACTTAGGAAGGGAAGGCAGGGGGTGAGGATTCAAGGTTCTTTTCAGCTACAGAACTAGTTTGAGGTCAGCCAGGCTATATGAGATGTTAAAGAAATTGCTTTTGCTGAATCCTTTTATCACCAAAGCTTACACTTGCATATTTTCAAATCGAAAAATGAAAACTTCTCATCTTTTTTTTCCCACTAAGAAGCTGTATTGTAATACTATTTTGCAGTTTTCTGAAACCCAGCGGAAGTAAACATGAGTACTGCACTTCTGTTGATCCCGTGTAGAGTGAATGAAAGGTAGTTAAGTGAGCTCAGATGGCCAGCAATTCAAAAACCTTGGTAGCAACAGTCTTTAAACATTACACGACATATGACCAGGCACGAGATACAGGCACCTTAAATGGGCCACATGGGGAAAGTACTGAAGAGACAATACAAGGGAGACTGAGCTGCACAGTGAAAAACCAAAGCCAAAAGATATGCTGAAATGCATGAGAGTGCAGGCCTTTGCTTCAGAAGGGTGGCCACTTCCTCATCACCATGCCTTCTCCAGTCAGACCAAACAAGCTGCAGGTTACAGTATCTAACACTTTTCCATAACTCAGTGCCGTTGACTGTAGGGCATGCTATTCCTAGATCACCTCCACCCATTTTCACCTTGGTTCCCATTATTTCCCCATGATTCACCTGGAACAATCCCCATACGGAAACCCCCTTTGCTTTCTCTCTGTTTCAACAGCACACTTCTATACTCATATTACAACAACTACTCCATTGATTACTGAGACTGCCTATTTGCTGGGATTGTCCTCTTGAAGCCAGGGGCCATAGTTCCTCATCCTCACACCCCTAGTATCACATACAGTGCCTGGCACTTTAGAAACACAGAAAACAATGTTTGCTTGTGTTTTAATAAAGGCTGTACTTATAGCAGTGAGACCAAATGGATAACAATACTGACAAAGGAATATTATTTGGGAGTGTCATAAATTAAGAAATAAAGTTTGATTATCTGTGATCTAAAAATAAATGTTACAGATGACATCCAGTTTAAGAGCTTTAGCCATATTAGTATGTTTAAAATGGAAACAAAATAAATAGGGATCACTGTTTTGTTTTTAGTGTTGTACTTTGCAAAGACTATATTGCAATACTATTTTCTCCCCCAACTGCCTTCTCTTATTTCTTCTTTCACATCTGTGGACTCTTCTTTTTCCTAACTAGCACTTGTGGTGTAAAATTTAAAACATATTAAAAGATAGGTGGTAGAAACGAAAGAAAGGAAAGTAAATATCTCGGATGAAAGTTACCTGAAGAATCAGATCTTAGGAACTTATCTGTCTTCAAATAAATAAAGCTGATGAACATGTCAAAACTTACAATGTAAATAAAGAATGTTTCATTAAAATTTTTGTATAATATTAAGAAAAAATAGAAAACCATAAAACACAATGGTTTAATATTAAAACACCGTAAGAACACAATGTTAAAGACATCTACTGATGCAAAGGATCAGTCAGACTAGAATAAAAAGAGGACACAAATTCTTGTCAAGGAAGATGGACAACAAAAGCCAGCATGTTAGATGGCCTTAGTATGTCTGTGAAATAGAAAGGCTCACTTAACAAAGGCAAAATGCTGTTTTAAAGGGTACAAATATGCAGGTTGATATTCAAACTTAAGTTGAAATACACAAAGGTTTTCATTGCCATACATCTTCAAATATATTTCTATGGTTCTGATACCAATGAAAATGGATATTTAATATGCAATAAAATCTAAGATATTCTGAGGAATCCCAGAACTTGAGCAATAAGAGGTATCCCATGCTGATCACACCCAGATGTACTTCTGGTGTGAACTAGCAGGAGCAATTAGATTGGCTGCTAAGGAAATTCAAGAACAGGAACAAAAGTAACAGTCAGAGATGAAGACTATACTTATCTGTGGGTTTAAGGACAAATACTTATAGATTGTTGTTAAAGGATTACGTTAGGCAATGGATTAGTGGTTGCAGATTCTCCTGCAGGTTAGCTAGGCTTCAGAACTAGCTTTCCTTCTTGTTGAGCAGGACTTACGTACAATTAGAGAAATTTTGTTTACCGATAAGGTATACATGCTACGACTGCACCCTGAGGGTTACTGTGCCATGTTGGTTGCTAATGTGTTTTATAGATACCATAGCTGAGTAGGACTGTTGGCTACATCTTTCCTTTGCAACAGATGGAGACCACTATAGCAAATCACAACCAATAAAAACGCAGATTTGTGGAGCCCAGTCCAAGTGGAATCATCTAGAAATCACACCTGTACCTAAGGCTTCGGGAGCATTGCAGCAGAGACGGAGACATTGCAAGACTCGGAGGACCAAGGATTTTGTTATGAGATTCTGTCTCCTGGTAATATCAGAAAATACACACATAAAATCTCACCAACATGCCAGGCGGTAGTGATGGTGCAACCCTTTATTCCCAGCACCCAGGCGGCAGATTTCTGAGTTTGAGGCCAGACTGGTCTACAGAGTGAATTTCAGGAAAGGCTCCAAAACTACACAGGGAAACCCTGTCTTGAAAAAACAGGAGAAAAAAATGAAACAAAACTCATCAACATGACTTAATAAGGATTTCATCAATGGATATGTCAAAGTGGATGGGGAAAAACCCAGGAGGTATCAATCCTACACAAAGAACTATGTGTAACTGAGAAAATCTGGGAGGAGAAGAAGTGGTCTTTCCCAGGCAAGAGCATGCCAATTGGTTTTTCAGTGGCAAATGGTCACGCAAATGGTCATTCCTAGAAACACGCATATAAGCATCATTATACAGGTTGCATTTAGGAACACACACACACATGTACATATATGAATGCAATGACAATTAGTGAAATAAAAGGCCATGAATTTGAGGGTGAAATGCTATAATTACATAACAATCTCAAAAATGTTAAAAAATGATCTGATATGAATAAAAATCAAAAGATATGCAAATGGTAGTGTCAGCAAGAGGGCTCAATGGGTAAAAGTGCTTGTTATCAAGACTGACACCTTAAGTTCAATCCCTGGGACCCACATGGTAGAAGGGAAAGACTTACTTTGGCAAATTGTCCTGACGTCTACATGCACATTGTGGAACTCAGGCATGCAAGTGCATGCACATACACAAAATAATAAATGCATTTTTTTAAAAAAAGATGCTCAGATGTCATAGGCAGCATAGAACAAGTGTCAGTCAAGAACTAGCTACCTAGTTTTTAATTGTTTTGATATTACCTGGTCTCCTTTGTACTTCCTATAGCATTTGGGGAATGACTAAATATAGTGAAACTTCGAAGTATAAAACTTATAGAGTTATGTAAGAAGAAAACTGGGTATCTGTTTTATAGAAATAAAGCAATATGAATTAGATGACATTTTTACTGAGTTTTTAAAGTGCTGTTTGAAATTGAACTTTTCCCTCCTGCTCTTTCTCGACCTCATTTGTAGCCAGTGACATGAAAACAGTAGACACATTGGGCTTGAATCTGAAAGCTGGCACTTGACATAAAACAAACTTTTATATAACCAAATGCTTAATACACTTATTTAAAAATTAAACTTAATTTTTTTTTATTTTCATGAATTTGCGTGTCATCCTTGCATAGGGGCCATGCTGTATCGTTCCAATTTTAGTATATGTGCTGCCGAAGCGAGCACCAAACTTAAAAATTTATTAAATTGTTACTTCCCTCAGTCTTAAGTCACTGACAGCTAGAATATAATCCTTAGTCCATTATTGCATTCACAAACATGTGTGGTCTCTACCTGACCCTGTTGAAGCGTGTTAACTCCTTTCTCAGAGATCACATTCACTTACACTGACAATTTTATCTTTAAAACCCCCATTATGCAACAGGACCCATACACCTAGAGATGTGTTTATTTGCTGAATCCCTTCAGGCTCTTTGGATTCCATATTCACCTTTAAAAAGGAATTTGATGTGTCCGATTTTCCATCTTCACTACAGTGGAAAAAGGAACGTGATGTGTACTGACAGTGGATCTGAAATCCCATTAATACTGCTTCACTCCCAGACTCTTCTTGCCTTTCCTATCCATCCCTTTCTATTCATCTTTACACACAAGTTCACCCTCCTGAAATACAAGGTTTGGGTAAGTCTTGAACGCCTGCCTTTTATCTAGGCTTTTCGAGGGCTCTCCTGACTGCTGGCTGCGTGTCCAGCACCTTCTGTTAACACTGGAGATGTGAGTGAGGCTAGGGGAGGGTTACAGAATCGGAACTGAATACAGTTCATAGTACAGGATTCTCTTATAGAAGCACGATGAACATGTAAGGATGGCCTCACTGGAGTAAGGTCTTGACTTGTACATGATATTAATGTCACCATCTTAACTGATGCACGTGGCCTGACTGTTTAGAGATCATGGAGCTATGCCCTGTGCTACATTAAAAGGGTCCCATGGATCCCTGCTGGAAAGGTCACCCTCCTCCCAGTGCCCACAGGACTATTCCCTCCCTCTATTCATGGGATGTTAGAACACGGGTGAAGTTTAAATAGGGGAGCAGGCATTTTGTAAAAAATGGGCATTTGCTCAATCCAGTCTGTATTTTTGAATGTTTTAGTTTCTAGCTGTCTTATCACGTTCTCTTAAAAGCATCATTTAAAATGTGCGCACACAATCTGTGCACTCTACACTTGGGACTGCCAGTGAGTTATGAAATTTTTAGCTTCTGTAAGTGGCAAACTAAGACAGAAAACATAACTCCCAGAGGCAGGAAAATAGGAGCTAACAGAATGGGAAGATTGGGCACTGTCAATCAACAGCACAGGATCTGAGCCAGAGCCCCTCAAAAAACTCAGAACTGGTTTCTAAAACAGCACAAACTGTCGGTTTCATTCCCTTGGATTCCTGAAATTTGCTGAGGACTCAAAATAAATTATTTCCTTCCATTAATTTTCTATAAATCAGTAGGGGGAGTAGGTCTCGTTATAACTCAAATTCACAGTTAAGAAAATATTATTTATAACCAAATCTACATGTAGGTCAAACTCTAATTTAAAAATGTTTTAATTGTAGAATAACTAGGAAGATGGAATGGCATGAAATAATGCAAAGAAGGTGGTGCATTAATTCTGTGACTCTTTAACACTATCTCTTCAATAATTGTTAAAAAATATTCTAGGTTTACCTGATCTAATGGGAACTCACCAATTGCATCCAGACAGGGAAGGAACCAGCATACGACCAAAGTAGACCTTTTGAATGTGGGTGACAGCTGTACAGCTGGGGCAGACAGCATGGCCACAGGAAGGGGCACCAGACTGCTTTTGGAAGCCATTCTCTTTGGATGGCTACTGTGCTCAGCCTAGATATAGTGGGAAGGGCCTTGATCCTTCCTTGGAGTAATATGCCTTGCCCTTGGGGGGGAGGGTTGGATCGGAGAAGGGAGTAGGAACTGGGATTGGTATGTGAAATGAAAAAAGATGTTGTTTTTTTTAAAAAAAATAAAATCAAAAAATTAAAAATATTCTAGGAAGAGCTCCAAACGTTTCCAAAATTTGTTAGTTCTTCTCCACCTTTCCTAATTTAAAAGCTGCTGAGATGGATTTGTCACTCATGAAAAAGCAAACTCATTTATTGTTTGAATTCAGAAAATGTAACTAACTAATAATTGAACTTACATACCAACCAGCAATAAATGTTATAAGTATTTTACTTCTTTGGACACACACTATGTAACTTTTCCTGGAGAAATATAAATAAATGTCCATCCACCAATCATCATCACAGGACACTGATGTCTAACTTTGCCAATTAATGAGTTTGTTGTGGTTACTAACAAAATCACAGTGTCCTGAAGGCAGTACCCCAAACCCACCCTAGCATGGTTTGACAGCCCACAAATCTCCATTTCCTATACAGCTTGCAGACAGCTTTGCAGATGCATCTCTTTTCCCCAGCAAATATTGCTTATATACTTGGGGGAGGCATCTTGTGAGCCTTGTAACTTTCAGGAGCTTTCTGAGTCCTGCATGTTTCATTTACGCCCTGAGTCGCATAAGCCTTTTTCTAACTGTTCATACTGTTCTCCCTGCATTTGTATGCTCAATCTTTTGAGCTACTCAGAAGACAGAATCACACTTAAGGTCATGCTCAACTTCCTTAGCGATCAGGGAAATGCAAATCAAAACAACTTTAAGATACCATCTTACACCTGTCAGAATGGCTAAAATCAAAAACACCAATGATAGCCTTTGCTGGAGAGGTTGTGGAGAAAGGGGTACACTCATCCATTGCTGGTGGGAATGCAAACTTGTGCAACCACTTTGGAAAGCAGTGTTTCGGTTTCTCAGGAAATTCGGGATCAACCTACCCCTGGATCCAGCAATACCACTCTTGGGAATATACCCAAGAGAGGCCCTATCATACAACAAAAGTATATGCTCTACGATGTTCATAGCAGCATTGTTTGTGATAGCCAGAACCTGGAAACAACCTAGATGACCTTCAATGGAAGAATGGATGAAGAAAGTGTGGAATTTATACATATTAGAGTACTACTCAGCAATAAAAAACAAGGACTTCTTGAATTTTGCATGCAAACGGATGGAAATAGAAAACACTATCCTGAGTGAGGTAAGCCAGACCCAAAAAGAGCAACATGGGATGTACTCACTCATATTTGGTTTCTAGCCATAAACCAAGGACATTGAGCCTATAATTAGTGATACTAGAGAAGCTAAATAAGGAGAACCCAAAGAAAAACATATAGGCATCCTCCTGAATATTAACCTAGCAGGTGATGAAAGGAGACAGAGACCCACATTAGAGCACCGGACTGAAATCTCAAGGTCCAAATCAGGAGCAGAAGGAGAGAGAGCATGAGCAAGGAACTCTGGACCGCAAGGGGTGCACCCACACACTGAGACAATGGGGATGTTCTATCGGGAACTCACCAAGGCCAGCTGGCCTGGGTCTGGAAAAGCCTGGGATAAAACCGGACTCTCTGAACATAGCGGACAATGAGGACTAATGAGAACTCAAGAACAATGGCAATGGGTTTCTGATCCTACTGCATGCACTGGCTTTGTGGGAGCCTAGGCAGTTTGGATGCTCAACTTACTAGACCTGGATGGAGGTGGGGGTTCCTTGGACCTCCCACAGGACAGGGAACCCTGATTGCTTTTCGGGCTGGGGGGGGACTTAATTGGGGGAGGGGGAGGGAAATGGGAGGCGGTGGCGGTGAAGAGACAGAAATCTTTAATAAATAAATAAATTTAAAAAAAATAAATAAAGAAAAAAGAAAAAAAAAGAAGACAGAATCACAATTAGATGCAGAAGTGATGGTTCCTAACACTGCTTGTCTTGAGGGATGCCACTCAGAGGAACCTCAGGATAAATCATTGTTGACTTGAATGTTACTTGCATTTTATTTACCAATGTCTTTAAGTCCAAATGTTCCCATTTTGGGCTAAAAGCAAGGAACTGAATGTTCTTTTAGATAAAATTTCTGAGAAAAACTGAAGCATAATTTTCAAGAAACTATAGAATGCATGTTTCAAATAGGTTAGAGACTATATTGCACACACTCGGCATTCTATGCTCCTAACAGCATAATAGTTCCTGCAACTAAAAGATTTCTATTTGCCTAAAAAATGTCAATAACAAAACTCTTCTTGGTTGCTGGAATTTTTAAAATTTATTTTTCTTTTAAACAGAAATCTTATCCTAATATTGGTACTAAGGAATCGTGGTTCGACAGAGCACTCATTTGAAACTGGGTAACACTGATTCAGTGAAACCTAAGTCAATTCTGCTCATTGCAATGGAGAATTATCACTTACACAAAATAGGATCTGAAAAGTAAAAAAAAAAATGATTGTAGAAGTAGGAATATAATGCAAATCAATGGAAAATTCTGTATTGGTTCACAAATAAAATCCTCTGTGATATTAGAAGTGCTCTAATTCATAAGATAATATATTATGGACTTATATTAACATACTTTTATTTAAAATTATAGTAGAATTTTGCATGTAGTTGTGATTCATCATTTTGAACAGGGATTATACTCTAAGAACTCCTGTTGTATTATACCATTAGATTTTCAGACAACAATGTGAATTCTTTCACAGTAGATATCTGAATCATACCAAAGAAAGGGTGGGATAAAACTATCATGTGCCTTTTAATTTGCATAATTAAAAAAATTACCCACATTGTGCTACCATCTATGAGTAAATTCCTAAATTCATTCCACAAACACCCAAGCAGCTGGAAACCCAGAACAGTTTGGAGTTTTCAGCTAAATAATGGTTGGAAGGTTTGACTGTGTGAAATTCAATAACTTCTTACTAAAATATGTCAAAAAATTTATCTGTCTACCAAAAATATGAGCAACATATTTACACACAACACACTTCTTTAATAGCTTCCTAAGGTGGTCTTCTCGAAAGCTGAATAAGAAATTCTCTAAGGCATATTTTGAGGAGGTTTCAGCCACAGAATTCCTGTAATTTCCTACTTTAACTTCTAAGATTTGAAAGTTTTCTCCTTCATATGATTATTGATGATGGCAAACATTGTCAAATGTGTCATTTACAAACTTGAATTAATTTCAGCATAAAGAATAAAAAATGAATTAGTTAATACTTTCAATAAAACAAATTGCTAAATTATTACTCCAGGTTACTTTTCAGCCTACTTTGGTTCTTCTTTGAGAAGAGAGGGTGGGGTGAGGAGTTCTGGAGAGCAAATCTTCATCATGAGTCATATGCCAGTCTCAAGGCGCTACCTTCTCAACCCTTTTATTTCTGTGGAATAGTTCAATTTTCTTAGTAACTGAGGATTTAGTGAGAGGCTGAGATTTGAGAGAGGTGTCTAGTTTATTTCAAGTTAATTAATAGTGTTGTTCCAACTAAAACATGAGCTCTTTCCAGTCTGGGTTATCAAAATACTTGCCTTCTGCTATTGGTAAGACACTACAAAGTTACTGACTTAGAAGGGGGAAAAACAATTGTCATTTGATGAAACTAGCTACAGAGCACTTGCTGTCACAGACTTCTTTAAAAGTAAGTGAACAAACACCTTTTTGAAAAATTTACTTCATGAGAGAAGTTGGCCTAAATATAGATAATTTTAAGTCAGCCTGTTTACTAAAACTGGCTAATAGGCTTCCTGGGAGTCTAAGGTAGGGGTTGTGTAGAGGAGAACAACATCAACAACAATAATAAAAGACAAAATAAAAAAGAAATGATAATTAAGAATTGTACTTAACATTCTTAATTCTGGGATATAATTTAAAGATTAATGTTGATGTACTTGAAATAATAAGTCCCTGCATTTAATTTTTATTAAATATATTTTCACATTTAATACATTTTTTCACACCCATATACACATACAAAAGTAGGGAGGCCTTAGAAACATGTTTATATCTAAATATACCTATATATAATACTGTGAAACAAAATCTGAATAAAAATTTTATTCCAACAACATTGCTCTATTTTCAATTTTGTTTATTGTTTAAGTCTTTTTTTTGAAATCACAGTGGAAATTAACTTAGGCTTATTCATCCAGTTAGTGCCTATTGTCCACTTCATCAAATGCCAACACGTAGAATCAACTCATTCATACACTCTATTTCCTGTGACCATCCCACCATTCATTGCCTGTCTTTTTTTCCTTTTAACGGCAATACTGTGATAAGATTGTGAAAAGGTGGAACTAACAGGTTTATTTATATATATATACCATATCTTCAAGTATCCAGAAAGCAGTACATTTTCTGCATTGTGCATTAGAAAACTACTGATGATATTACTTCTAAGTGTATGAGAGTGGCTCCTGGTGGGAGTGTCATAGAGTTGTATGTCATCGTGTATGACAAGGATTTACAGCATTCTAGATTTTTCACAACTCTTCCGTGTTAGTGAATGACGTTAAGATTTCATTTCTCTACTCTCAAGTGTCAAATGTGGGATTTCCAACCACAAATAAATAAAGCACACACTCCGCATGTGTAGTGCAAATGCCCAGTAAACAGAGTGACATGGAACAGGTCTGTAGTTGTCATCTAGTAAGAGGCTCGACAGGGAGGTCCTGATTTTGTGAAGGCTGTGACCCATCTCCCTGTTCCAAATGAATACTGTCACTGTCCCATGTCAGACACAATGACATAAAGGCTGCTGAGTTGGGTTAATGGAGTGAGGGAATGGAAACTCATTTGCACAAATGGGTGGTACAATTCCTGTCACTTCTGTGTAGCATGTAAAGTCTGACTTGCTGAGAAAACTTCAAACCCCTGCAGCCAAAGCAGGTACCAATCAGGAGAATCACAAGTGTTCTGCTTAGAAGAATTATATGTTGGCACCTATGTACTAGATTGTGTGACTCAGACAATAAAAGGAACAACAGGTGCTATTTTAAAGTTAGAATTTCAGAACAGTGACACCTGAATATTCAAACTTATATTAGACAATCCAGTAGTCACATAAACACTCAAACAAGGAGCCTGCTTCCAAGTGCCATGGAAGCAACAGTCTTCCATACTTTGAACAAAATTAAGAGCTCTGTTCCTTTGTCTTAATTATGCATATCAATTGACATGTTACTTACTAAAACAAGACAATTAGAGAATTCCTCCAGAGAAAAATCATTGGTGGGAGAAAATCATAAGAAACATGTGAAAACCAATTCCGTCGTTTGCTTCATTACATTTTCCTCCACAAGCATCCATAGTCGGTAAGAAAAGGACATATACAAAACAAACAAATAAAAAATCCATAATAAACAAGAATACAAAAATTGTGCCACCCATCTTTCTACTTGCCCCTTTGCGTGGAGTTTTGAGGGAAACAGTCTTTGAAGGTAGAATTGGAAGTGCACATATGTTAAACACTGGCAGAGAAACATTTGGGTCCTGTCTTTTCCTACTCCATTCCTGAATATGCTGTACTTTCAACAAATACAAGCTAAAACTCACTGACATAGGAATAGGAAACACACACACACACTTATCTTATTAAGAGAAAAGACACCATTCCTCACCTATAATACACGTGTAACATTTAAAACTAAGGTCTGACACAATCACTTAATTGATTTCAATAATTAAGGCTTCTAAATGGTTCAGTGCCAACTTTCTGCATCAGTATTTGAATGAAATACATTTTTGCATTTAGGGTTGTGCTCTTTACAGATATCTTCTCCATGGCATTTCATTAGTAAGGTCTGATGAGGAGTATTAGAATTGTTTGCTGACATTTAGCTTTGGTAGCTGTTAGACTAAAGTATAGCAATACAAACTCAATGACTGAACAGATTTGTTCCCAAAACCTGGGCTGTTGGCTCATTTTACTTTCTTCTCATGTTTAATATGGCCATTTCCTTTGTATTTGCCATTGGGGATTCCATTTTGGTAATGTCCATTAACTGGGCTATGCTTATTTCTAGACCACAGACTTTTGATTTTTCTATAGATAAATTTTGTCACACAGGACAAAATGAAGTAGAACAAGGCAGCACCAAGCAAAAGCACAAAGGCAATATCCAACAGAAAATACTGGCAGAAAGAAATCTGATGCACAGCCGAGCGGAGGTGATGGGCTCCGTCATGGCGAAGAATGTAGTCTATCCAATAAGTAGTCCGATTGACAGGGTGGCCGGGTTGATCCTTATGAATTTCCGATAACTTCTGAGCCCTCTGCCGATAGCTGCAGTGGGGAAAATCATATGATCATGTATACACAGATTCTGTGCTAATTGTTATCTCAATTTAGAAATGTGTGTGTGTGTGTGTGTGTACGCATATGTGGAAAAGATTGTTCTTCAAATAGAAAAAACGAACCAGAATATTCTAGATATTTTCCCTCCTTGAAAGTAATTAAATCACATTATATTACAAAAAAAAATTCCTCATAGTTAGATAATTGAAATTGTAAAGATCAGTTCACCTTTGTTTATGGCTTTCTTTAAAATGATAGTGTTTCCAGAGTTAGAAGAGTTCTTCCACATAAATAAAGCAGTGGGTTTTCATTAAGCAAAATCAAGGCAGTAGGTAAAGGAAGTAGGATTATAACATCACATAGGTTTTGGGTTTAAAAAAAAAATCACCCAAAGACTTTCTTTAGTACTGGGCAGTTGTAATGTACACCTTTAACCCCAGCACCTGGGGGGCAGAGACGTGCAGATCTCTGTGAGTTCGAGGCCAGTGTGGTCTACAGGGTGAGTTCCAGGACAGCTAGGGTTGTTACATCGTGAAACCCTGTCTCAAAAAACCAAAAAGAAGAAGACTTAGCAAGATTTGTTTCTTGCCTTAAACTAGAATATCTAGAATATAATGTTAATGAGACAAATTAGCCTTTTAAATAATGACTTCACCTTAAATGTGGAACATTTCCCATACATTTCAAGTAAATTGCTCCAGTTTGTAGAATGACTTTTAGGGAATGGCACATTTGTGGCACAAATCACTGCTATTTCTTTCTTTAGCAAGGCATCTCTTCACGTATTGGGAACTTCAATATTCTGCAGTTAGGATTTCATTGCAATATAATGAGTACAGCCTGATCTTTTCCTAATTCATGCTGGCTCACACCTCAGAGCATACTGCTAGGCTGACCTGGGAATACAGCTCATGGAAGAGTGCTTGCCTGGCATGTGCAAGCCCCTGGGCTCAACCTTCCGTGCCGCAATCAAAACAAACACGCAAACTACCTTGCTGAACCACTTTCTGTAAATATTTCCATATAATGGCCCCAAATTAGTGGCTCTCCAGCATTCCTGCACCAAATCCTTCCTTGAGATTTTGCAGGCCTATATGAAAATATTTTCCTAAGAGCATGTCTTGAAATGCATGATGTCTAACAAGGGAAACTACAAATTATAGAAGGGAAGTGCTCAGGTGCCTGAGGCACAGAGTATATTGCTCTAAGTGCCACACTTGTGACCAAGATATTGCTTGTTTTAAGGGACCACAGGTAAGTACCATCTCTAAGTCTACAAAAAGTTGCATAATGAACCTTGGAAGATTTGAAAATTTTGTATATAAGTTTAACATTTTTTTAAGAAGCCATTTTTTTTTCAATGTGGCATTTCTTAGAATATAGCAACAATTTTCAACTCATGGTTCAGCCGTCTTCCCCCAGGTACAAACAGAAATTAATTACTCTCTTCAGCTATTTAATATCATTTGAAACACACAATAAACTAAACATCATGCTTTTAAATGAAGAAAATCGCTGCTTTGTTTAACACTACCCAGGGCAGCTGCCCACTGAGACTTATTTGTGAAGTGGGTTAACTCAGGACACATCAGGAATTTAAAAGGCGAAATAAAGATTCTAATTCATCATTCACATGAGCAAACACATCTCGGAAACAGCGAGGGCTGGGAAAGCCAGCAGCACGTGTTTGCCAGGCAGGATGAAGAGCTCTGCTTAGACATCAGATATGTCTGCCTTCAGCTCATATTAGAATAGCTATGTGACTATAGGCAAATCACTAAAGGCCTCTGATCTTCAAGTGCCTCATTTCTATAGTAAGAACAGCAAAAATTCTTGTACAAGGTAGTAGCAAGAGTGATGACTTGATCACTGTCAACTTGAGTGAATTTAAAATTCCCTGAGAAACATGCTTCTGGGTATGAGTATGAGAACAGTTCCAGGAGGGGACTGAGGAGGGAAAATATAAATATGACAACAATGTCCTATTTCAGGGATTCAGGAAAAGGAAAAAGAAAACCAGAACACTGCCAGTATTTTCCACTTTCGACTTTCCTATCAAGGTGTGAGGAAGCTCATGTGACCACAGGTGGGAGCCACTACTGCCATCAGGCCTTCCCCTGGGCTAGCAGGATATACCTTCAAACCACATACCAAAATAAATCTTTCCTCCTCCAAGTGACATCCTGTCAAGTATTTGGTCACAGCCATGACAAATGTAACTAGTGCAAAAAGTATCAATAGTAAATAAAAGATACAAAATCTGACCCTCTAAGAGAGATCCACCTTAGTTTTTCTGACAAATCTTGGTGGCAAAAAAACCTCAGGGTCTCACAATTTGGATGACTAAATGTCTGATACATTTATGTTCAACATTTTAGAAAATATATATATATATGTGATGTAGCACCAATGTAAGGGATATCTCTGTGATGGACTTAGAGATGACTGCCAATATACTGTGTACATACATACATGTATCTAAGTGCCTGTGTATGGACCTGTGGTAAATGTGTTCACGCACACTGTCATCTGCCTTATCCCAGCTGACGTCTTACCTCGGGTTATTGATAACTTTCACCAGCGCACCATACAGCTCCTCTTCAGTCACTGTTTTCCATTCTAACAAGATCCCCATGCCTTTCGCCTGTACTCGAGTCATGGTATCATAATGGTCTCCAAAAAGTGGAATTCCCACCACAGGAACGCCATGATACATAGTTTCAAAAATACTGTTCAAACCACCATGGCTTAGGAAGGCTTTGATGTTTGAATGACCTAAAAGTTAAAAGGGAAACAACTGATATTATCACTGTAGATTTATCATCCATAACTTCTTACAAGATCAACACTATAGTAAACATACACTTTAGAAAGTGAATTTTTAAAGTGGTAATTTCACTGGTCCATCCTTTATATCAATTAAAATGTTTGTTACATATATCAACTAAAAGCCATTTTTTTAGGTAAATTAAACATATAATGTTAATCATGAAATATATGACAACATTCTCTCAAACACAATTATTTCATGACTAGCAACACACCCTTTAACTGTTGATAATGAAGAGATAAAGTCAATGAGGGTATCATTGACTGGAAGAGATGTAGTATATAATATTTAGCAGTCACAGGAAAACAAAGGTTAGCTTGTCAAAAATTTAATGAGGTTTACCTCCTAGGTAAGGCCTGTATTAATCAGAGGGATGAAAAATTTGCATAAGAAGTACAAGAAAAATGTGCCATTGTCCAGTAAATAATTACTGGGTGCAGAAATACAAATCTATGACATATACTTACCACGTACAGAACCATGTACGAACTGCAGTACCCATTAGCTCTCAGTATGTTTGTGCCTCTAAGTGTTGTATAGAGAGTGCCTACTCCTGATCTCAGATTAAATTAAGGATCAGATTTAAAAGTACTTCTTAGCAGCAGAACTTCTTAGTTTAGCAAATCCATACTACCATGTCCAACACTGAAAAATCAAGTAGAGATGGCATCTGAAGAAAAGGAGATACTAGAGGGTGAAGGGAGAAGACAGCTATTTGGTGCCTGCTTTTTGTCCTGGATGAATCTTTGATTAGGGAAGCCAGCACCACCCCGGCAGAGGTGATTCTTGGAGTAATGTCAAAACGCTAACAAGTAAGAATCCTGAAACAGGGAGAACCTGGGGGAGCCTGGAAGAGGTCCTCCTCACAGACCACTAAACTGCTGTGTTTTGCTGTTGGTCCCACATTTAAAGATCAGGTTTTCCTAGGTGAAACCTTCACCTTGTTGCACTGTCCTAGCAAGTGGTCAGTTTTCTATATGATTTTTCTGCTTTTTCCACCCTTGTATGGATTCAGAGGTCACAACAGCAAAGAGAAGGAAAACATGAAAGTATTGGGAAAAGAAAACTGCTCTGTTCATTTTTGCTCTGTTTTATTTACTACACTTAGAATGAGCTAGGAACTGAGGACTTATACACAAAAGTTAATTATCATGAAAAATTGAAATTGTTGGTTCTGTAGCCTGGAGGTAGAGTGCATGCCAACAGTGCTTGCTGATCAGGTGTGAGGTCCTGGGTTCAACAGGCACGCACACACTCAGACTCACAAATTATTTAACTATTTGGTGGTACACTCCTAAATTTTCAGCACATAGTTGAGGGCAAGGACAACTTGGGTTACATGATAGCTTATTTTTAAAAACAACAATAATAATGATAAAGAAAATAAAATGTCTGAATCATAAAACCACTGTAGTGTCTAGAAAGTATGTTTTAAAATAAGTACAAATTTAAGTCATAATTTTGAAGTCTTTTAGGATTATTTCCAGTGTTTTAAGAGTAATAAATTTAAAATGTTATTTTATTTGATATTTGGCATTACTATTATCATATAAGTGGTGTCCCATATTGTTCAGATCAACAGTTTCTTATCATTTCTTTAATACACATTAAAGGATGACAACCCAGTGGCTAGCCTATTGGGGAATATTATTTTCAGGTGTGTGACTTTTGTTTCTGCTCATTTGTTTAACTCTGTGAAGCTGTGCTACTGTTCCTCTCTAAGATACCTGATGGTCCTAATAAAGAGATGAATGGCCAATAGCAAGGAAGGAGCAAGGATATGCAGGACTGGGAGGCAGAGAGGATACAGATAAGAACTCTGGGAGGAAGAGAACAAGGAACAAAAGAACAAGGAGAGGCAGACATCAGGGGCCAGTCACCCAAGAAGGAAAGAAAGGTATACAGAAATAGTGAAAGATAAAAGCCCAGAAGAAAAAGGTGGATGGGATAATTTAAGTTAAAAGCCGGCAAGAAACAAGCAAAGCCATGGCTGAGCATTCATAGGTTATAATAAGCCTCCGTGTGATTTATTTGGTAGCTAGATGGCGGGCTCCACAAAAAGACAAAAGAGCTTAACATCTCAAAATAGTATTCCTAAAAATTTAATGAAAGAAGTGTTTATTTTATTTTCTGTACTCACTAAACTAAGTAAAATACTTTATACTTAGGCATATTTCAAAGATAAACAAATAGTATTTTAATTTTGTGTTAAAGACCAAAATCACAACAAATAAAAATTTAAAACAAATGTTTTTTTTTATCAAAACTTAGTAATTTAGTAAGAATTAAAACAAATGATCAAATTATACTTAAGTGAATTATTTTCCTGGTTTTTGGCTTTTCCTTGGTTTCAGACAATAGAATAACTCCCAATTATCTAGGACTTAGATAAATCTGTAGATGAATATAACATCAGTCTGTGCTCTGTGTTGTTTAAATTTTACTACTTTTACCAATTAACATAGTCCGAAATAGCTTTATTTACTACTACTATACAACTTTATGTGTGTTTTATGGAAAATTTAAATTGTATGGTGATTGCTTAAAGTTTTTAATTATAGATTCTTGCAACTTACAAATGATTTTCCAATGAACAAAATTTTGAACCACAGGTCTGAATTTTAAGACTTGAAGTACTAGATTAAGACTGAGTCCAACAGAAATCATGCACACATTTTTTAGACCATTCAAGAACTGGCACCATGTTTACATATCAGTTCAGTTAAGTGCAGTCGCTGACTTACCAAGCAGGTCATTTTGCGGCAGCCATTCTATGAGCCTAGTGTTGTTTCCTAGATTCTTTGGTTTGGTTCCAGAAAACCTAAAATGAATACCAGATAATCACTCTTTCAGAAATGAAGACTTAGGACATGGGCTCATTTTGTAGACTTACAAATGTTATGATACATGATAAACTACTGATATTATTATGAATGAAATTTTAGTTTAGTACCTGGGTTAAGACTGATGGGGAAATCTCAACGGAGCTAGAGTCATGAGAGGAAAGTATGCTCAGAACCCAGTCATTGAGCTTGTCCTAGCCCAGCCTTACAAAACATTATGAAGGTTAAAACCTAGACAATTCAGAGTCTCTATAATGGCCTGGGAAAACATTTTTCTTTATTGTGGAGTTGTGTTCACGATTACATCCCCAATACAGTGTAAATGCAAAGAGATGCATGTTCAATGAAGTATGCAGTTCTGAAACCCTGCTGCAATGCCTTCAGGAAGCTGCTATGTATCTCAGAGTCTATCTTAGCCAGCATAAATTATCTGGTAAGTTACTGAGACTTTCAGAAGCTCAGTCTTTCATATTAAGAGCCTGGAAATATTAATAAAGTTTAGAGAACACAGGGAGAGTGCAAAGTGCCTGAATTAATAAAGTATTTAAATTATTTACTCATTCATCATTATCTAACTCATTTCAAACTGATTTGAAGAAAAATATAGACAGGCTTGAAACTACAAATAAATTTTTAAAATAAGAAAAAATGACAGCTTAATTTGAAGGAAACATAAAAGTGTATCCAACCTGGACTATCTCATTCCACATCATATATTCTTTGTATGTAGTTATTTTTATCAGTCATGGATCTTTATGAATTAATTATTGATTTCAATGCATTAGAAACAAAATGAAACCTCAAGATCATCTAATCTAGCCAGTGAACCAATGTCCCATGCTTCGGTGCTCCATGTTGCGAAGATTAAATAAGGAGAAACTAAGACTCAACACCTAAATGACCATGACCTTACCTCCAAATCACTTTCTGGGGCAATCTCCCCAGAGCTCCGGCCAGTTTGTTAGCAATGTCTTCTGACAGATACTTGACACCAGCTCCAAAAGACACCAGGACAAAGCCATGTTCCTGAGCACCATTTACCCAACTCTGCAGATCCTATAACAGAAAAATGGAAGGTAATTTTATGAAGAACAACACAGTTCAGTCAAAGGTATCACAAATATGCTTTTAAAAAAAATCTTCATATAATTTCCTTAAACAAACAAAAAAAGAAGTACTTGGCATTTTCCACTAAAAACTGCAAACAACTTTAAAAGGTTTATTTCAGGATGCAGAGAGATTGTTTAGGCGTTAAGAGCACTTGCCGCTCTTGCAGAGAACTTAAGTTCAGTTCCCAATACCTACACACAGGTTATAACCATCCATAACTATAGTTTCTGGAGATATGGCACTCTCTTCTGACCTCTGACCATACATGCATGCACATGTAGGAAAAACACTCATATACATAAAGTAAATGAAATTAAAAATATTTCTTCTGATAATGCTCATTTAACTAGGATTACAAGTTTTTTAATTTTGTTTTCTTTAAGTTCAGTGAGTAACAACCCAAGTAAACCAAAAGCTAATAGTGTGAGACCTCAAAAGTCAGAACATTCTAATAGTTGAACCATGAATAGGAAGTGTATGAGCAAATATCCAAACAGACCAAGTGACAAGCCCTGCATCTAAACTCCTCAGTCAACTGTTTCAGTTTTGGCTAGGATGGATGACTTGTACTAGAAATGAAAACAGTCCCATCCATAGGGGCCACTCCTGTCAGCTGGGTTCTGCAAGCACAAGTCTTAAGTTATTGGCAGCTCATCTGTGTGAATGAATCTTTCTCAAAGCTGTGGAAGCTGTTGACTGTGTGAGCACTAAGAGGTCCAATGCATCTGATGGCACAGAAGACTCCCTTAAGGATAACCCTCTGCTGCTGACTGGTATGTCCCAGGCAGCCTTAAACACAAGGCTATGGCCTGACCTAGTTTTGTTTTGGTGTTTGTGGTGCAGAGCGTGCTGTCAATGCCACTGCACAGACTCTGCTTTTCTGCTCAGCATCAGTGAATCGTTGCCTTGTGTCAGTGTGGTTTTACGGCTTCATATCACTTTCTAGAGCACACAGACCACAGCCAAAGAGCACTACATGTTAAGAATTGTATCACAGTGGTACCATGCTTGCCTATATAAAAGGAACATGGAACGTTTATTTATTTATTTATTTATTTATTTATTTATTTATTTATTTATTTATTTAACAATACTTGTATAAAGAGGCTTTATGACATTTCATTCCTAGAGAAAGATGGGGAGGACCACAGTTTATATCCCAAATGATTTAGAGAGTCAAAACCCTGCAAAGCAGAGAGCAAAGATGGTTAAGATGGTAGATCCTATAGCCAGTGAAGAAAACGCACTATGATTATTGGGTAGACACATATCTTAAACAATGTTTTCTAAGAAACTTGATTTATAAGTATATAAAAGAAACAGAGGCTATCTCAACTTAGGATCAAAACTCCTAATTTAGTTTTTGCTACATTTACCAAGCCTTATTTCACAGGATGAAAATATGAATATGGGATCCGCAGACTCTAAGTAAGAAGAAGAAGAAAAAAGCTATTTACAATGTAAATTTTCTGCACAGCTCTAAGGCAGATATAGCTAACACTAACACAGGTAAAACTGCTCTATGGAGAATGCACGAAGAGCGGCACCTTTCCCCATGTCCTTCCTGCACGTTTTTACCTCCTACCACTCAATTTTAGGATCAGTGCCATCTGCAAAATGTTAACTCAGATGCCGGACAGTGATGACATCATTTAAATTTTCTTTCATAGGCCTGAAAGGTTGTAGAGATTTAGTGAACTCTATGTAATAAGCATTTCTCCAGATTTTTTTTTCTGCATGATGTAAAATGAAGCCCACACATCTAGTTTTTTCCCTCCCCTTTCTGACCACAATTATTAACCACCGTAAGAATATATTTGTTTAATTTTCACTAACAGGCAAAGAAGTAGAAAAAGCTGTAATCATCATGGTTACCTACTGGAAAGTAGTATTTTCAGTATTTAATGCCTTTCTTGGCTTAGAAGGGGCATTGCGGCTTCAAGTGGACATTCACACTGGGCTGGAGATCAAACAGATGAGGAGAATGTCCAGAGTACAGATGGGGAAAGCGTGGAGACCTGGCTTCTAGCTGATTCAATCCTCCTTCCGCCCTGGTTTCTAATCTCCACAGGTGCACAGAATATTTAACTGACCGATGGGCAATAGGAAGGCTGAAGGGGCTGAGCTTTGGGTTTGGCTAGAAATACATGCAGATAGCATGAACACATTTTAGCTAGAGGTTACAGGGATCTTAAGGCTGCTAAGTCCATAGTAAAGACTTTGAAACTGGAATTTCATAAAAAGTACGCCTCTATCCCTGATAGGCTGGGAAGCCCTAGATGTCATCTTTTCTATGTACACACTGACTACCTCCCAGAATTTAACTCATCAATGATACAGTCCAAATCATTTTAATTCTTGAATAAAATTAATTACAAGATAACATGTGTAATATTTAAAAAACCCTTCCTGCAAAAATTTAGTGTTATAAAATATAAAAGTATTTAGAAACTTCCTAACTCCCTCCAAAAAATATCGATTTTTTTAAAAAAAGACTAAAAGTTTACAACACCAACAGCATCAACAGATATAGAAGAAACTAAACTGAAGTGTATAAAATGCACTTGAAGAAAACTTTAATAAACATAAAACTTTAATAAACACACATGAAATCTCTAATAAAAGAAAAATAGGAATAAAGATAGAGTAATAAAATGCCTGAAACATTGTAAACGTTAATGTTGGTATGATTTTAATATTTATAAAAATAAGCTTAGTGTATTATCAATACATATTTCAAGAGAATTTATGAGACATTAAAAGAAAGTTAAAATTTCAGAAAACAAAATAGGAAGCTGGGGAGATGTCAATTGGCAAACTCCGTTCTCTGCAAACACAAAGACTTCGTTCAGATCCATAGCTGGGGAAAGCAGTGCATGTCTATAATCCAGCAGTGAGGAAGTATATATAGAAGGACCCTGGTATGTGCTAGTTGACTTTCTAGCAAAGTCATCAAGAGACCCTGCCTCAAATAAGGTGAGGCATGACTGTAAAAGCACCTGATGTCTGAGACTGATCTCCACATGCATGCACACCCATGCATGTATACCTGCACACACCAACACACAGATGTAGGTGCATGTGTATCTGCACACATACATGCACACACATCGACATACAGACACACACATACATGTGTACCTACACACATACATGCACACACATCGACATACAGACACACACATACATGTGTACCTGCACACATACATGCACGCACATTGACATACAGACACACACATACATGTGAACCTACACACATACATGCACGCACATCGACATACATACACATACATGTGTACCTGCACACATACATGCACACACATCGACATACACACACATACATGTGTACCTGCACACATACATGCACACACATCGACAGACACACACATACATGTGTACCTACACACATACATGCACGCACATTGACATACATAAACACACATACATGTGTATCTGCACACATACATGCACACACATCGACATACATACACACACATACATGTGTACCTGAACACACACATGCACGCACATTGACATACAGACACACACATACATGTGTATCTGCACACATACATGCACACACATCGACATACATACACACACGCACACAAATCAACACACAGACACATATGCATGTGCACCTGTACACATACATGCACACACATGGACATGTTTTGAGTCAGGGTCTGTCTATATACTTCCTGATACTCTGATATTAGCCATGTAGCCCTGATTATCCTTATGCAATCACCATCCCTTACTCGCCCTCCCCCTCCGTGTGCACCACCATCCCTGCCTCCATCATTAGCTTTAACCATTCTTTGAGTCAGCTTCCTCAGTTCTATGTACTGAACACTTCATCTCCTCAGGTTTTCAAACTGTCACCACCTTAGTTGCCTTATAAATCATACTCTGCTCCACTTATCTGTCATCCCTAATAATTCTGAAATGTTTTTACTGTTATTTTATAATGTAATTTAAATATTTGCACGGTTCAAATCATCTCATTATATTTTATTTTGTAATTAGATTATTTGTACATTTGCTATATTTTAATTACTTTTTCAAATCAAAGCTCCCACTAACAATGTTACTTCCTGTGTGTACTGTGGGTATTTATGCACATATGCACAGAATACACAATTCAGTTTATTCAAAATGTACATTCAGAATCTTATCCATTCCTTTATATTTAGATGTCAGCACAGCATTGAATTTTACACCACCAGGTGGCATGGCAGGTACAGAGCAGAGATGTTTGGCTTCAAACACCATTATGTTCAAGATTGATACTCATTCCTAAGGGTTCGGAGGAATCCAACCTCATTGAAATAACTCTCCCATCATAGAAATATAAACAAAGGCCAAAGATCAAAACAGTGAATCAAGTGTTCTACATGAACGTATAGTAACAGATGTCAGATGTTACTAAACTATAGATGGATAAAAAATTACATTTCTATACAATTTAATAGCCAGATGTGTGCTCTCTTTCGTTCTCTTTGTATATGAGTATTTTAAACAGAGAAGCTCAAAATAAATGTAGTTATAGTGTCTTCTTGCAGTATGAAGTCTTTTGCAGTAAAGAAAACATAATAGGGAAAATATGTATGATTTACATTTATCATCTCAATATTCTGTATGTTAAAATATCTGCCTCCTTTAACAGCCACAACATGACTAGATGGTGATTTGTTTTCTAGCTGAGAGATCCTTTCTCTGGATCAGTTATATACCAAATGACTTGACTTGGTCAGAGGAAGCAGACATCCGGTAGTTCTGTATATTCTCTGACCAATAGCCCACCCCTGTTCAGCATGGAGGAGTAGAGTAGCTGGGGTCTGTGACAGGGACCGGGGTAGAAAAGAAAATAAAGCATACAGCAAAGAAATGATCCAAATGTATAACAATTTCAGTATTTTTAGGGAATATTTTTACCTGATGGATGTTGAGATAAAAGGGACAGGATAAAAATCTAACTGAAGATTAGGTGGCACAGTCCTGTCTCCACCCTCACTAAGGCTTCATTCTGAGGGTATCAGAATCTTCCAGACTTAGAAAGGACTGATGCTTGGGAACAGACTGGGTTGCAGCAGCCAGTTCTAGGTATGTCGTTCTGGCACCCTGTGATTCAGACCTACACCCCTTTCTCCACTCAAAACTGAGAGCCTTGAGAGAGGGCCAGCATAGACAAGAAAGCAGTAACACTGAATCCTTTGTCAGCCCCATGCATTCTGGAGGAAAGAATGCCTGGACTGTGAGCAAGTCCTACACAAAGATGGCGATACAAGACAAGGAGGAGGGCGCTGAGGCCGCTTTTGTTGTTCCCAACACCAGCATCAATAGGGCTTTTTTCTGCATTTTACCATGTTTGATATAAAGAATGTTCTGCTTAGGTCAGGTGGGATGTAAATAATTGAAGTATTTATTTTGTAAAATTCAGCAAGTAGAATAATAGCAAATATTTTGATACAAAATCTTTTAAAAACAGCTCCAGGCATCACATTATCTTTAAGTATTGCCAAAACAGTTAAACAAGACTGACTAAATAAAAATATCAATTAAAATGTAGAGGTAAGAGCTACGTAGATAGCATAGGGTAAAGTGCTTGCTGCGTAGGTCTGGATAATTGAGTTCAGAGTCTCAGCACCCATGCAAGAGTCAGATGAGCCAGGCCCCAGTTGGGACCCCAGCACGAGGGGAAGAGACAGGCAGGTCCTGGAAGATCATGGAGCAAGAAGTTGGCCTGGCCAATACGGTGAGCTGTAGGCTCAATGAGAGATCCTGTCTCAAAATACAAAAGACAGTGGATGACCTCCACACACCAGCATATACCATGAGCATTCATGTGTCCAGACACAGACACACACACACACACACATGAAATAAAAGAATGGATATATAAAAATTACTACTCAAAATGAACATGTACCCGACACTATTCATGCTTGGGAAAAGGTTTTCCTTAAAGTCCTGTCCCCCCACTTGTGTGATGTTAGTCAAGACACTGGAAGTCTGACTTCCTCACCCCCACAAGTGCAGGCCTACATCACAGGACATTGAGAGTACAGCTTCTTAAAAGATACTCTGTCCGTTAAAAGCAGGTCTCCTCTTTCCCCTAGCCAAGATGACTAATAAGGAAGACATACATTATAATGGGATGAAAATACATGCATCCAGGGACTGGAGAGATGGCTCAGCAGTTAAGAACATTGACTGCTCATCCAGAGGACCTGGGTTCCATTCCCAGCACCTACATGGCAGTTCACACCTATCTGTAACTCCAGTTCAAAACACAGGCATCCCAAGAAATGGGAAGACAGGACAGTCATTATTTTCTTTTACACTTTGTTACCATATTCTACATTCCTCAGAACTAAGTTAGTTATAATACATAAAGGAAACATAGTACAATTTTTTTCATGCAGTATCAAATCAAGTCATCATGTTTTGTAGAAAATTCAGATGTTTTCCAAGTTCATCCAGGAGTCAGCCACAACTAAGCTAAAGATGCAGTAGAGAGATCAATGTCAAGGTGAGGGCTGAGTCTAACACTGAACATCTGAGAGAACGAAACAGCCCTGGAAGACACATCGTGCCCACTGAGACGCCAAGGCATCTTTTTTCCTTTCCACCCGGCCTTTAATTTTTACTAGCGCAGTTACAATGGAAGTAAGCAAAATTTGAAACCCTTTGAAGAGAGTTAAATTTTCAAGGTTCTTCAGACCTTCAACAAACTGCACACAAGCATTTTGGACATCCCAAGGATACGAGCACAGCAAGGTGCTTGGGTGCTGTGCAAAGCAACCACAAGATAAGGGAAAGAGCAGATACCACACAAACAGGAAACTGACCAGAAAAGAAAAAAAAAACTCTCTCAAAATGACATGTAATCTTTCTTATGTTATAGAAGTAAGCAAATATTCAAGAGATGTGAGAAGGCAAGAGATCTGGAAACTGATTTGAAATGAGCATGTGCACAAGAGGGAAGAGACCAAGATGCAGATGAGGCACCTTTCTTCCTGAATGAGTGCAGAGTATAGCTTGCAGCCTGAAATAAACTACTCCTTAATCTCCTGTCAGAATAAATGGCAAAAATATGGTGCCAAAAATAAAAGGACAGGTGAATGGCTTATGGTCCAAAGGGAAAGGACAGAGTGCATTGACTGTATCTGGAGGCACAGTCATTTCATCAATCATGCAATCGCAGTTAAACAAACTTTTATTGGCCACCTTTTACGTGCTAGGGACTACATGCCAGGAATATAAAAGAGCACGATATAGTTTCCTGCCAGGGAGTTCAAAGTCCAGCCCAGATTTCTGGCCTATACTAATAGTGAATTAACACTGCCTTTGCTGTATTACTTGCATTCTGACCAAATGGATTCCCTGGAAATAATACATTTTAAATTTTAGCAAGTTCATTTACATTAAATATCTGGTATTATATCTTAATTTTCCCTGATTTCAGAGTGGCACTGACAGAGAAATAATTGGACAATGATTTTAGGTTGTAGGCTAAATATTTCCAGAACTCATTAGAAACGCATTTAGAGTTGAATTAAATAAAATTGTAAAAAAAGCACTAGATAATAATTTAATCATAAATATTAGAAACTCTTTTTCTAATATTATGATATTGCTATTTGGTGTTTCTAAATTATAAACCAGTATAGGGCAAAACAGAAAGAGGATAATTTGTTTAAAACTGGTCTAAATTAAAATTTCCAAAGTAAACCACTCAAATATATCTTTCCTGGCTGATGATGACACTTACGTCAGTTGCTCTCAAATGTTTTTGGAATGGTGCATCTTCTGCTGCACAAAGACCACATACCCATGACTCCATCGTGGTTATCTCAATCAGCTGCACTGTTTTGCCTCATCTGAACAGTGTATATGCTATATATAGCCTTCTCCCTCTTACTCCTCATTGGATAAGTACTTTTATACAATAAAGTTAGTGACCCAAAATGGTATGGGTAGTGGGTACACTGATCTAAGGGTGATCATTTTAGGGACAGCATTTGTGCCTCAGACAGAAACAGGCAGAAAAACACTAAAACAGCCTGCCAGACTGTATACTCTTTCATCTATAACCTTACATAAAGAAAATAGTAAATTTCACTCTATTGGCAAAATAACAGGACAATCAGGTTAAGGAAAGAATTCTATCTGGATTGAATAGTGACTACGTAAATGAAGAATGAACTCTAGTTAATCCAACATCATTGTATCCCAAACCAGCAATTCTGGGTATCCTAGAGAAACAGCTGGCAAGAACATCTGACAGTAAATACTGCACAGCTATCTCTATAGCACTAAAATGTGAATTAATTTGCTCTTCTTATAGCCTAAGACCAAATAATTCTAATCAATCATTAATCTTTGCCCTATTTTTAAGTTCTCAATATCAATGCATTCTTTTTATTTTATGAGAAAACAAAATTTTGATGGTTCATCCAAGGCTCTCGTATACTGCGCTCCTTATTCTAGCTGCAATCAAGTCTCTCAGTGTATTCCACTCTTGCATATATTTTAATGTAAAACATTACATCATATATTTATAAGTGGTAGTGAATGCAAACTTTTAAAACACATCTCATATAAAAGGAAGATTTGGATGTAGAATATTCCCACGTAGAGTACAATGGTTCCAGAGGACACTATGCAGGTGAGATTTTAGGCCATTTAGGCATAACACAATTCCAAAAGCAGTAAGTGTAACCACAGGGGGTAGTCACTGTAAATCCTTTGGCCCCCTGGGCAGAGGGAATCAATGATGCCAAAACCTCAGGTCCTGAGGGCAGAACCTCTACTATGAACTCATTTTGGGAAAACCACTACATACCAATCAAGTGTGGCTTAAAAACCCACTGGTCCAAAACACTACTGCTTAAAATGAATAGTTCACAATTTTAAACCATTACTCACTGAATAAATCACTGTTCACTGAATTTAAATAACTGCATATAAATCAGTTTTCAAAGTGGAGATAAAAAACAATGTGTCCCATGGAACATAAATTATTATAAGTCCATTCTGAGAATAGTCATTTTAATCATAAAACAGGTTATAACAATGCAAGTTTTATTTTATATAAAACACAGAGGCATGTATCACTGTGGGAAAAGGAACCTAGTTGTCCAGCAATGTTCATTTCTTCTACTTCTTTAGCATCCCAACTTGTAGCTGGAAACACTGCAGCCCAGAAAAGGGCTGTTTTCTAGAAAGCTGGAGCTAATTTAATTTACACTAACATGGTTAATTAATGCTCATTCCAACGAGTAAAAGCAAAACTGAGGTTTCCAATGGAGGGGTAATCACAGCTGTTTAGATCCTGCAGATGAAAGCAGCCCTCTAGGGAAAGGAAAGAGGATGTAGTCAACTCCCTACCCACTTATTGGCACTGCCACCTTCTGCATCACGCTGGGATTCAGAAAGCACTTGATATGACACAAATATACTTTGATTTTATATAGCTTCTTAATTTCAGGACTGTCTGTGTATGGCGTGAACGTGAAAAATGGTAAATAATGCATGGTTTTCTTAGACCTACCCAGCTGAGCAAATTCATTATTCTGTGGTGTATTCTGAATACAAATTATTAATATTAATTTCTGGATCATTTGGATTGCTTTAAAGTAGTCTACCTTTATATTATATTGATAGCTTGCAGCAAAAGATTGGACCAGAAGTTGTGCATGATAATCTAGCATCATCCCATTAATTGGAAAAAAGCTAAAATTATCCACATTAGTACTAAAGAAATCAAAGCAAGTCATGAATTAACAGGAGCCCCATTAGAAAAAGATGTACATCTCTTAAATTCCTGCCCAATAGCCTTTATTCTAAAATGCCAATGTGGCCATAAACTCTACAATGCAAATGCTATTTAAGGTTCTTGTTAGACTAAAGTTACAAAAACTGAACCAATTCATAGGCCTTTCAAATTCACCCAGTAACAAGAAATTCATGACTTACTTTCAGGAGCACATGTTCCCTACCTATTGGCATTGTTTGAGGAGCAAACAATGCTACACAGGGAGAACTCTCAGACAGCACTGCAGGGAGTAAGCACCACTTCCTATGGATACATTTACCTGCCTTTTCTATTTCCTGGCTGTATTCCTCTTTGCTTTTTTGATTTTGTTTGTTTTGTTTTCTTCTCACTTTAGTCCACAGATATTTTTTTACCTTCTATACTATCACTGGAGTTAAAAAAAAATTGTTCCTTCTAAGTATTTTAAGATCATGAAAAATTGAACAAAATTTTAAGTAAGTAAAACTCATTTTTGTGCCAAAATGGTAACATTTAAAAAGTAATGTCTTTCCCTTTAACTGCTACAGTAAGTCTAAATAGCAATCATTATGAATCTGGATCTGACTAAGCTAGGAAGGCGAAAATGAGAAAGAAGAGGAGGAACAGACTATTTTGTATAGATTCTTGCTATAAAATAGCATATGTAAACCATTTAGATACTACTTCCTCATCACAGGAAAGACACACATCATCTTCCTTGTGTATGTATGTTATCACTTTGATCTGCTCAGAGTAGCTTCAAATATGTAGCAATGACACTCCATCCCATGTAATGAAGAATAGAGGGACTCAAGTAAGAAAAATCTTAGACCACTCAGCAAAGGCCCCTAAAAGAAAGGTGGCACACGCCTTTAATCCCAGCACTTGGGAGGAAGAGGAAGATGAACCTCTGAGTTAGAGGCAAGCCTGGTCTACAAAGTGAGTCACAGGTCAACAAGGGCTAAAAAGAGAAATCTTGTCTCAAAAAAAAAAAAAAAAAAAAAACCAAAACCCCCCAAAAAACCAAAACCAACCAAACAAACAAACAAAAATAGAAAGAAACAAAAAGGAAAAAGAAAGAAAAGCATGAAGGGAGGGAGGGAAGAAGGGAAAAGGGAGGGAGGGAAAGAGGGAGGGAGGGAGAGAGAGAGGGGAGGATGGCATTAAGTTGATGCTACAGATTCTTCTGGGAATGAGAAAACCGCCCTAGAGGCAAGCAAGACTTAACTATCTTATTAAGAGAACCCTTTGAGATGCTTCAACAATTAATATCATTTATTGCTCTTGCACAGTGTCCAAGTTTGGTTTCCAGCATGTATATGATAAATGTTGTCTTCTATTCCCAGGATATCTGACTCCCTTCTTCTGACCTGACACCAGACTTGCACTTGGTTCACATACATTCAAGAGGCAAAATACTCAGACATAAAATAAAATTTAAAAATTAAAAAAAATCACTACCTTATACATAAGACAATCTGTTAAGAATCATAAAATGTTCTCTGTGGTCAGTGGATTAGCATACAAGAACAAAGGAACATAGTAGGAACAATCTTTCCCAGAGAACAGGACACCACCAGATTATCCAATAACAAATTATCATCCCAGAAAATATATACAGACAAGCAATATTATAAAAACTGAGTAGGTTGTATTTATATATTTAGAAGCACACATACATGTAATAACAACAAAATTAAAAGAGGACATGAATTTGGAAGAGAGAAAGGACAAGTTTATTGGAGGGTTTGGAGGAAGACAAGGGAAGTGGGAAATCATTAATAAAGATATAATAAGAGCGATGAGAGAGTAAGAGAGAAGAGAGAGTAGTGTTTGAGACTCCACAGCGTGAGTTTGAAGTCCTGTCTACCATTACTTTGGGAGAGTTACTTGGATACCTTGAGCCTAATGTTCCTCATCTGCAAAATGAAGCCATAGCAGTTCTTGCCTGATAGAGAACTTATGAAGCTTAAACAAGCCAACGTGTCTTAACAGCTCTTAATAGGTATATAAATGTTAGGGGACTCTAGCTACTATAAATAAATAATTACTCATAAACAAGTAAGCATAAAAAGAAAGGAAAATAAATTCAGAAGCTATTACTAAAGGTCTTTGGGAAGAAACAGTTGACAGAAACATTATACCTCAGATTACACTCCTCTGAAAGATCTCATGTATTACAACTGATATATTTTATGAAATGTCTTACAGCTACCAACATGATTATAAAAAGGATGATCACTGACACTACCTGTTTCTAGTTGTGAATTAAGAGATCAGAATAAATCCTATTGACAGAGATGTTTCTTTTCCTTAAATTTATAGTCAAGCTCCTAAGCTACAAAGAGTTCTGCTGTATCTCAAACTCTGGATGGTTTGCAATGGCTGTGCACAATGGTGGCAAACCTACATTCCCACGTTACAGTTGTGACAAGTTGGCCTGTGAACTTCCCAAACAACTGGGTAACAGGAAGGTATCTAAGCAGCACTTTGTTTAAATGCACTTGGAACAAATACGAACACACACACACACACACACACACACTTACTTTCTGGGCATTCCCCATGTCGTGGTATGATGGAAGTCAAGTCTGAATAGGAACCCTGCTGTGATATTTCCTCACCCCAGGGTTTTGGAGGAGAATTAAGGCTAATGCCTATCAAGAATATCTGACTTAATGAAATGGCTTTCCTTGAAAGCACCTGGGATGGTGCTAGCTCTCTACCACCTTTAGAGCCAAAACAAAACAAAACAAAAAAATAAAAAAAATCCCACAAAACTAGAAGCAAAAAGAGTAACTTACATCATTTTCTATAAGATGCAACTCTCCCATGGAACCTTAGGGATAAGTATGACTTCTGAGACTCTATTTTGATGACTAAGTCACAACGATTTCCTAGGTGCTCTTTCAGCAAAGATCATCAGTTCTTCTGTGCACTGTATTTTTTTTTAACTCACAAACAATTGAAGCTGGAGTATTGTCTTGTTTTGCACAATACAAATAATGTATATATTCATTCAGTGCAATTAAATAAGGAGCTACCCTTTTCCTAGCAAATTTCCCATAGTTTATGTGTTTTGTCATTTTATTTATACTCTTTATTATCAGTAAAAAATTAAATAAATGAATTTTTTTTCACTAACAGGTAGTTTTGTTCTATGTCATTAATAAACTTCATAGGATTCTTTATTTTGTTTTACCTTTAATTATTAGATAATGTCTTACTATTGAGCACAGAATGGCCTTAAACTTACTCTGCTGTTCAAACTAGTCTTAGATTCAGCCTTCCTGCCTCAGCCTCTGAGAGACAGGATTACAGTTATGTGCCAGAGTCTGGGTAGTGTAAAACTCTCTGTAAAGGATCATATTACGTGTTTCTTTGCCTTTTCAAAGGTACTAAGTAAACCTTAAAGCCTGGCAATGGAAATGATCATAATAGACTGCAAAGGAACAATAGGCCACACGAACGATATTCTAGGTCCTTACTTGTAAATTTTGTAAAACAGTAAAATCTAAGTGCATTTGCCAGAGGCATCGCTGAGCTAATTGTCTTTTAGAGATCCACTGTGAATCTCATGCAATATTTATTATTATGCATATTAAATATGACAAAACATTATCTCTGTATTCATGTATGTTTACACCCAATTCTCTTCTCAAGAATTCTTTGGAGGAAATGTATTATTATCTCTTCTGTCACTCAAACCCTTAAGAACTCTAGCTCTCAAGAATAACTTAATAAACACTTGTGATGTTTCTCTGAGAAACTGGCAAAAATTACACATGCATTCTTAATAGGCATTTGCTGGTCACATGCTATGGATGTGAACAGAGCTCAGCAATACATAGGCGAATACTGGTGTTTATGAAAGAGAACCTTACTTTAAAACAATATTACCTAAAAGCCCCTCAATATTATTAGTCTCACATGTGGCATAACATTTTTCTCTAATCCTCATAAACTCCCTCTTAATTAGCACCAAATGAAAGGCAAAAAAAAAAACTCACAATTTCTTGAAATTGCAGGGTTTAATGCTGCTTTTCAAGGATATTCCTGCCTATTTCTCCAAATACAATTAAAGTGATTCATGTTTACTATCCCTGGCTATACAATAATAATAGATTATTTATTAGATTAATAATCTAGATAGACTATTTAGAATAATAGAATATTAGATTTCGAATAATGTTTTAATAATTGATTTCTGTCTTCCTGACTATGAAGGCCTACCTGTAGATCAAAGCCGTTGTCATCATTTTGTATACAAACATCATTTTCATTATTTAATATAAACAAATCAGAAAAACTATGACCCTTACTAACAGAGTCCTGCCCTGGCAATTTATAATCTTTGATTGTAACCAAACATACAAAATAAAATATCATTGAAATAACCAGCACAAAACAGCATTGTATTCCCATCCTTTAAAGCCACAGTCTACTTTATGGTAATATTTTTCTTTTTTTGATTTTTTTCGAGACAGGGTTTCTCCATAGCTTTTGGTTCCTGTCCTAGAACTAGCTCTTGTAGACCAGGCTGGCCTTGAACTTACAGAGATCCGCCTGCCTCTGCCTCCCAGCACGGAGATTGCAACTATGCACTGTTATGGTTTTTAACATAACAAAACAGAGTGAGTTATAATCACTTTAGGCAATGTCATGGCCAAACTACATTAGGCACTTAAATCAGCTGTTATCTACCTTACAGCTAGATGTATATATATAGAGAGAGAGTACAATCAGGGCGTAGAACTTCACTGAGGCTTTCTTCTCAGGATGAGGCTACTGTACTATTTTCAAATCACCGTTTTGATCTGTAGATACTTTGCTTCCTTTATTTTCACTCAACAGGGCAGCAGCATGTTGTTGAATCACCTACCCTGCACAGACAGCTGAGTAAACTCGGCACTGAACATTTCAATAGGCAGAACTTCAATTTGCTTGTCCCTTCTGTCAGAGCTATTTATTTTCTAAGTTTACTGCTTGGCTTTCTGTTGGTGTATGATAAAGAAAATATTCATTTCAAAAGGCATATATTATTTTCATGGATCTTAAGGCATAAGTCGTAGAGAAATAGAGTGCAATTAATTGTTTATAAATAAAGTTTTGTTCTTGTATTCTGAGAAAGGCGGTCTTGTGTGCATGCATGAGTGCAAGCCTGCATGCATGCGTGCGCGCATGTGTGTATTGGTGTGTGTGTGAGAGAGAGAATTCTGTATTGATCCTGTGTGTATATGTGATACACGGAGGCCAGGGATCGATAACAGGTGTCTTTCTCAGTTCATCTTTTCTTTTTGAAACAGGATGACTCACTTAAATGATGCTCACCACTTGCCTACACTAGCTTCTCCTGTCTCTGCCTCCCAGCATGGAGATTGCATATATGCACTGCTATGGTTTTTTTTTTTTAAAAAAAAAACTTGGATGGATCCAACTTTAGATGTCCATACTCCAGCATCAAGGAGTTTACTGACTGAGCCATCTCCCCACTTCTACGATGTGACAATAAGGAGCCCTGCTGCTTCCTTCCTTAATGTTTATTTCTATCATATAATGAGTTTACATGTACTTAAAAACATTAAAATTTATCTTACAACTTTTAAATTTTACTTTAAGGTTATAAGTTAGATTAGTATTACTTTTCAGTGCCCAGGTAGACATAAAATTATAATATGGATCTTTCAGTCAGAATACAAGGACAGCTAGTTCAGGCGATGGACAGGGACATGTCTAATCTAAGAATTGCACCAAATTTCAACTTTGTATGTTTCAGGGTCAAAAAATTTTGCATTTTTTACCTTTCTTCTTTTCAGAGTTCACTCCAATCCCTTAATACATCTGTTTCTAGTCTACCACAGTGGTTCTTCTCCTGCTTTATGAGCCTGTCAAACAACCCTCAGTCCTTAAAACAATCTCATCTCAGTACACTGTGTTTACGTTGTGTGTATTCAGATCTGAGCATGCTGTGTGCTCATGTAGAGGTCAGAGGGCAACGTTCAAGAGTCAGTTTATTACCACGTGGGTCCCACGAATGGAACTCAGGTGTAATGCTGGAGACCGGTGCCTATCCTGCCGAGTAATCTCACCAGCTCTGTACCACAGGTCTTAACAGTACTGCAACGCTAGTCAGGCACAATGTGGCATGAAAAAATTCTATCAAACATCCTCTAAGATGTGAAAGTACTGGAAATTATTTTTCTATTTTGAAAATGGTATATTTTCTTAGTCTAATATTTTAAATTATAAAATAACTTTCTCATTACTCCCGAGAACTGGAATCTATGATTTATACATTCTAACTTAAAGTATAACCTTGGTTATGAAAACAGTTAATCCTGGACTGAGACAGGAGGCTTCATTAATTTGTAATGAATTTATCAGTTGATAACCATTTGAAAAACGAACCATATAAACCCTGCTTTTGGACAGTGAGGCTTTATAATTATTCCAAAACAAAATGTGGGTTTATTGGTTCTCTACCTGTGGTAGATACTGTCCCTCCTAATATTGTATACAGTGACTTCCGTGAGTTAATATAGAAATGATGGAAAGAAAAAAGAAAGAATAAGATAGAGAGGATATAGCAATGTCTCTAAAACATCTCAGGCTGTATTTGTTGTTGTTGATGATGATGGTGATGTCATTATGACTCCATTCCAAGACCTAACTATTCTACCAAGCATTTTGTGATGAGGTTGTTTAACTTACTATGCATGCCTACTGCTCAGGTACAGAAGCCAATGGCCTAAGTACCAGAGTGAACATCCTGGGACCCTCACGGAAAAATCTCATTATGATCCCTGTTTACTTCCAGTTGTTCATGATTAACATGTCACAGGGCTTCCAAATTTTACTTAATGTGATTAGTAGTGTTTGCCTTCCTCATGAGGCTTAAGCTTCTTTAGAACGAAACTAATCTGTTTCACTAAATCCTGTGTTACTGAATAAACGAATGATTTCAAATCTTCTAAGTGTTATTTTTCTGGCTTAATTATGATAATCAAAAACATACCTGGAGGCTGTTTTTGCTATTTAAAGCAAGCATTATGCATCAATGCATACATATGCTACTCTGTGTCACAGGTGATTTCAGGAAATCCATTAGAGGTTTAAGATATATAATATTAATCTAGTGGAAAGAATGTATTAAGGCTATAATTGTTAGCTTATAATCCTAAAGGCTAATTTCACACAAACTTTTCAGTTAGGAGATGAATACTCTGAACTTATGTTGATGAGGAAGTCTGGATTTCTTCAGCTAAATGCAAAGTCTGTGTGGATTGCCCCAATCTAGAACCTTCAGTTTCCATGAAGCCTATGTGGTGATTAATCTTGATTGTCAATCTGATGGGATTTAGAATCATAAAACAGAAGCAAGCCTCTTGACGTGGTTTGTGTGTAGGTTTCTACATTAGGTTACAAATCAGGCTTGGAAGATTCACTCTAGTTGGGGAAAAATGAAGTCATTGCATGTGCTGAGATCTCAGACTGTATAGAAATAAAGAAATTAAGCTGTGTACAAGCATTCCCCTCTCTGCTTCCTGACAGGAGAATAAGCATGGCCAGCTGCCTCAAACCGCCGTCACTAGGCCATTCCCGCCGTGATGGACACTATGAGTCACAGCAAACTCCTCCTAGAAGTTGCTTCTGTCAGGTATTTTGCCACGCCTACAAGAAAAGTAACTACTACAACCTATTACTGAGGAAGCCCCTATAGGAAGTGTGCTGTGTTCCCTTCCTTGAATGCCCAGAGTTGTAAGATTAACAACATAATTATGAGTTGTGCCACTGTGGTCAGTGCCTTTCTTTTGGGTCTATGGTAGTAAACGGACCAAGACCCTTTGCCCTTTGGAATCGTGTACACTGCTTTGTTATTCTAAAGGAGTGTCTCTCCTCTGACAATTCAGCTGGAAAGAAGCTATCCTTTTTTCACCACCCACCCCATGTCTCCTTTTACTATAGAGTTATTGTTTTAAACTCCCAAGGGTTTGGAAATAAAATAACAAAGATATTTAGAAGACATACTATTAAAACAAATTAACAATGTGAAAGAGGCTTCAAAGTGGCTATGGTGGGTCAGAGACAGCAGTTTCAGCTCCTGGATATTGTAACATTTATTCCAGCTTTTCCAATATTGTTTAGATTCACTTTCAAGTTCTTAGGTATAATTCAAATAAGGCTTCTAAAAAGGCTTATTTCTGGATTTCATAGGAGAAATGTACTTAAACTGTATATTATTCTCCACTAAATATTTGAAAACACAGCTTGTCTTTATTGAGTACATAATATTTATTTATATATATTTAAATAGTAATGCTACTTACCATAGCACACTATGGTAATCTTTTATTTTTATAACAATGCTCCATAGTTTGTAAATATAAATATTCTAATTTATCTACAACTAATGCCTATAATATTGAAAAGATTAGCATATGTCTTTTATTACAAAGAACACTTGACTCAGAAAGGTCATGTTGATGTTCTAGCCTCATGAAAATAAAAGCAGCTCTTGGTGGCAGACCTGAGGCTCAAACTCCTAGATCTCGAGCTCAGGCTCCCCCTCTTCTTTATAGAACATAGGCCAGACAGTAGCGATTAATGAAGCACAGTTAGTCTACAAGGGCCAAGTTCCAGATAAACCCCAAACACAGTCCTTCCTGAAGACATTACCTTCTCAGTATTGCGTGTGTGTGTGACCTATTTGCTTCTCAAGCCTAAAAGGGAAAGTAGACGCACTGGTCACACATGCTGTAGTGACTCAAATGTGAATGGCATGAGCAGAGAATTTACTTCCTCCAGTAAATTCTAATCCTGGCAGGGATAATCTCACCTCTGACCAGTCAGGAAAACTAGCATCAGGGCATCTAGAGTACTTCATCCAATTGCCCTGAATCACTATCTTCTGTCTAATTACACTGCTGGTATAACTGTTTTGACTTAACACCTTGCTGTCCTTCCAACTCGAATTTCAGCATGAAATATTCACTACTCCTAGAAAGGTAATACATTAGGTTGTTCTCAGCTCTATTGCAATAAACGAATTTAGCTGCCATTTCTTTTGCTATAACATACTACATTCAAGGGTTAGAAATTGGTGTTGTTGATCAAAGGAAGTGGACAGTGTAGCAACTGGCAGCCTGAGACACTGTAAAATCACTGGAGAAAGGTTGCTACAGTGGGATTTTTGGCTACAGGTCTCTGGCTAGGAGTGACAGAAAGGGGAGGGGAAGAGATCACTAGATACTTTGCATGTAGGTACAAAAAGGAAGCTGTTGAAAGAAAAATTAAAATACTGAAGGTAAATATCAAATGCCGACAGAAATACGACTAAGATTAGTGTTGTTTCAAAGAGACCCTGGATTTCTATGAAAGGTTCAAAGTGATAAATTACTATCAGCAGGTGAAGACATTTTGTTAGCATCTGTCTGCCTTATATACCAAACACAAATACCTATTAATGAAACCTCTAATGTAAGAAGAGTATTTATTTATGTTTCTCAAACAAAAATGGCATTGTATCAGATTCACTGGGTATGCTTTGTCCAGTCTGATTTTCTCATTAGGAATTCATTGCATGATTAAATGCTAAGTGCACAGCTGTGTAAAGCCTCAACTGGTCGTAACCAGTAGTGCCTAATACTGCCTTCTTAAAGCGATAACAAATTACTCAAATATTCGTACTATTTTGAGGCCCCATTCAGCTGAAAAAAAAGTGGTGTTATCAATGTGAGTACAGATTATATTTACAATATGCAAATAAAGTTAATGTAGTACTTTCTGGCACTGTTGAAAATTGCTGGGGAATAGAATGTAACTCCAGCTTAGAATTTACTCTGTTGAGATCACAAATAGGCTAAGTCACAGTATGAATTACATTAGATCCTAATTTTAAAAGCATTTAAATTTATTACAAAAGTAAATCTAGTGGGGTAAGCTATATCATTTACATTAAAGCATCATTATTACTTTGAAAAATGAAAGTAGGGGTTTGAGGAATTCAGCTGAAAGGGAATGAAAAGTCATATATAGTCTAGCAGAGAAGTGAATTCTTTTATCTTTACCTTTCTTATTTGTCATGACAACTACCTCTCAACTGTTAAAAATAGGATTTTTATAACAGAAAAAAGATCCAAATGATATATCACATCAATTACTATTTTAAAAATATAAAAATTTCATAGACAAGCTTTATTTACTTAAAACTAAATTTAAATATGTACAATAAAAATAAAATACTCATTAGAAATTTACTTAAATGAAATTAAGTTTTTAAAAGCTTGAAACATTTTCCTATATCCTAACATTTATTTAAAAATTAAAATTATTAATATTTCACAAAATCTTATTCAAAAAAGCCTCCATCATACAAAGATGAGACATACAATTTATTTTTCTTCCTATAGTTTTTTTTATTGTTTTTGTTGAGCTAGTCATTTTGCTCCAAGGAGAAACTAAATTGCATACATAATTTGATAGGTTTTTTTTTTTTTTCGAGACAGGGTTTCTCCGTAGCTTTTTGGTTCCTGTCCTGGAACTAGCTCTTGTAGACCAGGCTGGCCTCGAACTCACAGAGATCCGCCTGCCTCTGCCTCCCGAGTGCTGGGATTAAAGGCGTGCACCACCACCACCCGGCAATTTGATAGGTTTTAAATTCCCTATTAAGATTGATCTTTATTTTATTTATTTGTATATCCATGTATCTGTGTGCAAAGGTATCCTTGGGTCAGAAGAGGACAATGGATTCCCTCAATCTGGAGTTCTGGGGCATTCACTGTGTGGGTTCTGGGAATCATTTGAATTCTCAGAGACTGGTGCTCTCGACCACTGAGGGATCTCTCCAGCTCCTCTAAAATTTTATAAGATTACATTTCAAGAAATACTCACAAACACTACTGTTGTGGGAATTCATTCAGCCAAAAGCCTTTTGGTTACTGGACCAGTGAGCTCTCAAGGAGTTACTTACCCATGCCTACACACTCCTTTGTGTTGTGAAAATTAAAATTATTTCTTTCTTGATTACGTTTTGGCCTGTCCACTATTCTGTACTGAGATTTTTGGGTTATTTTTATTCTTTTATTTTCATCTCTTTGAGTTTGTGCAACAACTACAGCAGTGGTTCTCAGCTTTTCTAAAGCTATGGCCCTTAAGACAGTTCCCCATGTGGTGATCCCCAACCATAAAATTATTTTGTTGCTAATTCAAAATGTCATTTTGCTTCTGTTAGGAACTGTAATGTAAATATCTTATATGCAGGATATCTGATATGCGACCCCAAAGGGGTCACAGCCCACATGTTGAGAACCAATGTACTAGGAATTCTTCCACTGTTCATTTTGTTGTATTGTGTTGTTGTCAGAGAGAATACACTGAGTTATTTCAATTTTTTCTATATTTTCTGAGATTTATGCTCTAATATATGGTCTGTTTTAGAGGAACTTCCATGGGTGCTAGTAGAATATATATTCTTTAGTTTGAGGTTTAATAGTCAGTAGATTACCTGTTGTGTCCATTTGACATATTATGCCTTTTGTTTCTCTACTTATTTTTCACCAGATCACCTGTTTGTTGGAGAAAGTTGGGTATTGAAATCACCTAATGTTACTGAGTTAAATTAACTCTGTCTTGAAGTCCAGTAGAATACTTCTTATGAATTTGCGTGTGCTAGAGTTTGGTGCACACATGTTTTCCTAAATACATCTTGGTTTGTTGTTCCCTTGACAGTTTCAATTTGTAATTAGAGGATTTGAAATTTATTTTTTATTTAAAAAATTTTTGACAAGATACTTTGATCATATTCTTTCTTGTTCCCCTACTCTTCCCAATCTCTGTACCCACCCAATTTCGTGTCCTTCTTTCTCCTTCTCAAAAACAAAATCAAAACAAACAACAACAAAAAAATACCAAAACAAAACTAATAGGATACAAAAACACGGAGTCTGCTTTAAGTTAACCAACTATTCCTGGGCATGGGGCCTGCCCTGGGGGTGTGCTTTGGGCATACTCTTTGGAGGAAGCTGATTTTCTCTTTCCAAGCAGGAATTAATTGTAAGTTTTTGGTTATGGTTGGGACTTGGTGTCCTCTCCTCCTTCTCAGTGCTGGGATTTTGTCTAGTTTGAGCCTGTGCAGATCTTGTGTGTGCTGTCACTGTCTGAGTTCACCCCAAATCTGACACAGAAAATGTAGAGAACAGGCTTGCATTTATGGGCACAGGAAAGGACTTTCTGAACAGTACCCCAGTAGCACAGGCATTAAGACTAGCAATTAATAAATTGGATATGATAAAGTTTAAAAGCTTTGGCACAGCAAAGTACACAAACATTTGATCAGAAAAGGAGCCTAGAGAAGGAGGAAAGATTCTTTAAAGTTTACATCTGATGGGGTCTAAAGTACACAAAGAACTAAAAGAAAAAAAAACCTGAACATCATAAAGACAATTCAATTTAAAATGCTGTACTGAACTAAACCCAGAGAGACTTCTCATAAGATGAAACACAAATGGCTGAGAAGCACTTAAAGAACTGTTCAACATCCTTAGTTAGTCACCAGGAAATACAAATAAAAACTACTTCGAGATTTTTTTCTTACCATAGCCAGAACGGCCAAGATCAATAAAACAAACTATAGCATATGCTGAATTTAGTCAGTGCTAGTGGGAGTGCAAACTGTTACAACCACCTTGGAAATTAATGTGGAGGTTCTTCAAAAAGCTGAAAATCAATCAACCACAAGATTTACCTATACCACTCTTGGGCAAAATACCCAAATGACTCTACATCTTCCTACAGATATTCTTATTCAGCCATGTCCATTGCTGCTCTATTCATAATAGCTAGATATTGAAAACAGCCCAGAAGTCTGTCAACTAAGGAATGTTTATTAGTTTTTAATAAACAAATGCTATTTCTAATTATTTTTATATATAATTAAAGTTTCACTAAATACAAATTATAATAGTGCTTTTCTATTTCCTTGATCCCTACCAGCTCTTTTATGAACTCATTAGTGAACGGGTACATGGTTTTGGTTTTGCCAATGAAAACTCCAAAAGAAATAAGAATGCTTATAAGGTGATCCAAATGTTCTCTTTCCCATCTTATCTGAAGTGGATGAGGCTATTAAAAGGTAGATGAGTGGAAAGAGAAATTAGAAAAGAAGGAGGTAATCAGCTGGGGAGAGGGTAACTAAGGCCTAAGAGAGGGGGGTGTTCTTATATATACCACTTATGTAAATGTCACAAACTGTCTTGCACATGTCGTAAGCTAAGACAAACAGAAAAAACAATGGTTTACTACTGATTCATTTACAGTTTGATTATAAATAAACTAGGCCTGAGTGAGACGTCTCAGTAGGTAATGGCATCTGTTGCCCACCTTGGTGATCTGAGCTTAATCACTGGTACATACACAGCGGAAAGGGAGAAACAACTCTTACAAGCTGTCCTCTTACTTTTACACATATACCACAACATGAGCATGTATGCTCACACATGGACACACACATAATAAATCATAATTTTGTAATTAAAATGAGATAAAATAATTTAATCTAGATTTGTAAGCTGATTTTCATTATCTATTATTCCTTCTGGAAAATTAGAAAAAATAGAACATAAAGTTTTCTTAAAGAGGGATGCAAATGAAATCTTCAACTATTATGAAATGAACCCTTCTCTAATTGTACACAAAGCTATTCCATTCTAGAGATACTTATTTAGCAGTTGCTATATTCATTGAACTATAAAATCAGGCCAATGTACTTCAGTAAGTCTATTTTACTATATTATAGATATGCCCCCAAAGGGTTAAGAAAAAAAAAAGCCAGAATGAAATAAAGGCAAAATAGTATCTCTGAATGACATTTGGTTCTCCTCTTGAACCTGAACATAAGTACCCATGTCAAAAACAAACCATACAAGACACTACAGTTAAAAGTCAATGGCCCCTTTAACAAGACATCCTCCTTAAACTAGAAGAGCGTTTTGGGAAGAGGACAACATGCTTAATTGTCTTGTTCTTTTAACACTTTCATTCCTCAAAGTACTGTGCCTAGTGTGTACACTTTTAACCACGTAATTAACTGACCAATGGAACTGAATCGAAGACCCAGATATTATTCAACACACTTTTGAACACCTGATTTATGACAAAGAAGCAAAAAAATATCAAATGGAAAAAAAGAAAGCATATTTAACAAATGGTGCTGGCATAACTGGATATCAATTTGTAGAAGAATGAAAATAGACCCATATCTATCACCATGTACAAAACTCACGTTTAAATAGATCAAGGACCTCAACATTAAGCCAGACACACTGGACCTTATAGAAGAGAAAGGGAGAAGTACACTTGAACGTTCGCATTGGCACAGGAGACCACTTCCTAAATATAACTTCAGCAGCACAGACACTGAGAGAAACAATTAGTAAATGGGATCTCCTGAAACTTAAAAGCTTTTGTAAAGCAATGGACATGGTCAACAAAACAAAGCGGCAGCCTACAGAATGGGAAAAGATCTTCACCAACCCCACATCAGGCAGAGGTCTGATCTCCAAAATATACAAAGAACTCAAGAAATTGGTTATCAAAAGAACAAATACGCCAATAAAAAAAATGGTGTGCAGACCTAAACAGAGAACTCTCAACAGAGTAATCTAAAATGCCTGGAAGACATTTAAGGAAATGTTCAACATCCTTAGTCATCAGAGAAATGCAAATCAAAACAATTCTGAGATTCCATCTTACAACTGTAAGAATGGCCAAGATCAAAAACACTAATGACAACTTATGCTGGAGAGGATGTGGGGTAAAGGGAACACTCCTGCATTGCTGGTGGGTGTGCAAGCTGGTACAACCCCTTTGGATGTCAATGTGGTGATTTCTCAGAAAATTAGGAAAAAAAACCTTCCTCAAGACCCACTTGAGGTATATTGGGGTATATATCCAAAGGATGCTCAAGGACATGTGCTCAACTATGTTCGTAGCAGCATTGTTTGTCATAGCCAGAACTTGGAAAGAACCTAAATGTCCCTGACCGAAGAATGGATAAGGAAAATGTACATTTACGCAATGGAGTACTACACAGCAGAAAAAAAAATAATGACATCTTGAATTTTGCAGGCAAATGGATGGAGCAAGAAAACATCATTTTGAGTGAGGTAACACAGACCCAGAAAGACAATTATCACATGTACTCACTCATAAGTGATTTTTAAACATAAAGCAAATAAAACCAGCCCACAAATCACAATCCCAGAGAACCTAGACAACAATGAGGACCCTAAGAGAGACATACATAGATCTAATCTACATGGGAAGTAGAAAAATACAAGTTCTCCTGAGTAAATTGGGAGCATGGGGAACTCGAGAGAGGGTTGAAGAGGAGGGGAGAGGCAGGGAAGGGAGCAGAGAAAAATGTAGAGCTCAATAAAAATAAAAAAGATTGCATATGTGGAAATAAAAAAAAAGAAATTGACTAGTCACTGAGTGCAGGTGCCAAATTCAAATTGACCCATATAGAAAAACTACTTTAGGAAAAATTTGTTTGCATGTTTTGAACCTGAAAATTTTTCTGTCTCCTGGTGTTTCAAACTGTATTATAAGATTCTATTACAATGTTATTTAATATGTAAAAATAATATTTTTGTTTAAAAAATGCACTAAGAAATAAATGTGTCAAACTCATTAACAGAAGCAGTTTAATTTAAAAATAGAACTGGCTTGGAATAAGGAAATGTGAAAAATACAGCAAGTATATGGTCCCAACAGCAATTTATTATGAAAACTGTCTCTGGTAGAAATATCAGTTAAAATATTTCCCTTAACATTGCCAATGTTTTATCAATATCTCATTGCACAATTCTCAAGAGCACAATAACGGTTTAAGGATAGATATTTGGGCAAGGGACTTTAAAATTATGCTAAGCCCTGTGATATCAATTTCAGACAGTAAAATCTGGTCATATAATTGGATCTCATATCATATCAATAAATCCTGTTAGTTCATAATGCTTACAGGAGCAACAGACAAGTTATTTCATCTTACAATGTTGCGAAATGAATGGTGAATTGCTCCACTGATTGCTCCACAGTTCCTAAGTTACTTTCTCTAGAGATTTGAATATAAAAGACTTCTTCTGGTTTATTACTAAAAAATAATGCCAAATTGTTATAACTAACTCAAAAAACTATAAAAGCATGAATCCACCATTTCCTGCCTGACTCTCCTTTTGTGGTGAACATCTGAGCACAAATGGAATTAAATTCCAGTCTCTTCAAACATTACAGTCTTCAACTTTCTGTTTTCCAAATGCCAGCATAACAGTGTGAATTATAGCACCAATAGAATCCATCCTAGAAACCAAGTGATAGTGATTATACATATTGACAAAGTAACTTATGAAAATTGGCACTTCGATCAAGATGGTATAGAATGGCTATAACCTGGCACTTCAATAAATATGGTATACAATGGCGATAATCCTGTTTCCATCTTAAAACCATGACGTAACCAATTCACCTACCAATTGGGTTTTATCAGTCAAAAACCACTAGTATACCTATTCTTGTTCACTAAAATAAACTGTTCTGGAAGTTTTAGTTTTAGTTTAAGATGTAGACATAATTTTGGAATAGACAGTGGTTTTAACATCTAACAACACTGCTACCAGTTGAATCATTTTGCCCGTTGAAGGTTACTTCTGTTGGTTTCTTCTAACATAAAACATCTACTGAGTGCCTAATATTGTTCAGATACTTGTGTTACAAAAATGACACTCTGTGAAGTACCCACACTCATGTTAAGGAAACACAATTTGCCAAACTAACAGTGAAAGTCTAATAGGTTCTGTTAGAGTTCAGTATTGTGGAAGCTGAAAGGTGGCAGACATCAACAGTCTGGCAGAGCTAGAGGACTTCTGTCAATGAGGAAACATCTAAAGTCATCATAGGAAAATTTCTATTTAATAATGGGTAGACTCCGTAAATAATCATATCCATAGCATCCAATAAAATTACTACAAGATGTACTGTACTCACTGTATTTGCCATTATTTAATTTATGTTTAATATTGAAGGGCCCCATTTAAATAGAGATATGTGTAAAGACCTAGCAAAGGCAAACTAGCCTGTAGAAAATTGGCATTTAGCCAGGTGGCACATCCCTTTACTTCCAGCTTCAGGAGGCAGAGACAGCCAGATCTTTGTGAGTTCAAGGATAGCCTGGTCTATAGGCTCCAAAGCTACAGAAAAATTCTACCTCAAAAAAGGAAAGAAAATTGGCATCCATATTTTCTACTGATTTGTAATAACAGTAGATAACCCTGAGCAACGATGTGACCCAACCCAGATAGATGTCTTCCCCTTAATTCAAGTGTTTAGAATCCTACTGTGGGCAGCTGGGCATTGATGGCACAACAGAGATGGTTTCTCTAACCACATTTCTAAGTTACATCTTGAACTACTTAATTATCAGGGTAAATAATTTCTTCCCACTATATTAATGCAGCATTTTATTATTAATCCTAGAATCTCTAAAATCTAAGAGTCTAACTAGTTTCAAATGATTCTTATACTAAGCACTCACAGACACTGATCTCAAATAAGCCTGAAGAAACAACTATCTCTGTACAGTCTTGCACACAATTACCTATGTGTAAATGAATAACCTGAGTTAAAAGGGTATAGCTCTTTTTGACAAACTAAGCAATAGCCCAGCAATCTATGGTACAAAGGCCTTGACAGACTATGGGCTTGGATGAGGCACTCAAAGTCTTTACATCTATCTGCCAAGTAATGGGCTATGCTGTCTGTATTGTGAAGGTGAATATTTACTGAATGGAACTGGTCCAGATACTCACAATAGTTTCTACACATTCAGACATCATGAAAGCATCTAAAAACACCTTTTAGAAATTTTCCCATGCTGCATAATTCAAATCTCACTGCCAAATCATTTCCAGACAGATGGAAAATGAAGTATGTCCCCAATATAAAATATCTAGGCAATGAACAGTGGGTACTTGTTACTGAACAACATTTCTCACCAGCTTCCTGCAGGACCCTCTTGTTTCAGTGTCAGAATCAGGTCCAGGAACTGTATGAACACCTGAAAAACTCATTAACTTTTATAACACTATTGCGCAGCTTATCTCAGACATCAACAAGAGTAATCACAGTAGGAAGATACATGTTCTAAGCATATAAAATTACAAGAGTAAGGGAATTGAAGGAAGAAGGTAGACATTTGTCAAAATATCCATACTAAGAATGGTACACTGAAATGAGACTAATCTTCATTTAAAATCCAATGCTACTGATCACGTTACAGTATAACACATGCCGTGTATGTTCAACTGTATGTGTAACACTACCAATAGACATGAACAACTGCTGTTAAACTAGAAGCATACTTTCACTAGAATCACACAGAAAACACAATGAGGGATGAAGAACTGATAAGCTCATAAAGTAGGTCAAGCCAGTGTCAACCAAGTCTAAAGACATTTTAACACATTATGTGAGGCTCAGTAAAACCCGCTAGTATTGTTTTAAAAAAACAAAAACAAACAACAACAAAAACAAGATGGATTAGAGGAAGCTTAGTGGTTAAGAGGACTGACCACTTTTCTAGAGGACCCAAATAGATTTCCCCCACCACAACCATCTGTAATTAATGCATGTGGTGCACCAACCTACATGTAAACAAAATACCCATACCTGTAAAATAAATAATGTTATTAAAAAAATACAATATTAAAACTAGTTAAGATATGGGTAAACAGAGGGAACCAAGGCAATACCAATAAGCTCAAACTATAGAAAAATGCATGTGTATTATGTATCTTAATAAAGACAGAAAGCACACAAAAAGTCAGCATAGAATAGTCTTATATGCCTATAATTTGCTGTTCAAGGTGATGCAACTCAAGAAATATGTACTAAAATGGAAAGAAGACGGGGGATCAGAAGATCTTTCTCTAACCAAGAGACAGAGTAGACAAAGTACTGATACCAAGACCAATAAAGCTGGCAGAGAGCACCGGTCTCCCTGGGAAATGATGAAGCTGCAGAAAGAGCAAGTTATCTCTGTGACATTAGAAATGACCTTCTCAAGGTAAAGTCAGTTTTGTTTACTAAATCCTTGAGAAGGTGCTTCTAAATTCTTCCTTTAACTATCTTTAGGAAGGCGAGTGATATATCCCAAGGTGACTCTTCATGAATGGCTGAGATAGGGTAAGGTCAGTTGTCATCCTCTACAATAGCTAGTGCAGCTGTGCCCTTGACACTCCAGTGATTGCATCAATTCAAGCTGCTAACACTGCACTGGACACGGAGCCAGCTATTTCAGTGCATCCGTGTCACATGGACTACACCAAGGCATTTCTTAAGTATCACTTGAATGGGTCTATCAGAAAAGCCTCACATCTACATTTCAGTCACCTGATTACGCTGTAAAAAAATACTACCCAGTGATCATTTTTATGTTGATACCTATGAGAGACAATCTGAGTTTTCTCTTCATTGAGGGACTGACAGATTTTTTTTTATTTAGTGCCTACAGTGGAAATCAACCATGTGTGCAGGTGGCTATTTTCAGAGATGAAAGAAAATAAAGTTATATAAACTCTACTACTGTTGTAGTTGGCATCAAGTACTGAGCTACCAGAATCTTTGAAAACATTTTTAATATATGCATAAATGACTCCTGATAGACTAGGTGGCTAATTAAAATAAAATAGGATAAAAAACATTTCTGAAGAAAGAATTTGCTGATGATTCAACTAGCACAAAAAGAAGGCAGTTTTGAGGAGGAAGATATTTCTAAAGCACCATTAATTCTGTTTTTTAAGTGAAACTGCACTAAAGCATGCTTTTGTTAAAATGTTACATTTGCTATTAATTTAAATTAGTTGATTTCCTACTTTGAAATTAATACTCATTTCTACTATAGGATGGAAATATTCTAGTCATTATAAATTCCCAAAGAAGTACATTTATTCTCTCCATTTTTACTAAGTTCACTCAACACAGTGTTCTGCACACTATTTGTGAAAGACAGTTTAACTGAAAGCAAAATAAATCATGCTTGCTAAAACTAAACAGTTAAGTATATTCAACTCATAGACCACATTTATTTTTTTAAATATGTTTTTCCATTCAATCTACTGCTTGCACAGGACAAAGAGCCTCTTGTTACTATAGATAAGCTCACCCACAGCAGATGAATTCCAGGGAGGTGAAGGATCCACAAATAAACAGAACTAATCAGATATGGGCTCTTAAAATGATACTAATCAATACTTTTTCTTTCAGGAATAAAAACTGACCCTTATATTTTAAAAAAAAATTACCAAGATGTTCAGCAAACCTTACTTCTGGCAGTGGGCTGGCCGGCTTTGTTAGGATTCCTCCAACGTACACAACGTTAGGCAGGGTGGGTCTCGGAAACTCCAGTGCTACGTCAGTACACAACATCCACAGGCTGGACCCATGAACCAAATCATACATGGACTTCGCAGGGAGCAGGTTGTACTTCTGCATTATCCTCTCATATTTGGGAAGAACCAGAAAGCTGACCCCTATTCTGGAAATGAGGTAAACGCCAGTATTTTTCATCCTCTCCAGGAAGTTCATGCGGTCTGTGAGGAGTGAGTTAAACTCTGGGACATAAGCTAAAGGAGCAGGCGCTCCTACTTCAGCAGGATACCAAAGGCCAGTAGAAAATACAGCATATTTAACTCCTAAAAGATGAGCGATCACAAAACCACACATATCATTGGGGTCCACAAGTAGCAGGTCAAACTTTTCCTTTTTCAAACCCTGGATTAGGGCTTGGTTGCCAACCATCATGTCACAATTCTTAGTATAGTGATCCAGTATGTCAACCAGTTCAACTGCTGTCAATCTCCCAGAGAAAATATTCCGCATTTTAGACTGCAGGAAAGCATCTGAGGTGGTACTGTTGAAGATCCCTGGGTATCGCTGGAGGCTGTAGTGATTAGATGGGTCAATGTCTCTGCCTTCTGAGAGAAGGAACACTGTGTGGTGGCCTCTCTCATGCAAGGCTGATGCTAGCGTCTTGAAAATGTACAAATGGCTTTCAAACATAATTGGCGGCACGATGATGATTTTGGCAGCCCTTGCTATTCCAACAGCACTCCATAGGAGCATGAAATATGTAGTGTAAGACTTCATAGCTGTGAAGACAACCAGAAAATAACTTAAAACAGTATAGAAAGCTAGCCATTCAAACAATCACAAATACTTTACTTTCCAAAATATATGATGATCCAATTCTTTTAAAAATTAACCCAATATATATACCAAAGAAGCCTTCACTTAGATAAAAATTATTATTGAAGTACAGAATTGGAAGAAATTGACTCACAATACATATTAAGATCAATCTGAAAATACATTATTTCATTAGTAAATGAAAGCTTTTTAATCCAAATAATAACTTCTGCAAGGCTTAGAGACAAGTGATAGTGCTTGTTTGAACACTATCTATGAAACAGTATTAAAAATCCTTATTCTTAATATATGTCATATCATTGTTAATTCCAGGAGAGTGATAGTTTTTAATTTTCAGGTATATCACTACCCAATTGCTACTTAAGTCATTTTAATTTAGTGGTAACACTCCCAGTTGTGAGTAAAGGTTTCCAATAAGAGGTCACTCTTCATAAAATAATTAAGAAGTAGTTCAGTAATTCTGTAGAAAATGTATTTCCCTCACAGGTAAAATCATCATTAAGTATGCTAAATATCATGGCAGTCTGTATTTATGTAACAGTTTTGTGATTATGTAATGTGTTAATTCAGGGCATCACCCAAGTGAATGACTTTCGAAAGTCAACTGCATATTGAAGAAAGGTTTTGCAAATGACTCTGTCCCAGACCACACCTTCTACATTCCACCTTCAAGCAGAGTACCAACCTCAAGTTACATGGATGTACACTGCAAGACAGACATTTCTTCTAGCCTTTCATGTTAATAGGTTACGTACAAAGTCTGACTCTGACATTTGTGGGAAATAAGCACATTATTTTCAGGAGAACTAATAGCTGTACACAAAGCTACCCAATATCATCAGGCTCTAGGGAAGACCTCTGAGTAGAGAAACAGTCTAAAGAGTTATGCATGGAAACTGGACATTTTGGTTTCAAGGAACAACCCAAAATATATTTAGACATACATTACAAATGATGGTGAACATGCGTGTTTTTGTTAATGACTGTGTATTAGCCAAATTCTTTAGACAAATTCCCACCATCTAAACTCAACTGAAACAAATATTCAAATTTCAATATTCAAATTTTGCAAGCAATCTAAAATAATCACGCAGAAAACAAACTGGATTCTTCCAATAATAAATGCACTATATTTTCAGCTATTTTTCCCTTTATCACTCAAAGCAGAAATAAAAACAATGTATTCTATAAATAAAAAAAATCTATAAAAACAAACAAACAAAAACAAAACCCCACAGTTTCCACAGCAAATTTTTCTCTAATTACAAGGTCGATATAGGACAAAATAAGTAGTCTTGGAGAAGAAAAATGCTTTCTAGGTTTTTAATGTACTATATTTTGGCCTCATACCAGTTGTGACACTCTAGTGTTCGTTTCTTCCAGCTTAAAGAAGAAAAAATTAGAGAGTTTGCATGCACATGTTATAAATTCTAGGGATGAAATTTACGTAATAGCAGGTATGCCATAAATACTGTTGTCTACTGTCACCATGTGCATACACAAGATGCTCATTGATGGGTCCATGGCAGACAGCTACTATTCTACTCTGTTAGTCTTGACAATTAGCATGCACTTCAATCACACTCAAAGTCATACACTGAGGAAGGACCATGGCTAGCAACAAATGCTGAAATTCTCCTAGTCCACAGTCATCTGATCACATCCCCTGGATTATTATCTGCTGCTATTTTATATCTTGTCCTAATAGTCATTTGTGTTTTAGAAAGACTGTTTATCAAAAACTGTATAAGTGAAGGTGGACTACAGGAGATAATGATAGACAGAGAAGAGAGAGAGGGATGGCAGCAGAAGGGAGAAAGAAAAAAAAAGGGAAAGGGAACAACTGAGAAAGGCTCAGGAAGCATAGTAAGAGCTAGAGGAAAGGGATGAAAAGGATGGAGGGACCCTTAAGCCTCCTGCGGGAACTAGCTATTGGAGGAGGTGTAAGCTTATATCATTATTGGGCAGAGGGAGGGAGTACTGGAGAGGGGGTAAAAATCCAGGAAGTGACCAAGAGTGTTGGTAAAGGGAAGGGGAGTTTGGAAGTGGTAGGTGTGTGTGTGGAACTATCAGGGGATAGCAAGCAGAACAGGACAACAGGTGAGACAGGACAGATGAGGCAGGCTCTGGAAGGGGAGATGAGGTGAATGTAAGGCTCTCCATAGCGCAGCAGGGACCAGAGCATCAGGAGGAGGCAAAGGGTGGTGGAAGAGGAGCCTCCCCAGCAACTAGAGGTGAGCCACCCACCTCAGTCTTCTCACTAGAACCAGAGCAGGGCCTGGGCTGACTGGGGAAGTAATGCTTCCCAACTCGTCCCTCTGCAGCCCCAGAAGGCTCATAGGAAAAGATGGGGAGCCCTTATGGGGGGTTCCTGTGGATGTCCTGACTAGATCTCATTCCCAGACCACACAGTGAGCTCCTGAGCTGCCTCAAGGAGCAGAGGCAGCTGGGCCATCTATGCGACCTCACCATCAGAATGCAGGGGCTGGAGTACTGCACACACATGGCTGTGCTGGCTGCCTAACAGCAACTACTTCCAGAAGCTCTATTTATGGTCGGGTGGGGGTCTGTTATGGGAACAGGGGTGGCATGACAGATGCTGGAAGAGCATAGGCTGGTGTGCGTGAGTGTGAGCAGGATTTTATAGGGCCTGAGGCCCTGGGTGCCCTGCTGGAATTTGCCTACACAGCTACACTGATCACTAGCAGTGCCAACATGCTGGCTGTACTCCAAGATGCCTGACTATGGAAATGCCCTGCATTATTGTTGCCTACATGGAAATTCTACAAGCTGCGGGCTAGAAGCCCCCAGCTCCGATAAGGATGACTGTGAGCAAGTCTGACTATAAATGGAGACTTTTGCCACTGCCACCACCACGGCTTCAACCTCAGGAGAGCGCAATGTGAAGATGGTCCTCCACAGGTGCCCCTCCAATCACCACCACCACCACCAGTTCAACCTATTGCCTGCCATAGCTGCAAGTCCCTAAAAGCTTTTCTTCAAACCAAGGGGGCCTGAGCAAACCACCTGGTCCCTGATACATCCATAGAACTCACCCATCCCTTGACTTACAAAGAAGAGGTGGTTGGTAGAGTAGACAACTGTGGGAGCAGTGGGTTTGTGACCAGGTACAATCCTCCCACATGTGCTGCCTTACCTCCTAATCAGCCCTAGATCTGAGGTCTTTGAGGGTGACGAAGAAGAGGAAAACCTGGTATATCCCCCAGCCTATGGGCTAGCAGAGAGCAATGAGCCCCCAATATCACCAGATGGTTCAAATGAAGATACCAATGATTTTGACCTGATGGCCTACCTAAGTTTTCTATGCCAAGCCACCCTGGAACCACACCTGTGAGGTTTAAGATATCTGCTTTACCAAGAATGACAAGCTTAGGGTCCATATGCAGAAGCACACAGTAGAGTGCCCCTACTCATGCCCACACTGCCCAGCCAGCTTCCTGCATAGTAAGACTTCAAGAACCACATGCACCTACACACTGTGGATCTGCCCTATGAGTGCCACCTGTGCCACAAGGCTTTCACCAAGGAGGACCACCTGCAGCACCATTTCATGGGCCAGAATTGCCTGGAGGGGAGCACCAGAAGGAGGATGATATGCCACTGAACGACTCAGCATCCTCAGCCACCAGACCCTGTTGGCCTTGACCTCTCCAGTGCTCAAATGGACACCTTCCAGATCTCTCTGGCTCCATTCTGGGAGCAAAAGGCTTCCCCAGTCACTATGCAGGACCCCCATTCACTATGCAAGAGCTCTATGAGGAGAAGGAGGGGACACCTACCACGCCATTGGCAGAGTCCTCGTCATAGAGGGATGAATGGCCAGGCAGTAACAGCACAAGGCCTGGGACATCATGCTAAGCGACAGGGAGCATCAAAGACAAGTGGAGTTGGGGTGAAGGATACTGAGCCTTGATGGCATGAGAATCAACCCTTTCTCCCAAGAATCTACATTCCAATTTCAAGCTGAGGTTTTGATGCACAAGCTCTCTAGACTGGGATGATCACCCAAGGAGTAATATATGAAAAAAATTTATGTATGTACACATACACACACACACACACACACACACAGAGTAAAGGTCTCTGTCCGCAAATGCTACTGGAGAATAGAACCAATAATCTATCTTTGATTTGTGGGGTCCCACTTCTTTTATGCAGGTTTCTAGGAATCTAAGGCTTGGGACCAAAGCCTTGCCCCCTGAGTTTTGGCTGTGTGTGAGGTAAAAGACTGCCCATCTCTTCCGAGACCACCCCCTTCCTGGTTTCTGTTCCCTGTAAATTATGCAAAGGGGTGGCAAAGGAAAAGTGGGTGAGGGAAACAAGGTGGAAGCCAGAAAGACTGGAACAGGGAGGAAATGAGCCATCCCAGTGGCCCTCTACCCAGTTCCAAGGTTGAGACTTGGGATCTTGGAGAAGGCAGCAAAGTGACCTCATTGATTCACCTGCCCAGCCCCAGGTGGTAGCAGGAGTGCTCCACCCAACTAAGGGAGCTCTCCACCTCTTTCCTCCTGCCTCCAGGTCAGGGAATGTCTTGTTCCTGGCACTCCTTCCTGGGGGCAAGAGAGCAGGGAGGGCTGAGCATCTTACCCTTTACTCCTCCTTATCTTCCTACCATGGAGGTACAAGCTGAGACGCCCCTGCTGCTTGCTGCCCCTCACTAATGCATCCCCTGGGATGGTGGGTGTTGGGTGTGGGATGGGGTAAGGGGTTGAGGTAGCTTTTTGAAGGGAGTGGCCAAGCCAGCGCCATCTGGAAGCCATGCCCTGTAAGGGTGGGCCTATCCTCCCCTCCCCACCCAAACCCCTACCCTCCACCCCATCCCCACCCTACCCCAGGCCAGTGACCATTTTTCATGATCTAGCATTACACCCAGACATCCTGGCCTGTGAATGGGTGCCCCCTTGCCAATATGGTGGTTAGGCGATTGCAGAACCAACCTAGGGGAAAAGGATCCTTTCCTAGATTTTGCCTGTCACTCTTTCTTAGGAGTGAGTCCACCCCCACTGTATACATTGCCTCTTCTGGTGGTCTTGTTGAAATGGAATTTCACATTTTTAACTACCAAGTCTCCTGAGGTGGGAAAGAATCTTAAGCCTATCCTTTCCTAGTTTGGTGCTGGATCTCTACTGTGAATGGGGCTCTACCTTGCACTATTTCCCGCTCTTTACCTGCTCCCCGCAAAAGGGGCAGGTTCAAGGGCCCAGTGCTCTCCTCTCCCCATGCATCTCCACACCCATTTGCACAGATATCCCCAATGGTGGGGGTCAAACAACCTGTGCCTATATCTATTTACAAAGTGATGATGTAATATATTAATAGGAAGGTCAGGTGTCCCGGGTCTCATCCTAGCAATTCAGGCGAATGAGGAGCCCAGGGCTGGAGAAACCTGAGGCTTAGTCCTTGACAGTGAGGCCAATCTCTCCATTTTGCTTTCCCACTTACTGGCTTAGTCTGAGAAAGCATTCTCTATCCCATAGCCTTCTTCTACCCCTGACCCTACCCCACCCACCCTTGGGTGTAAGAGACAGTAAGAAATAATAATTTAAAATTCGTTGTAAAAAATAACAACTTTATAGGTAGGAGTTTTATTTACAAAACATGGTGTAGCACTAAATCTCTTTTCTATACATAATTACATATTTTTTGTTCCTCAAAACACTTGAGTAGGTATTGGTTGATTCATACATTAGAACTGATGGTTCCAGACTACTGCCTGAGGATTTAGATAAACTATATGGTTCACCAATTCCAATGTGTGACACATGACAGCACTTGGCATTTTATATTGAAAGAATAGTAATTTGTCATACATGAGGTGAAAGAACAAACAAACGGTTCCAACACAGCAGTCTGAATAGGGCTGCAAAGCAGTACTGGCAAGTTCAGAAGCCACTCATGATACATATGGTTAGTCTAAAGGCACTTAAGCATGCTCTCTCCAGAAGCCCACGCCCACCAGAGCTTTATCCTGACTTGTCCTGAAATTATTTCCTGTGTTACAATCAAGAATCCCAGCCTCACCTGAGTAAATATTTCTGAACAGAACTCCTAAGGCACAGAGGCAGTGCCAAACTGTGTCTCCAGCCAGTAGACACACTGCTACTGACAATTAAGAGCTTTTTTTTGAGTTCAGAGGTTCTACTTTTCTTTCTTAGGTAACCCCAATAATCATAGAACTGTTATAAACAACTAAGAGAATTATCATTACACTCAATCACAGCAGCGAGAAATGTACTTAGGGAACTCTGTGGTGTGCTAGATGCCAAACTGAGGCATCAGAAGATGACTGCGGCCTCTGTTCTCTTCTCAAGGAATAGCGTCCTCTACTTCAACTTGGTTCGTGGCCAAAAAGATTAAAAAGAACATTTGCAGCATCTAGTTTGAGTTGCATAAATAAATTCTCCTACAGGATGAGGAGATGAAGTAAAGCAGGGGCCTAGAAATAAAAGTGTTGACTCCCCACTGGAGCTCACAAAGTACTGAAGCTGGATGAAAAGCTAACATTGCTTCCTGTCATTAGTCCCTCTGTCTCCTTTATTCTGACTTAAGGTGCTATCCTTGGGCCACTTTATTCCCACATAAAATAAAGACCTCCTGTCAAATACAATGAGGGCAATTGTCTAGGGCTAACAATCTTACTCTGGAATGGTAGTAAACATTTAAGCCCCCAACCCCTCCAGCAATGACTTCTTTCTGAGATTACCATTCAGGACCTGTTCAGACATGATGAATAAGAAGTTCACCCTCTAAACCTAACTCTCCTATGAGTTTCCTCAAGCAGGACTTACAAATTTAAAAAATACATAAATTTGAGTCTCCCTGTCAAAAGTTTCAGTTCAAAATTTCTAACACATTCACTTCTAAAAGAAAAAGAATACCTGTGACTAACAACTAATTTGGAAGATCATGATAAAAATATTACATTCGTATTGCATTACTGCTTATACTAACATATTCCATTACAGAGAGTGAGACTGATAGAGCTGTTTGGGAGTAGTACAAAGAGGCAGATCTGGCTCTATATAAATGAAATAAAAAGTCATTAGCAATGCCTTCAAACACAGGTCGCAAGGAATGCAGTATTACTGCTGCTCTTGTAACATTCCGAGCTAGGCACGCCCGCACTGTAATCAGCCACAGTTATCCATCCCCTTGCTGACATCTGCAGTATAGGTGGCAAAGCTGTAATGAGAAACTCAACCCTTTTCCTTTATCAGCAATAGCTGGCCCCTGTCCACATAGAGAGTTTCTCCTCAACCAGCCAGTGAAAGGAAAACAAGAACAAGGCTAGGGAGAAGACAGAAAATAGGACAATATAGATGTCAACAAACTGCACCCGGGACCCCATACCCACTTTTGTCTAATCATGATAAATTTAGCTATTTGAAACACCAAAGTTGGAGAGTTTATAGCCCTAGTATTCAGGAGGTGGAGGTAGGGATATCACTATGAATTCCAAGTTAGCCTAGTACAGAATGAGAACTGGACTCAAAATGAAAATGATGATGAGCAATATTAATAAATCTAATTTTATATAAGAAATAATGAAACACATAATTTAACCATCTAAATGAAACGATCCTCAAATTTTAGGACCCAAAAGTTCCACTTCAAATACTGAGTAAAATTACAGAGTCCAAGGTCTCTTTAGCAAATGGCCTGCGACTTAGGGAGCAGAGAATCTGTATTTTAAATAAGCAGCTGGAGCTATCTCTGTCATGCTCCACCAGACTGACTCGTGAGAAACTGGCACTCAACACTTCAGTGCAGAGTTATGCAAGGAGCACAGCTGAATAAAATGTAGGAGTGACCCTGAAATACCTGAGGTAAAAGCAAAGTGTAGAGCGCCCATCCTCAGAAGCACAGAAGAAGCAGCTGAACAATCCCAAGCAACTGCAAGCTTCTTCAGCTAAAATTACCTACCGTTTCCCAGAGTACACGAGGAAAGTTTTTAGTACTACACCAGCAGTGAACACGCGGCCATCCTGCTCGCCGTCATTCCTTCCTTTCAGGACTGAGGTTTCCCTCTCACCTAAATCATTTCACAAATTCTAAACTAATTTATGTTGTTAATGCATTACTAAAATGAAATTTCTTAGTAAAGTATATCAAGATCAACTTAGATATATAAGTAAAATAGTTGTCGATGAATACTTAAGATTTTGGCTTGGAAGTATATTTGAGAATTCAAGATTGTTTTTTCAGTTAGTTCATATCTGAAGTTTGGGAATTTTTAATTGATTTATAATTAAAGAAAAAAAAAGAAAGAGAAAGTACATATCCATAAATCCTGTCATTAGTAATCTTTGTAAATGAAGCCAAGTATTTTTTTTCTCTGAGACTAATTATCTAACCTGCCAAGTGAGACTATCAAATTGAAAGGTCTTGAACATCCTTCCCTACTATAAAACTTGCTCAAAACTAGATAATGAACAAGCTTAGAAAGAGTTAGGGAAATAACCTACTGGGGGAGGAGTATGAAAAAGAAGGAAAGGAGGAAAGGGGGTAAGTTTAATGAGATTGATATGGAATAATCATAAAACAGTAAAGATCAAACCATTAGAATACTAAATTTAGAAATAAGAAATGAATTCAAATTGATTTCCAAATTAGGGTACACAGGCTCTTCATAAGACATGTTAAAAACTAGGCTTCGATAGATCAAAAGTGAGGGTCCCCAATAAATTTATTTCTGAAACAAACTCCCTAGGGACATGGGAAGGCTGGTACTTATACAAAGTAACTGTCCATGTAGGCCAAGAGGTAGCCAACACTCTAACAGCCAAAACAAGATCATGGTCAAACTGTCAGCAATGCTACTTTGCAAGGAAGCAGATTACTGTTCAATCACAAATACGCAACAGCAATTTGCTTAAAATAATGTGAGTGCCCAACAGCCTTAATATGTAATGTTTTAATTGGCTTGATAAATGGCCAATCTTTAATCCTGTGGCTACAGTTCAACGCTAAAACATCTCTAGCTTTTAAAACCTAAAGATGTTTAAAAACTTCATTGTTGCCACAATCAAAAGATCAGGTCCAGGTTTTTGCTTTGTTTGTTTTGTTTTGTTGGTCTTTGGTTTTTGTTTTGTTCTTGTTTTTCTAGACAAGGTTTCTCTGTATAACAGCCCTGATTGAACTGGAACTCACTTAGTAGGCCAGACTAGCCTTGAACTCAGAGATTTGCCTGTCTCTGCCTATAAAGTGATGTATATATGCCACCTATCCAGCTGAGGTGACGTTTTAACACTTCTGTTCTACTACTGCTATCCAGGTGATTAAGAACTGCTGCCCCTACAGGGTAACTGCAAGACAGCATCAGAGCAAAGTCTACAAAAGTGACAACACAAGTATTTCAGTTTTTAGATGGATTCATAAGTATGTACGTATTAACCGAACTAAGAATACCTGACTTCATCTACACAGCCAATTAATTACTGCGATCATTACATCATAAGTTTAAGTTATAAAATTAATCGGGGAACTACTGAACAAAAAAATCTTTAAACCTAAGCCAAGTTGCTCATCGTCAAAATAATCATAAATTTTCATCATGAGAATATGAACCAAGTAGGTATCTGGCAACACAGAGTAGTGAGCCCCGCCTCAAAAGTAGCAAGTATGAAAAGCAACTGGATGTCTTATGCAAATAGACTTCTGGGTTTGACCTTACAAGGCCTGACTTCACGATCTGGGAAAAGCCATAGAATCCAATTTTTCTGTTGTTGTTTGTTTGTTTGTTTTAAGCAAATTCACAGGTGATGCTGAAAGTACTGACTCAAAAGTCATTTTCTGAGAATTAGTGATAGTTATAAAAATATACAGTTAAAAAATAATGTTCCTTTTATTAAAGAAAATGGTGTGATTAAATCACTTTTGGTGTTTATCATCCCAGCTATAAAATTTACACACACACACACACACACACACACACACACACACACACGCTCCTAAAACTTAGGTTTCTTTTTCTACAATTCTGCCAAGGCCTGACCAGCTTGGTACTATTTATCTCCATGTCTCTGCATCATGTAATCAACATCCAACTAACACGGGAATTCTTTGTTTTGAGTCTGACTTCATCCTTAAGCAAATAGAAGAGTTCCTAAGTCCAGCCAAATATTAACCTAAAACCACAATACTATGTATTTCTGTACTCTGTGGAAGTCTTCACTAATAAACTAATAATAAGCTTGCCTGTAGTCACAAAATTGAGGCACAAGCACCATTAGAAGCTACTTATAAACCTTAGGTTAAAAAACAGCAAACTTATAATAGTCTCTAGGGACCAAAGACTTGGGTAGGCTCTTCATAAGACACAATGCATTCCTCTGATGCTCCTTTACTAACAGGGGAATCTGTGTCTTTTACGCATCTAGGATTACACCAATATATCAGCAATGAACAAGTGCTGAGGAGTCTTTTGTATATCACTGCTGTCATTACTGGTTTTGCAATCAATATTGCAAATATTGCAATATTGCAATAGAAATAGAAATATACTCAAACACAGTATATATAATATACTTTCTGTAAAGTAATTCAAAATACATTTAAAAAGTATTTTCATCTAAAACTCAATCGGAATCCCAATTGAAGTACTAAATATAACCGAGTCCAAATTCTGCCCCTTGACAAAGGGACAATATCTCTAATAAGTAGTTACCTACCATTACAAGCCGAGATATAGCTACTCATTGACAAAGTCGAAACTATCACTCAGGTTTCCTGATCTTGACCCATATAAGCTGCCTGTGACAGGTAAAGATATTCCAAAGTTGTCACTACCATATGTCAGATTACATATTTTCTTGAATTCTGGGATACAAAAATCAAAACAGGAGAAAAGCCTTATTAATAACTAATCTTCTTAAACCTTTATACTGAGAAGACCTCAAATACTCATACTTTTTTAAAAACAAAATTATAATACTTTTTATTTAAAGGTAAATTTCTATCATGAACCTGGCTGCTTCTTGAATGAGTGGCTAGATTACCTCTTAAATTTCTCAGATCTCTGAGAAGTCATACCTAGCTCACAAAGACTCTCCTTTGGTGAACACAGTAAGAGTTATAATAGGAACAGGGTTGCACTTAAGCAATTAAACTAAAATCATTTCACCAAGATCTATATCTATATATACATATAGAGAGAAATATATTTAGTATTTCTATATATAATATATACACTAATATATATGCAAATCATAAAGTGTTCAGGGTCCATAAAGGATGCATAACTACTATAAAGGATCCTAGACCATGTTCTTAGCCGTATCATCCATTTGTAAGTTCGTCAGTGAGATCTGGCATAAGCACTCTGTGAGAAATCTGGCACAAGGACTCTCTAGGAAAGAGAAGAACTTTTTCTCCAAAAGGATACACAGGGTAAGAAGAAATGAACAAAGCAAGGATATCCAGATGAGATTGTGTCTATGCTTAGTGCACAGTTTAAAACATTGGAACAACATTCCAAAACAGACTTAAAGGATAACTGTTTAGTAATGCATACCCCTCAGGACCATTAAGAATGATCAAACTGGCACATGGCACTTTTTGTTGTTTAAGAGCACTTAGTCCAGTTTGCATTGCCAATATGTCTACTGTGGCATGAGCAACCTACCAGTGGCCACCCCCTTTCCCAAAGGAAAGTTATTCCCTACCCAAGAGAGATCAACTTCCAAGAGTTCCACAAGTATGGTTTGGGCCTTGGTAGCCCCTCCTCCATCCATTCTGAAATTCTGTCTGGCTTTATGTTGAGAAGGTCTTACACAGGCAACCACAGCTTCCGTAAATTATATGTGTCTTATAGAGTCAGAGAAAGTAAGTACATCCTACCCATAAATGCCCTTACTATAGCTCAGCTCTGGGATGAGAGGTCCCACGTAGGATGCCAATACCGCAGGCAAGCCTTTCCTTTAATTATAGTCACCCCCGGATCAATACTCTGGTTTCTTGATGTGGCACAGCCAGCTCACAGAAAGCATAACACAGAGTCTAACACTGAAGCACGACTGCCTATTTTGAATGTTCTCTTGTTGTTCCAATAAGGTTTTCTCTTTCTCCATTTGTCCTCATTTTGTTCTTATTCAATGCTTCTTATTTCCCCTTCTAGATTCCCTTACCCTAATCATGTTTCTATTAAGACACATTCTTATAAATATCTTCAATATATTTTCAAAGTCAGGAGAAAACAGAGTTAGTGATTAGCATTAATTTCCTTAAAACAGCTTCAGCCTTGCCTTTATCCATACCTTTCCCTGCTTCCTGAGCTCTGTCAAATAAACAGGCAAACCTGTTTGACTAGTTTGCTGTAAACCCTACTCAGTAGAAAGACCAACCGGACAATGGATAAAGCTATGAAAAGCACACAGACCGTTTTTCATAGGTAAAGTTGTACAGTACCTCCAGTGTAGAGCAGATCTTTCAGAATACAAAGACAACAGCACATGCTCATTTATTTCACTGTCAGAAATATATTTAAAAAAATTCTCTTGGTATACTTTTCTATGTGATCAATATTGCTATGGCAATGGGGCAGAATAATAGTATGCCTATTTGAAATGGTGATTAAGATTTATAAAGGAGCTAGGTGTGGGGACACACAGTACTCTGGAAACTGAGACTAAAGGATTATAAATCTGAGATCAGTTGTGCTACACGAAAAGACTGTAAAAAATATCTGATGGTTGAATTACATTCAATTATAGAGGTGTGCCCAAATGTTTTTATTGTGTGTGTATGCTTAAGAAGAATAAAAGACTTTGAATTTGCAAAACAGGTTACTCAAAAGAGGATTCTTCCCATGGATGTTCTTTGATGTTGCTTTGAATAGCAAAGTCCTTTAGTTTATTTAAAAAATATGAGAGGCTTTTAAACCATTAGCTACAGGCTCTTTGACTGAAAAAAAAATACTTACATGATACAATAAAGTGTATAATTAATATAGCAAAATATCAACTATATAATTTTAAAACCCTGTGTTACGCACATATGTAGTGTAGGGTATGTGTACCTGTGTTCTGGTAATTTAGGCACATGTGTAGAGAGTGGAGAACAAACTGGAGTTTCAACCCTCACTTTCCACCTTGATTGAGACAAAGTCTCTTGGTTTTTTTAACGGTGTACACCAGGCTTAACAGACTGTAAGTGTGCAGGGTTTCTCTTTTCTCTACTTCTTATCTCCCCGTAAGAACGCTGGGATCACAGATGCACCCCCATATCTAGCTGTGTACTTCCTATCTCCCCATAGGAACACTGGGATTACAGATGCACCCCCATGTCTGGCTGTCTACTTCCTATCTCCCCATAGGAACGCTGGGATCACAGGTGCACTCCCATGTCTGGCTGTAGGCTCATTTTAAGGATTCAAACTCATATGTTGAGGCTTGTGGAAGAAAGGCTTACCCTGCTAAACCGTCTCCCTAGCCCTTAAAAGTATTTTTACAAATTTGAAATGTTGGCCCTATTTCCTTCAGGTATTTTGAAGTTTTATAATCCATATGATTCAATTTATGAAATATAAAAAAATCATACAGATATAATAGCAAATTTGTATGAATAATTTTATTTTTCCAATACTTGGGCATACACTTGCATTTTTATCACTTGAAAAAGTGTTAGTGCCATAATTTCCTCTCATTAAAACAAGGTATACTTCATGTAATAGCTAATATATGACTTAGAATCTTGAAAATATTTCAAACATTAAAAATTCACATAAATAATCTAAGGCCATAATGAAGATCTCCAAAATGTTCCTACAGTCTTCCCATGTGATAACATACTTTAAAACCTAGGCAACTTTCCAGCCTGAAGCCAGCAGCTGATTTTGAACCTGAAATCCAGACTGTCCTATATACCCTACAGCTCATCAATTCAAAAGTAGTATTTTTGTTCTGGCTATTAAATAATGCTTAACGCCTACCTACATGTAACTCTCGTCTCTAACCAAATTTCAACTTGACCTTGCAGTCTTTCTAAAGGAGGATTGAGAAAGACAGTAAATGTCTTGTGAGACAAACTGGATTTTTGCACATATAATGTGGAATAGAACAAAAAACTTAAACTGAAATCACACAGTTCTCTACCCCTTGCAAGTGACAGGACCTAGAAGGTAAACAGACTGGAAAAAAAATTACAGGAAGTAAATTCTGCCAAAGAGAGATACTGATAACAGAAAGTAGTGCTACAGTCTCTCAAAGCCATCAGCATAATGAATTGCATTTCACCTTTAAAGTGTTAAATTTTAAATTTCATTTATCAGTAAATACTTATGTGTCCTAAAGCTATGTAGTAATGAAGGTGCTATAAAAAAGTGTGAATTAATCATAGGTAGGATGGACTAATAGACTTACTAATTTGAGCTAAACATAATTATATATAATCAATTAATCACTATTATGCCTTTCAATTAATATGTAAACAATATGCACAGCATTCAGGTAAAGCTAATTGCTGAAACAATTCATATATGTAAAATTTTACTCTCAAAATGTTCACTAGTTACAAAGCAAGATATGTAGGCATGCATGGTGCGAATTTAATTTTAAGTATTTATCATGGATATAAAATATCATCACTTCATCCAAGTAGAAAAAAGGACTAAGGTAGAATTAAGGATATTTATACATTACTCTAATAAACTTCAGGGGAGGCAGGAAACAAAAGCAAACTCCATAATCATCCTTCCATTTCTCCGCAGGTCAATCATTACTTGTTCACAACGTTGACCTTAAGGCCCTGGAAAACTATGAAATGCCTTCTGAAATATTTGATTCAACCTTATAACTTGTTATATTTGTTTGCTTGTTTTGTTTTTCATTTTACATCCCAACAAAGTCTCCCCTCCCTCTCCTCTTTCCACTTCCTCCCCCTCCCCATTCACTCCTCCTCCATTGTATCTCTTCAGATACAGGAAGGCCTCCCCTGGATATCAGCCAGCCTTGACACACCAAGTTGCAGTGAGACTAAGCACTTCCTCTTCGATTAAGGCTGAATGCTCCAGTAGGAGGAATGAGTCCCAAAAGCAGGCAACACAGTCAGAAAGAGACACTCTTCCCTCTGTTAGGAGTCCCACAAGAAGACCAAGCTACACTACTGTACCATATATGCAGAGGGCACTGGTTAGTCCCCATGCATTCTCCCCAGTTGTCTGCTCAGTCTCTGTGAGCTCCTATCAACCCATGTTAGTTGGTTCCCTGGGGCCTACAATCCTTTCTCCCTCTCTTCCCCAGGATTCCCCAAGATCTGCCTAACGTTTAGCTGTGGGTCTCTGCATCTGTTTCCATCAGTAGATGGTATTCACTCACTCATAAGTGGATTTAACGGAGAACCATGCTACAACCCACAGACCCAGAGAAGCTAAATAACAAATAGGGCTCAAGGCAGTGATGCATGAATCTCTCTGTGAAGGGGAAATAGAATGGACATTGCTAATGGAAGGGGATAGGAACTGGAAGAAGGAGTAGGGAATGGGAACAGGAGGGATCAGGTGTGAGGAGGATGGAGGGAGAGAAAACTGGAATGTGAGGGCATCTCTGGGATAAGCTAGAAAACTACAGCAATGGAAATTCCTGAGAATCTATGAGGGAGACCTTAGCTAAGATTCCTAACAAGGGATACCGAACCTTAACCAGCCATCTCCTATAACGAGGCAAGACGTCCAGGGGAGGGAGTGGGACACCAACCCAGCCACAAAGTTTTTAATGTACTATTTGTACTGCCTACAAGGTGTGCTGGAAGAAAGATGGTGCAGAAATTGTGGGAGTGACCAACTACTGACTGGCACTGGTGTAGACCCATACCCTGAGAGGGAGATCACCCCTGAGGGTCAGGACCCAGAGGTGAGATACCCCAGAGACCTAGGACAGACCCACACAGGACTGGAAGAAAAAAGTAAATGAAAATGATTCCTAACAATACTATACTCATAGATTGATGCCTAGCCCAACTGTCATCAGAGCAGCTTCACCTAGCAACTGATGGAAATAGTTTGTTAAATTTTGATATCTATCTTCAGTCTTGTATCTGTTTCAAGCTCTATTAAAATGAACAGTCAATATCTTTTGAGATCATCCAGGGCATATTTAGAATACCAAAAATTTAAATGTGAGGGACACTTGGTGTTTAAACACAGTTCAGCCAGAACAGAGGCTGTTTTGGGAGCTCAGCATTCCCCCAGAACTCTGAAGACAACTCCTATCCTCTCTTCTAGGACTTGGATGAGCTGCCTTCTCTGCTTCCTTCACGTTTTTTAGTGTCTGCTAATCCACTGCCTTCTCGGACAAAACAATATTGGATCACCTCATAAATGGCTTTGAAATAACCTCCCAGTCCTGCCAGCTTGCACTTTAGGAAACTAAAACTCACTATGAGTCTTCTGATCACAAATCCAAGGTCTATTTTCATTAAAAAATCTCCTGCTTGTTAGCAACAAACCAGTGACCTTCTAGACACTGGCCTTATGTCTACCTATCATCTTTGATCTCACAGAAGCCCTGTAAAACGCGTGTTTTGTTCCCTGTTTTGCAGATGAAGGGTAGAAAATGAACTGCCAACCCCAGGACACAGAACTTACCGAGTGGAAGTATAGCAGGACTGTCTACTACTCCTTTCATCTCCTGATGGCTCACTTCTTGAAGTTCTCTCCTTTCCCCTCATTCTACCACACTCTCTTGCTTTCCACTATCTCATCAAATTTTCAGATCTCCCTATTTCCCTACCAGCTCCCGGTCCTTTCCTGGCAAGCCCCTCAACTTTCAGTGTTTACATTTATGCGGCATGCTACATCTGTCATCCATGCGTCCATCCACTAATCTACCTACATACTATCTAAGCTAGGCCCTCTCTTCACAAGCCGTTGTGGAATGACTCCCTGAGTACAATCTCTAATGAACATTCTACCTCACTTCCGACACTGCATGTCACAAGCTGAACCTGACACCTTGGCTTCTCAAATCTCAGTCTCTTTCCCCAAATTTCTGTATTTCACAAGCACCATCACCTGCTCTCATAGACTCTCCCTTTTCATTACCTTGATTCTCTCTCTTCTTCACTCAAGTAACTGTTATATATTAGGTCCCTTTATCAAGGTCATCCCAACACATCACAGTTGCTCCCATCTCAGATTTCTGAGATCATCCTTCCAGACTGCTGTGAAAGCTGAACTCTCGCCATGTCGCACCTTCTTTAAAAGCAACTCTGCATAGAGGGGGACCCATACTCCTCAGGATGGCAAACAAGCATCCAGGAGGATCTTATTTCCGCTAACCTTGATTGTATGTCACCTTCCAGGAATCTTTTAAAGTCTTCTTGAGTTGGGAACTAGCCATTCCCGAATCCCTCCCCTCAGGCACTCTGACCACAGTCCTACACAGCACTTACAGGACAGCACTCTTCTAGATGACTAATATTAGTTTCATGTTTTGTCTCCTATGTGCAAAACATGTTCTAGTGTATCAAATTCATGTCAAGACACTGTGCTTCCCCACAATTTAAAAAGAAAAAAAGTTCCTACAGCTCTAAATCACACAGCACTAGATTTCCCTCTTAGACACAGAAACTACCTCAGTTAGAATTGTTTGCATAATCTCAGTGCACAGAGACTGGCAACTGGTATGCTCTTAATAAATACTTGTTAGAGGAAATAAGATATGTTCATGAAATGCTTCACACTAAGAACATAAGACTAACACAGTTTTCAAAACTAATAGACTTTTTTCAAACTGATTTGATTATGTAGCTCCTCCTTAGGCAGATATGCAAAGTAACATTTAAATAATTGAACAAGCATCCAGTATGGTTAGCAGGATTATCAAATTACACTTTTACTTAGCTTCCAGGATAGGGGACTATTAACACTATACCAGGTTAATGAGTTTCACTGGCAGAAAGAGGTACATAAAACATACTCCAAAAGAAAAATAACCCAATCCACATAAAAAAGTAAATATTTTTAAAGACGCTGTTTTGACTTAAAAAAAAAAAGTCAAATTGTCTAAAGTGAATACACTTCTAAGGCTCTCTCATACAAAATTTTCTGCATATAAACATATTAAAACCTCACATATACAAGGAACTCTTCTGAGAATCTCAAGCATTCAGCCCATACCACAGCAAAAAGCACATGAACAAAAATTATCTGTCACAGAATCTACATGCTTTGTACTTGGCAATGGACAAAAAAAAAGACAACAGATAATACAGCATCAGGACCCGCTCCCAGCCTGACAGCAGAAAGTGATAGCTGATAACAGAAAGGGGACCCAGACAAAGCATAAAAAGAAGAATGGTACCTCTGTCTCCATTCTAATACTTCAACCCAGCAGGCAGAGAGACCAGCAACTGTAAACAAAAATGGTACTCTACCCTGCAACAAATGGCACTGTTGAGTCCGTGATAGGTTCATACTTATAACCCAGACATCATAGAATAATAAAATAAAATTAAATTAATAGCATAGCCAATAACCTCTGAATGTTTACAAACTGTCTATTTTAATGGCTATCTATTTCGATTAATATGGTGAACTACCCAGGAAATATCTATGAATATCAGCACCAAGCAGTATAATGTGTTGTCAGGATAATGCATATTGTATAAACAGGCAAAAGTAGACATTTTTTGTGTACCTTGGCAATTTTCAGGTATTATCTGGAAATTAAAAATTAATCAATCAAGAAATCTGATTGTTTGAGATACAGATCCATAAATTATTTTGAAACAGAGTCTGAGAATAGAGGGTAAGTTTTACAGCAATATTTAAATGATAACTCAACTCAGGACTGCTCACAGGGGGGAACTTGAAATATCCCAGTTTAGATTAATAGAAACTTTAACTATCAAACAACTCTTCAAAATACAGTTCTCACAAAATCTCTTCATGAAAAATATGTATTGGATTTGTTTACTATAACAGGTGTTCTAAGTATCAGTGTAGACACTAACGTGGAGTTTAGACTCAGAGAGCTCAGATCTCTACGGTAGGTAAAAGCAGAAGTATGGGCGGTAGTATGGCTCAGTAGTATGGTTCAGTTGCTCTAAACAAAGCTGAGCTGTTGTTCTAAATGTTGAAGTCGACACTGCTGCCTCCTAGTTTAAAAATGTTCCTTTAGCTGTAGATTAGACAACACCAGATGTGTGCTTAACCTTACTGGTGGCAGGTAAATCGGTCCTTATCTCTAACCCTATCGAGAAGAGGTAAGAGCTGCTGAACAGACATGGTCCGAGCAAGGCCTCAAGCTACCAAGAGATAGTTTCTTCTGGAAAAGTTAAACAGCAGACTCACATTTAATTTGATTAACACAAAGTTCTGTTCTTCCTTATCATATACTTAAGTGTATGATTTTTATCAATTAATAAATAAAAAAGCTAGGACAATGTGTAACTTGTAATTCTATTAGAATGATTAAGGAAGACTTTCTAGCCTTTTAAAACACGCGGTTGGTTGTTTTTTTTTGGGGGGGGGGTCTGGGCACAAGGGTTAAGGAAGCCTACATCCAAGAGGATATTTGTTTGGGGGAACGTGGGATTACAGCTAGAAGTAACGGCATATTTGGCATCCAGCCAAACTGCCACACATTCCTGTCATTACTTTTGGAAGAAAAAAAAAAAAACAGTTGTACAAAATGACTGCCTAAGGTGACCAAAAACCTTAGTGCTTTTCTGTGAACCTTTTCAGAAGGCGATCATGTGAAACAAGCCCCCGTGACTAGTCCTGACACTGTATCACAATGGTCGTGGCTTTCCAGATAAGGTGAGGATGAAGAAAGTCACCCCTTTTTTCCCTTGTGATATTGCCTCCCCCAACTCGGAGTTTCCACAGCCCTTCATTTTCTGAGCTGGGAGCACTTTTCGGTCTCCGTCCCCTCACGTCCTTCAGAACTCTAAAAGATGCTGAGGACGGTACCAGCACTGGCACAGCAGCGACATCCCGTCGTCCCTAAAGTGCTGCCGAGAGACAAGTTCTCAGTGCCCAACTTTATAACCCTTCAAACCTGGGAGCCCACAGATCAGGTCCTGCCCCGAGACACCTCCGGGCGTCCTTTTGCCCGGACGCACTGCATCCGCGAGCGCTTGGCGATGCTCTCTCCTCCCGCCACCCCGCAGCACCCATCCGGGGCCTCGCCGCTCCGCTCCTCCACAGCAGGCGACCCCTCCATGCTCGCCCGCTCGCCCTCCCTCTCACCCTCCCGCGATTCTCTCACCTTCTGATCCGGCCCTGCACCCCTGTCCGCCTTTCCTGGGTCCACGCGCGACCGTGCGCTGTGTCTGTCCACCGCTGCTGCGGTCACCGAAAGGTCCCGCGCACACGTGTGCGCGCAGCAGGGGAGCGCCCCTTCCCCAATGCACCCCGTCGCGCACCTTCAGCGGGGACCCGGCGGGCCAGAGAGTCCCGGGCGGTGACTGCGGGCGACCATCCCTTCCCGGTCAAGCGCAAGGTCTTGGCGTCTGCACAGGCGCCCCCTTCGCCCGCTCCGGCCGCCGCGGGGACAGCTCAGGGGTGCCTAGAGCGCGCTCGCCACAGCCCCCCGCGCCGGCCGCCTCAGGCAGCCAGGGGGGGCGTCACTCACTCACCTCGGGGCTGGGAACAGCGACCCACTCCGCGATCCCAAGCCCTCGGTCCCCGCGCCCCCGCCGCCGCCGCTTACCGCGCTCCTTTCGCTGTGGCGCGGGAGTTGGAGAGCGCGCCTGTGCCGCCGCGGGACGGTCGCCTTCCGTCTCTGGCCCTGAGGAGGGGAGGCTGCAGCGCGCCCGCCGGCTTAAGACGGCCGCTCTGGGGCCTGGCGATGCTCCACCGTGCCCTCCCTCGGGGCCGCAGCGCGCCTGCTCCTCCGCCGAGCCCCGCGCGCCCCGCCTTCCTCCCCTCCTTCTCCTCCCCTCTCCCCCCCAACCAGGCCGGCGCGCCGCTAAGTGAGCCCGGAGCGCGCTCGGGCCCGTGAGCGCGCCCCCGGCCTGCGCGCCCCCGGGGCCACCACTCAAGCCTCCGGGCCTCGCGCCCGCCGCGACAGGGACCCCGCTGCGCACGCGCCTCGACGGCGGCGACCTGAGGAGCTGGAGGGCTGCACCTGCCGCAAGGGCTCCCCCTCGACGCGCGCCTGCGCTCGGCTGCGCCTCGTCCGCCCGCCTGTTTTTTTTCACCTCAGGCACTGGAGAGGAGCGGGAGCCTGCGGGGCGCCGACGGACGCCCCCTTCGCTTCCTGTCAGAGACCCCGAGAGTCGCTCTGAGAGGAGAGCGGTGGGTCTGCGCTCACGCCTGCGCACACGGGGAGAGCGCGCAGCGAAGCGCGGGCCGACTGGAAAAAGCCAACTGGGGCTTCTCGTGAAAGGGCCTTTTAAAGTTTTGCCTGCTTGGGTCCGGCTTCCTTATTCTGACTGAACGTGTTTGCTAGCCGCGTGGCTGCCAGGTTGGCTTCCAGGTCAGGAAGCAACATTTCCCAAGGAGCGGGTGTCTTCTGGTGCGCCACTGGAGGCCAAGCCCTTTAAGTGTCAATGGCAGGCTGCTGGCTTCAGAAAATCTAGGAAAGGTTTGCTTGCTATAATTTGAAACCTGTTAGGTCGTCCCTTCTACAGCACACACATGATGCCATACATGTGTGCATATATGCCTACATGTAAATGAACTGAACAGAACTGAATGTGGTCTAACTTTCTGAAAAGCGAAAACCAGGTCGAACATAAATTCCAGATCCGAAAATGCTGACAAGTTTTGTGTTTAAATGTTCAGAGATGAAAAGAGGATGCCATTAATGCTATTTCCTTTCTCCAACTTGAGAGTCAGGTGTGGGACTTTGCCCTCAAAAGAAAAAATGAAATTTTATGTAATGATATAAGAAAAATCAATTATTCATTGTTCTTATTAGTAGTCTATTAAACAACCATACTGTCCAAAGGTCCTAAGTCCAAAACTTTGTTCTAATGGAATTTTCAAATACCTATTTCAAAGGAGATAATGCTCTTTTCTTCTTTGTAAGGGACAAATCTTTCTACTTGACCCAAGGAGATTAATATGCTGTGCATTCATTCATTTACTTATTTAAATTGCACTAGAAAAAATTACAAACAAGTATCAAACATAACAGATACTCAATAGAGAATATAAGCATTTTATTCAAAAGCTTTATTTTTTCAAAAAACCATGCTCCAGGCACAAGCAATTGTCCTAATAAAGTGTACATAAATTCTTGGTAAAAATTGACTTTGGAAATGTAATAAATAATTGTGATTTTATATATTTTCTATAATTTGTGCCACATCCATGTGCTTAATAATATTATATAAGAGCTAATACTCTAAAATGTCTGTCAAACTTTACAGGTGTTAAAAATGACATATTACGTGTACCTATATCCGTGAATTTTGTATCTGTGATCTGGCTGTTGTTTGCCACATATGCCACAGGCCAGCACTGAAAGGACATTTCAAAATTTAAGTTTAGTATGTGTTTGCATAAATCAGAGTTGAATTATGTTTGTGTACTTTAAAGCAATAAAGGAAATCATAAAAGTAAACTTCATTCCATTTTAAAATACTCTAGCCACTGGCACTTAACATTACTGACAGGATGGTTGAGTAAAATGAATGGCATTTGCTACTTCCCTTCAAAGAAGGGTGCATAATTTTATGTTTAATCCATCCTCCAAGTTCCTATTCAAATTAACAGGAAATGTCCATACTGTTCAGGTTACGTAACGTTGCATTAGATAACATATCTGTGAAGGAAGTTTCGGCCAAAGTAAAATAAAATTGCCTCGGTATTATCACATACCACATTAGTTCATACAACTTAATTTAAAATGGTTGTTATAATTTAGAGACTCTTGGACCCTAATGATTTCAGTGGGAAAATATCAATACTTGTGAGAAATAACAATTTAGCTGGTAATCATTAACTATTAACTTTCTCACACAACTACCACGAACTGAGTTTTGTTATTTGTTAACTGTGTTACCAATTTCTGTGTGTCTTGATTTCTTTATTCATAAAATAGATATGGTGTAGGTGCTAGAGAGAGGATTCCGCGGTTGAGTGTCTCATAAGAGGTTAAATGCTCTGGAAAAGGACCCAAGTTTGAATCCCAGCAGCCATGTTGGCTGGCTTCACAACCACCTGTAGCACAAGCTCTAGGGGAATCTGAGGTCTCGGAGCTCCATGAGCACAGGCAATCACGTGTGTATGCCTTCCCTGACCAAAAAAATAATAATATTAATTTAAAAATAAAAAATATAATATACATATGTAAAAATGAATCTTAAAAATTAATGTGACAACATCTATTTCATAAAGTTATTGTGAGAATTACCAAAAATAAAACATGGATTAGACAGGACAGAGTTCCTAGTCCTTGGTGTTTAGCAAATATTAACTACGTGCTATCTCTCTGTAATTCCAACAGCAGGAGAATCAATCCCCTTTGTAGGACATCCCTTTGTCTTAGTAGTACTGGGGATTGAGCCTAGGGCCTCATACATGCCAGGCAAGTGCTCTGCTATTGAGCTACAACCCCAACATGTGATATAATTTGATGATTTTTTTTAATTCTTGGAAGCAGCACATAGAGACAGAGCACTTTTAGGTTCATTAATAACTCTGAGCTCCCCTTGTGCTGTCTCTTCGTATAACTCAAGCCCCTGAATTTTTAAAGACAAACTTTAGATTTGCATTACTCATCTAGTATTTGTTAACCTACCGACTTGTGGAAAGTTTATTAAGAACTGTATAACATTTTATCTCTTTAAAGTTCTATGATATTGTATAGCAAGGTATTGTCTGAATCCTGTCCTTATTTGTAGAGAGAAGTAGCTTACAAACATTTAAGAAAATGAGTAGATAGGTATAGATTATAAATTATATTATATTTATATAAAATATATTATATATAATAAATAATTATAAATTAATTAAGTAGGGGGCACATTATAAAGACAAAGGAAGGGGAGAGAAATGAACTTGTGCAAGACTTGTTATGAGGAGTCTTGGAAGGGATTCTATTTGTTTCACGGCAAGAATAGAGAAAGTTTTTCAAGAACTGAGGAGTATTTTGAGTGAGAATGAAAAGCTTATTGTTAGTTCTTCCTTGACAAACATGCTAGCCTATTACTTTAAAATGCTTGGTATTAAAAATAAAAGGTTAACTTTTATATCTCAAAGTTCACCATTTTGCTCCCTGTGGACAACGGAGTGCCTATGGGTGCAGAACTGGCGGCAGTCCTGTTTCAGGTGTGAACACAGCCCAATCTTCTGCCCAAGAAGAACTCAGAATGGAAAGATCAAATTATTGATGCTTTAAGTATGACAAAAGCATGGGAGTGACACAAAGGAGGTTGAAAACTGGTAAGGATGTCTAAGAAGGCTTCACAAACACTTGACGTTTGAACTGTTGTGATTGAGCAATAAAACACCAATGGGTCAAGATAGAGGACTTTTTTTACTAGAAGGAATAGAATGACTAATCTAGTTACTGCTTTTCTCCTTTAGTAAACTCATCCATTATTATCCATATCATGCCACTGATTCAATCACTCTTTTCCTGTTTTACAATAGAAATAATACAGACAAATTTACTTAAAAAAAAAAAAAAAACACGAAACAGTAGGCAGTGGTGCATGCACGTCTAGATCCATAGATGGTATTTAACATTTTAAGAAAAAAAAGATTTCAAAACGGGGTAATGAAATTTAAATAAAGATCTCTTGAAAATGATTCTAGAGAAGGAAAAAATACCCTCAAAAATCTACGTAAGTTCTAGGCATTTCATAGCAAAAGCCATATGACTTAATAAGTTTGTTGTGGGAAGAAGTATGGGTGCCTGTACATTCCAACACCTCATTAATAATCTCAAATGTCTTAATATATTGTCTGGGAGGATAACTACAGCTTCACATACATTGTAAACTTCATAAAGTATCTCTGATCTTCATTCCTTCCAATGTTTGAAGAGATGGAGAACAGGGCCCAGATGTCGACAAAGATTTATTAAGTCTAGTTTGATGTTAATAATAATCACTTAAAATCTAATTATAATTATGAAAATTGTGGCTTCTGCTTTGCATCACTAAGCTTAATTAGTAATAATAATAATGATCATCGAAATGAAAATAATCATGAAATGTATGTTGTTTACTTTAAATTCTTAATAGTGTGTTTCAGGCAAAATAGCTCATTTACTTCTCATAAAAGTCCTGGAGGAACATACCGTTACTGTCCTTGTTGGAAATACAGTAGAGAGGTTGCAGACTAACAACTAACCAAGTTCACTAACAAAGTGATAAAATGGAGACTTCAGTTGAGTCAATATGTTTAAGACAATAATCACGGTCAGAGTTATTTTTATTATTAGGAAATATGATGAACAAAACTCTGATTCTTGATCTAGCACAATAGTTGGTTATTTTAAAATAATTTCTAAAATTTTGTGATAAACCAGGTTTAGTCAGTTGTAGGAAATACATGGTAACATCAAACTTATCTTACATAATCATTGATGAACTTCAGACTTGGAAAGTCCTCGGCACTGGATTTTTTTTACAGGCTATAAAGAGTCTCTGACAATAATTATTGCCACAGTTTTATAGAGGCGAGAACAGGCCTCCCACAGAACATCAGAGCTAAGTCTCAGTTCAGTAAGTGCCCTCGGGATCATTCCTATCCACTTTATGGACACTGCTTATTATTACAGGACTTATTATACTTAACCTGTGATGCCCTCAGGCAATAAAGAGTTTTCTAATGTATTAAAACTTTGTACTGCCTGGCGGTGGTGGCGCACGCCTTTAATCCCAGCACTTGGGAGGCAGAGGCAGGCGGATCTCTGTGAGTTCGAGACCAGCCTGGTCTACAAGAGCTAGTTCCAGGACAGGCTCCAAAACCACAGAGAAACCCTGTCTCGAAAAACCAAAAAAAAAAAAAAAAAAAAAAAACTTTGTACTAATGCTTATTATAAAGACTTATTGTAAGCCTTAGACAATATCAACTAGTTCCAACCAACAATCAGCAGGCATATGATTGTGATCATCATATGCTTTAATTTTTGCTAAAAACTGCTTGACTTGATCCATCCACGGCAGCTTCTAGATTCAAGAAACATAGTTAAAATGTCAAAACTTTATGACATTTTCTTCATATTTTCCTGTAGTGATATGCATCAGTAAATGCTTGCTTCTTAAATGATAATTTACCAGATGATGTCCTTACTCATATTGAGACAGTATTACTCTTCTTCATAAGAAAGCTTCAGAATCCATGATTCTTTCCAAGATATGCCCTTCAGTCTTTTTACATCAAGAACAAATTGTATTGCTTTGAAGAAAGTAGTAAAGAAACTGGATATTAAAGGACAATGACTTTTAATCCCAGTACTCAGAAGGCAGAAGCAGAAAAATCTCTGTGAGTTCAAGGCTAGCCAGATCTACATAATGAGTTCCAGGACAGTCAAGGCTATGTAAAGGGATGCTGTCACAAAAACAATGAAAAAAGGGAAGGAAAGGGAAAAAAATGATAAATTTTTTTTCTAGAAGCTTAGTATAAGCAATTATCTGTTGCCCTTTGATTTAATTTTCTTAAAAACCTGTTACTTAAATGTCTCTTTATTAGGTTAGACTTTTTCTCCCAAGTAAAACTTGTGATTGCTTTTTCCATAGTGTCAGTCCTAACCTTTACCCTTCCAAAGTCTACAAAGGAAATGGAATACTGTACAAGTGAAAAACAATAAAATTCAGGTCTTCTCCCTAACATGCTTTCCATTACCTTTACATTACAATTGGAACCTTGTATTGAATAACCCTATTGTCTTGCCTTCTTCCTCCCCTGCCTTCCTTATTTTTCATTATAAAGAATTACAGTGTAGCAAATGAACTGTCTAAAGGAGTGTTCAGTACAGAAAGCAAGGCATGTCAAGCAAGAAAAGTCTCTCAGTTGTATACCTCTGTAAGTTGAGGAAACCAGAGTCAGTCATGTGAATGTTTTCAGTATAAAATTAGAATCTGAGATTCTCGCATAAACCAGATACTGATCACTTTCAAAAAATTCAATATCCAACGAAAGAGGTCTTTGCTTGTGCTTACAAATTCCTTATCCTAACACACCAAAATAATCCTCTCTACCAGATCACCTTTCCTATGCAATTTTGTTAAATATTTCCTAATATGAAGCATACATGAGGGTTCATAACTTTTGTCTAACCCGATCAAGTTAGGTAGTTCTGAGCCCCAGATTAACTGGTAAACTATAAAAAGAAAATATAATACGACAAAGAAAAATTTACAGCCCGATAAACATTTTTATAAACTAGAATTAGTAGAGAACTACAGAGCTGAGACCAAAGGTTATACTCTTGAGAACTGCATGCAGGTACATCTTGACGACCCCTAATTCCCAATTCCTGAAGTTCCTGTTTAGTCCAATTCTCACCCTTTGTGTGAATTTTTTATCTTAGTCACTGCACACAGGGAAGATAAGTGAGGAAGCTTTCCAGGAGGTTATGAAAATCATGGAGAGAGGAGGAAGCCTGTTGGCAAAAAAAAAAAAAATGGAATGCTGCCTACATATTGAGCAATAGCTCCATGGATGCAGATATTGTAAGTTATCAAACATTCTGGGCAGGACTTTTGGCAGTGTGAATGTAGTTGAGCTTTCGATGCTCCAATAAGCGTATTGGTTATCTAAAATAGACTTGGGTAAAGTCATTTCTTTGAGTTGTTATTGATGTCCTATCTACGGTGAAATAAATACTTGGTCATTCCTCCCCAGGAAAAGTAACATAACACCATTGGCACTCAAGCAGGAACCAAGAGAATCAAAGATGAAATGAAGAAGTAGGGTGGCATGGTCCGTGTGATAAATGATGACATACGCAGTCAAGCTGATCTGTCTAAAGGTGGAGGACCCATGGGATACACCCTAACATGGCTTCTTTCCTCATACGGTATGGGGTGGTATGCCTCCACGCTCTAGAGATTGCATGCTCCCCATGATATGGCATGCAACAAAGGCCAATCTAAGAGTACAGTGTTCTTGGGAACCAAGAGTGGACATCTTCCTCTATATGATAATGGTTTGCAGGCCTCCTGGATAAATATGGTGTGTTATGCAAGTATAGATAAATCCCTTAAATAGCTATCAGACTAGAGAATATATTTCTAAATGTGTATAGTAGTAATCCAACTCCTAATGACATTATACCTATAAGTGCATCTCTCGACTCTCGTCAGAGAAGCTTCTTTTTGCAGTCGATGGCAATTGACACAGAGACCCATGATGGTCAAGATGAAAAGATTGAGAAACTGTGGATTGCTCATGTGTCTGGTGGTCGAGGAGAGATCAGAGGATGTCTTTGGGAGTTGGTTTTCTCCTTCTACCTTGCCGAGGCAGGGTCTCTCTTGTTTCTGCTGCTGTACTGTATTACAGGCTTATTGGGCCCTGTGCTTTGCCTAATTCATCCTGCACGCTGAATCACATACTTTCCCGTCCTCTGTATTAAAGGCATGACCTCTAGGCTACCTTCTATTACTTATGATTATGGGTATAATCCATCATTAGGAGTTGATTTAATACCATACCTATTTAGCAAAGGTATAGTAGGTAGATTCTCCTGTTGTGCCTTTGACCAATCTAGACACAAGTTGTTGGCCTCAATAATGTTCCCAAATATGGGCTTCAATGCTTGGGGCAGAAAGTAGTTGGTTACTCCCATGCCACTTTTTCTCACTGTTAAACCAGTGACAGGTCTTGCCCGGTTGGTTGTCATTACAGCTTTCAAGGTTCACAATAGGATAAGACTGATGATTAATTCTCTTTGCCAGTGTTCCAGCACTACGAAATCTAGCCAGGCACGATGAAGGTTCCAGTGGAGTAACAGTGTGATTTATCTGTGTCATATGACTCAAGCATAGCCACAATGAGTATGATAAAAAAAAATAATAAAACAAAAGACCCAGATGATGCCAAATGCTAGCGTGAATGTGGGGAAAGAAAGACACTTACTCACTGCTGGTGAGACTATAAACTGGTGCTTCCACTGGAAACCAGCATGGAGTTTCCTTATAAAGCTAGAACCGTAACTGCCACATAAACCAGCTATACCTCTCTTGAGTATATACCCAAAGGACTCCTTATCCTACTAGATACCTGCTCATCTGTGTTTACTGATGCTCTATTCACAAGAGCTAGGAAATGCAAACAGCCTAGATGTCCATAGACTGACGACTGTATAATGAAAATGTGGTAAGCAATATTTACACAATGGAAGACTGTTCAGCTATTAAGACTGTTCAGCTAAAAATTAACTTAGAAAATTCACATATAAATGGAAGTACCTGGAAAAGTAATTCTGAATGAGGTATCCCAAACTTGAAAGACAAATGCTGTATGCTTTCTCTTATTTGTGGATTTTAGCTTTGATTTTTTTTTATATACAGTTGTCCATTTGCAATGATCACAGAGATCAGAAAATTATGAGGAGTCCATGGAGAGCAGGAATTTAAAGGAAGATAGGATGTGCCCCCAGCCTCATATATTTGAATGCCCAGTCCTCACTTGGGGGAACTATTTGGGAAGAATTAGGAGGTATGGCCTTTGCAGGAGAGGTGTGTCACTGGGTGGCAGGCTTTGAAATTCCAAAACTCCATGCTATTCTGAGTTAGCACTTTCTGTTTTGAACTTGTGGATCAGATGTAAGCTATCAGTTGCTGTTCCAGGAACAAGTCTGCCTGTTTGCTGCCGTGCTCCCGGTCATGATGGTCATGTACTCTAACCATCTAAAGTAATGAAACACAATGAAATGATTTTTTCAAGTTGCCTTGGTCATAGTGTTTTGTCATGCAATAGAAAAGTAACTAATTCAGGTAAAAAGCGAAAAATGTAGCAGGAAAAGTTTGATGAGGTGGGAGATGGGAGGGCAGGGTAGAAGAGAGACTATGAGGAGCAGGGATAAATATCACTGAAGTCACTTTTTAAAAGTCATGGAAACATAATACTGTAGAAACTTTCTAAAATATTTATGTATTAATAGTTAAAAAGAATTTAAGTGTATTCATCCTATAACAAGGCAGCAGTATCCCAACTAGATCAAAGGCTAATAATAAAAAAGCAAAAACAAAACACTGCCAGGAATGGGCTACTGCCTTGGAGTTGTTGAGCAGTGAGTTCCCATAGACCCCTAAAAGTCATAAGAATTTGGAAGCAATTTCTCTCACAAAAATTTTTTGAACATAAAATAGACATCTTTTAAAAAAATCCATTGTATGAAGCAAATTCTGCCCAGTTGTGAAAAACAATAATTTTGAAGATAGTTCTGAAAAAGTCATAACAGAACAAACACTTAAGTGTACATAAAATTTAAAAGACCAAAGAATACATTGGATCATTGGCATAAGCTGCTGGAGTTCCAGAAGGACAGGAAGGATGAAATACCAGAAGGAGTACAACATAGTGGGTTATTTCTTTCTGCTGTTTCACGCTCAGACACAAGGATGTCGTGAACATCATCGGTAAGAGGCGTGACTCCAGTGTCCTCCACTGCAAAATAAAGTCTGCTTAGACTCCAGGAAGACTCATGAAATTGCCAGTGCAAGTTGCTGTCAGCATATTTGGAAACCAGAACTTGGCTGATCATTAGCAAGCCTGTGACCATCCGTTTTTGGGACCACATGCTGGGAAAAAAAAAGTCTTGTCTCAGAGGAAGGATAAGCATATGTAACTGTAATATAGATCTGGTAGGTTTAACTTTGTCATATGAACAGGATGTTGCATTTTGATGTCAATAAAGGCCTAATTTTAAAGCCTGTAAAATGAAGAGAAAACCAGAAATAATATTCTATATGGGTTACAAAATCTGCCTCTGTTGGTATGAAAGAACATTGAGGTTTGATGCTGACGTGCTGCTGTGGACCAGGCCAGCATTTATGCACTACTTATGTTAATGAAAAGAATCCATAATTAAAGGATAGAGATTATTTCTGCCTTTCTCTTCATTCCCTCCTCTTCCTTTCAGCATTTCCTGTTTTCTGCCTTTCCTCGTGCTTTAGAAGTGAATTGCTACTACTCAAAAGGTATCCAGTTCCACAAAACTCCTACCAGCTTTACTAGCTTCCTTTTCTGCTGCCATAGTAAAACACCATGACAAAAGCAACTTTAAGGGAGATAGGCTGATGTTGCACACAGTTCTAGCTTTAGCCCACCATAATAGAGAAGTCAAGGCAAGAGCTTGAAGCAGCAGCTCACACCCACAATCAATAGGAGAGGAAGAATGAGTTTATTTCCACATGCTTCCTTATCGTTTGCCATCCTCCCTACACTTTCAGTTGTGTTTCACAATGCTTGGTGATGGTGCTATCAACTCTAGGCTTGAGTCTTCTCACATGCATTGATGTTGTCAAGACAACCCCAACTGTTACATCTACAGGTTTAACTGGATTCTGATGACCCTTCATTAAGAGTCTTTCTGAGGTGATTCTGTACTATATCAAGCAGACAAAAGTATCCATCAGACCAAACATCTTTCATGTTGTGTTAAGAAGTCTTTCACTTAATAGGCTCCTGTTAAACAGACTAATACACCATAGCAGGTATTTCAATGAAATGAGCCCCAGAATTTCACTTCTTACTTTTACTAAATGTGTGTGAACTTAGTCCCATCACACACACACAACTTAGCAATAACTCAGCCTTAAAGCTTGCAAAAATGGTGACAGGATTTTTATTTTTTAGTAACCAAATGAGAAAATGAGACCAGTCAATGAACTAGAGGAAAGATTTTGTCACCTTGTCCTTTCATCAGTTAAAATCCATACCATAACTTGTCACATCACAGTAAAGAAAGTCAAGATTCTGTTGTAAAGGTTGGAAAATAAGTAACCTGGAAAGGAGTCTGTCTTAGGGTTTCTATTGCTTTGAAGAGACACCATGACCACACCAACTCTTAAAAAGGACAACGTTTAATTGGGGTGGCTTACAGTTTTAGATGTTTATCCCATTGTCACCATGGCGGGACATGGCAGTGTGCACACAGGCAGACATGCTGCTAAGAAGGAGCTGATAATTCTACATCTTGATCTGCAGGCAGCATAATGAGACTGTGTGCCACACTTGGTGTAGCTTGAGCATATGACACCTCAAAGCCTGCCACCATAGTGACACACTTCCGACTCCAACGAAGTCACATCTTCTAATAGTGCTATTCCCTTTCTACTGCTTATGGGCGCCATTTTCTTTCAAACCACCACATTCCACTCTCTGGCACCCATAGGCTTGCGGTCATATCACAATACAGAGTGCATTCAGTCCCACTTCAAATTCACTATAGTTTGGTAGTCTCTGATTTATTTAAAAGTCTAAAGTTTAAAATATGTTTTGAGATTCATGCAATCTCTTTATGTAATCCGCTGTAAAGTCAAAAGGAAAAAGCAGATCACAAAACTTCGAACGTATAATGGCACAGGATAAGCCTTAACATTCCAAAAAATAAAGGAAGAGCTTAGTGTGGAAATACTGACTGAAAGCAACACACACACACACACACACACACACACACACACACACACACACAAATGGGCAGACTCCAAACTCTGCATCTGCATCTTCGTGTCTTACCAAAACATTCATCGGGTGTCCAACTTGTCCAGGAGTTCCTCCTAACTCACCTTAATTCCAAGCCACTGACTAGCTCATTGTGACTATCTGGCTGGCTGGACACCTGGATGTTGGTTACCACAGACAGGTCCAAAGCAATTGCTCAACAACTTTGGGGTCATCAAAGGTGACCAAAGCAGAATCTCCAGGTAAAGGGCAGCCGATCTTCAAGTTATAAATTAGACCTTGGGCATTTGCCTGTCCTGGTGTTTGAAGCATTGGAATATAAGGGCAACCTCAGGCCCCAGGAATGGGATCTCAGCTCTGGGAGAGTCTGTGAGCCCTCTTCATCTGCTGCAACTCCTGCAATCTCATCTTAAGCCTAGATTGCTCCTCCTAAAGACTAAAGAGGACTGTTCCAAAATGAGTGGTCATATTAAGAGGTGTGGCTTTGTTGGAGTAAGTGTGACCTTGTTGGAGGAAGTGTGTCACTCTGAAGGTGGACTTTGAGGTCTCAAATGATCAAGCTCTGCTCAGTGTCTCAGACTTCTGCTGCTGCCTGCAGATCCAGATGTAGAACTCGCAGGTCCTTCTGCAGTACTGGGTCTGTCTGCATGCTGCCATGCCCTGCCACAAAGATATTGGACCAAGACTCTGAAACTGTGAGTTAACCCCAATTAAATGTCTTCCCTTATAAAAGTTGCCATGGCCATAGTGTCTCTTCAACACTATAGAAACCCTAACTAAGGCAGAAGTTAGTACCAGGAACTGGGGTATTGTTCTGATAGGCCTGAACATGCTTTTGCGTGGAGGAATTTGAACCTTGCAAGGTTGAGTTAGGAAAGCAGTAGTTGCTTTGAGTGCTGCTTAATGGTCATACTAGTAGAGGCAGGAAAGATAGTGGGGTTGAATGTGATTTGAACTGTGGGGGTCTGGTCAAGAGATTTCAGAGACGAATTTTAGTATGTTGCCTACATTCAAACTAGATCCATTTTTACTGTTATACATAAAATTTGTATGAAAGAGAAAATTCATATTTTTGACTGTAAACTTGAAGCGAGATACTTCAATTATTAAAGATATTATTTGAGACATAAAATGTGGGTTATAAAGGGTAGTTACATAATCAACCTCCAATAAGCAATAGATTAAAGAGCATTTGTTTGGAAGTAGTAATTCATATCATCTGACAGAAGATGTACCCTTCTTATTAACTTAAGAGTATTTGGAAGCTCAGCCAAGGAGATATTATCTGCTTATAACAAACTTGCATTTTATCCTGCATGCTACTATTGTTTTCCAAGATGCACTTCTCTGTGGGAAGCTTCACTGGTTTTTATAAGCAGTGTAGATCACAGATGTCCAGAATTACATTTATGTGCATGGAGTTGGCAAGCAAGAGTAGCAACGATGAAAAGAACATAGAATTTTAATCATAGCCTTGCTTGATAAAGCCCTCCAGAGTAAGAGCATTCATTGCTCTGAACTGTATATGTTATAATTACTGAAGCAAGTGATTAGAAGGCCATGGCTACTTAGAAGTTTTAGTGTCCACTCACAAGTCTTACGGGGTATGTTTGCTTACTGGGAACAATAAGTGTAATGTATCTAAGAATAGTGTTGGGTTTAATTGTAGATACTCCTGCAAGAAAGTAAATTCATTCACAAAGAAAGGGATGGTACCAGGAATCAACAGGATGAACCCAGCTAAGACCCTATGCAATAGACGGAGAGGGTGGCCGATTTTGCCTTGCCCTGTAAGCAGACTGATAAATATCTTAAATATTACCATAGAACCTCGATCCAGCAACTGATGGAAACAAAGGCAGAGACCCGCGTGGAAACATAGGACTGAGCTCCCAAAGACCAGTTGAAGAGTGGGAGGAATGAGAAGATGAGCAAAGAGATCAAGACCATGATGGGTACACTCACTGAAACAGTCTATCTGAGCTAATGGGAGCTCACCAACTCCAGCTGAACAGGGAAGGAACAAGCATAGATTCACACTAGTCCCTCTGAGTGTGGTTGACAGTTGCGTGGTTGGGGCAGACTGAAGGGCAGTTGGCAGTGGCACCAGAATTTACTGCTTGTACTGGATTTTTGGGAACATATTCTCTTTGTATGGATACCTTGCTCAGCCTATGTATAGTAGGGAGAGCCTTGGTCCTTCTCCCCAAAACAATATGCTTTACCCTCTCTGAGGAGTGGAAGAAGGTGAGTTGGGAGGGGAATGTGAAGGGAATGGGAGGAGGACAGAGAGTGGGAACTTAAATTAATATGTATAATTTAAAAAGATTGTTTTCTTTTAAAAAATAAAATAAAAATAAAGGGATGTTACTATCTTTGAATATAGGTCTTAGATGTGAAGCAATTCCTGTTCTTAAGTAAATGTATGATTCAAAAGATGAATATAAAATTGTTGCAGAGAACCTGATATTTGGGGACTAAGTGTAAGGATATACTATTTGGAGAGAATCTTATATTTTTTTTTGGAAGGATGTAGTATTTGGATGCCTTACGCTAATGTGATGATTTTTCTATCCTAACACATTTTTCTACAATAGATTTTAAATGATTCTCTTAATTGATTGTTCTTTCTTTTATTTTATATAGTATTGGTAATTATTTTCCCACAGCTATTTTTACTTTTCTGTTAACTTTTCCATGTCTCAAACATAAACACACAAGCTATTATTGAGTTATGTACTAACTATAAGGCAAATTTCCTTTCATTTGACCCATATTTTATTGTTTCTGCTTGTCTTGCTTCTGTCTCAGCTGTAGTGATGTTTAAACCTCATAAAGATTGTATATGATCCTGGGAATGGAACTTTTTCATCTAAGCCAAAAACAATCCAAACAATATGCATCCTTTGCTACCAAGATAAATTGTGGAAAGTTAAAGTTGATTTTTATCCAGTCTATGCTATTTAAACGGCAGTCTTTTATCTCAGCCGACTGCCCAGTCTGTTTTCATGTGTTCACAATGCATTTCCCCCAGGAAAGGCCACATAACACAATATATTGGAGGAAGAAAGAATTTGCAGCTGATCTAGAAAAGAACAAAGCAAAAACAACTAAGTCAAAATGCAGAGTATATTGTTTACTCCACTGTGTTTTTATTGGAATTGGATATTTTGCTGGTTTGAATATTAGGATGAAGAATAACCATAGAAAAAACTGAGGGAATGAGGCACTTCAAATAGTGATGGTCAGATTTACTAGGAGATTCAAAAAATCAGAGGAGCATTGTTCAAAACTGCAATGAATGGAGAACCTGGAAACAACCTAAATGCTCCTAGACCGAAGAATGGATAAGGAAAATGTGGTACATTTACCCAATGGAGTACTACACAGCAGAGAAAAAAATGACATCTTGAAATTTGCAGGCAAATGAGTGAAGCTAGAAACACTCATATTGAGTGAGGCAACCCAGACCCAGAAATTAAATTATCATATATACTCACTCATAAGTGGTTTTTAAACATAAAACAAAGAAAACTAGTCTACAAAGCACAATCCCAGAGAATTAAACTTCTCTTTAAAACATTGTCTGAATATTAAAACAGCCAAACAAAATGCATCCAAGGATCTGTGGTCTTCTCTCTATACAGGATGATTATTCTAAAACTTTAGCATCCTTTAAAAGAAAATTAGGGTCTGTTGTTAAGCTTTGCCCACCAGAATAAAACAATTTAAATTGCAAGCAGAAGGCAATTATCCATGTAAAACTCTATGTATGGCACAGTCAGTCTTTTTAGATCACGTGGTCTGCTATGTGTGGTTCCTACTCTTAAAGACCCAAAGAAAACCAGCAACACAAAGCTTTTCCCAGCAACAAGCTGAAAATGAACTTAGGATGTAGAGACCTGTAGTGTTGTCTTGTCATTTAAGTCTCTTTGCCATTATTTTGTCTTTCACGATGCTCAAAACCAATATGATTTTTTCAGAACTATAAATCATCCCCCATGGCTCATTTTTCCATTTATGAACTGATGAATTAACTTACAAGTGATACTTTCAGAGTCTGTGTAATATTGTTGCTCAGAGATAGATCAAAAATCTTTATTTCCGAATGAAAAAATTTCTCCTGGTTGTATCCAAGTCCTGGCCTACAGGAATCATAAATTTAATATTCTCAAACAAATCTGTCATTTCTTTCTGCATGACCAGAAACAAAGACATTAATTTTCTATATGATTAATCTACCTGCTTAGTGTAGGTACTTTCTGATCATCCTACAGGGTTCCAATTTTCTTTACCTCCTTGCACAATGAATTATACATAATCACATGTCATATATATAGTCATGTGTTATCTTAAGTGTTATGTATGAATGGAGACGACATTTTGAAAGATAATTAGAAAAGAACAAAATTTGGTATGATTATTCATGGTTGAAGTATGTCTTTCCTAAAAAGATCTATGTTTTCATGCTTATGGGTCTCACCTTTGTCTATCAACTCATTACCACCATCATATTTGTGGCTCATAGTAAGTAGCATTTCTTCTAGGATGTCATTTCTGATACCCAAAGCCTGGGATTGGTATTTCTCTGTCCCAAGCAATTTCCTTGTCATTGTTGTTATTGGTTACTTTGCCATGGTTTAGAGATGCTGGATATCTGATTTTGCTCTACTTGCTTCCTGACTTCCAGCACAGAAGATGTAACAGATCAGATCCTTTGTAAACAGTCCCTCACCAATAAAGAAAGGAATGCTGAGGTCATAGAACTGAATGCTTAAATCTTAAAATACCTTTCTTGTTTAAAGGTATCGACATTTCAACCAGGTATGGTTTAATCATTCGGTTAATTACGCCTAGCCAGTAAGCCCATTCTTCTTTTCCCCTGAGACAGACTAGAAAGGAGATTTATACTGTGAGTCCTCATACATCTGGTATTGGCATCCAGTGGTAGATGTCTCAACCCCACTCACATATGAAGTACCAGAAATTTATGTCCTTATAATATGCTTGATATTGAATTTATAAACTGAAATAGTACAATAACTCTAAAACAAGCTTGTTATATCATGGAAGAAGTACATAGCTAACTTTGGAGAATACTTCTGAATAGGAGGCTTCACGGTAACTAGTGATAAGATTTATGAAGCACTCCAGATATGGTGACATATGCCTTTAATGGCAGCATTCCTGAGGCAAGAGCAAGCAGATCTCCTATAATGAGTTTCAGGCCAGCTATGCCTATATAATGAGACTGTGTCTCAGAAAGTATTAAATAAATATTTGTGAATTATCCTCCATAAACAAGTCAGTTGGTAAAGTCAGTTACATAGAAGGAAATAGATGGAGTTCATAATTCATTTTTGAATTCAGGTGTGTCACAAAGTAGACCATCTGATGCAAATTATGTGACCCATGGTCAGCAGTTTAAACAAAGTAATACAAGTCAACCTATTTCAATTTCTCTTGCATTACTTCTTGTTTTATTTGACATCTCTTAGAAACCTTGGGTTCTGGGGATGATCCCATGCCAGACTGTCGCTTCTCCTTTACTGCATTCTACTCCCCAAGCAGAAGACACACAGCTACATGGTAAGGCTAATGGAACCATCTCCCCTCCTGCTCATTGCATGTGCAAAGCCTATGATGCATCTTGCATAATTCTAATAGAGTTTCTTGCAAGGGAATGAGAAGAACATGGTGAAAAATCAGAATTTATCTTTGGTAATTATCTCTTACATTTGAAAATGAGAATTACCAAATATTGCATTATTATCTGAAATATCTGTCTCCAGTCTTTACTCATGCTGCTGCTTGGAGTGTCTATTGTATTTTATCATATCTATATCCCCTAGCTTAACTGTCCACCCCACCATAAAACTTGTGTTTGCTCTGGCAGACATGACCTTTCCCTGATTGCATTACACCCTATAAAACATATGATTACAAGGGTTAGACATTTTGCGAGTTTGATTTTTGGTAGTTGTTCATAAATATATGTGAGTGGATAAATAAATGAGTTACATAATTAGGTAGACTGGATGGTCATGAATTTGGGGGAACTGTAGGATTTTGAAATATTATTTGGAACGGTATTTCACTAAGAAGCTAAAAATTGAGTTTCTCTATTAGAATGTTTCTATGATTTTATAGCTTTCTCTTTCTTTTCCCCATTTCTCTGACTGTAACAGTTCTTGAGTTGGCCATGTCTTTTTCCTCCTACGCTTATTTGTGTTAGCTCTTCTCAGTCCCTGGGGTTTCCACCTTTCAACAAATAATGATATGGTTTGGATGTAAACATTTTTAGAGACAGAATTCAGATGCTTACAAAAACATCAATGTGACACTAAGAGGCAGAGCCATTGGTTGGATCATCATGGTTCCATCATCATGCGTGATGCTTTTGCCTTCATAACAGAAGCTTCCTAATCCTTCCACCTTTTTAGTTAGAGTAACAAGACATCATCTATGAGTCACACACCTTCAGACATGGAGTCTGCTCAGCCTCCAGAACTGTGAGAAATAGATTTCTATTGCTCATGAACTATGCAATCTAAGGTACATCTTTTTTTAACCATTATAAAAGCTAACAACAATTTATGTTACTGGGGATGGTTTAGTTTCAGTTACTAAGTTTTCACTTCTTGTTCAAGAAGCACTGAAAAAATAGAGTAAGTTGATCAAAATCAAAGATGCTGTATTGCTAACTTAGTTTGCTTAGTATTTACTATTTGGCTTACTTCATTTGATTCAGGAATCCAACAGTAAAGTGTCATATAGGAAATCTTAAAGTGCCACTGGGCAGTAGGCTGTGTTGGCAGAGGCTTGCTCTTCCCAGCTGCCCAGACTCAAAATAAGCACACAAAAGCAGCTTCTTTATTAACCAATAAAAGCAACACATGTGTAGAAGGACTTCCCACACTAAGGCTGAATGGAGGTCCCTGAAGGGAACTCAGGCCATATTTCAGGAAAAAATCTCTTCTTTTTCTTTGTTTTTAATTGCTTTTATTGCACTATACATTTTTCTCTGCTCCCATTCTTTCCTCCTGTCTCCCTTTCTACCCTGTGCCATGACTCTGACGCTCCCAATTTACTCAGGAGATCTGTCTTTTTCTCCTGTATGTTTTTCTTAGGGTCCTCTTTGTTATCTATGTTCTCTAGGATGTGGACTGTAGGCTGTTTATTCTTTGCTTTATGTCGAAAAGCTACTTACGAGTGAGTACATACTGTATTTGTCTTTCTGGGTCTGGTTTACCTCACCAATCTAAGGTATATCTTAATGATAGAATAAAATCAAGGCAAATGCATACAGATGTGTCCCAATAAAATTGTATTTATGAATAGTGAAGTTTGAGTTTCCTGTGTCCCAGAATGTGATTCTCTCTTGGAATTTTCTTTTTTCAATTAAAGCCACAAACACTATTTTTGCATGGGAGCCGTACCAAAAGGTCCAGATATGCTCATGACTGCAGCTTTGTCAACTGCTTTTCAGGTCATTTAAATTCAGTGACCAAAAAAGAAGGGGAGTGAACATTCAGAATTCTGGAGCAGAGCATTCCTAGCAGAGGGGCTCGAAGTTGCAAAGATTCTGAGACAGTGGCAAACTTGTTGTGTTTGAGGAACAGTCTGGGGACCAAGGTGGTGGAGGAGGCTGAATTTGAAAGGGAATCGGGGATGCAGAACAGAGACAATTTAGAACTGATTGCTTGAGGACCTGCACGTTTTCCAGAACAAGATGCCGAGTTAAATGGCTTTGAGCAGAAGAGACAGATTATCTAGAATCACAGGTAACAGCTAAAGCTTCTTGTAACAATATGAGAAAACTTCAAAGATTATCTTGAGTGCCAGCCTATTAAATGAGAATAAGAGCCAGTTTGGACTGGGGTGTTATTTGCTGTCTCCCATACACTTCTAGGATCCATTAGCATACCTGCCTAAAAGTGAAGCTGCAGGTTGTCATGTGTTCCTAGGCCTTGTCTATTCTTCCTTCACCATTTTACTAATCTGATAACAAGAGTTTGTGCTGTTTGTTTGGTTGCATAATATATTCAACAAGTTTAGCCAATTAACATAAAGACTTTTCATCCTGTATAATCACACCCTGTATCTTTCTTCTTTTGGTTTTTAAAATACAATTTCTTTTAAAATTTAAAATACAATTACATCATTTCCTTCCTTCACTTTTTTCTCTATAACCCCTTTCATATATTACCAAACTCACTTCCAAACTCAAATCCATGGCCACTTTTTATTGTTATTGTTGCACACACACACACACATGCACACACACACACACACACACACACACACACACACAAATACAGGAATATAGCCTACTGGATCCATTCAGGGTTGCTTGTAGATATAATTTTAGGGCTGACCACTTGGAATTAAATAACCAGTTACAAATCTCATCCTTATTCTCTTTCCTAGCAATTCTTAGTTGTCTGGTAGATTTTTGTCTTCAGATGAACCCTATGAAATTCCCCTGTGAACTTCCCCCTCTGGTTTTTTTTTCATTTAATAAAGAAATCAATATATATCTTTGTTACATATGAAAAAGACAATAAAACAAAAAACTGCTCTGGCAATAATGGTCATCAGTGAAAACTATATTCCTTTACATTTGTGTAAGATAAAAATATCTAAAATTTTCACAGAAGAAACCTAAGGTCCAAAACTTTCAACAACTGAAACTCCAGGCTGCTTGAAATTTGAACTGCATGCATGCATGTATCTAAAACTGTTAAACCACTACAATACTTAAAATTGTACTTAAGATTATAACCACAGTAATGGCCCAGTTCTTACTAAAACATCCACAGGTGCATATAGAGCAGAAGGAAGAACCAAAAGTTCTGTGCTGAACTTAAAGCGACTGTTCCTTCTGGCTCTTTCTGTGCATTGTAAAGACAAAGAGGGGGCCTGGAACTGAGCTACAGTGATGACTAATGAAATTTTCATTCTTTTCAATCAGAGGGCTTTAACAATTAGGCTGTGTTATCATGAAATGTTCATTTGTCCAAAGTCTGATTCCTGGCCCATCAATACTTCTTTGTGAGAGGTAGGTCCCTAAAACATGCCTTTGTGTGAAGCGGAATGCAAACAGAGGCGTTTAGTCAAGGAGTCAGTGAAATGAACAATAGGGCTTCAGAAAAGTGAAAACTCAATACACACACACACACACACATATGTATATGTATAATATTTTAACACCATGTGCTATTCACTACCTGTTGAAAAATATATTTCAAATGATGGAAAAAAATTCAGTTTAATATAATTGCAAAACTGATGAAAATCTAAATTGCAAGTGAAACACATTTTACAACCCCAGTGGGAGGATAAAGGGCATGCAAAAGCTACTTTCTTGTCTATGTTTAAATAATTTAGACAGAAAACTCTTTGTTGCTTTGAAGTATCTCCTGCCCTCCTAGAATTAAGTTAGTGTTATGTTTTGATGAGAAATAGCAACATCTTTTAGCTGGTGTTTGCAATGCAGCCCAAACCAGCTGAGGTCCAGCCTTGCAGCTCCCATCTTGTTCTTTTTTCCACTTCATCTTCTTTAATATTTATCGTTTGGGGCAAACCAAAAAGACGACGGATACATAACAAGCATGACTTTGGTGGATTCATGTGTTCAACCTGGAGAGAGGTAACCATGATAATGTAAAGCTGCCATGTAGTACAGAAAATTAAATCAACATAGAAAACCATAATTTCTCTCTGGTTCTGTGTGTTGCCTAAGTTGTTGTACATCACCCAGAATTCGGAAAGGGAACATTGCCTAAAGTCTCTGGAGCAGAAAGAAAGAAAACAACACACTGGCAGAAGGGCAAGCAGGTGAAAATGGTCCACAGCTCTTATATATATCATATATATATATATTTTATTTTCAGTTCTGTCCTGTCCATGGATTGATAGACAGCTAACAAGTGAGTCTTTAGTCTTCATTCTATCATCTTCCTTTTCTTGGAACCCAAATTACACTATCTGACAGGATATTGGACCTATTTCTGTTTTAACTCATGAGCAATGCAGTTATTTACCAATATTCCATTTTCTTCTTTCTACATTAACAAGTATTTTCTGCCTACCTAGTTCTAACAATTTCTTCTTCCCAGGTCTCAATTTAAAGCTCTGCAAAGGTCATCTGCTCTGGAAAAAAACAAAACAAAGCAAAGCAAAACAAAAAACCTTAGGCACCCACAGTCTAAATCAAATGGTCTTTATTTGAATTCCTATAGTACACTGGGCATTCTTCAATCTTACATGGCTATTTGTTGTGTGGCTTTTGTTTCAGATTTAGTGAGGCATAATGGATTTCCCGATCAATTTACACAGCTGCCTTTTGTGTATGAGTGATGAAAATATGTGAAATTAGGCTCTATGATGTTTTATCTTGATAATTACTTAGAATCACCCAGGGTATAAACTTGTGGGTCTGACTTTGAGGGAATTTCCAGGAAGATTTAACAAGATGGGAAGTTCCGCCCTGAAAAATAGATAGCACCGCCCCATGGATGAGAGTGTCAGACAGAATGAAAAGGAGAAACCAAGCTGGGCACCAGCATGTCTTTATCTCTGCTTCCTGATTGCAGGTGCGCTGTGTCTGGCTTCCTCCTGCTCCTTCTTTCATAACTTGCCACCTTGGTAAACTAGGTCCTTTTCAACTGCACGCTGAATTAAACCCTTACTTCCTGAAGTTGCTCTCGTCAGGCATTTTGTCAGAGTTGAAAAGTAACCGATGCCTCATCTTAGCAAATTTCAAGAACATATAATTATTTATAGCCATCAAGCTGGAAAAGAGGTCTTCAGAATCATTCCTCTCTTAACCTTTAGTTTGTGAGCAACATATTCTCATTTTCCTGCCCGCCACCCCCGATTACTGCCCCTTGACATTCCGTTTTTATAAGTTCAACTTTTGAAGGTGACACATATAAATGAGATTTTCTTTAGTTTGTCTCATTCTGCATCTGGATTCAACGATATTCCCTTAGACTTCTGCCAGCCCAGATTGTCATTACCACATAAAACAGTTGGAATTTTTAAAATACTTCTTTTAAAGCTACTTCTCCATTAGATAATCATACAGTGTTTTCTTTTGGTCCATCTGTCCGTCAAGACAATTGGGATATATTCATGTATTGATTATTGTGACTAATGATACAGTGAACTTGGTAATGAAGAGGTCTCTTCAAGATGGAGAAATTTTTGTTCGTGACAAGATCTCACTCTGTAGTTCAGTAGGTCAAGATGTGACTATGTTGCTTGTATTGACCTCCAACTTGCAGCAATTCTCCTGCCTTAGGTACCAAAGTGATAATTATTACCAAAATAGAGATTTTATTTTCTTTGAATAAATTATCAGGCTTTATTGTTTTAAGCCACCTCAAGTTATAGTAAAACACTTTTTTTTCTATACTGACTATATAAGTTTGCATTCCAAGCAACAGTATACAAAGGTTCATTATTCTCTATACTCCAAACAGAAGTTGTTATTACAATTTGCTTTTTATTTATTTATTTTTTGGTTGTTTTTAGAAACTAGATGTCTCTGTGTGACCTCTGGAACTCGCTCTGTAGACCAGGCTGGCCTCAAATTCACAGAAACCTGCTGCATCTACCTCCTGAGTGAAGTGATAGGATTAAAGGTACACACCACCATTGCCCAGCTTATATTTTTCTTTTTATAATGATCATCCAATGGGTATAAGGTGATGTCTTATTGGCATTTTTATTTATATTTACTTTGTGTGTAATGATGTGGAATATCCTTCATAAAGTTGTCAATCACTTATACATTTTCAGAACCATGGTCCATTTTTGAATTTTTATTTTATATTATTGTATATGTGTATTTTTGAGAGGGGGGAGAGGAAGAGAGAGAGTGTGTATGTATGGCATACATGTGATGATTTGGTATCCCTCAAGTCACAGAACACATATGTACATCAGAGGACAACTTTCAGGAGTTGTTAGAGGTTTTTTACTGACTTATAGAGGTCACAGCATCCTGTGACCTGGCCTGGCAGCTTTTTCTCAATAGCTTAGCAAGGTGGGGCTCCCTTCTTCACCAGTACTTCCTGCCTCTACTTGCCCTTATCTGAAGAATATCCCTGGGTCTGGAGGACTGACCTTATTTGAAAACTGTCTCTAAGTCAGATGCCTGTATCATTTTTAGCTTGACCCTTGACACAGATCTTTGCTAAGATGATTTGTGCTAGGAGCTCTGTAATTGGAACCTACAGCCACATACATCCCTTATCTGTGTAAGATGATTCAAAAAGTCTGTATCCGGGAGGGCCATTTCTGTACCCACAGCCGTCCTCAACCCTGTTCCCTGCTTCTGTCCCCAGCACCCTTGTGGACCAATGCAGCCAGTGATTTGGAGGAAGAAGCAGAACTGCAAGGAGTTAGCTTACTCCTTCTATTACGTCTTTCAGTTGATATAGTGACTCACCTTTTGCTTATGTTTTACCATTTTCATATAGCAGAAATAAATTTTACTTAAGATGTAGGGTCATTTATGTGTTGTTATATTTAGTTTCCTAATATTTTGTTGGGGATATTTACATCTGTGTTTTATTAGGAATATTGGTCTATGATTAATTTTTGGTAGTGGCCTGTCTGATATTGGTTTTAAGAGGCTGCAAAGAAATTTGGAAATGTTTATTTCTTTTTGATGTTCAGATTAATTTGAGCAATGGCAACTACTCTCTAAATATTAGCTTGTTAGAATTTTCCATTGAAATCATTAGACCTTTGTTTGTTTATTATTTATGTTTGTTCCCCAACGGGAAATTTATGAGTGATGATTTGATCTTATTTATGATCAATTTGTTTAGATTTTCTGTTTTTTTATGGATTTCAATTTACTCTTAGGCATTTGTGAATTATCATTTCCTAGATTATCTAATTTAATGATGTATCATTATTCACAATAATCACTTATAATTATTTTTCTTGAATTTTGTATGTTTTGCCTGCATACATATCTGTGAATCATGTGTGTGCATGGCAAAGAAAACCAGAATCCAGAATTGCCTAAAGCTGGATCACAGTTATTAGTTGTCCTATGGGTGCTCAGAATCTAACAAGGGATCTCTGAAGTAACAGCCAGTGTTCTTAAATATTAAGTCTTCTCACCAGATCCGTTTGCAATTATTTTACCAATATTATGTGTTCTTTTTTTTATCTGATTTTATTTGTCCTCATTTTTTTAAATTCACCTAGATAAAGGCTTTTCAACCTTTTCACCTTCTCAAAGAAGCTATCTTTTTATTATTTCTACTCTCTCCATTTACTTCTGCTCTTAGTTATTTCTCTTTTTTACCTTCTAACTCTGGGATTGGTCTCTTTTGTTTATTTAAGGTATTGTCTTTCATATTCATATAGAACATCTATTACCAGATATCTTGTGCTGCTTATATATGTTTCATCTTCGTCTTTAGATTGAAAACAACTTATTGATTCAATGATTCATTGGCTATTTGGTAAATTGTTGTGTGATTAAAAGTTTGTGATCATTTTTCTATTCTGCTATTGATTATATGCCACTGTAAATCAAAAGGAGACTAGATATAATTTTAATGTTACTACATTTAAATATTACCATATTCTCTATCCTTGATCATACTCCATCAAGATTTAAGAAAAAAAGTATGTGCTGCCCTTGGATAGAAGTCACTCCCCTTCAAGTCTTTCTTGTCTCTCTTTCACTTCTTCTGCTGACTTAATCTCTTAACAAGTAAATTTAATTATTTGTCATGAAATTCCTAAATCACTCTTTGCTTAAGTTAAAATCTCATCTCCCATTGGTAGTGTTGTTTGTGCCATCTCTTGTTTAAATGGTGCCAGAACAGGAAGAGATAACACACTCAAATGAGGAAATGTTTTCTGCTGATTGCTGCCTATGAATGCTTTACTAGAAAGAGATGAGGCAATTAAAACAGAGATTGGCAAAACCACAGAGGCGTTAGTTTATCTGAAAGCAGCGCTACTTAGAAGAGATTTGGTGGACATAAAAGAACAGTCACAAGTCTTTGGAGGTTCTAGTTTTTCGTCTCCATATAAAACGATTCAAATTTTCAACTATATAGTTTCATGTCTTTAGAAATACTTAACCAGGTAATCTTTGCAGTAATTTAAAGAGTAGAATAAATGGTTCACAATATAAACTCAGAAGATCTCTAGGTCAGATGGTTCAGTAAGCCACCAAGATAGGTAAACATTTAAGGCCAATAGCTTGCAGAGGCAATAATGGGGTAAGGATTAATATCTGCTAATTTCACTCATTTCACAAATCTGACAAAATTAAAAAGAGGGCAAAGGGAAACTTTCAGAAAACTGAAAGTCAAGTGCAGAAGTGTGTAATATTGGAATCAGTTAGAATCCTGAAAATGTTTAGAATAGGCTTTGCAGTCTAACATCTGTGGTTTTAGTAACTCCAGGAAGAAAAAAGGAAGATAATGAAACACTAATGTTTAGGGTTTATAAACACACTTCAGAGATTTGGGGACGGGGTTAGTTACAGACATTTACATCAGTAGTTGGTTTTACATACTATATAGCAAAAATAACAACTAGTGAATACCACTCTGCTGGTAGGTAGTAGGGACTGGCTCAGCAATCATTTTATTCTCATCAACATCCTACTGAGTACGATTTATTTTAATCTGCTTTTTACTTAAAAGGAAGCTTATACCCAGGGAGATTAACCAACCTGCCCACAGCAAATGAAGCATACTTTAGATCAGGCAGTTTGGTTCCAAATGAGGTTAAATTCTTTCCCAATATAGTATTCGTTACCACTAAAAATGTGTTTAACAGGCACACCCGTGTGTGTGTGTGTGTGTGTGTGTGTGTGTGTGTGTGTGTACACACACAGACATACACACAGAGAGTGTTTTAAAATCTAACAGAAGTTCTTTAAAAACTCATTGGTTTGGGATGGATGATCTTGGAAAGGTTTTATTACAACTGTGTAACAATTCTGTTCACCGTGGAAATTTTCACCAGTTCTCTTCATTGCTTCATCTAGTCATCTTTAGAAATTTACTCAGGAAAAATAATCCCATAGTCCCTGCATCTACTAGAGCCAGGGTCTGTGTTGATGTCTGAAGCCCATGTTGCCACCAAAGACCACACAGATATCTGGGGTTTAGGACACAACCTCTGACCTCTCTGGTCTAAGGGCTTTGCCAAGTTGGTGCCTCACTGATCTAAGTGGCCTCTGCAGTCACCCAGAGCCATGGTGTCATCCAGGACAGGGTTGCTGTTGAAGGTCATGTCCGGGTCTGTGGTCCTATTACATCCAAGGTCTGCAGTGATGTCCATGGCTCCTGTTATCACTGAGGGCCATGAAGATCCCCTGTATCAGGTCAGTAACCCAAGACCATGTTGGTGTCCAATGGTCATCCTGCTACTGGGGCCAAACTTATTTGGGTGACCTGTGCTGCCATCCAGGGTCATGGTGACATCCAGATCCCAAGCTGCTGCCTAAGGCCATGTCTGTGTCCATGGTCCTGCTTCAGCTGGGGTCTGTGCTGATGTCCATGGTGCCTATTACCACAAGAGGTCATAAGAACCATGTGTGCTGAAATCCAAGGGCCATGCTAAGGAGGCCTCATTCCTTGCTGGTCCTGGGATAATTGCCCCCCTCCCTTCACTTGACACTGCAGCATAAGAACCGGGCTCACCCATGGTGGGAGAGTTGCCCCCTCCCACACTCCAAAGAGATGGCTCCACCTCTCAACATAAGCAGGGAGAGCCTGTCCCAATAGTATGGACCTAGGAGACCTGCCTAAATATCTTGCCTGAGGAGCAGTCCCAGTGACTCAGACTGACCAGTTCAGCTACCACCCAGACCCACATCCTGGGTGGTGCACCTTAACATCTACCCAATCTGTGACCTGCTGGAACGTGTGAAGGGACTGGTCCTGCAGAACGGTAGCTACAAGTTCTCCATTACTATCGGCAACAGCAAGAAATCCAAGGAAGTTTCAGTGAGGGTCCAGGGATGATGGTGTGCCAGAGACCTTGAATCAGACCAGTGATGAACATTTGTGGGTGTAGCTGATTGGATAAAAGGGTATATATAATACGTGGCACAAGGTATCTCCCAATGCCAAGAGGATGAATAAAGAAGTGTTGAAACAATTTAAGGAGTGAAGTGTTTTGGTTTGTTTGTTTTTAATTAATTTGGGGGACTTTCATTTTGGAGAACAGATGCTGCGATGGTAAGGGAGGATATGGAGAGATGGAGAGGTGAGAGGGATTCGGGTTCATGATGTGAAATTCCCAAAGAATCAATAAAGAATTATGTTATTTAAAAATCTCATAAATAAGCACAGTTAAAATACCAATTGGCTACAGCTTTCAATTAAAGGAAGACAGAAGTTTTCAACCAGAATCTCCACTTACTTTAATGGTAATTTAATATAAATGAGAAAAAATAAATTCTATTGCAAGTTTCTTTCTAAAAGTGTTCTAATGAGTATTAGAATCTTCAATGACTGTGATGGGAATATTTAGACAATTCTCAGCTGGCATCATATGCAGCACCTCTGCCTGGTTTTCCTTTTCATCAATCTGTTTCTTTCCCTTGAACTTTCTTTCCATACTGCTTTGGAAATTCCATAATCATTTTAATCATTTTCAAATTCCAGCTAAACACTCATTCAGAAGCCATTTTCTGACCTTTATATAACATTGATCCATATATCTAACTTTCTTTCCACTTTGGTTTAATTTTTTTCCAGTACTTTCATTGTTCTCCCTAAATTACTTCATTAGAAAAATGTATCTTTAATAATTTTCATGGGATCAGCTCCTAACAGAGACAATGCCGTTTAAGGGAAGGAATGTATGGGAAAGGATATTCAATATTTTGTATGACATGTGTCCTGGTTTCGAGCTTATGTTTTTGTTTCAGTGTATAATATATTTAATTTACAGCATAGCATTTAGATGTTAGTCCCATATTGAATAAGATGTAGGGTTAAAATACACTATTGGTCTCTAAAAAAATTGCATTCAAGAAGACAGTCATTAGTACTCTATGAATAGACAAGCATAGTAAAGGGCACATACATTTTATGAATCATACTCATAAAATAACAGTGTTTTTGAGCTGGAAAGTTATTTGTTTGTTTGTTTGTTTGTTTGCAGTCCTGTAAATCAAAAGCAGACCCATGCGCATGATAGACAAGTGCCCTTCCACCGAGCCATGTCCCCAAACAGAAAGTTTCTTAAGACTACTAATCCTAAGTCTAAGAACATACAATTTGAAGATACCCATTTTTACTTATGCAGACATTAAGTTATAACTTACATTGAAATTTTGACAAGGAAAATTGAAGATGGAAGTAGAAAGTAGTGATATAAATTCTATTACTGCATTCAATTGTCAGATGTCAGCATGGCACTCTCAAAAGTCCAGCTCTTTAAACCAAAAGTCACTTTTCATCCATCACATTATTCCCTACAGCAAGAGCCCTGTGCCCTGTAATGTTATCGAAGACTGCTTCAGAAGCCATTTCCAGCAGTCTAGTCTAGCTTCAGACTCATCTTCCTTACCCAATCCAATCTTTTAAACATTAGACTTGCTTTTATTTCTGCATGTGTGTCTGTGTGTATGCATGTACTCACATGTGTCTACTCCCATAGAGGTCAGAATAGGGCACCAGATCTCCGGGAGCTGGAGTGATCAGCAGTTCTGAGCTACCTGATGTGGGTGCCCAGAATCAAATTCTGATCCTCTGAAAGAACAGCAACTGCATTGGATCAAGAAGCCATTCCTCCACCCTCTCTAAATTTTAACCTTGCAATAATCACTTCAAGTTGGCTTTGATTGACCCACTTTCTCTTTTTACCCCTTGTCATTCTCAAGACTGAGCATAGCATTTGCTGTAATTATAGCATGTGAGGAGAGGACTAGCTGGCCAGGGCCTGTGGTCCCCTCCCCACCAGAAGCATTTTCACCCAGTATGCCCTATGCCTCTAGTATTCAAAACCCATGGCAGTCTGCTTCCCAGGGTCTCTAGGCTGCAGATGCAGCTCCAACGCTGAAAGCAGCTTCTCAGAGCGCTGGAAGACAGATTCAACAGATGCTTGAGTCTTTGTCCCTGCTTCCTCTCTCAGAACTGCCTATAAACTCATCTATTTCTGGGGTTCTACCTCCCAGGAATCCACTGTAAAATGGAGTGTCTATCTCATTACTACATCTTGTTTTATATAAATCCCCTCTTCACGATAAGAGACTGATTGATGAGTCCCATTTTCTTGTTCAAGGCTGTATCTCTAACCTGTTTTTGTAACAGTTATTTTTATTTATAGTTATTTCCGGTCTGTGAAACAACCTGTTTGCAATATTGAAAGAAAAAAGTTATTTACAAATAACTTATTCTTCTCTGCCCATTCTGGTCCTTAAATTGATCCAGATATCTTCTTGAATTATGAGGCTGGTTAATGAGTCTTTCTTTTCTTAATTTTTCAACTTCCTATCCCAATATGCCCCTGAGTCCCTATTCCCATAGACTTACCAAAGAGCTCTCCAGCAACAGGGACTTCTTTCTGTCCAGAGTTTTGGGATGATCTCTTTGGAGCCAGTGGAGTTTTACTCTCCCTGGAACTTGTTTAAAATGAGTGATGGTGATGGCATAGCAGGCACACCTTTAAACAGTCAGGCGGCTCTCCCAGAAAGGGAACCCAATGCTATCCTAGAGGAAATACTAGTCTATGTGGTTAGTCTTAAGGGATAAGGAAAGGAACCGCCACTCAAATGTTTCCTTACCAACTTGTAAATCCAGCTAGCCCCGCCTGTCTAAAATCCTGCTTGTAACTATTATTATTTTTTTTACTAAACAATCAATCTTCATTTGTGACTTTTAAAGCCTTTAAAATCCAAAATAACAAATGATGCAACTGGTAAAATGAGCCATCTTTTCCTTGAGAATCCTTTTTCATCATAATAGGTCACTGTAGCCTCTGCCTGGTAATTCAGCGCCAAGCCAATGTGATGAAAGCAAATGAGAGGGCACTGAAGAACGTCCAGATAGGTCTCTTCTCCCTGTGAAATTTTGCTAAGAATATTTTCCAAGCATTCTAGAGTATCTTGAAATATAACAAAACTACAGATTTTCCTGTTGAACTTGTAATCTGTCTGTTGGCACATCTTTCTACATACAATACAGATTTCCAACCACAAAGATTCTGAATTTTCAGAAGACATGTCAGATCAGGCAAATTGTAATCCTATTGTCCATAGGAATGTAGACTCTCCAAAGAAGCTGGGACGCATTTTGAATAATGAAAAAAATTCTAAATTAGTTTATAATACTTGAAGGAAGCCTTAAAGACTACTTTGGGATCATTGGTGTGTCTTCCAACTTTCACCACTGGAGATTCTCCTTCAGTAGATGTCAATTAACAGACAACTGCTTAACATGTAAAGAAGAAATTTTAGAGTGTCCACTCATAAATGAGACATGTATAACCACAACCTCCTCAGGAATGGTTGTGGCAGAGGAAACAGAAATATTGTAAAATCCAGAACATGTATGTTAACATGGAAAAAACAGTGCTTTCTAGACACAACAGGACAGGGCAGTTACACAGAGAAACTCAAAGCCATTGTGTCAACATAGATAAGATCAAGCTCAGGACAACAAAAGCCCCAATACTGAGGCATAAAAATATGATGAAACACTAACACTAGCTCCCGAAAGAGGAAGAGTCAGTGTTCTTTAGTGCTCTGACCATCAGTTAGATTGAACACACTCCAGGTTAGGCCTCACAACCAATACTAGTTGGGCAACACAAACTCGATTGGCTTGGGGTAGGGGCATATATAAAGAAAAGTTACAGTTAGGTGAGTGGAAGGGGTGAGAGTAAGAATAGATGTGTAAAGTGTTGGAGGACAGGTGAATATGATCAAGATATAGTATATGAAATTCTCAAAGAGTTAATAAAATAGCATTTAAGAATATAAGAATATACTTCAAAAGGGATCCATGTGTTATGAAAAATATATAAAATAGTTAGGCAATAAATGTGAACTTTTAAAATTCCATCCCAGGGGGAGATATAAACAGAGTCTAACCCTCTCCTAAAGTCCCCATGACAAGTTGAGGCATGATTCTGCCAAAAGATGACCAGGGAAATGGAGTTTAGAGCATAAGGTGGGGGTTGCTTGCTGTGGGTGCAATCATGGTTATAGACTAAACCTGGAAAGCCTTTACCCAGTATGGATGAGAGCTTTTATGTAGCCACATAGATGGAAGCTCCCTCTCCGTATCTCCCCTAGAATATATACTCTATCCCACGCTCCAGGCCATGTGCAATTAAATTAAGGCAAAATTGTGTACTCCTGGTGATAGGGAGTGGCTGGATACATGAGAGGATCTCATGACTCTCCTCTGCGCTCCATGAGGAGATGTAAAGAGTTAATGAAACAAACTTGGATGATGATTTTGCAAGAGATCACAGCTGAGGTGGAAATGGCTGTTTCCTAACTGAGAGGAAAGGCAGCAAGACTCCAGTGAGAGGAAATTGTTTAGTTTGGAGAAAGTCACATGACTTAATAGCTCACAAACAGTAAAATTTAGCACAGGGTTATTATTATGGCAAAATGTGTTCACCAATCACTGTGCATATGCCACTTAAAAAATAATTAAAATTCTGCTATTTCAAGGGAAAATATTTTAATATCATTCTTGAATATTTTTATGCTAGATATTCAAGGAAAGAAAGATACATTCAAACTTTAAATATTTCTATTATAAGTGGCATATGCACAGGAAAAATAAGTTGCTATGAGATGGTCTTTCTGTATGTTGTGAATATGTGTTGCTCTCATTGGGTGATAAATAAAGCTTCTTTGGACTATGGAAAAGCAGAATAAGGCCAGGTGAGAAATCACAGCAGAGATACAGGAGAAGGGCAGAGTCTGGAAGATACAAGCCAGCCTCCGAGGAAACAAGATGTGTAGAAAATGAGGTAACAAGCCATGAACCACGTGACAAAGCATAGATAAGAAATACAGGTAAATATAAATGTAGGAGCTAGCTAGTAATAAGTCTGAGCCATCAGCCAACCATTTATAATTAATATAAGCCTTAGAGTGATTATTTGGAAGTGGCTGCAAAACAGGGCTGGACAGAGAAAAGCCTCCTTTTACAATAGGTTTTCAGCAAGTAAGATGGCTCAGTGGGTGCAAGCACTTGTTTCCAAACAGGATGACCTGAGTCTGTTCCCTGGGAACTAAATGCTGTGGACATAGAACTGATTTTCACAAGCTGTCCTCAAACCTCCACACACAAATAAGCAAGCAATGAATAAATAAATGCAATAAAGCATCATCAACAACAACAACAAACCTCTAGTATACCATAAAGAGAACAGTAAAGGACAGAGGAGATGGTTCGGTGGATAAAGGCATTGGCTGTGAAACCTAGTGAGACGAGTTTCAACCCCCAGATGCCACAGTGGAAGGTGAGAACCAACTCATGATGGCTGTCCTTTGACCTACCCTACAAGCACACACACACAATGATAATGTATTACATTAAATTTTTACAAAGTTTCAAAAGGAGAGGAGAGCAGTCAGGACAGAAACAGATTCTCTGCAGTAACCTGACTTTTTTTGTTTGTTTTGTCCCCCCTTCAGTTGCTTTTTAAATTTTTAATTATATTCCACAGCATAAACAAAGATAACACATCTTAAAATAATAGTCCACAACAGAGTCTGCGGTAATGGGGACGTTGGTGTGCGTCTGTCATGTGCACTGCACACACTTACTCAGGGCGTCCTCTGTTCTCCCTGCAGCCGCTATGGATATAGTTCCCTTGGAGTCATCCCCCTCATCTACCTCTTCCAGGCTTTGGGCCTCCTCTTCCACAGAAGTCCCTGAGCCCCGAGGAGAGAGATTTGGTATAGACGTTCCATAGTGTTCTAAGATTTTTCATGCTATGTCCCTTGTCCAGTTGTGGGTCATTGTGTTAATTTCCGTCTATTGAAATAAGAAGTATCTCTGATGAAGGTTGTGATGTAATTATCTATGGGCATAGAAATCTATCAATAGGAATTATTTTATCACTCGCTATGTTCATTCATCAGAATAAGTAGCAGCATTATCTAGCCCCAGATTCTGAGCCTCATCATCAGTGTCAGATGTAGGTTCAATCTCATGACTGTGCCTTAAATCAAATTTTTGAAAAGTAGTTTATTATTCCCATAATATTTATGTTACTATTGTGGCAGTATATCTTGCAGGCGGGTCTCTATTGTAGGTTGCCGAGTTGGTAGCTGGGTGAGATTTATACATTTTTCTATGGTGGTGTGATAATACTTTCCAGCACTTTGAATGCTAAGTCCATAAGAGGAAAGCTTGTAGCTGGGCTTGATCTCTTCATCCCTTATTACATAGGTCAGATCTTCCTCATCTCCCTACCCAACTAACTTTATGTTCTCTCTTTCTCTTTGACTGACTTTGGCATCCTTTCAGCTTCCAGTCATTCTCCGCCACACATGCACATACATTTAAATCAAGAGGAATGTCTCATCACAATTTTCCACTCAGCATACTTTCCTAATTATTTCATTCTTTTCCTCATTCCACCTTTTGTGGAGGGAATCTGCCCTAGTTTACTTTTTCGGTTGCAGATGTAATAAGATGTTTTTCACAGATACAATCATTTAAATTTCTAAATTCAATTATATTGGAGAGGAGCAAGCTTTTTAAAAAATAATTTAGGTTGGAAGGGAAACAGAAAATTTTAAATGGTTTGTGTTTTTAAAGTATTTGTTTTGAAGTTGTTGCCACAGCTGACTGAATCCTGGCACATGATGCGAATAATGGTGGCTATTTGAGGAGTTAGATGATTCATCCATGTAGGGTACACTCATTTTTAAAGCATAATAAAATTTTTGCATTATTTTTTTGATAAGCAATGCAATTGTTACCCTGTGTTGGTGGAGTGTTTTTTTTTTTTAAAGTAACAGAACCAATAGGATGCATATACTACAGAAAAAGTTTACCAGAATGGCCTATAATTGACTAGGAATTCTAAAAATGGCTCTTTGAAGATTGGAGAAGCCACTTAGTCCATGAGACTGGATGTCTCAGCCTTCTGAATATGGTACGGAATGCCTGGAGGATTTCTGGAGAGCTGCTGGTCTCCAGTCCACATTGGAACTCAGAGAAGCTGGATTCAGATGGTGAAGAAGGTAGCAGCAGGGGGACAGACACACCCACAAGGAAGAAGTGAGAACACAGGAGGTCTGCTTTTCTCCATGCATCTCTTTATATCGGGACTACCTCTATGAGGGAAGGCCCCCTTTCTTCCATTAAATTATTCCCCAAAATGCCCCCATGTACCTACCCAAGCACCTGTCTCTCAGCTGATTCCCAATGAAATCAAATTAGCAATTTGAACTCTCACAAGTCCACCACTTCGGAAATTTACAATAAGAAATATCCCTTTAAAGTCATATCTCTCCTCCCATCTTTGTGGGTTCGTGGTGCTCTCCTAATTCAGGACACGTTCAGTTCAGCTTCAAGGTTTCAACAGTCTCCAACTGCTCTGATGCTGCACAAAGGTGAAACTGCATGTTCTCTTCTGAAACTCAGGCAACCTCGGTAGCGCCAGGTCCTATAAAATCAAAACAAGATTATATAACCTCGACAGTCAATGGAACAGAGTAAACATTTCCAGTTTTACAGAGAGGCGTGGCATCAAAGAATAGCAAGAATGAAGCAATGCAAGACTGTAATTCAGCAGGTGAAATACCAAACCTTATAGCTCCCCATCAATCATCTGGGGCTCACTATGGAATCATGTGGGCTGTAAAGATCTTAAATTAATTAGGTACACCCCTCCAGCTCTGCCCAACTCAGGTACACAGAGCCAATTCCACTTTATACCTGCAGATTTCAATGTGAGATGGTTCATGGTTCTGGCATTTCCAACATCCTGGGTGGGGCCTCCATTAAAACTTTGTTTCAGCTTCACAGATTAACCCAGTGGTCCCTCAAGGCCTTCATGCAGAATCTGGTCCTACCACATGTTTGTTGGCCACCAGTGGCCTTCTGAAACTATAACCATGACTACTCCTCATTCTTTTATGTATCATGTGTATAAAACCAGTATCATATTGACATCACTGCTGCCAGCTTGAGACACAGTCGTCCTCATTCGACTTTAGCTGTATTGTGCTGTTTCCATTCAGACTTCCCTGGATGTTTGTATAACAGTAGGGATCCATTTCTCAGATTCCCTCTTTCCTTCCTAACGAATTGATATTTTTACAAGGTAAGGTCTAATGGATGGCACTCAGAAAACCTTTCCTATTGTCCTACTGTAGGGATGCAGGTTTCCCTTTAACAATGCTAACTTCTTTGATAATTAGAGCTACTTTCACATCTGACTTGTCTGCACTATTAAATTTATTTCTTCTGCATTTTTTGCAAATCTTTGTTTTATTTTTTTCTTTTTCTCTAAAGTTCTTGATAAAGTCAGAAAGCAATAGTCAAACACAGCACAGCTTGGATACTACCCTGTCTTGAAATTTCCACCAAATTAGTCAATTTTAGAGTCAGCCTCACTCAAGCTTCAGGACAGTGAGGTAAATGAAGCTGGATTCTTTGCCAGATTGTACTGTGAATAGCTTCAAACTCAGCTCCAGGTAGAGTCCGTATTTGCCTTTGAAACTTCACGATATGGACCTTACCTGCTTTTCTCTCTGCATTCTGGTCTCCTGAACTCCCATCAGATGACCCATTAAGCTCTACTTAAAGCGTTTTAGATCTCTTCTGGGCAAAAGTTCCAAAATCTTCTACATTCTTGCAGCAAACCACTTCTGTAGTGATATTTTATTTGTATTTTAATAAATAAAGCTTGCCTGAAGTTCAGAGAGTAAAACAGCTGCACTGATAAGCCTTGCAGACCAGGCAGTGGTGACACTCACCTTTAATCATAGTAGCCACACTAGTTTCCCATAGAAACTGGGAGGTAGTGGTACATACCTTTAATCCTAGCCCTAGAGAGGAATATAAAAAGGGAGGAGACAGCTCTCATTCTGAGAATCCTGGAGGCTGGGTCACCATTTCACACTGAGGTAGAGGTAAGAGCCAGTGCCTGGCTGGTTTACTCTCTGAACTTCTAACATGCTTTATTTATTAAAATACAAATTATATATTTACACATTTCTAAAAACTAAGAATCACATGGTCAGTTTTATCATAACAGTAGACCCACTTCTTAGTTTCAGTTTTCTGTATTTATAAAAATCTTTTATTTTAACATTTTAACAGTTCTCATTGCTATGCCCAAAATTTCAGACCAAAGCATTAAGGATGGATTTATTTCGTCTCACAATTTGGTGTTACAGTCCATTATGCAGGGGAAGGCACGAAGGCAGCTCATCACATTGAGTCTACAGTCATGAAGCAAGGGGAAATGCATGGCGGTGCTCATCTTGTTTAGTTTTTATACACAGTCTGGGACCACGTTCAGTGCAATGATATCATGTGCATTTAGTCATTTAGGGCAGGCCTTTCTACCACAACAACTCAATCCAGAAACTCCCTCACAAATGTGCTCAGAGGGTTGTTTCCTAAATGATTGGAGATCCTGTAAGTTGAAATGAGCAATAGCTACCAACCTTTTCTTAGAGCCTATATGGAAGAGCATTTTCACATCTAAGAAAATTGCTTATAAATTAAGCAATAATCCATTATTGAGTCCATATTTGTTTTTATTTCTCAAATATATATTCATGGTGAATTGGTTTCCTACATTCAGATGTATGAAAATAAACTTGAAAGGTTGAAGTTTATAAAAGGTGTCTCGAAGATTGTCCTTTGATATAAGTTCTGTACTTCCTCCACAGAAATAAAAAATCAAAACCAAGGTGAGTGACTTGGTCACAGGCTATTCTTTCTCACCACTTTGATGGCCACAGCAAACTCATGACTGAATTCTCATGATAAAGTGCAAGCAGGCCACCTCCAGACTAATCCTTCTGGCACAAGTGAACCTTTGTATTCTTCATGTTTCCCACTAGAGGGCATGGGGCATGGTCATTAACTTTCACTATGCAGATGAGCGCAATATCCTGGAGGAGACAGTCAGTCTCTGGGTGATATGAAGCCTAGTTTGCCTACTATTCTTGGACACTTACATAAGAGGAAAAAAAACCATGCAGCTAAGATAATGGCATAGAATAAAATATTATGTCAGTGGAGACTGACGTAAACTCACATCAGTATTTTGTTTTCCATTTAAGTACTTTTAGAATTGCCCAAGATCCAAGTGATTAGGGAGCCTCACATTTTGTCTTAGTCATGGTTATATTGCTGTGACAAGACACCACGATCAACGTAATTGTTTTAAAGACAGAATTTAAGTTGTCATCATGGTGGAAGCATGGTGGTAGGTATAGCAAGCATGTGCTGGAAAAGTAATTGAGTAGGCAAAAGCAGAGAGAGGAAGGAGAGAGGGGGTGTCTGGCATGGGTCTTTGAAACCTCAAACCCCACCTCAAGTAACCTATTTTCTCCAACAAAGCTACACCCTCCAATCCTTCTAATCCTATTAAAGAGTTCCAAACACCAAGTTTTCAAATATATGCTCCTATGAAAGCCATCTTTTTCAAACCACCACATATATGTTATAATTAAAGAAGACTAGATAACATTCTTTTAAAAAAATATTTTGTTGTTATGTGTACAAGTAATTTGACTGTGTGTCTAAGCACCACATCCAAAGAAGCAATTATTGCGCCCAGTATTATAATGGACTGTTATACTGTTTGATCCAAATGTCTCCATCACTTACACTTGAGAATGCCCGTGTCATGTGATCAGATGACGAATTATGCTCAAAGATGATGTTTGGAAACTATATAAAGAAAGAGATTAAAGGTGGCCTAGATTAACAGGCCATGCGGTGTGCTCACTGTCCCACTGAAGTTGTTGCCTAGAAACCCTCAGTTATGAGCATGCATTTGAGCTATCTGAATCATGTACTACTTGGCAGCAGCTTCTGACAATAAACTACGCAACTGGAAAATGACCTTTGAATAGTACATTTTATTTCCCTCATCTGTGAATGGACATGAAAGCATAAACCTTTCTGTTTGAAGAGACTGTAACTTCTTCTTTCTCCTGACAGCTCAGTTATTTCATATAAGTGCCTTACAGAAAGCTCTAGGAGTGGGACTGGTACTTCTAACACGAATCCCACTGCGTGTGTGTGTGTGTGTGTGTGTGTGTGTGTGTGTGTGTGTGTGTGCGTTTCCATCAGAGGCAGGCACTGAGAATATTCAGAATCCTGAGCCAGGCAGTCTTGGTTGGGGGAGAAGAGTTTCTGAAAGTTACCCTTTCTTTTGTTCTCTGTGAGCAAACATGCATCTTAGTATCTCTAGTTGCTACTGTTAGTCATAGAGTCAGCCATGGGAAATGTGATGAGAAACCTTTTGCAAACCAGGATGCATAAGGAACTTTCTAAGAGTTGGATTGATGGTCTTTGTTGGTTTGATATGTCAACATATTTCCCCACTTTTATGTATGTTGTCTGACATCCTCAATGATAAACTACCCTTTATGGTTATTATGTTTTATTTTTCTAGTATTATCTTTACAGCTAGACTTTACCTCTCTTGGAACATTGCTTCTTAGTTATAATTATTCAAATTCACACAATAAAAAAGATAACTTAATGTCATGTAAGTTTATCATATCATTTAAAGTATGTTACCTTGGCAGTTTTACGTGATTCAGTGTTCTTGTGCTGTGTAATCATAGCAATAACGATTCCTCAGAACCTGATATCTGATAATGGGAGGCTTTTTTAAAACGCGAACATTACTTTTAATAACATAAATTTGATCTGGCGATTAAGGTTAATTCTTTCATCACCAATTATGTTTTACATATATATATATATATCCTTGTCAAAGGATAATTAAAGTTGTGCTGGTTTTATTGTTCTTTTGATTGCTTAACAACAATTATAAAAATTATCTAAATTATTTGATATTATTTTAATTACTTTACCAACCTTAATCTAGGTCTGCATTGACATTGCTGATTTGTGTACTTTGCATCTTTAATAAAACCATTGTAGCTATTGTTGAAGCAAGTTTGAAAGTCATCGTATCCCAGTCATCCCAAAGGTTTGATCTCATTTTGATACCTAAATCCCTATCAACAGACATGTACTTGAACAATATTGTAGAATATTGTACTCTTATGATTTCTACCAACTTCTCAAGCTGTTAGCCCTTAACCCTTGGGGAAGGTGACAGGCATAGCAGTGCAGAAGTCATAAATTTTACACTTTATACTTTATGTTTATCGGACCATGGTTATGCCCATGTATGTGTTTTACATTTTCTGAATTTTTCTAACTCAATCTGGTAAAGTTTAATAAGCTGCCCCAAAATGCTGCCAAAATGGATAGATATGAACAAACTTAAACACAGTAGATTTTTAAATATAGATAAGCCACTCATGTCTATCTTTCAAACTGGCCACAAAAAGTTCAAGAGGTTGTACATAACAACACTTGGTAAGTTTTAACTTGATGTATTTATAAGTTTCCTAACTTTCCTCTGCTGTACTTAGTTCTATATTGAACTTGCTTTTGTATAAAGTGCTACCTATTAGGATAAATTTTTAAGACAAAGTTTTTAGAGGAAGTATTGCTAGAATTGAAATTATTTTAATAACAAATTAAAATATTATATGGTTATACATTATTATTAACAATAGTCTCTTTTTCAATATTTAAAAATCATATGGGTAACTATGAATTACATTTTTCCTACTGGCCTTACATTTTTCATGATTGTTTATCCACATGTAATCAGTCTTGTTCCATTCAGGCTGCAGAAATAAAATAGCTATTTTAATGTAATTTTTACGTTAAGATGATTTTACTACATTTGTTTGTTTATGTATGTGCACACTTATGCATGCCATACATGGTGCATATGTGGAGAGCAGAGGACAACTTGAAGGAGTCTATTTTTCCCTCTGCCTGTGGTTCCCGGGTTTGAACTCAAGTCCTCAGGATGGGCAGGAAGTGCCTTTTTTTCATTGACCTCCAGCTTTAGGAATCAACCTTAATTATAGACATAGATGCTTAGACAGTTCCTTGCTCAGAGATATTCACCACAGCAATCATTTTAACTTTTATTATGTTTTCTTTCTTTTCTTTTTTTTTTTAAATTTGGCTTTGAGAACAGCTGTAAATGAAGATAGCCATTCATTTTCCAGGACAATCTTGACAGAGAAAATGGGACAAAGCTAAGAAACGAGGAAGACGTGAAACCATGAAGTAGGAGAAACTTATGTTTCCCCTGGATATGTTAGGGGTACTACTGTGTGGAGCCCACAGGAAATCTAAAAATATCAGGGAGCTCAGTTAGTGACTGAGGATTGAGAAGAGAGTGCTATGAAATCACTAGTTAATTAAGGTCCTGGACATTGTCCTATAGATTTTATTTTATTTTTTGTGGAGCTGTAGATTGGCTAAGTGCTGTAGGAAAATCTGTACACAAAAGAACAGAGTTAAGCACGGCTTCTTGATAGCAGAATTTTCTCAGGTGGGCTCTGTTTGCTAAAGGAAAGCACATCTCATTTAAGAGAGGCCTCCTGACTAGCTTTAGCTGCAAAACCTTGCAGCTCTTTCAAGAGGCCCTGCCACAAAATACTTAAATGGTGTTTATGAACAGCTGACAGCATGCTTTTTGGTGGTGGGAGGAGCTTTGAAACTCCATAGAGTTGTGGCAATAAACATGGCTCCCGCCAGTACCTCCACCATGAAGCTAGACACTCAGAAAACTAAGGAATGGAGTGGATCCAGCCATCAGAGCCACGGCTTTAATTCTAGCCATGTCTCTTCTCAAATTAAAGACTCACATGGTCATAAAAAAGAGAGATATACAATAAAGATAGAATCAGAAGAACAAAAACACCCTCTAAACAGTTTACAGTGTGTATTAAAATATATGTAGACTTGAGATATAAAAGAAAGAAAAAAATAAAGTCCTTAAAAAAGAAAGAAAGAAACAAAGAAAGAAAGTAGTTCAGTGTGGTGGCACACACCTTTAATTCCAGCACTCGGGAGTCAGAGGCAAGCGGATCTCTGTTAGTTCATGGACAAGCTGGTCTACAGAGTGAGTTCCAGGACAACAAAAAGTACACAGAGAAACCGTTATTCAAAAAAAAAATAATTAAAAATAAAAGAAAAAGAAATAGAGTTTAAAATAAAGCTATGTAAAGATAGAAAATACACAGAGAATCGGGATACTGTATGATTTTGTGTTGTCTTTGAATTGCTTGACAGCTGAGGAAGAAGCAACAGCTGCTAAAAGACATTTGATTATAAATGTTGTTGGATTAATCCAACATATGTATTTGAAAATGCCTTGATTTCAAAATTTAAGTCAACAGATATGTTACTTTGGAGAAGAGATTTTGCTTTTGTTTCCACAAGAACTGAGAGGCTGTGAATTCATTCTGGATTAAGAAAAATCAAGGAAGACTCCCTAAAAAATCTCCAGTAGGAGCAGATGGCCCAGATGATCCAACACGTCAGAGGACCTCTGCTGGAGTTTCCTCTGAGTTCTGCATCCCCAACAGCCTCAAGACTGCTGGCTGAAATGATCAAGCCTCACAGAATATTCAAGTCAACACTTGATCATAATCCTAAATTTTCTTTAGGTTCCCATAAGATTATTAGCTCCCCCAATCAGCAGGAAGTATCCTAGAAAACTATGCCCACATTCCCAAAAAGTAGATTATGGGTGTTTATCTTTGTTTAGAGTGTTGGTTACAAGTTATTATTGATAATTGTCAGGGAAAAGCTAAATGAAGGAGATTAGATTCAGAGTTCTTGTTTTGAACAAAAAAGGGGGGGATGCTGTGGGACAATGATCTTCTACACTGTAATGATTTGTCACTTGTATTGGTTTAATAAAAGGATGATTGGCCAGTAACTAGGCAGGAAGTATCAGCATGGCAACCAGAATAGGAGAATTCTGGGAAGAGGAAAGGCTCAGTCTGTAGTAGTCACCCAGACCAAGAGGAAGCAAGAGAGAATGCCTCACTGATGAATGGTACCAAGCCACATGGCTAACACAGACAAGAATTATGGGCTAATTTAAGATGTTAGAATTCTTAATAAGAAGCCTGAGCTAAAAGGCCAACCTGTTTATAATTAATGTAGGCCTCAGTGTGTTTCTTTGAGACTGATTGGTTGTTGGATCAGGTGGAACAGAAACTTCTGTCAACAGGCTAGTTTATAGAAAGCACAAATTCTGATACGATGCCTTTTGAGTGGACACATAGATTCAATACATAGCAACATCCATTTATTATTTACTTAAGAAGCATAATGTGTGAGTCTCAGTAATGTGGTAAATACTAGAAGATACGAATAAGACGAAAATTATGTTGTTAGTTTCTTATCATAATCCCCAAAAGAAAATTTTATAGCTAGATTTGCAAAAATAGGTTGAGGCAGGCAAATAGTTCATATAAGACCTAATATAACAAGAGGCCCAGGACGTAAATCCAGCAAAACTTAATTCTTTTGTAATCTCCCAAGCTATCATGTTTATAATAGATGCATATGTTATTTTTAGTTGGCAAGGACAATAACTTATTCTTAGATTCTTTGTTAGAAATTTGAAGTTTTCTTATTTACTAATTATATTTTTCTATATGTGCTTTAGTAATTTGTTCATCATGTTCTTACTATTTTAATTATGAATTGATAGACTATATATCTATATAGATAAATGGACACATGTATAAATAGATAGACAGACAGACAGACAGACAGACAGACGGACAGACAGACAGATAGATGACAAGTAGAGAGATCTAGGTTAAGGTATAGATATAAATATTAGTTTATCTAGTGCTTACATAATATAAATTTACATTTTTTTAAAAAATTGGGTTACAAATAAAAATTCAGATTAGCTTAGTAAATGGTAGTTTATCTTTATTTTATTGATATATATATATATATATATATATATATATATATATATAATCTGTGTAGATATCTTGACCAGTGCAAGAAGGTCTCTTTTGTATTCAACAAACTTTTTTTTACTATGGGACTATATTTGATTCATCTGATGTATCATGGCACTTACTGTAATAAATATTGAATGTTCAGCAATCAGTAAAGTAAACTAGATTTTACAAAGAAAATCTTTACATTTGATTTTGAGATGGATGTTTTAATGGTACATACTAAAGCTTTTTATAATCCCAACATCTGGAAATATAATCCTTGCCTATATTTTCTGTTAATATTTCGCTTTTATCTTCACTGAGTTGATGTATGTGTCCACATGAATGCTTTTATATGGCCCTAGGTTTGCTTGAATGTTGTCATTTACTTATCACTAGAATTTAGTCAACTGAGTTGTGTTTATACTCATCTTTAAATATTTTGACACACTTAGCAAATTTACTTTCACCAATACACATTAGAAGAATGATTTTTATATAGGCAATCATATAAGATTAGTTAATAATTTCCATAAAGATATCTTAATACAAACATATAGAACTATTAGTAATGAAAATACCAATGGCTTCCCTGATATAAGTACAGATATAGAAACATAAATAATATTTTCTTCTGCTACCATTATGGTAATTATCTCTTGTTTGCTTGACATTATACAAGCTTACATATGGCCTAAGTACATTTTATTTTGGTTTTCAAGACACAGCTTCTCTGCAGCTTTGGAACCTGTCCTGGAACTCTGTAAACCAGGCTGGCCTCCAACACACAGAGATTCACCTGCCTCTGTCTCCTGAGTGTAGGTATTAAAGGTGTGCACTATCACCACCCGGCAGTATTTTATTTCTTTAAACATAGATTTAGCATCATATATATATTACAAAATTATATCTAGCACATTTTGAACCATTATTTAATGCATATTTACACCACTAATGAATAGATATGAGGCAGGATTTAAATCCAGTTTCAGGATTGGAGAGATGGTTCAACATTTAGGAGCATTTGCTGTCCTCATAGAAGTTCAGAGTTTAGGTTCCAAACCCGTATTTAGAAGCTCAAAACTGCTTTCAATTCCAGCTGCATGAGAGCTGTTGCCCTCTTCCGGCCTCCACAATCAATACCCATATCAACTTGTCTAGGCATGTCCACCTTCCGCACTCCAATAAAGATCCCAAAATAAGATAGATATAATGGTGCATATCTTTAATGCCAGGGAAAAAGGAGGCAGAGGTGGGTGCCTTCCTAGGTTTCTCTTCTAAGTGAGTCATAGAAAATTATGTCAAACACTTTTACCTTCCCATCTGGCCTTCAGTCAACTCTATAGGAAGAAGAGAATGATTTGGCCTCATACTCACACCAACCCACTTCTTTCTGAATGTTACTGATATTTTTCTATCAATGGAACAAATTTGTCTTAAGGGACCAGCACTTCCCATGGAGAATCCACAAGTGCCACTGGGAAGCTGAATTTCCTACCTCACTCACTGAGTACCACTGCAACCAGGATAGTAGTGGTTTGTTTGTCTATTCGCAGGCTTTAGTCTGACAAACTAAACATCCTTGCTTTGTGGCTTTTGAATAAAAAAGGGAAAACACCAGGTGACTGTATTAGTAAAGTTACCAGTGAGGAACAATGATAACATTTTCATATAAAAACCACTTTCTGGGCTGGAGAGATGACTCAGCTGCTGTGGAATAATCCTTTGGTACACTGTGAATATGTATTACTCTAATTGGTTAATAAAGAAGCTGACTGGCCAATAGCAGAACAGGGTAAGGTAGATAGGTGAGCCAAACTGAGAATGCTGGGAAAGAGAACTGCAGAGTCTTGAGACACCAGCAGAGGAAAAGTAAAGCAAGATAGGTATGCTGTATTGAGAAAAGGTACCAAGCTGCCTGGAAAACCATAGATAAGAAATATGGGTCAATAAAAAGGAACTAGTTAGCTAGTAAGAAGCCTGAGCTATTGGTTTAGCATTTACAATTAATGTTAAGTTTCTGAGTGGTGTTTTGAGAGTGGCTGCCGAAACAGGAAAAATCTGCCTACACTCAACAGATAAACGTGCCTACTGTAAGTCTGACACCCTGACTTCAATCTCTGGAACCTATAATTAAAGATACTGAGAGAGAAATAATCTGTCTTCTTCAAGGATGAGCCCTTAATTGTCCAACAAGTTCTCAGTCTAAAAAACGCATACTTCCCAGATTCTTTTGCCCAAGCACATGGTGCAGAAACACAAATAACCTAATGTTGCTATCCAACACAGTTCTATCCCAATCTGTTTGCCCTCAGCTGCTTGGGTCAGGTCCATCCTTCAGACTCAGTAAGGCCCACACATCCTACTCTCTGGCTTACCTTGTGAGTTCACCTGACTCAACCCTAACTTCATCCTCACCAATTCCCATGCCTATGTCTGGCCCTATACAAACAGCCCAATCCAGGCTTGTAAGCCCAATATGAGCCTTTCCTAACCTCCAGGTTCAAGACAAGTGGTATATCCTGTTTGTCAGAGAACTCTGCGATTTACACATTAGACACACAAACCATATAAGAAGTTCTCATGTGCAGATTTCATCATAATAACAAGGTTAAAGAAAGACACTATGTCCTTCATATGCACCAATCCTATGGAAATATTTTCCACTGAGAATTACCAAGATGAACTAGAGGGGGGGGGGAAATTACTTAAAAATAATAACAATAAACTTCACCAAATAATTCAAGGAATTTAGAAGGCACAAAGAGACAGCTGAATAAGCTTAAGGAGGAAAAATTTAAAGAGAATAAATGCCAGAGAGATGCTCAAGGCTGAATGGAATTATGAAGACAATACATGATTTGAGAAGTAACTTTAATGAAGAGAAACGTTGAAAAATTTCAAACTGAAACAAAAAGATTGAATTGAAAAACTCAGTAACCTATCTAGAAAACTGAAGAGAAAGACTTGCAAGTAGATTATTAAGTAGAAGAATATTAGGACTCAAAGATAAAGTTAAGGAACAAGACCACATGATAAAAAAATATCAAATTTTTTGAAAGTCTAGGAAAGGAATATGACAGAATTGTGGGACCATGGAAAGACCAAATCTTCAAATTATATGCACAGAAAAAGTAAAGAATTCTGGGACAATGACATAGACCATGTTTTCAACATAATCATAGAAGAAAACTTTCTCAAATTTCGGCAACATCTTAGGATGAGAATATAGAAAAAATATTCCAATCAAATGGGAGCAGGAAGCAAACAGGTACAACTGTCCTAGTATCTGACAAACTAAACTTTGGCAAAAGAAAATTTTCCACTAAAACTATTCTGAAAAGTAAAGCACAATTCATTCCAATAAAGGAAACAATCAACAGCAAGACATTACATTCCAAAAATATGTGTACAAAGCTATGTTTCTGTCCCACTAAACTTGATAAAAGCCTACTACTGATATTAAATACACAGATTAACATCAACCCACTAATATTAAATGTTTTTAAAATTCAAATTTCTTCCATAAACAAGGCATATGAACAGAGAATCATGAGAATTAAATGAGACCATGCATCAAATATATTTAATAAATGATAGTTATGGAATTTTCCACTCAAACACCAAATGTTACGCACACATATGTATATAAGTGCTTACATGCACACATACAATAATATACATATATAATAATACATATTTTATATTTATATATCTATAAATCTCTATATATATGCTACATAGCAGCCCAACTTCTATAAAATAGACCACATCCTGGAACACAAATTAAATCTTAAGATTTTCAGAAAGACTGAAATAATTCAATGTATCCTATCTGACATAAAACTTTAAGATGACAGAAAACAAATCTCTAGTATACACATCTGATGAAGATAAAACAACTCATTACTGAAAATATTGCAATAAAAGTGATATAGATATTAGGAATGGATGTAACACATCTCAGCATTAGTAAAAGTTATATATGACAAGCACACAAGAAATGCCATCGTAAATAAAGAAAATCTCGAAGAAACTATTAAAATAAGGAACAAGACACGTCTATCCATTAACTCAACTACATTTCATTAAAGCTTAAAGTACTAGCTGGAGTAATAAGGCAACATAAGAAAATTAAAGGTATACAGATAGACAAAAAATAAATCAAAACATCCTTATTCACAAATGATATGGTGTTATGCAAAAATATCCCAAAAATTTCACCAGAAAACTATAAATTATTATTTCAACAAAATGGCAGGATATTACATCTACTTACAAAAGAATCAATATATCAATTTTCTATACTCTAGTAAAAGTCACACAGAGAAATATATCATAGACACAGTCCTATTCACAACAGCTTCAAAAAATAAAATATCTGGGACTAAACTAAACAGAAGAGATGAAATGCTTCTCTAATAAAAAAAAAACCTTTATATCTCTGAAGAAGAAAAATATCTAGAGAGACTCCAGAAAATGAAAAGTCATCTAATGCCCATGGGTTGGTAGAAATAATATTATGAGAAGTTAATTCTATCTAAACTTATTTATACAGTCAAGGTAATCCAAATCAAAATCCTTATCTCATTCTTCACAGAAATGAAAAAATAAAAACCTATTCTACAGTTTATTTGGAACCACAAAAGAACCCATAATCCAAAACAACCTTCAGAGTGCACCATTCTGGATTTTTAGACCTGTTACAGAGACAAATATAACAAAAGCAATATGATCCTAGAACAAAAACAGACATATAGACCAGTGGAACAAAATCAAAGAGCCAAATGTGTGTGCAAATGAATACAGTCATCTTGTATTTGACAAAGATATCAGAGGCAGATGCTAGAGATGAGATGACATCATCAGCAAATGAGGCTGAGAAAACTGGATGCCCACATATAAAAGAATAAACTAACTCTAAATGGATCAAGGCCTATATACGATACCTGAAACGTCTAGAAGAAAACACACATAATACCTTACAAGATATCGATATTGGAAAGGACTTTTGGAATAGGAATCCGTTTGCCCAAGAATTAAGGTTAACAGTTAACAAGTGGGCATAAAACGTAAAAGTTTCTGCACAGCTAGAGAAATAATCAACTGAGTAAAGAGGAAGCCCAGATAATCGAGGGAATCTTTACCAGCTACACATCTGAGAGTAGATTAATATCCAGAAGGTATAAAGAGAGGAAAAATCAATGACTCAAAAAAGAAAGAAAGAAAGAAAGAAAAACACCATAAATGACCCATTCAAAACATGAGCTGTAGGATCAAAACTGGGTTTTGTTCTGGCTTTGTGGGAGCCTAGCCAGTTTGGATGTTCACCTTCCTAGACCAGGATGGAGGGGGGAGTACTTTGGACTTTCCACAGGGCAGGGAACCCTGACTGCTCTTCAGACTGGAGAGGGAGGGGAAGAGGAGTGGGAGGAGGAGGAGGGAAATGGGAGGCTGGAAGGAGGCGGAAATGTTTTTTTCAATAAAAAAATAAAAAATAAAGACATGAGCTGTAGATCTGATCAGAGTTCTTCAATGAAGAAACAGAAGTGAGTTGGTCAGAAGAGTTCACATGATTCCCAAAACAATTAAAGCTGGAGTCATTGCCCTTTATTATTTCCCAGAGGTGGAAGGTAAGGCCCTGCTACTGAAGACTCTTTAGGACAAAGGACTCAAGGGAGCTACACTGGATCTGGTCTGGAAGTCTCCTTGATTAATGTTAACTTTCATAGTTCCAAAATGTGCTATTTCAGCTGCCAAAAGAGAAAAGCAACCGATAATTATTATGTAGAGATGTGAAGCCTATAAGACAAAACAATAGCAGAGTATTACCAGAATCCACAAAACCAGTGGCATTCCTACCTTGGTGCTAAGTAAGAGCTGTCTGTCTAATTGGATATAGGGCCTACACAACAAAAGGGAAATCCTTCCTCGTTTTAGAAGTCTAACCATTTGCTCAGGGTCAGTGGTGGTGTGGTTATTGGAGGGGAACCTATTAATACTTTACTAAACCAGTCTAATTCCTAACTGTATCCTAAATACTTACCCCTATATCAACATGTAATTGTGGTTCCACTGAAGAAGCCTCTATTCTAACAGAAAGATTTCAGTACAGAAAGCCACAGCTGGTCAAACGGCAGAGAAAAGCTGTTTCTAGGATGCCCAGCTGCAATAGATACATCTACCCCACAACTCCTGCACTTAAGGATTGTAGGAGGCAGAGGACCAGGAAATCTGTTGTGAGCTTGTGACTCTCAGAAATTACAGAGAAACTTCACCCATGATACATCAACAGCATAGTTATCTAAACAGAACATCAAGAGACACGCTAATGTGGAATGGAGGAATCTCATTGAGCCCCACTCACAGACAACTAAAATCTTCTGAGGGCACAAGCAGTAATTGTCCCCCTGGGAGGGGCTTCCTATTTGGCTTCCTAGTATGGAGCGTTATGTTAAAAAGAACTAGGAAGATATACACATGAGCAACACGTAATAGGCTCAGCAAATTGCATTTTGATGCATCTTTGATGCTTAAGGATGCTGGACTTAAAAATATTTCTCAGCCACTTGTATTTAATCTTTTGAGAACTGGGTGTCTAGTTCCTTGAACTAATTTTAAAATTGTGTTGTTTTTCTACTGTTTGATTATTTTGTAGTTCTTCACATTTTCTAGATACTGTCTGTCAGATGTATAGCTGGTAAGGTTTTCTCCTGTTTGTGGGCTGCTTCTTCTTCACAGAAGCTTTGTAGTTTCACAGGGTCCCATTTATTGTCAGTCTTAAAATTTGCGCAGTTTAAAATTATAGTTTCCTGTGTCAATGAGTTATATATGCCAGAAAATGGCTCAGCAAAGCTTATTAATATGAATTGCTTCACAAAGCATTTTGTAATAAGAATATTTAAAGTCTCATGTTAACTTATTTTCAACAGTCACCATGTTGAACAACAAACTTTTTGAACTTATTCCTCTCATTTAATTGAAAGGTTACATCATTTCAACAGTGTCTGTCTAATTTCCCCTCTCCCCTCGGCATCCTTTTTCCTGTTTATGAGTTTGGTTTTCCTTAGAGCTCCCGTATGAGTGGGATTATGCAGTATTTGTCTTTTCATGTGTAGGTGCCTTCACTTAATATAACGATTTCAAGACTTCGTAATATCAGTCATTACATCCTCACCACATTACAAACTCCTATTTCTACCCAAACAAAATGTGTATAAATTTTATCAGGAAATTAAAACTTTTAAATATCCTTAGTTTATTTGTTCTGTGCATCCCAAATAAAGATAAAGACATGTAATCTGATTATCAGAGGAGAGAGAGCCCAGCCTGCTATAAAAGGACCATCTGTGGCAAGAGCTGGTGCTCCTTCCACAGTCTCAGCATTGGTAACTCTAGAAGAGTGAAGAAACGGTGAATACTCCTCAAAGTACCTGGCTGGTTTTTGTGAACCTTTGACACAACTAGAGACATCTGAGAAAAGAAAGCCTCAATTGAGAAACTGCCTCTATCAGATTGAGTTTGGCATGTATCTCTGGGACATTTTCTTAATGGCTAATTGATGTAGGATGGATGGTTAAGCCCAGTGTTGGCAGTAGCATCCCGAGGCAGATGAACCTGCGCTGTGTGAGAAATGCAGAGAGCAGGAAGGGGAAGGAAGCCAACAAGCAGCATTCCTCTGTGGCTTGTGCTTCAGTTCCTGTATCCAAGACCCAGCCTTGAGCTTTTCCCTGGCTTCCCCGGATGATGGACTATTAGCAGTAAGGTGAAAGAACCACTTTCCACCCAATGCCACCTTTGCTCATGATGTTTATCACAGCAACAGGAAAGCAAACAAGAACAGTCCGTATGTTAAACCCATCCTTATGTGTTCTGATACCACTGTGTTTTCTCTCTGCCACTCTACTTTGGAATGCCATTACCTCACTTAGGAAATACCTGTCCAACCACTCCAGTTAGCAAACCCTACCCACTGCATAAATCAGACAATTTAGTATTGTCAAATCTGAATTCTTTGCAACTTCATCTATGGGTTACAAACGATCCTAGTAAAAGTTTCAATAAGTTACTTTTTAGATGTTAGCAAACTGATTCTAAAGTTCCTTATCAGAGGCAGGAGGACCAAATAACCAACATGATTTCAAAGTAAAACAAACTTGGAGGCAGATTACTGACACAATAAAGTGTCAAGAAAGTACAGATAAAATCAAACTACCACTAGGTACCACTGTATGCTTATTAAGATAGCAAAAATCTGAGTCAGATTAAACATTGGGGAGGATGTGACTTTGTAGAAACTACTGTTCAGGGATTATAAACTATTAAAGCCACTTTTGAAGTTCGTATGGCAATTTCACACACACGAACACATACAAACCCTAGTATGTAGTCACAACATTGTACTACTTGGTAATTGAACAAAGGAGGGGAAAACATATACCTGCACAAAACTTGCACTGTTTTGAAAACCAGTTTTACCTAGAAACATACCCAACACCCAGATAACCAAGATGTTCCTTTTTCATGAATTTGCTTGACACAATCGAAGCTTTAACAATGATTTTTAAACCTGGAAAAAAAATCTTTAAACCCTGTCAGACCTCAACACCTTTGGCTTTTAACAATCATTCCTTCTCCCAAACACTTGAGCAACGCTCCACATGATCCTCACCTCACAAATTTAAACCCTTATACAATTCATAGCTGCTGGCCCCAACTCGAGCCAACACTCAGTACCAAAGTAAGACAGCATTCCTCATTTTCTGAATGTTTTCTTTAAATGAATCAGTCCAGAGCCTCCTGAGAAAGAATAAGAGACACTTTCCACAGACTGCAATTAAGGAACAGCCACCCTCACTTCCTCTCCTTCTTCATGCCGGGCTCCATGTGGCCTCAAGTCTTCCTTCTGCTAGGTAGACAATATAACCCGTCTGAAGTGTGGAAGCAACACAGTTCCTCTGAGTCATGGACATTGGTTTCATTTCCTCATACTGTCCCACCTGACTGACATACTGGAATGCAGGCTTCACCCGTTTCAAGCCATGCTTCCAGAATAGCTATTGTGACCAGTGCTCATCCACTTTCAATAGGAAAAATCCAAAAGTAAAGTTAAAGTAGCAAACACATTAGACCCTCCATCCACAACAACCCCTCCCCACAAAAAAAAAAGGAAAAAATTCACAGATATAATGTCAGAATCAACTGACAGTGCTTAGGCAAACAGTTCTAAATGACCAAAATAGGAAAAAATAAAAGCCTTCAGAGAAGACACTTACAGAAATGGTTATAGGGCAAATACACAGTTTAGCACAGAGCAAGGTATCACATGAAGAGAAAAAAAAAATGCGCTGATTGCCTGGGAAGAAAACAGAGCAGCAAGTTCTGTTACTCATTCAGAGCACGGAAAAAACCCTCATCTGCACAAGGAAATTTAGGATGCTGCACCCACAGCTGAAGAGATGGCTCATTGGTCAAAAGCACATCCTGTTCCTGCAGAGGTCTTGTTATATTTCCAACACCCATATTGGGCAACTTTGTTCATAACATTTTGTAACTCCAACACTCTCTTCTGGTCCTTGTGGTTACTGCACATGCATATACAAACCCACACTCAGACATTAAACACATAATTAAAAAATAAAACAGAGACGTTGAAATAAAAGACAGCAGCACACACATCAGGGGTGAGATGCATGTGGAAAGCAAAACTGAGAATGCACTAAGCTTTTAACCGTGATGGTCTCTGCACCATCACAAAAGTTGGATTGAATTAGGATTATAGGGAATGTCTCTTTACCTTGAAGGCATTACCCTGCATGGAGCCAGTCTGCAAATACTGGGAAGAGATTTGCTTTCACTTCTCTAAAATAAAAAAAAAATGTTTATTGAATTGTTTGCAATGCCTCATATCTGTAATTCTTAGCACTTTGATAATGAAGGTAAGAGAATTTCAAGTGCAAGACAGCCTGACCTACATATTGAAACTGTTTCCCAAAACAATGCATGAGAATACCTTGCTTTCTCTGTCCATCTTTTTTCTCCTCCCACTCTCATTTCTGTTCTGAATGAGAATAGGAATGAAGATTTCAAAGAAAGTCTCTGGGGAATACACTAGTTGATGACGATCCAAAGACTAAAGTACCTAGAGACCATACACGAAAAAAATGCAAACTTTACCAAGATAGGTTAGAAATGTGACGTAATAGTCAACTACAAAACACAATGAATAAAAATGCTGAGGAGAATAAACAGCAATTGCAATCCTGCTCGATTTAATAGCCAATATTAATTTTCAAAAGTAACAAGAAATGTACTGGGTATACTAAGTGTGGAGGGGGCACACCATGTAACTGAATCAGAATCACTGGAGAAGTCTTTACTGCAACCATTTGCAGAATACTGAAGTGGATGAAAACTCTGGGAACATATAGGTGAAATAGAAAGATTTTATTGAAATATATATATATATATATATATATATATATATATATATATATATCCCAATCAAATTTTCTAAAGCAGGAAATTGATAGAAATATGATAGAAAAGTCAATAAATCTTTAAATAGCTGATTTGACCAGAGACAGGGGGGAAATCTCCAGGAACTTAAGAGTTCAGCCAATGTGAAATAGACACACATATACACAGCAAGAGAAAGAAAAACGCAGAGACTACAAGATCTTTGGTACACTATGAGATATACCAATATATGCATAATGGGGGTCACAGAAAAAAATATAGTGGAAAACGTGCAAAAGAAATCTGGAGTATTAGCTATCAATTTTTCATTAAAATATGAATCTACACGTCTAACAATCTCAACAAACTCCAGAGGAGACAAATGCAAAATGATGCACATAGAGACAAATTGCATGTTTCCAAAAAGTAGAAGAAAAGAGAATTCCCTATGATATGTATGCTAAGAGTAATATTACTTGACTATAAAAAGAATGAAATACTGGCACATGCTGAAAAAACATGCATGAACCTTTAAAACACTATAAATAAGTAAAATAATTCAGCTTAGAAGATCATACATTCTATTATTTGCTTAAATGAAATGTTTAGAACAGTTAAATTAGTAGAGATAGAAATAAAAGCAGTCATTTGCAGGGGTTTGGAAGCAGGAAGAAGAGGTAGAAGCTTTGGAAAAACCAGGGTTCCTGCTGACGGAAGGGACTTTCTCCACTCACAGTACTTATGGTCACATGACACTGAAGGTGCACTGAAACCTATTTCAAAATGGTATCTTGCATGATATTAATTTTTAAGAGTTAAAACGAAAACGGGAGAATACTTTATTTTAAGAAGCTCGGGCAGTGGTGGAGCACGCCTTTAATCCCAGCACTCGGGAGGCAGAGGCAGGCGGATCTCTGGGAGTTCGAGGCCACCCTGGTCTACAAAAGCTAGTTCAGGGACAAGCGCCAAGGCTACAGAGAAACCCTGTCTCAAAAAAACAATAAATAAATAAATAAATAAATAAATAAACTGTCCTGTTTTTTTTTTTTTTAAAGAAGCTGTAGAAGTGGAAAGGGAAAATGTAGAGTAATTTGAAGGCATGCTTTTGAAATGAATTAGTTATAGGAACAAAATTGATTCCACAATGAGTCATTGATGATTAATCAAATATCTAGCCATTGTCCTTTATCTGCAGGTAGGGGTAAGAAGCTGAGAAGCAGTGAAATTATAAAGGCTGTAACCACGTGTTTGAGGACGACCAGCACCCTGCACCCATCTGAGACTCACCTGGATTCAGGAGCCAACAGCCATAGAAACAAAAAAGTATTTTTCACTTTGAAGATTTCTGGAGTTTAGAAGCTCTGTGCCCCAAAGTTATGGATCCAGGTAGAGAGGAGTTATGTATTTCTCATTGTTTCACACTGATGTACTTATACTTTAAAAAAATAAGTAGTAAATCTTTCTCAATTTGTGACTTACTGCCCTAAATTTATGGCTTATCAGAAAAAAATATTAAGTAGGCAAAAAATTCAATAGGCTTTTAAACTTTTTTCTAATTATATGATGCTATGAGAGACATTTTAATTAAATAGGAAATACTACTTGAGTTTTTAATTTGAGCCTTCCATGGGCTAGCAATGTGCAATATGATGCCTTTTCCAGGTGCTGACCCAGCCAGCCAAGGTCAGCAGGCATAAAAAAAAACCCAATGCTCCAAGGTATACTAGTTGCTAAACTATGATGTTTGGGTGTATTTTAAATTCATTTTCAACTTAGAGTATTTTGAAGTTAGGTCAAGTTTACCAGAATATAGCTCATTGTAAGTCAAATATATGTACATAAATAACTCAATCCTTCATAATGACCCATGGTAATATATATATATAGTTGCTATGAATATTACAACCAAATGGAGTGCTTTTCCCTTGCCTTAGCAGAACATTTGCATTCAAGAGGGGAAGACTTAATTATTGACTCATTTCGTATTATCTATGGAGAAAAATTAGGACTATCACACTATCATACACCAAAACTTATAATCAGATCACTTTGGAATGTAGAAATTTTTCCTGTAATTATGTTTAAAACCATATGCCCAAGTAAAGTGGGTCGTCCTTAAATTTCAAAACAAGTTTAATCAATTGTAATGTCATTCTATAAGAAAGAGTTTATTTATGGTTAATAAATCATGTTCCATCATCTCTAAAAATAAGATAAACTGAAATAGATTTTAAGACATCTTTTTAAGAGGAAAGGCCAAAAAATAATCAATGAAATGATTCCTAATGATATTCTGCTATACTCATAGATTGGTGCCTTGTCCAGTTGGCATTATTGAGGCTTCATCCAACAACTGATGGGAGCAGATGCAGACCCACAGCCAAACACTATGTGGAGAGAGAATCTAAATTGGAGGTCTCTATTGGGTTCCAACCCCCGGATATTGGAAAACCTAATGGAAAAGGAGAAAAGATTGTAGAGCTCAGAAGGGATGGAAGACACCAGGAGAATAAGGTATACCTAATCCACTACACACAGAAACTGAAGTAGAAAACACCGGCCCTGCATGGATATGCACCTGGTCTTCTGCTTATATGTTATGGCTGGTAGCTTGGTATCCTTGTGAGACTCCTAACAGTAGGACCAGATGTATTTCTGACTCTTTTGCCTGTTCTGGAGATTCATTTCCTCCTATTGGGTTGCCTTGTCCAGCCTTGATATGAGGGCTCTCGCCTTTTCTAATTGTATATTGGTTTGTCCTGTGTGGCTGTTATATTTTGGAGGCCTGCTCTTTTCTGAAGGAAGACAGAAGGAGGGATGGTGGGGAGCTGAAAGCTGTGGAAGGAGGGGCAACTGTGTTTGGGATGTATTGTATGAGAGAAGAGTCTATTTTCAATAAGATATAAAATACTAAATGAATAAATAAATAGAAAAGTTTCCATAGCATACATCATAACAAGGTATTTTCTTCAGTCCGGCATGTGCCTTGATTCCTCTAGGGATTTAAAATCCAGTGAAAATATAATACATTTTTCGAGAAAAAATTGCATAGGGAAAATGGAGGACAAGCCTTGATGATTGTAAGGTTTTCAGTCCAGATGATTAATGGTTTTGTGAAATTAAGAAGATTCTAGGATATATTAAACACATGGATTCTATTCATCAATATGTTATTAGAAGGAGCAAAATTATTTATAAAGCACAAACATTAATGTTAACATGATTCAAAACTGTAGAAGAGAAAAGTGATGGAACAAGTATTGGGATCTATGTTTCCCTGTGCTGCAGCTGGTTTTAATATGTTAGCAGAAAATTTTCTATGAGCAATTGAAACTGATGTAATTTGTAAGAATTATGATATATTTTCAAGACAAATACTTGCCCTCATAAACTTGAAAAAATTATGTTACAAAAATATTAACCATTTGCATCTTGAGCCCAGTCATTGCTTTCTTCATGGGTTTCATTTTGATTCAATAGCATTGATATAAAGTAGATAAAACAGCAAATAATGTCATAAAATATCAGGCTATTTGATCTAGTTATCAAATGTTAATTGTTTCTTTATCTTTAAACTAGACCCCTAAACTGAATAGACCACTATCAGCTAGTGCCTATTCAACTTATATGAATACTGTAGGTGCCCATACAGACAATGGATTACTTATTGTTTCATTGCTTTGCTAAGTGTCACTGAAGAGAGCTATTTAATTTTCCTTATACTCAAAAACATGCAGTGTCAAAATATCTGTTCAAATGCAGGCATTAGCTTACCTAAATTGATTGTACTTTAATTAAAAATATCAATGATCTTTTATTTTAACTCCTTTTTAAAACTATGTATTATGTAAAGTCTACTCTAAGAACTATTTTCTTTTTCCCTGAAAAGCTGTTACTTCCATGTCTTTGTTTTTGCCTAGGGTTCTTCCTACAATAATGTCTTATTCCAACTATTTCCTAATCAATGGGATGCTTTCTAAATCTTCTTTTTAATAAGTCCGTCCTCATTTGGGAAGGGTGTGACATCACACACCATAGAGCCTATAAACCATTCTATCAATTCCCATCTTCTGGGCTAGGTTCTTTTGGATGGAATAGATGACATTAAAATAGAGTAGACCATCAATTTGGAAAACAGCATTTGGAGATGTGGACTCAAACCACCTTAACAATGAGCCAATAGAAAATGAAAACTATCCAAATTAAATAAAGAGACTATCCAAATTAAATATCCCCGTTAGGAACAAAAGGAAAAAAGAACTATTTAAAATTTAAAAAGCAATGATTAAGAAGAGAAATACGAATTTATAAAGTTGTTATGTTGTGGCTCTTTTGTTTTATATGCTGGAAAATGTTTAGATAACAATTATGGAGAGTGAGAATTTTGAGAGGAGAAAAAAGTGTTGAATCATCACAGAGGGACCACTCAACCACTTGCTTCATTCCACTAACCACAGGAAGAGGGACTACCTTTAGAAAATGGAGCTGTTAAGTAAAGTTAGTAATGATGAAAATTTTTAGTGCCTTCTATATATTTGAATATAGAATTTTATGTTTGTGACCTATTCAAATAAGATTCTGCCCGAAATGAGAACCGCCCTGAACGATAAAAATTTAGCAGAGGCCTCTATGACTGATCATATTTCCTTAATTTTCCTGAGCTTTTCATTTCAAACTGAACCTGAAAAATTCAGTGAAACCTAATAACAACCCGAAAGCTAGGAATTATGTTTAAATGAGTTTTGTGACTAACTGGGGCTTAAGCAGAGCACCTGCCTCACAAAGGACTGTAGACTCTAAAGTTGAAACCTTTCCTCGAACTTACTAATGTTCTGTAGATTGCAGGATGTAACACTTGCAATTTTCGTCAGAACATTAAGAAACCATAGGGCCCCAAGATCGTGGTCTTTAAGTTTTTGATCTTTAATTGTGGTCCTGTAAGGGATGGGATCAGATACCGGAGCTCCATATTGTGAAGCACGGACCCTATTAACTGTTCCACAATTGCCTCCAGTTATAATAATCCACATTGGTTACTATGTGTCAGTTTACCCTGGCCAACAAGGCTACGTACCTGTGGATCAAAGGATACGCCGAAATATCTTTGTGTGGTAGCCACAGAATCCACTCGTTGGAGCTTAAAAGTAGTGTGAATGAAGCATTTCTCGATTTTTATTATTAAAGCAAACAAAACATAAAGAGATGTTTGCTGTCAGTTTAAGCAAATACAAGTATAGGGACAGAGTATACCTGGTGATATGTCTTATCATGCTTGCTCATGTGAAAAGAGTCAAAAATATTCCTCCCAGGCCTTTGCCTTTTCCACAGATACAACAAGGACATGCCACGGCATTCCCTTCCTGTCAGTTCCTTTCAAGTGCATTAATTTATCATAGTTTATGCAATTCTTTCTATACAGCCACTTTGTGGGAAGAACATTGTGCACTCTGCCCTAACCATAGTTTACAGATTTCTTACAAAAGTTCTCCACAAGCACGAAATTGCTACAGATGGCTGAATGGCATTCTTTTTATTCTCCCACTGAAATTAGTGCCTAGACAGAAATAAGTCTTAGGAGTCTTGGCCTGTTTTTTTTTTTTTTTTTTTTTTTTGGCAGGTCTGTGTTCAGAGGCCATCTATGACAGGCCCAGTTTTTTCCTCTCCCTCTCTCTCTCCTCTCTCTCCTCTCTCTCCTTTCTCTCCCCTCTACCCCCCCCCCTCCTGATCTTATTAAACACCCAGTCAACACAACTATAGCAGCATCCCTTCCTTGGAGCCTGTGCCCTTCAGAGCAATGCCTGTCTTCCATAGTGATCACTTGGAGGGTTAAGGAAACCAATAGTCTGAGCACTAAAAATAGAATCATGCTTAATCTCAGAGAAAAGTGAAATGAATCTCAAACAGCATGCCAGAGTTTTCTAGTTATTTTATTTTTATTTTTTAGCATATTTGCAGAAAAGCCTTTGGGTCATAATCGTTTTATTGTTTGTCATGAGTGATCAAGAAGCATTCTAGGAACAGAAAAGGCAAGAATTTGGAGGGTGTTCTTCATTGCAGAAGCAGATTCTCTGAAAATGAGAAATAAAAACATAAAGAAATAAAGCACCTGTAAGTTACTTGCCGACAAAATGCAAGTGTTTAACAAGTGCATAGTAAACAAAGACAAGAGGACAACTTTGAGTTCTAAGAAGCGGTGGATGTTTTTATAGTTGCTGCCTTTGGATTGGTTTAGTTTGGACTTGCCCCAAATAGGGGCAATAGGCATACGTGAATGTTATAAATGGAAGCTGAAGTGGGGCTGTAGCTCAATGGTAGAATGTTTGCCAAGAGTTTGCACATTACTGACGTAGATACCCAGCACTGCAAAATGAATTAGGAAATATATGAGGGAATAAATAAATACATTTGAAAGTTTTTTACAAAATAAAAATAAAATTAAAACCAAGAATGCCAGCAAATAGAGAAATAACCAGACTCAGATTCTGGTGCCAGATCGTTTTGTGAAGGAAAAAAAAAAAAAGAATGGCAGTTAAGAGGATTCATGGCACCTAAGGGTAAAGAGGATTCCTGGGCTAATTAAAGTCAGCACTGCAGTGCAGTGAGTGAGAAGGGTCTAAGACTGTCTCAGCATTTGTTACAGTTGAAAGGAGGACAGATATAGAAAAAAACAGCTAAGCAAGGATGTTAGATCTGAGGGAAAGTGTGTGCTGTGCATTTTTCACGTCAACAATCACACAAGCATTCACAGAGAAGAAAGGCAGGGGTTAAGGACTTAGGATGGCTGGAAAGAAAATATGGAAATTATGAGCCTCAGATGTTCAAAGCACAGAGAAGGAAGTAGTACGGGCATAGATAGACTAAAATATTTTAGATTCAAAGAGGAAGGTTCTTGGAAAAAGAGAATGAGGAAGCTAGAGGGGAAGGGAGCTTCATGAATGAAGGAGTTGGCTAGATGGCAAAACCGAAGATCTAGGGAGCTTGAGGATAGTAACCTTTAAGAGTGCTACCATTGCCTCAGGAGTACGTGCTGAAACAAAATAAAGATGGGAGTGGCGGGACCTGAAGATTATTACAGCAATGCGCAGAGGTGTTTTTATACAACCTCTGCTTCTACAGGGAAACGGTTAGAAAGAGAGAGGAAGAATAAGAGGGAAAGAATGCTATAAACCACAAACCAAACATCCTACTAAACACAGGGAAGGATTCATTCATGGGGAAGGTGGATTAGAGGGTGGTGCGCTTAGGTGCTGTATATCAGCTGTGACATTGCAGCTGTTTGCAGAAGCTGATTTGGAACAATAAGGAAGCTTGTTCTTGAAAGGTCTACAGGAAATTCAGGCCTGTGGAAGTCAATCAGGTTTCATGAGAAGCACAGAGGAGAAGCTGCGTATTGTTCCAATTGGAGTATTACTCTCTGTGCGTAGGAGTCTGAAGAAAGGCACATTAAAAGCTCCCTGGTATCTTCAGATGAATCCTTAAAGATAAGAAAGAAGCACAAGTTCATAGGCTTCGGCCTGCAACTTGTGACCAGGTAGACAGCAAGTTACTCTAAATCCTTAGTATAAAGACTTGATTTGTTTTGTATATTCAACATTTTTTGTTGTTGTTGGAAACAATTCATTTATTATTTATGATGATACAGAAAGCTCCTTGAGCACCCATATTTTGGGTGTTTTAAAAGAAGAAGAGTGAGTTTGAATTTACATGAAATTCTGAAGTTTAGTTTTAGTTATTTTTTATTTTTTCTTTAATTTATTAGATTTTTTAAAAATACCAATCCAAGTTCCCAGTCCCTCCTCTCCTCCCATTTCCTCCACAAACCCTCCCACCCCACACCTATCTAATCTTCAGAGAGGATAAGGCACATTACCTTGTGGAAGGTCCAAGTCCTTTCTACTATATCTAGGCTGAGCAAGGTAAACATCCAAAGAGAATAGGATCCCAAAAAGCCTGTACAAGCAGTAGGGCTAAATCCTGGTGCCACTGCCAGTGGCCTCTCAGTCTGCCCCAGCCATACAGCTGTCAACCACATTTACAGGGACTAGTTTGGTCCTATGCTTGTTCCTTCCCAGTACAGCTGGAGTTGGTGAGCTCCCATTAGCTCAAGCAAACTGTTTCAGTGAATGAACCCATCATGGTCTTGACCTCCTTGCTTCTATTTTCATTCCTTCTGCTCTTTGACAGGACTTTGGGAGCTCAGTCCAGTGCTCCAATGTGGGTCTCTGCCTCTGCCTCCATCAACTGCTGGATGAAGGTTCTATGGTGATATTTAAGATAATCATCAGTCTGACTACAGGGGAAGTCAAGATCAGGCACTCTCTTCCTCTATTTCCCAGGGTCCTAGGTGGGGTCATCCTTTTGGATTCCTGGGAATTTCTCTAGAGCCAGGTTTCTGCTAATATACAATATTTATCTTTTTGAATATGGGATACCTCACTCAGTATAGTGTTTTCTAATTCCATCCATTTGCATGCAAATTTCAAGATGTCATTGTTTTTTTACCGCTGAGTAGTACTCTAAAGTGTAAATATGCCACATTTTCTTTATCCATTCTTCAATTGAGGAGCATCTAGGTTGTTTCCAGGTGCTAGTTATTACAACTAATGATGCTATAAACATAGTTGAACAAATGCTTTTGAAGTATGATTGAGCATCTCTTGAGTATATTCCCAAGAGTGGTATTGCTGGATCCTGAGGTAAGTTGATTCCCAATTTTCTGAGAAACTGCCATACTGATTTTCAAAGTGGTTGTACAAGTTTGCATTCCCACCAGTGATAGAGGAGTGTTCCACTTACTCCACATCCTCTCCTGCATAAGCTATTGTTAGTGTTTTTAATCTTAGCTATTCTGACAAGTATAAGATGGTATCTCAGAGTTGTTTTGATTTGCATTTCCCTGATAGCTAAGGAAGTTGAACATTTCCTTAAGTATCTTTTGGCCACTTGAGATTCATCTGTTGAGAATTCTCTGTTTAGTTAATTACCCCATTTTTAAACTGCATTATTTAATTTTGATGTCTAATTTCTTGAGTTCCTTATATATTTTGGAGATAAATCTTTTGTCTAAAGTGGGGTTGGTGAGTCTTTTCCCTTTCAGTAGGCTGTCTTTTTGTCTTATTGACTGTATCCTTTGCTTTACAGGAACTTATCAGTTTCAGGTGATCCCATTTAGTTTTTGTTGCTCTCAGTGTCTGTGCTACTGGTGTTATATTTAGGAAGTGGTCTCCTGTACCCATGCATTGAAACTACTTCCCACTTTCTCTTCTATCGGGTTCAATATGGCCAGATTTATATTGAGCACTTTCATCCATTTGGACCTGAGTTTTGATCATTTTCATTCTTCTACATGTTGACATCCAGTTATGCCAGCACCATTTGTTGAAGATATTATCTTTTTTCCATTGTATAATTTTAGTTATTTTTGTATGGGTTAATATCTGGGTCTTTGATTCAATTCCATTGGTTAATATCTTGTTTTTATGCCAGCACCAAGCTGTTTTTATTACTGTAGCTCTGTAATAGAGCTTGATGTCAGGGATGGTGATGCCTCTAGAAGTTCCTTTATTGTATAGGATTGTTTTGGCTATACTAGTTTTGTTGTTTGTTTTTCCATATGAAGTTGATTATTGTTCTTTCAAGGTCTGTGAAGAATTGTGTTGGGACTTGGATGGGGATTGTATTCAATATATAGATTGCTTTTGGTAGGAATGCCCCCCCGGGAAAGTGGAAACAGGGAAGATCACCTGGAAAAATAGGTAGCAGAGGGTTGGTGGGGAGAAGGAAAGATGGAAGGGGAAGAGGAGGGAAAAAGGTGAGTGGTGAGAAGACCTTGAGGGAATGGTATAGTCGAGATGGAGGAAGGACAGAGATGAGAGCAAGGGAAGAGATATCTTGACTGAGGAAGCCATTATAGGGTTAGCAAGAAACCTGGCTCTAGAGAAATTCCTAAGAATCCACAAGGATGAACCCAGCTAATGGGAGGGATGCCAATCTTGACTTGTCCTGTAGTCATACTGACGAATATCTAAAATATCACCATAGAATCTTCATCAACTGATGGAACAGAGGCAAAGACCTGCATCTGAGCACTGGACTGAGCTCCCAAAGTCCAGTTGAAGAGTGGGAGGAATGAGAATATGAACAAACAGGTCAAGAATGAGACTCTTAAAGGTTATCTTCACCATCACCAAAGTGCCTATTTAACACAGATGTTTGTAGGTTGGAAAATTCATGTTCTCTGTCAAATGTAAATTTAGCTATTGTTTATTTGTCCATAGTGTGGATATAGAACACTACTTTTTATGTTTCTCTAACAATACAAATATATTTAGCTTCATAAAGGACAATTATTCTTATCTTACATACATTAATATGTAAATAAAGCCAGATTTATCTGAATACTTGCTTGTTTCTTAGATTTACATTCTGGATTATGCTATGTACCTCTCCCCCATACAGGAGCTGAAGAAACACTTAGAGAGTTTCTATAACATGTATTACAAAGGGAAATAAGGTTGAAAATTAAATTTTGACTTTTCAGTTTATAATTAGTCATATATACTCAATAAAATATATGAAACCACTATCTACACTAACTTTATAACTTACTGCAGCTTCCTAGGAAACAATTTCCTTGGCGGTTTTAAGGAGATCTCCTTGTCCCATAATCTCAAGCATTTGAATACAGGGTCTCCAGTAGGTGGCACTGTTTGGGAAAGTTTAGGAAAGGTACTTGGCTGAAAGAATTTTGTCACTGAGGATGAGCTTTGAGAGTTTAAAGATGAACTCTATCCCTAGTTCACTCTCTCTGCTTCATGATTGCAGTTGGAGATGTAAGCCCTTAGCTTCTAGTCCCTGTCGCCACATCTGCCACTTGCTATTATGCCTCCATGCCTTTATGGATGCATCCCTCTCGAAGACCAAATAAACACCTATATGTTGCTTTGGTCATGTTTTATCTCAGGAGTAGAAAAGTAACTTACACAACTAAATTTAAACCAAATACTAATGCAATAAAAGTCACTCTATTAATTTTTAATTTCTTTTTTTCCTTTTTAAAAATCTATTTTACACACTAACTACAGTCCCCCCTCCTCTCTTCCTGCTCCCTTCCCCATTTACCCCACCTCCCATCCATACCTCGGAGCAGGTAAATGTTTTAAGTAGTCTAACTTAAGTTGGATATGCAAGTAATTGACATGTAAGCAAAGAGCATTTCAGAGTTTCAGCTCCCCCAATATTAGCTTCATGTTCCTGCTCTGTACTATAAACACTAAATATTATCATTAAAATTACGATTACATTACCAATAATCCTAAAAATTGCCAAGTGCTTTTATTTTACAAAACGCTATGTACATTTTTGTTTAACTACAAAGAAAAGTGTGAAGTAGGTCTGCTTAAACAGACCACTAGAACTCCACTTTCATCTAGGTTCTCTGTGGTTGACTAGGGTGTGGTTTTTTATTTTTCTCAAAGTGTCTCTTGATGCCAAAGAGAGTGGACTTTTGCCAGACTTGTAACAACACTAATAATATGCCTTTAGATTTAAGACTGTGTATTTAACCTGCTAGCCTACCATTTGAGCAGTTGTTTAAAGCTTAATTTACCTTTAAAAAAGCAATGTGACCAACTTTACTATGCCTTAGAGTTTTTATGAAATCAGCCTTTGCTACTAGAGATAAACGCACAGCTTTAATTTTGAGTAATGTACCATTCCAGGTGCCTAACTCAGAACAAAGTGTGTATTCATGTGTGTGTCTTGGTAGTCAGTTGCTGAAAGCAACAAGAGATAGAAAGATAAATTAAACAATGAATATCACATGCATGTTAGGAGCAACATGTGTACATAGGCTGATAACATCTGTTTTAGTTCATAAAAGCTATTTTGGTTGAGTGGAAGTCATTGAAGTAACTTTTTCCCTTGTAAAAAGTTTGAAGGACAGAGAAACCCTGTCTCGAAAAACCAAAAAAAAAAAAAAAAAGTTTGAAGGATGTTTGTAAAAAAATCCCCCATTTCTTACACCACGTTTTGTGTATTTTCAATAAATACAGAGCATAGCCCTTTGTTATAGATGAACACAGACACAGGCATAGTGTGAGACCACAACTCACCGGCAGTAGTCCAGACAGATCACACACCTATATAACACAACACACAGGGACAACTGAAAGGCCAGAATGCAGAGTAGACAGAAGTGGAGAAATCAAATTTGGGCTTACTCTTGGCCAAGCTGCTCCAAGAATAAATCACCATTTTCATTCCCTAATGATACATCAACACATTAAGGCTATATATAAGCATACTTCTAGGATAAGTGTGCTCAGCTTAAAAACTAATGAGCCCTGAATTTTGATGAGTAATAACCAATTTTCAACTAAAGCCTGCAGGATCCTTTCAATTGATGCCTGCAGAATCTGATAAAAGGGTTGGACTAGGGATGGGAGGTAGAAATAATTTAAATGCAGGGTTGTCTTATTCAGTTCTGTGAATATTTTGGGATGTTTCATTTGAGGAATTTATATGAAACAGGAATTTCTTATTTCTGGTAACTAGGAGTGCAAAATTAAGGGATTGCTCATGGTGAAACCCTTCTTGTTGCACTAAAACCTGATGGAATAAATTATGTGGAGCTTGGGACTGTGTGTGTGTGAGAGAGAGACAGAGACAGACAGACACACACACATACACACACACACACACACACACAGAGAGAGAGAGAGACAGAGACAGAGAGACAGACAGACGCATACACACACAGATTGAGCGAGAGAGAGAGGGGGGGGGCTTAGAAGAAAGGAGGCATTACATATCTAAGGTGTGTGCACGTTTTTCTCAACAGTCACTGTCACCCTTAACCAAGTAGCTATCTGAAATTGGTATAAGCTGGTAGAAGGAAAATAAGTTTTCCCCAATGAAATGTAACCAGCCCAAATAAAGATGCATGTTCTGAGAGCTCAAGCTGAAGGAGGCAGGTATTTTATCATAGCAAGCAATAGGGGATAAACTAAGACAGGGCTAAAAGAGGAAGACAGATCATTGAGGTTACATCCTAAAGAGGATATTGGGAACCTAGTTCCTCCTTTCATTTATTCCTTTCTGTGCCGCCATGGTTTGAATTGCTTCTCTTTTATTTATTTTTTAACATGGAACACTTCATGAATTTGCATGTCTTCCTGGTATAGGGGCCATGCTATTTTTCTCTGAATCGTTCCAATTTTAGTATACGTGCTGCCTAAGTGAGCACTGAATTGCCTCTTATACTAACTGCACTTGCCATGGCTTACTATGCCATCAGAAGGAAGATGACACTATTGAAATTTCTGAAACCATAAATTTATAAGCAAAACTCAACTTTTTTGTTCTACAAGTTATATGTTGCATCAGCGGATGTCTCACTAAAAAGAGAATTGATTTCAAGACATGCAGTCATTGTTAATATACCCAAAAATGGGTGGTGGAAACTTTGGAAATAGGTTTTGGGAAAAATTTGGGGAAAAAATGGAAAAGCAGATCAAAGAAGGCTGGTGTAGCTAGAGACCCTAGTTGGGATTTGGATGTCAGTAATCATGACAAAAATTGTCATGTAAAAACCTGTGCTGAGCCAGGCGGTGCTGACACAAGCCTTTAGTCCCAGCACTCAGGCAGCAGAGTCATGTGTGTGGATCTCTGTGAGTTTGAAGCTAGCCTGGTCTACAGAGTGAGTTCCAGGACATCTAGGACTGCTACACAGAGAAATTCTGTCTCAAAATACCGAGAGAGAGAAAGAGAGAGAGAGAGAGAGAGAGGGAGGGAGGGAGGGAGGGAGGGAGGGAGGGAGGGAGGGAGAGAGGGAGGGAGAGAGAGAGAGAGAGAACAAACCTGTACTGAGCCTCAAAATACTAAAATTGTTAAGTGGAGAGTACAGGGAAGCACCTCAAGATACATACAGGTAAGAACTTTTTGGAGAGACTTCAATATTTCAGAAACTAAGACCAGGAAATGACAAATGGGATTGAATAAAATTAACATTTCTCTATGCTGGTAATTTCTGGCCAGCCTTCTTGCTATGGGTCTCGGAATCCTATGAACTTTTCTTTAAAGCACTTGTCACACTTTCAAATTACATTATTTTGCCATGTTTGTATCTCTGAATTATTATATTGCTTTATTTTTATTCTTCCCTTAATTTTTTAATGTTCATATTACAGTTTAGATAATGGACAAAGAGGCGGTGCCATAGGAAGTGCAGACAGAAATTGACATTATTTTTGTCATATTTGTGTCTACTAATTATGTGTTATCCTAGCTGTTCTTTGTCTTAACAAATGTTCTTGACTCTAAACGGTTTATCTTAGGCCACGTTGTTTAAGGACAATATAACTTGAAAATAAAACTTCAACCAGTTTTTAATCTTGATCGTTTATATACTTGAATATAAAGAAGAGGAAACAAAATTTCTTGGGCAAAATCGTGCAAAGGATGTGACGATGGAGCTTCTTTTAGGCAGTAAGACAACAAGTGGCGCGTCTTTCAGGACCAGAGGAAGAGAGTGTGCAAAGCCAAGTCTATCAGCGTTATGCTGCCCTCTTGTGGTACATGGGACACAGACTTCAAATATAAACGTCAAAAAGTGATTTATCAACAGTAATACAGGGTTTTAGTTTCTTTAAACACACCACTTCTCTGAAAAAAAATGTAATTAAAGCATTTTAGCATGCAGTTGTCTCTCTGCTCTTTTTTGTGTTTTGAGACAGGATCTCTGTGGTAGTCCAGGTTAGCCTGAAAGTCACTGTAATCCTCTCTGTCTGCCTCCCCAGGACTGAGATTACAGGTGCCAATGTGTCTGATTTCTTCCAGGGAATTTAGTGTCACAAAAGTCTTTCATTTCTGATCCCGTTTCTGCAAAGAGAAAAGAAACCATAAAACAAACTAAAATAATGATTCATGAGAAACAAGCGAGAAGTACTAGAGCAAGATGGAAGAACACAGAAACAATGCGGCAAAATTAAAATTTCAATCTACGCAAGGGAATTTTCCCACAAAATTAAGACAGCGTAAGTTTGGGGCTTGGAGGAGAAAGTGTTGCCCTGCCCAGCACCGTGATGGCCTGAGCAGACAAGGAGATCCTCGTGCTTGCCTGGAGCCGTCCGCCCTGGGCTTGGTGGAGAAAACGTGAGCTGTGGCACTGGGCAGTCAGTCACTACTATGATGAGCAAATGTATGGTGTGTTGTGGGAGAGAGAGAGAGGACGGTTCGTTTCCTATGGACAGACACATATCGAAGAGGTAAATGCCGTGAGTAGTGGGTTGAGATGTGTGGCTTGATTGTCACCCAGCCCTGGCCCTGGGTTGCTGCCAGGACCCATGTCTGCATTCAGGACCTGGTTGTAACCACCGTCTGTGTTGATGTCTAAGACTCCTGATTTCACAAAAGGCGGAGGAGGATAGGGTTGTATAGAGTTGGTCCTGCCCCTCACTGGCTGCAACATTAGGGAGGACTGGGTCCTCCCCTTAGCAGCTGAAGCACTCTAGAGAGAGGTCCCTACACCTCACTTGGACAGCAGAAGAGAGATAACCCTGTTTGTGGGGCAAGGGAGACACCTTGCCCTGAGGGCTTGGGAATGGGAGAGCCGGTTGCAACCCTATAGTGTGTTGTGTGAGGGCACGGGTTGTGCTATGTAAGGGAAAGTTGTCCTCCACCTCCTCACTCTTGCAGCAGGTAAGGGAGCTTACTCAAGCCCTCAACAACTGCAGCACTAGGGAGAATGGGCCCTGCGCCTCTCCTGGGCAGCACAGTGGAGTTGACCCTGTAGATAGGGGCGCTTGTGAGTTGGCCCCGAGGGTTTGAGAGTAGGACAGCTGGCTGTTTCCCCCTCATCTGCCATGTGGCGGCAGGGGCAGGGTGGGAGAAGATGCCGCCTCCCTCGACCCTGCCACAGGTGGCAGGCTAGGGAGCTGACTAACGGGGTACTGCAGTTGACCTATTGATGCATGAACTGGCCCTGAGAACTTGAGCTTGGGAGATGTGATCTTACTCCTCTGTAATACGGTGGCATGAGTTGGAGGAGAGATGCCTTCTCTTTCCCCACCCCCTCCCACTCCTACCTCTACCACCACTTTGCTGCCCGTGGCCATTGGGAGATTTGGCCCCGCCTTATGTCATAAGCACAGGAGCGCTCTGATGAATAGAATCAAGAAGCATGATATGAATGACACAAAGAATAAATAAAAAGAAAGTTTAAAAGAAGAAAAGGCAAGCTTAGGGCTTATCGGATCTCGACCCTCAGCTTTGCCGCGGCAATGTAAGGTTATTTTGTTAAGGATGGCCTCCTAAACTCCAGTCATGTTCACTCTTCGTCAAACCTGGACCTGCCCCAATTCTGAATCATATCCTTCTTGGAACTCACTATGTGGCCCAGGTGGTCCTCAGACTCACAAAGATCTGCCTGACTCTGCCTCTGGAGTGCTCAGGTTAAAGCCATGCACCTGCGCTCCTGGCTCTATAATCTTGCTTAAAAGAAACACTGAAAATACATTAGTCTCTGCTCCAGAGATTTAGAAAAGCGACAGTTCTTCAAAGAAAGAAATCTATAGTCACAATGTTTCCTGATATTCATGTTTTAGGGGATTAAGCTTTAAAAACTGACTTGTAGATGATTGTGTATGACGATCAGGAAGCATATATAATATAATAACTTCATACATATGAGTTATTATTTATATAAATATAAATATAATCACACATTATATGTATACATTTGTATATCTATCTATCTATCTATCTATCTATCTTTCTATCTATCTATCTATCTATCTATCTATCTATCTATCTATCTATCTATCTATTTATCTATCCAATGAGTTTTGAATGAATTTGCAGCCCAGTTTGAGACCTAAAGATGCAACAATATCCTATCCTGTAACATAAAACATTAATTTTCATTTAGTTCAACTAGCTCTATTTTTGAAAGATAAATTCACATATTATCCTGTCTCTTTTTATCTTCATTCCTAACTCAAATGAACACCTAGAAGAAATACCTTTCCTATTTCCAAGGCCCATAGGCATCATAGGTGAATGGAACTTTTGGTTGCCTCTCTCTCTTGGAAGTTTGTATTGGGCCTTCTTGTACCATGAAAGTTCGTCCTCAAGGAGGAAGTATAATATGAACAATAATGACGTCAATGAATATACCAAACTAGATGGAGAAAAGTCCATGAAGCCTCAGCCCTACACAAGGAGCTACGGACAACCGAAGAAATCTGGGAACAGAAGATGTGGCCTTCTCTAGGGAAGAACATGCCAATTGGTTGTCCAGTGCTAATCTGTCAGCTCTAAAAACATACATACAGAGATCATGATATGGCTTTAACAGTTTATATTTAAGAATATATATACGTACATACATACATATATGCATGAAATTTAGGAAAATATATGTATATATGCATGCGATAACAATTATGAAAATATGGTTATGCATTTGAAGGACGGTGGGGAGGAATATATAGGAAGGTTTGGAGAGAGGAAGGGAAGAGAGAATTGCTGTTAATAATTATAATTTCAAAAACACAATGAAATAAACTGTAAAAAAAAACCAAGTACATTGATCTCTCCCACAGTTATATCTACAGTACTTTGAAATCTATCGTGTGAATTGAGCATAATGGACTTGAAAATCTCAAACGCTCCAGGTGGGAGAGGCGAGATACCCATTTTTCTAAGTAAGAGTTATCTCCTGTCACCCCATAGAAAGCTCAGGGAAAATAAGAAAGTGACAACAGACATGCCATTTACAGCCAGAGCTCCTGGGGGGCAGCTGCTGTATAAACTGTTTCTGACACTCAGTTATGACCTGCTATGTATCAGTGCTAGCGACCAAGGCCCTGGCTGTAAACATGTTCCACCAAGCCGCTTTGTTCCGGCAAGTTCTTCCTGTTTTACACCCGATGTGTAATGCCGTTCTCAGATGGTCCACAGGAAACAGAGTCAGATAATTGCTCACCTGGAAGAGATGCAGCTGTGAGTGTTTCTCAACTGGTTCTCTTTGATTTCATCCTTGTCTCCGTCTCAAACTTTTCTAGAATGATCTGAAAAGGGTCCTTGGTAAAGTAAAAGAAGTTTGGAAAATTATCTACTAACAAGATATTAAAAATCTCTGTGTAGAATACAATGTTGACAACTATATTTATGCTGTTCCAAACTTTATCAAACCTTCTCCCCTGATACTCTTTGGTAAATATGCTTTGGGAAATTATTCAAGAAATGGTGAAGTGGTATTTTCTTTTTTCAAATTAATTTATTTTTTAAATTTTACTTCACATTCCAACTACAGCTGTCCCTTCCATTCCTCCTCCTCCCTTCCACCTCATCTCCCTCCTCCTCAGCCTACCTCCCATTCACTCCCCCATGGGGAGCCAACAAAGTCTGGCACATTGAGTTGCCACAGGACCAAACCCCTCCCCGCTACGTTAAGACAGAGTATAGCAACCCACCATAGGAAATGGGCTCCAACAAGCTAGCTAATGTACCTGGGATAAATTCTGGTCCTACTGCCAGGGTCCCCTCTGATAATTCAAGCTTCCCCACTGACTTCCATATATGGAGGACCTAATTCAGTCCCATGGAGGCTCCACAGCTGTTAGTAGAGAGTTCATGACTTTCCACAAGCTTGGCTCAGTTTTCTCTATAGATTTCTCCACCGTGATCTTGACCTCTCTTGCTTATATATTCCATTCTCTCTCTCTTCGACTGAATTCCCAAAGCTCCATCTGGTGCTTGGTTGTGGATCGCTATATCTGGTTCCATCAATTTTTGGATGAATGTTCTATGATGATAGGTGGAGTATTCACCAATCTGATTATAGGAGAAGGCCAGTTCGGGCATCCTCTCTACTGTTGCTAGGAGCTTAGCTTAGGTCATCCTTTTGGATTCCTGAGAATTTCTCTAGCATCAGGTTTCTCGCTAACCCCTAGTGGCTCTCTCTATCAAGATATCTCTTTCATTGCTCTCAAACTCCATCCCTCCCCACCTTGACCATCGTCTTCCTTCATGTTCTCATCCCCCTTCCCTTCCTCTTTATCACTTTCCTGCCCCAAATTTACTCAGGATCTTATTCCCCTTTCCAAGATGATTCATGTGTCCCTTTTAGAGTCCAAAGCACTTTGCACAGGTGACATCTCCTGTGATTGGCACTGGATGAAGGCCAACAAGGTCATATTTCAGCATAGCATCATCTAAGATTGTTTGTTAGGGAATTCATTTAAAATATTGTCCTCAGAAAATATGGTTAGCTATATCTTCTCACTTTGCATGCTGAGTATTTCTTGGAAACATCTGCTAAACTAAATTATAATGTATGTTAAAGATGTTAAAGTACCCCTTTATTATAGGTACTATCTTTCTCACAATTTAAATTATATGAAAGAACATTATTTTCTCAGTATTAATTCTATTTTGAGTTAGACATATAGAAAAACCACATTCAACAATATGGTTTAGGCAATTGAATTTGCTTTCTGTCCTTATGCCCTACTGATATTTTATTCCTGTTAAGAGAAAGATAAACGTCTAAAATCATAAGAGCAAGTTAGCCTGCAAGGTGTATGTATGGAGAGAGAGAGAGAGAGAGAGAGAGAGAGAGAGAGAGAGAGAGAGAGAGAGAGAGAGAGAGAGAGAATTATATGTGTGGCTTTTCTGCAATAGAAAAAGAAATTAATTGTTAAATGGCTGAGATTGACCTACCACACAGGATACCCCACGACAGATCTAATTAACAGAATCCACAATCAGCAGGAAGTGGACTAGACAACAATGCCCAAATTCCCCCGAATGATTGTTTATAAATGTTTGTTTACATTTAAAGGGAAATTTGCTATAGATATGAATATTTTGCATTGGTATGGATCTTGGTTTATTGATATAAAATTTAGGTCAATTTTGTTATATGTATATTTCTGCTCTTGATTAAGGTATTGCATTTGCGCAGTTCACTTAAAAATATAATATTAATTAAGAAATTAATAGATACTAATCTATAATAGTCAAGTTTGTAGTCATGTTAGTTAGGTTTTCTAGATATATAAGAAATATATTGCAGTATTCTTCAAACCTTTCAAAGACTAACAGAGTATGACATCTAAAATGTTTTAAGATCTTAAGACTTTTCATGACAATGAGACACGTCTGCTCCTGGCAGCACCAATCTACTTCAAGAGGATGATGGACATTGAAGAGGCTCCTTATGGAGTTGGTTAGCCATTTGGACAAGAAACTGCTCTTGCCCAGACTGCTTGATGTCATAATGTATGAACTGGACATGTAGGTTGCACAGAAAAATAACTATTGAGCTTGCCTAAAGGTGAGACTGTTCTTCAGGGTTCCTGCTTCATGAAAAAGTCTGCCAGACATTCTGCAGGACACAGAAGAAAGTAACTGACAAACTGCTAATATAGGTGAAATTGTCTTTGAAATTTTCTGCTTCATGAAAAAGTCTGCTGGATACTATGGGCCTATAGACTGCATATGGGTGCCCCAATGTAATAGGGGAACTTTAGGTGACTTTCCAAGGTAGTGAGACGTTTTTGTCAATTCTAGAGTTTTGGAAGTTTTTTACAATGCACTTCTTATTTACTTAGGTAATATATCCTTCTAGAGTCTTAGATGGAGTTGAAGAATAGTTATAAGTATAGTTTTCCTTCGTTATAATAAAAGATTAATTAGATAACAGTAACTGTATTTCTTGCTTGATACCTGTTTTGTTACATGTGACTTTACTATGTTAAAGTTAAAACTTTCCTTTTTAACTAGAAAATGGGAGGTGATATGGGATTCCCCTCTGTATGCTATGAATATATTTTATTACCATTGGTTAATAAAGAATTTGCTTTGGCCTGTGATAAGGCAGGATAGAGCTAGGAGGGGGAAACTAAACTGAATGCTGGAGAAAGTAGGTGGAGTCAGAGAGATACCATGTAACCACCACAGGACCTTGTCGATAAACCATGAGCCTTGTGAGTTAATTTAAGATGTAAAAGCTAGTGTTTCCCCAGACCCAAAAAGATGAATATGGGATGTACTCACTCATAATTGGTTTCTAGCCATAAATAAGGGACACGGAGCCTACAATTGGTGATCCTAAAGAAGCTAAGTAAGAAGGTGAACCAAAGGAAAAACATATAGTTATCCTCTTGGCTATGGGAAGTAGACAAAGTTGCCGGGGAGAAAAATTGAGATCTTGGGGGTGGGGTGGGATGGGGGTAAGGGGAGATGGGGAGAGAAAAAGGGAGAAGGGGAGGAAGGGGGGAACTTGGGGAAAAAGGAGGATTGGGATAAAGGAAGGTTGGATAGGGGAGCACGGAAGCACAATTCTTAGTTAAGGGAGCCACCTTAGGGTTGGCAAGAGATTTGAACCTAGAGTGGCTCCCAGGTGCCCAAGCCTTGGTCCCCAGTTAATTCCTTGGGCAGCTGGGGATAGGGAACCTGAAATGACCCTATCCTATAGCAATACTGACGAATATCTTGCATATCATCATAGAACCTTCATCTGGTGATGGATGGAGATAGAGACAGAGACCCACATTGGAGCACTGGACTGAGCTCCCAAGGTCCCAATGAGGAGCAGAAGGAGGGAGAACAAGAGCAAAGAAGTCGGGACCACGAGGGGTGCACCCACCTACTGAGACAGTGGAGCTGATCTATTGGGAGCTCACCAAGGCCAGCTGGACTGTGACTGAAAAAGCATGGGATAAAACTGGACTCTCTGAACATGGCGAACAATGAGAGCTGATGAGACGCCAAGGACAATGGCAAGGGGTTTTGATCCTACGTAATGTGCTGGCTTTGTGGGAGCCTAGCCAGTTTGTATGTGCACCTTCCTAGATATGGACGGAGGGGGGAGGACCTAGGACTTACCACAGGGCAGGGAACCCTGACTGCTCTTTGGACTGAAGAGGGAGGGGGAAAGGAGTGGGAGGAGGGGGAGAAGGGTGGGAGGAGGGGGAGAAGGGTGGGAGGAGGGGGAGGGAAATGGGAGGCTGGGAGGAGGTGGAAACTTGTTTTTTTGTTCTCATTTTCTCAATAAAAAAAAGATTTAAAAAAAAGATGTAAGAGCTAGCTAGCAATACAATTAAGCCATTGGCTAAGGAGTGTTTTAAATTACAGTTTCTGTGTGAGTATTTCAGATCTGAGCAGCAGGGAATGACTGAGCAGCCTCCAGCAACAAAAGCCCATCCAAAATACATGTAGTATCAGTTTTAAATGATTTGATTATCTCTTCTGGTAACACATGGATTATTATTGGGTAGTGAAAGTGAAGAAGGACTCTGCACATATGTGTGCTTGTGTGTGCATGTGTGTGTGCATGCATGTGTGTGTGTGTGTGCTAGTTGGAAAGGTAAATGCTGTGAGAGGTCAAGGTTGATAAAAAGGACTTGTGAGTATCTGCTCTTTGGTCCTACATACAAAAGATAAAATTTACAGTAGAAAAAATAGATCTTGCTTGAGTACACTTCTAGTGTCAAATAATTTTCCTACACCATTCTGCCATAAGTGGCATGCTGTGTTCTGCTGTGTTTTGATGGGGTCTGTCTTACATGGGTGCTGCATGATGGGTTATGGAAGTGAAGCCTTAATCTGCTACTGCAGAACAGTGATTCTTGGCAAGTCTGTAACAGTGAATGAGAACTCCTACTCAATCTATTCCTTTTCTTTGGTTTTCAGAAGATTAATCATTGATAGAATAGTTAGACATATGAGCTTACAAAGAAAAGCTATCTCTATGAACATATTTTGGATGTTATATTATGACATACTCAACCTTAGCATTTTCAGAATTCTTCAAATTAATTTAATATAAGGATTATTCTGTGTTTCTTATTAATTTGTTGTCCTTTTTATGCTTTTATTTATCTTCTTTACTCCTCCTTTGTCATGCTAAATACTGGTGTCTTATAATATTAGAACATAAGATATTTAATATTAGAGACTTTATATTGTTAAGCACTGTCTTGTATATATATATATATATATATATATATATATATATATATATATATATATGAATTTTAAGGGATTTCAGTTCTTGTATGCTGTAATTTATTACTACTAGACAATACTCTCTCCACCAATGTTTTCCTTCTAGACTTTAACAAAGTATGCAAGCATGCCTTCTCATGACAGTCGCCTAATGCCCTCTTCTGGTTATAGAGCAAATCAAGCTCATTCTTAGTGCAATGGTGTTATCGGGAAATTTGAATGTTCTTTCTAAGCTTTTCAATGCATTTACTTTCTAGTATGTTTAAAAAATGTTTACTGTTTGATCTTTGCATGCTTTACAGCTCAATGTGCTTTATTGATAATATAGAAATTGAACTGTGTAACAAATTTTAGTAAATATAGCTTAAAATATTTTGCAACTTTCTAGTCTCTCTAGAGGAAATACTATTTTTTAACAAAATAACTTACAATATATTACATTGTACATTTAAAAGGAAATTCTGACCTATGGTGTTATTATAATTAATATTTAAGGTTCTGCCTGAACATGCATGTGGGAGTAAATAAATTATGTGAGTAATCTACACATGGGAAAAAACATGATGATACTTAAAACATTTTAAAATTTATTTCATGGGTATGAGTGTTTTGCCTGGATGTATGACTATATTACATGTGAATGATTGGTAGTTGTGGAGGTCGGAAGAGGTATTCGAGCCTATTAATTTGGAATGTGAGCCCTCATCTGGGTGCTGACAATTGAATCAGGATTCTTTAAAAGAGATCTCAAACATCTACATGGTGATATTATTTCACCATTTCTGTTCTTAAAGTTTTCATGCAAGTGTTTCTATTCTTTACTGCATCTACTATTGTAGCAGGATTTAAAAATGGAATATGAAGTTGTGATATTAACAGTTCCATTTGTAACACCAAGTAATTCTGATATAAGGAATGTAATTATTAGTTAACATAGCCATGCCAGAATCACATAAAGGTATTAATGGAAACATACATTCCCAAAATTTTTTAAATGTCATATTCTTTAACTTTTTTGTGAAACTTTAATAGCCTTAAATTTAAAGTAAAAATATAATTTTCATCCAAATCCGAACACTTTTGAGGATAAAAAGGCCACTATCAACAGTTGTGCCTAGTGTTAGTTTGACCATGGGCTCCTGTGGGAGAAACAGAAGCCTCTCACTGCATTTGTTATAGAATATAGCCACAGAGTAGTGGAAGACAGAACTACTGCTAAAATTCAGCTTTTTATTTCTATTTCCAATGGACTTTTTTAACTTCAAATTTACAACTTGTGATTTATGACAAAAAATGTTGAGCTTTATCTTCTCTTTGAAGCCATTGCTTTCTTCCCATTCTCTCCTTTTGAAGATGGGAAAGATGGTTATATAGAGATTGGGGGAGCCTTCTGAGAAACAAGGTTTTTATGGATGTGACAGGGTCATATACTCGTGAAATCAGAGTGGCTGTAATTTCATGCATGCGATAAAGTCAGTCAAAATTCCATGAAGATAGTGAAGGAGGCCATGGACCTCCATAACTAGTTGAGGAAACACTGGCTGTCAAAGGCTCCTGGGGTAAGGGAGCCATTTTTCCGAAGGGACAGGGATGTGATTCACGGTCAGTTTGTCCTATACCCATGCACACATAGCCAGCGGTACTGAACTCAGTAAGTTATAAACAGAATATCTGAAGTTGGGAGAAGAAAATGAGAAGGAAGTGGGGAAATTGAGGACAGTGTGCAAGGAGTGAATATTATCAAAGTATGTTTACATGTAGAAAATTCTCAAAGACAAATAAACGTAAATAACAATCGCTCCAATACCATCAGGCCTTTTTCAAAGACTATAGAAATAACTAATGAGCTTCTATGTAGGTAATATTTGAATGATACCTTGAACATATTAAACTCTATTATTTATGATAAGATTATTGTTTCTGTTTAAATGATTTTAAGGTAAATTAATTTTATAGGTTGTGTATTTGCTTCAGAAAGGTAACCTGTGGAATAGCTTTAAGATGAATCCAAAGATCACACTTCCTAGGTGGGCTCCACCAAGGGGTTCATAGATAATGGATGTAGAGATCAGGGGAAATGATGCAATGTTCCTTTGGGTATTAATTAAGTTGCAAAATAACAGACTTGCATCTTGGGCTCCATTACTCTTTCTGCCTCAGTCTGTTGCTCTGGGAGAATCTGTATACAAACCATATGTCTCATAGAAGCAGCCACATGCAAAGACCCAGATGTCTAGGAATTGGTACCTCTGGTCCCAAGTTATTAAGATCTGAAGCCCAGCATTAGCCACATCCATTGACAAATGGAAGTTTATGATAATAAAAAAAAATATAAACAATAGAATTGTTCCCATTTCCACACAAAGAAATCTAAAATATCTACGCAGAGTTAACATGATCAGAATTCCCAAATAAAAAATAACTTAGGAGAGGTTCATAAATGAATAAAAACTTATTTTGGCCTTGAGAAAAACTGTAGCATAAAAATTAAAGCATCTGGGGACTAGGAGAAATTGCCTTAACATTTCTTGTCGCCTTTGCCACTTGATGGAGCTATAATGCCAGATAATTTTAAAAGGTATGCTATTTCCGCAGATGCAGTCCTTTAGATAAATGTAGACAAAATAAATCATTATAGTCACTGTTTGTTCCAGTGACTATTGTCTTCCCTTGCTGAGAAATGACTGTAACAAGTCAAAGAATAAAGTTTAGATGATCTTATAATAGTAGTGGAGAATAGTTTGCTTTATTTACTTCATTTGGAGTATGTGAATAATTATGTCACGGTGTGTGTTGGTACAAATGCTTTTCTATAAAGACAAGTGTTGGGTTGGGTTGGGACAGAAGACTACCTAAGGTGTTTGCATTCATTGTTCTTCTTATTGCTTGAGAAGGGATTCTTCACTGAACCCGAAGCTAGTCACTTGTTCAAGGCCGGCTGGCTAGCAAGGCCCAGGGAGTCACTTTTGTCTACCTTCTCACACTGGGGTTGCCACATACGCTACCACACTGAGCTTTTTATAAGGACGTTGAAAATCTGAACACAGGTTCAGATCTTCTGAACCTTGCATGGCAAAAACTTCACCAACTGAACCACCTCTCCGTTCTCATGTACTTCTTGGGAAAGTTTTACACAAGTATGTTGATAAATATATTCTGCAAATTATAACTGAAAAGGCATTAAAGATGGATATCATATTTTTAACATGTGCATGTAAATTTTATGAATGGAAGGGCAAACTCTCTTGAAGAGTAAAGCCTGGGCAGGATTACTTAGTCGATCATCAGAGAAAGGCTAATTTTCTTCAATGAAGAGTGAATGCATAGAAAAGAAGTGTTGGTTATAGGCATTATTCACATTCTAATCCTTACCAACTCTTTGTGTCGTATAAAGGGCCACAAATCTTTAAAAGTTTTGGCTCTAAACATGCTTTGGAATCCAGAAGTTCTCAGAATTTGCAGACAAAAATGTAATCTAATACAGTATAGTCCCAGAATTTCTGAAGTAGCCACAGTTGATTAGATGTCTTGAAGAAGAGATTCCACAAGAACTGCACTTTCAGGTGGAGTATCAGGGAAGAATGCCAATTAACATGTGCTTTGGGAGTCAATGCCCAGAGAAGGGCATTTCAGGAAACAGAACTAGATAGAGGGAAAGGTGATGAACTTCAGTGGTTTCACATGGCTTCGTTGTCCATATACTACTTAATTTTGCTATTGTCTCAAAGGGACTTCTGTATTCTTTTCTCATGTGATCAAATATTGAGTTTAGGCTAATGTGAGGAAGAGAAATGAGCTTGAATGTGTGGTTTCTTGAAACTGAAATGGATTGGCAATAGGAAACTTCCTAATCATAGTCACAGAACTGAAAGAATAAAGTCTCCAAACCTGGTGTGTAACTCAGACTATCCTTGAAGATTCTAGGCTTCTAGACATGGTCACCAATATCTTCTCAGAAAAAGGGCAATACCCCTTTCCACTGAGTCTTTGATCATGTGTAACACAGGAAGAGGCACCATTGTGGAAGCTTTAATCTTCCAACTAGACCTAAAGCGGTTGATACCTTAATCTTGGGTTTCCCAGATTCAAGGACTGTGTAAAAGGAACTTCTAATGTTTAGAAAGGCATAGTAGATGGTATTTTGTTATAGTACAACAGTGGAATAAGAAAGAGTACCAAGATGTGATCAAGTGATTGATAGGACATGATATATGTTCCTTTTTGCCTTCCCCCTCATATTATGCTGCCCTGGACAAAAGAGACAAACTAACCTGGTGGTATTCTAGCTCCACTTCTTGCCATCTGTTCTTATATAGGAGCACCATGGAGAACTTGAGAAACGATTGTTAGCTTACAAAAGTCCAAGAGGGATTGTGATGTGTCTCTTAGTGACAGTCTCTCCCTTTGGAGATAGGGATCTCAGAACGTCTAAGATGAGAAAAAGAAACTCAGTTGAGTCACTGAGAATGAATGACATTACAGAAATCATCTTACTTACACACTTGTTCTTAGAGGCCTGTCTGTTTACTTATCAGGATAAAGCATCAACTAAAGACTTTCAAAGAATCTTGTGCCATATAAGTTCTAGGTCAGGGGTATTAGCTAAAGCACTAGAGGCGAACACCACAATCTCACAAATGATATGTCTATTCTTATAAAAAATGAATAAATTACTTAGCCAAAATGGAAGGGATTGAGAAAAGGTATCCAGCAAAGATGTCATTTTTAAATAATACTTAATGTTTCTTTCTTATTAGAGAAGGGAATATTTAATAATCCACAAAATACATATGCATCTAAGTGCCAAAAGGTACTCTAAATTATCATTTTATCTTTGATCCAAATTCTGGACAATGGGGTTATTTCTAAACTAGCTTACATTATTACTTTACAATATCAACCAAGGAACTTGTGAATCAAAGTGGTTTCCCCCCTTTAATTATAGCTCATGTTCACATTTGACTAGGTTACATAACTAATGGCTTTTCCGAGAAATACATTTCTCTCAAAAGTTATTACACACACAAGAACACACTCACTCATACATATATATGTACTGTCACACTCACATAGACAAACACACATATATATTATATGTACATGCACAAGGACACACAGATGCAACTACACATACACAGAAACACAGAGGTCTATAGGTTGCAGATATCCAGGTTCACATATACAAACACAGACACACATAGAAATATGCCCAGACAGAAACACACACACATATACAGGCATACCTGGAGACACACAGATACACATAGAAACACATGGATACATATACAGACAAAAACAGAAATGCACGTGGACACAGAGACACACAGGCATAGTCAGAGTCATGCAGACACACATAGAGATACACAACCAAACAGCAAAGAGCTTCAGAAGAGAAGCTCACAGTGTGTGCTACAAACAACCCTTCTGCTCTAGTAAGATGCACACTTACTTTTCTGGTACAAATTATCCTTATCCGTCTAAATGCATATGTCATGCTCTTTCCAAGAAAAATCTAGCAATAAATATTTAAGTGACTAAGATAAGTTATAGTATATTAGAGATATATGTTAAGATGATATTACTTCTCTCCAGGAGCTTTTGCAATCCATTCAAAAACTACAACTGGGGTACCATTAGTCATTATCCAGAATAGATTGAAGGACCATTCTGACGTTATCCTACAGCAACAATCTGCTTGCTGCTGGGAATAAGAGAATAAAGTAAGAGCTGGAATTAATGAACACAGATCTTGTCACATCTCTGAATATGAATCATTTTGAACTAGACTTCAAACCAGAGTGTTTCTTGCTAGTTTTCTACAGCTGAGCCTTGCAGTATGCACTAGTTGTATGTGGTGATTTAAACATAAATGTAGACAACTGTAAGGAATAAAATTAAGATCCTATTCCTCAGTCTGGTTGGTCATATTTCAAGTGCTGATAGTCATGGGTGTCTTATGTCCACAGCACTGGACAGTGCAGATATGCCCATCGCCCCAGGATCTGCGCTTGAGTTGTGCTATTGAGTTTACAACAATTTCTCATATTCTACTTTTTATATACAACTAAAGTGTACATTAAATTGTACGCCATTCTTTTTGTATCTGCTAAGAGCAGATGCTAACATCTGGTTGAGTGAAATGGAAAGTGATTTGCTGATGTGCCTGCATTCAGTGCTGCTTTTTTTCCCCTACCTTTTCTGATCCTAAGAAAACACCCCATCTTACCTTCATCCAACTGGCTTTACTACTGCTAACACAAAAGCACTTCTGGTAAAATTCAGTGTCCACGTGACTAGACATAAGTCAGCTGTCAGATCGTTGTACAGACTTCTGATTCTTTGGCTGCCCTGAGATAGGAGCTGGAGAGGTTGCTGGAGCTTTCTAGAACTCTTTGTACCAGCCAGGACTCAGTCACAGTCACCTCCTCTCAGCTACTGGTGATCAATAGAACATACTGTTTCCCTACTTTCATTAAAAAATAATGAAAGAAATCGAAATAAAAAACCAGAAGGAGAATCTTTTCAGAGACTCTCCTCATCCTCACTGTGCTCTTTTCTAAGGTTCTTTTCCATTTCTTAGTGGTCTTTCATACTGGCAAGCACCATACAATGAGGTCATAAAAACTTGGGTCTGGGGAGAGAAATTAATCTGCACATAAAGTGAGCTTTATAAGTGGAGGTGTAGGTTTGGGGGTGGGGCACCTATGATAGGCCAGAGATTAGGCAGTGTGGGGAGGGGGGAGCAGGGAGAATACTTAGCTTGGGTCTGCTCATCTTTCTGTAACTTGTACAGACAGACTCTCCAGGCTTTCTGCAGGCACCGGATCTGGATTGACACGAAGGCGTGTTCCCATTTCTTGTTGGTGCTTGTGTTCCATGGGTCCTTATTTGAACTAGGCTCCTGTGAATCTGCTTGATGACCTTCTCCATAAGGAAGCCTCCCGTAGTATGAAACAGAAGACTGAGAATCCTGTATTTATACCCTTTCGAGACAATGGAGGGCGACCTCCTTCAACCTGATTGGTCAGCGAGATTCTGTCCAGGCAACTGTAACTAAGGACTGCTGAAATGTCACAAAGCACTGTGATAGCCTCTAGGAACAGAGTTTGGAAGAGGGATGCTGGAGAAATCAAAATGTGCCTACATGATGTGGTGATAAACACACAAGTAGCATCTCTGTAAGTCACTTAAGACTCCTGAAGGTGGATTATGGGGTGGATGCCAAAGAAAGGGAGTCCTAGAAAGCTACCCCAGGTAAACTTGTAGCAGGAAGCTGACTCTCATACCACCTCCATGCTCACCTCATGCCAATCACATCAGCCAATGCTGGAGATGTTCCTAGTAGAATTTTGTGCCAAAAACCAAAATATTTTAAGATTTTTTATAACAACTCTCTTCACAATGCAATATGATGTATTGAACCAGTATCAGTTCAAATGGACAGTTATTGAACAAAGGCCTGCTTGACTATCATTCAAACGGTGGCAAGAATGGGGCTATTGAAGAGTAGGAGTAGTTGACATATACTTCTTTAGATAAAACCTTTTTTTTTAATTCTGTAATACAATGTAGGCAAGTTCAAGAATGGAATGTGGAAGAAAGAGAAAAAAAGTTCCTTGAGGAATGCTACTTATATACCAGAATTAGCAGACCCAAACACATTGCAAGTTAACCAGGGCAATCAAGAACTAGCAGGGGATATATTGTTTTGTATCCGAAATGTCTTGCAAGTAAACATCTTAAGATTTGACATTTTAAAAAAGACATCATGTTTTGGGATAACACACTCATATTAGGCTTTCCAGTATTCCTCAATTTAAAGATATAAAATTATACACTAAAATAACAAATGACTAATTATTCCTTTGTAGACAAGCATATTTTAATTATAATACAACTGGCCCAGCTTAACCAACTATATAAGCCTTTTAAAAGCCAAGAATTTCTCTGATGAAAAAGAAAGCCAGAAATTCAAATACTGGAGAGTTTTACTGCACAGTTTGAGGCTTCGAGATGGATGAGGCCATTTGACCAGGAATGCAGTTTCTGTGGCGTGGAAGAGCAGCCCATTAAGGAACTGTGGTATCAGTTTTGCAGCCATAGCCAGAAGAACAAACATGGTTCTCCGCGAGGGCCCACGGATGTAAGCCTCTTCCACCTTGACTAGAGGTCACAGAGTCTGAGCTTATTGTCGCTCTTTCCAAGTGTTGACAGTACCTGTGGCTACAAACAGGAGATTTCGACCTAGGGTGTGATTAATTAATACTTTGGGTTAGAGGTAGATCTGCTCCAATTGAACCACTTGGAGAATACAAGTCTATTCCTTATATCATGTTAATGAAGTCTTTTGTGCCCCCCCTTCTATTTTGGAGTGAAGTTTATAAGCATGTGGAGAATAAACGAGGGTGGATTCTGGATTCATTATTCACTGAATCCCCCCACCCCCATGCTGTTCTGTGTTTCTGACTCTTATTTCTCTCATATCCCTGTTTCTTTTGTTTAATAATTCGAATCCTCAAGCTCCTATCCTGGAATATACAAGTTTCATCGAGGCTGGTCTTCAATAGTTCTCCAGATGGATATTTAGCTACTTAACATGCTGGTATGGTACCCTGTTCACAGAACTCAGCCATATTCTGCTACACAAATGTAAACTAAACTAAGAATATGGTTAAGCCATTGGATTTCACATGATTGATGTATATCAGAATTAGCTGATATGGCCATGTGAAGTAATACCAGTAATACTTCTAGAACAATGTGAATGGTCTTTATAAATTATAAATCTTAATTTAACACTATGTCATGGAGATAGTAGAGCAATGACTTCCGATGATTTTTTTACTTGGATTTTATTAATTGATAACTGATAAAGAATCTTACAAAGATACAGAAATCTTGACCTTAATTAATAATGATATTTCTCTTTTGCTCCTATTAACTATTCTTATTAAAAATCCAGACAATACATTTCATACTACCTCATGCTAATCAGTGATGTTTGAAAGAAATTGAATATTGTAACTTTTCATTAGCTTTAAGTATGTTCAAAACTTACATGTTATCAATTTATAAGTCCTTTAGAAATTAGAAGCCTAGCTTGTCAGTTTGTTTAATTTTTGTGAATATTCAATAGCAGAATCGTAATAGCTATGCTTCACTTCCTAATATTCCTATCCACTTACTATCTGCATTTCCTTGTTGGAAGTGCATTTATTTGTTTAGTTTCCATGTAAGTTCAACTCGAAGGAAAGACACTGAGGAAGCTTCTGGGTGAGATGAGTCCATTGACCTAGAGAGTTTGCTTTACAGAAATTCACCATCCCCTGTTATGTCATTCAGATATATTTCACCACAAGGAGCTCACTTTAACAGAGAAGAGCGCTACTGACTTCTCCAGCTGCATTCACACCTCAAAGACTGTACGTGGAAAAGAAACATTGACTTAGGGAGCAGCCAGGTTCAATGGAGTATTAGGTGTTAAGTGGGTTTAATTCCTTTCTTTCTTTAATTCAAATACAGGCCAATAAAAGGTACGTGAGTTTCATCTCCCATCTGGGCATCATGCCATATAATTACACGCCTGTAATTCTAGCACTCAGGAAGCTAAACTATTGGGAGTTCCAGTCCAGCCTGCGCTTCACAGAAGGAAACATTCAGAAAAGAGATAAGCAGAATTACCCCTTTCTCGTTAGGTTGCAGCCTTGCTGGGACAGGCACACTCCATGGTGGAGATCCTTGGCAAAGAGATTTGTTGAGTGGAACATGTCTGCACACTCTCCACCCTCTTACCACTGATACAAGTGCTCCTCTCTGATCCACCGCCCCATGGCTAGTGTGGAGGAAGCAAGTGTCAGTACTCATGAAGTCAGCCACCACAGCACCTACAGGGTAGAATTTTACAATGAGAGCAGAGAATTGAGCTTTAAATCGAATATCCTTGAAGGTTACTTTTATGTATTATTTCTTATCGTGGGTAAAGAAGCTGTAGCTTTATATGCCCTTTATTGCATTAAATGCATCTGCCTTTCTCCTTGACTGCTTAAATCACTAATGATCTTTTCTGGTGATTTGGAACTTGGGCCAATAATACAATACTGTAATTCTCCTTTCTGGTGGGTTCTCAAGGCTTTAATAACTGGCCGGGGATCAAGCTCTTGTTTGCATCCTCGTTTACAAGGCTGAGAATGTTCCAAGCTTCCAGCTGACCTACAGAGAAACCTGGAACAGGACCAATTCGAAAACCAGGAATTCCTTGCACAATCACATGACAGAAAAGCAGAAATCTTTTGCCTATCACAGGAATGACATCTGAAGGGTCTTTTGGAGAGTAACAGATTATAAAACTTTTTAATCTGGGATGGAAAGCTAAACAAGTCTAGGAATAAAAGCTGAATACAATTGACTGTTTTTCTACAGAGAATATAAGGTTAAATAAAAAATAAATATTATTATATTTGAAGATCAATTTAATATGAAGTGAAATAAAAATGAATGAAAAGCATCCTTTTCAAAATAGAAGCTAACATTGGGCGTGACAACACACACCTGACACACACCCAGGACTCAGGAGGTGGAAGAAGGAAGATCCGAACTTTACAGTCAGCCTGGGCTACATAATGTTTTATCATAACCTGGGCTTTGTGATACTCTGCCAGATAAGTGAATACATGCATGCATACAAGCACATACTAACAAACAAACAAGTAGAGCAAAATAGAAGCTAAAGATTCAAGCCACAGAAAGTAATATATTTTCTGAATGTTTTGTTTTATCTAATTTAATAGGTTTCATTACCAATAGAGGATCTCAACTTCATTGAAAATCATTTAATAAAGAGGTTGAACACAATGGCTTTTAAATCTGAGCTTATTCAAACCCCAATGCTATTACTGGTCAGGGCTGGACTTTAGAGAATTCCCTTACACACCTGAGTTATTAATACATAGAAATTTCTATAAAACTAAAGTAAGTTTCCATTCTTCCTATAGATAATATAGCTATAAATCTGCACCTAGAGATACTAGCCTTGCTATTTTCCTGAAAGGTATCATGCTTATATGTGAGGTAATAATTCTTTGGGAAGGCAATTAGTTTAAGTGCATGGGGATAAAGGGAAACAGGAGAGAAATGGGCATAGGATTTTTTCCATAATTCGGAAAAACATATGGCACATGGCCGAGCATACGCTTAGGGCTTCTGTGCCACGAGCAACAGTTTTAGCTTTGAAGCACTGATTGCTTTCTCAGAGATGCTAGTATACACCACACCTGAATGCCTTACTGTTTATTGTCCTCTGGACCAGTCCAGCCTCCTGGCATGATGTTAACCCATCTTCAGCCTCTTCCAAGGTATGGTTTTTATCCCTTGACAAGCACAGCACTGACTGCCCTCCTCAAGTTCCCTCCAGATCCTATTCTGTCAGGAGAGTGCTTGCTTGCCTCTATCAGGAACAATAATTACTTTGGTTTTTGATTTTTTCAATGTTAGAGGACTGCAGAGGCTATCAAATAAGACCAGCAACAGAAAAGAACAAATCCCCAGGAAGTCCTGTCACCAGGGACAACAGAATGCAACGCACTGGGGTGATCTCTCTACTTTCCAAAAGCTGTCAGTGGATTCAGGAGGAAGCATTCATACACATGTGGGGGTGGGGGTGGGGCGGAAAGTCTCTCTTCCCTGCAAGATGTTATTTAGAACTAGATTAATATTTTTTTTAAAAAAACTAAACAACCCAATAACAAATTTTCAAAACCAAATTAACACTCTTTGGACTCTTGGAATAATTCTGAGCTATTAACAGCATCGAGGTCAGTGAATGAGCATTGGGGAAATTTGAATTCCTGACTTTGCTTGCAATAGAAGTTTGTTTGGTAGCAAATTGGATAGAATGCAGTTATTTTCTTTTCTTCTGCTCTCTATCCATACTTCCGTTTAATTTTTCACTGTCAAAGTATCATTTACCAAAGAAAAGCACGGTTTCATTCTTCAAACTAACTCCTTATGTATATATCAAAAATAAATGTTTTTTATGTCATCTGTTTCATATATTCTGATCACGATTACCTTTCTCTTAACTCTTCCTAGGGACTCCCTACCTTCCCACTCTCCCAATTCCTTTCTCTTTTCAGAAAACCATAGGAAATAAAAAAACAAACAAGCAAAAACCACCAAACAAAACAGAATTAAAACAAAGGAAAAAACACAAGAAACACATACATACATAGATACATAAACATATAAAAACAAAACTCATTTAGAGTAAAAAGCAAAACAAAGCCAGAAACCATAATATACAAACAAAAGGCCAGTTAGACCAAAAATGCCCAAACAAAGCCATATGGGGGAAAAAGTTTACGAAAATACCATTGAGTTCATTTTGTGTTGGCCACCTACTGTCGGGCATAGGGCCTGCGCATAAGTGCAATTGTATACCTAATGAAACTCCATTGGAGAAAGAAAATTCCTTTTTAAAGAGATGTCTACTGGAGATAGGTTCTTGGTTAGGGGCTCGTGTGTGTGTGTCCACTTCCCTGTCTCAGTGATGGGACCCCATCTGGCTTGCACCTGTGGAGGCCCTGCGCATGTTGCCCACAGGCTCTGTGAGTTCATATTTGCATTGGTCCTGATGTCATCCATCCCCTGCATCTTACAATCTTTTTGCCTCCTCTTCTGCATAGCTCCCTGAACTCTGAGGGGGAGAAGTTTAAAAAGAACACATTTAGTACTGAGTATTCCACAGTCCCTCATCCCCTGAATAATGTCCAGTTGTTGGTCTGCGTGATAGTTCCATTAATGAAGGAGGAAGCTTCTCTGGTTCTGGCAGAGTCCAGGTATGCTTAAAATTTACAGTAATGAGTTTATTAACTAGTTAAATTCATCTATGATCTGAGCATTTCTACATAGGGTCATCTGCAGATTATAACACATAATAAGAATGTTCACATTTACTTGTAAAAATAATTCTCCTTAAAAAATATTATTTTCATCTGAGTCCAGTGATGTAGCAAGTCTTTCTCATTATGCTTTTTTTGGGGGGGCACCACCAAACTCCAAAAAATGACATGGAGACTTACTATTAAATCCAGCTTGGTTTTTGCTTAGACTTGTTTCCAACTATCTGTTATAAGAAATTAACCAAGGTCTATTAATATTCATTAATTGTAAAATAATGGTGTAAAGATGACGTACAATTCTGGATTCCGATTGAAAATGTCTATGTCTGCTTATATATTAGACCCTAAAAAAGATAAGAATGGGAAGTGGTTCTCATAATATAAATTTTGAAATTTCCTCCGAGAATATTTTGTATGTCTTAAAAGAATTTATAAATCCAGTAGATATATAGCTAAATGTCTATTCTTGCTTTGGGATATTGAACTTCCGCTGGGATATTCCAACTAATGCACAGTTGGCGGCCATCTAATTCAATAGGTGCTGATGATATAATATTACACGGCGGCACCAAAGTAACGTGAGCTCCAAAGTGATCCGTGGAGTATAAAGAGTTGGGGTGCTTGCTTTTTTGTGCAGTTGATGAGTTGTACATCTTACTTTTTAAGCACAGATTTGTTTCTAGTTAGTGTGTGCCTGCTCTCAGACTTTTCCTGAAGCTAAATTATAGCATCTTGAAAATGAGTTTACATATGCAACTCTGAAAATTAGACACCCGAACAAAATTTATTCACATTAGTATCTACAGCTAAGTAAGTACTGCCAATTGCATACTAAATCTCAGAAATTATTTTTTTTCTGCATCAGCTTTAGTTGTTACTATAGGAACAAGGCTTGCTTATGACTTTATCAAGTAATTCATAGTATTTGTTGTACTGGCTAAAGATGTTTATAATTTTATTTTATTTTATTAAATCTAGTACAACCATATCTCCAAATGACCCTCCATTAAAGGGGATTATGTTTATAGCCCTTCTGATTACTTGATTAGATGTATAGGGATTCTGCAACTTGATATTTCTCTTAAAACTTCTCTGCTCACTAACAAAATAATCTCAGGTATAACCAACCATGCAATTATTTTACAGTGTTTCTTTCCAGGAAGAAAGTTGATGGGCTCTTTCTACAAATATCCTCAGACAACACAGGGTTTCACAGTGGCCCTAACACTACATTCTTTCATGTTTAACGGGAAAATATTTCCCTTTAATTGCTCTCAGTTGGATTTTGAAGAGAGGACTTTCTGACTCTCTGGAAACTCCCAGGTAAAATCCTAGGAGGGGCTAAAAGGAAAACAATTTTGACGTGATGATTTAATTTGCTTTCCACTCTATTTACGAACAAAAAGATGTATTCATTTAAGTATGCTTAATTTATAAGAATCTATGAGAGCTAATGAAGTAATAGCTCCAAAGGAGGCACACATTTCTGACATTTTATGGCCTTAAGTATAAATGATTAGCTTCCATAGTTTATGGAGGCTAATTTCCACAATTTTAGAATACTGGTTTTTAATATAAACCATGTTTATATTTTCATAAAAGTTAATTTGTATGCAAATATTTTGGAAGTACTCTCAACTTAAAGCAATTCCTTGACTTGTAGTATATTTAATATAATTAAGAGATTTAATTGTATTTTTAACTCTTTGTTTTCCTTTTCTTCTTTCTTATGTCCCATATATTCTGTGATCATTATAGTGTCTTTTACTAATGCTGTTTGATTTCTCTCACTTCCCCACTGTATTTTTTTGTATTCTTAGAAGATACCTCAAAATTGAGAAACTGAAATCAAAATTATATTTGATGATCAGCTTAACACTTAAATCCACATCCTTTTTAAAATCCTACTAAAATGCTACTTTTTTTCACCCGGTTTGGGGGGAAATAAAAATTCTCAGCCCCATCACTTCTCTTCTCTGTTTTCATGCCTCATATCTAAACTATGGACATATTTTGGTTCGACCTTTAAATCTTCTTCAGCAGCGTTCTAACTCGCATCTGCTGCTGCCACTCCTATAGCTCATACCTACCTACCCCCCATGAACTAGTCAGCATCCTTGCTCAGACTGGACCAATAGATCTCTTACTGGTTGTGTGCAACTCTAGCTAGTTCTCATTTCAGCTGCTAGGGTGATGGATCACTTATTTCTCCTAGAAAAGCATTGAATGCTTACTATCTTCTGCATTGTATTGACTGAGAAGGCTTGGCCATTCCTGCTCACTTGCCCACCACTCACCACCTTTGAATGACCTTTTCTAATTGCTTCTTACTGGCCTTCATGAATTAACCTCTTTATGACTATGCCAGCATGTCTAACAACTTGAATTTCCATTTGTCCTCTGTCTATATTATTTCATCCTCTATAATATTTTACCTCCAAACACCCCTCACCCACTTCTTCACTTATGTGAGATCTCTCCTAAATTATCATCAGCAGAGAGCTTCCCTTACTGCCCTCAGAAATAGCATCCCCCATGCCTATCAGTTTCTAAATACTTTGCTTGCGTTATTCTGTTGTTGCTGTTGTTCATTGCATTTATTACCATCTGACATAGGTTGTTTTCTTAAGATTTGCTCTATGTTTTTCTAGCTCTGCTAGACTGAAGAGCATGAAAGGGAGACTTTGCTATGCTCACTCTGCACTCTAGGAATTGCCTGATAGGAGGTTCACAGCAACTAGTCAAAAGGGTCTGAATGAATTTCACAATGCCTTATACAAGCAAGCCTGCTAGGTATTGCAACACACATTTTGGCTTGAAATGGTTGGGTGAGAAGGAAAATCATTAAACAATTATTACTCACAGGTTTGTTTGTCTTTCTAACAGCCCAGCTTTCATAGGCTATTTTATGGAAACTTGGGGAAATGTGAAGTCAGGTATGACATTCTTGTTTATATAGGTCTTTAATTTCTGAAAGAACAAAGCTGTGTTTATCCTTAATCTGTTCAAAGCTCTATTTATGCTCTGCATCTGCACCACCGGTGCTGTTGCTCAATGTTTGCTACGGGCTCAGTCTTAGTTCTACAGCATCATCACTCCAGCAGTGTGTCTTTGGAAAATGAGTAAAAGTAAATAATAAATAAGTAAATAAATAAAGCTGTAGGGCTGCAGTAAAAAAGAATGTTTGTCATAGTGTTGTCATAGTGATTATGATCAGCATTATTTAAAAATACTGAAATTGATTCAGTGCTACCTCTAAAGCATTTCTAGGATGTCATTATACAAAATCTTGGCTTTTAATTTTAATAATAGCATACTGCTTTCTTGTGAGATAATTGGTGGGTGAGGGGACAGAGACACGGCTCCAACACTGCCATACTTGGGAGCCTAAGGAGATGCCCTATGCTTTTGAGGATCTTGATTCAGGACTCAAGGTTTTAACACTGTAGACCTAATAGGTGTAACACACGCCAGCACATGGATATGCATCAAAAGTATATAAGCAAGCACTAATAGGGCGTGATGGGTTCCAAAGGCAAATGAGGACAATGTTGGATAGGTGTTGTATGGGGCTGTGGATTTGGGAGAAAATAGAGAGAAGTAAGAATAATGTTCAAACTGCACTGTACACAATTATTGAGGAATTAATGAAAGTGTTTTAAAATATATGGCTGAATATTTGATTATTTATTCATGTAATGAGGATGGAGGGCCCCACAACAGAGGGAACTCGTGTAAAAACTTTATGTCTTATCTTAAAAAACCTTATGTCTTATCTTTGACAGCAAAAGCATCTTTTTATTCTTGACTTGTGCTAGAAGTGTATTCCGGTTCATAGAATTTTTTAACTTACTGATTATTCTCTTTGTTTCTTGACTACTCAATATTTAATTTCATGATAAAAATCTAAATTTCAAAGATTTAAAGAAGACTCACAAAAATTGTATTCACGCATTTGTTTTTACTTCCTTGACTTCAGATTGAATGAAGTGGTGTTTGAGAGTGTGTTGAGAGTGACTAGACCCAGTTTTTTTTTTTAAAAAAAGCCATGTTTCAGTGAAGTGTTTCCTAAAGTAATACTGAAGGTGAAATAATTGTTCTAAAATTATTAGCACTAGCCATAAACATATTATAATATATTAACCAGCATGTCTGCTTGATTTTCTCACTTAGCTTTGTCTCTAGACTCTCTCTTCCATGTTTGTGTTTTAATATACACAGGAAGAATCATTTACATATCAATAAAGTTAATTTCTGGTATCTGTAAATTTTAGATTTTACATTGCATTATTAAAATATGTACACATAAGACATGCCACTACAAGCAATATTTTTCATTCTTTTTGTATATTATTATTTTACTTTAAAACATACCAATCCAAATTCCTACTCCCTCCCCTGTTCCCTCCTCACACTCTCCCCCCTCCAATCCTAAGAGAAGGAATAGTTTTCATTTTTAATACTACCATTGCTATTTCTTGAATAAGCAAATATAAATATCTGCTTTTTGTAACATAAAGATTCCAAAACATGTGACCATAACAATAATTTTCAAATAAGAAAAAAAAAATGAATATTTTACATAGTCTACTTCATATGTTGTTATAAACTAATATTGCAACTTGTTGTGGTAACAAGCAGGCACTCTTTCTTAGTGGACATTATGTAGACATTACCAACAGCAGTCTAATGGCGTCTATAATTATTCATTTACAAATGAGATTCTTATATGTTTTTCTTGTCATTATTTATGCTATTAGTTCCAAACCTAAAATCACACATATTCAGTATGTGCTTCAGAGCCTAAAGTTCCAGGAAGCAATGATCCACATATTTTAATTAATGTTTTTCTAATACTGCTGACAAAAATTATTATCCTGCTTTCCAACACTTTTCATATCATCGCATGCTGGGACCTTTAATTTTCTATCTCAGTTACCCACTGGTTTATCAAAGGATTAAGAACTTCTTTGAATGGCCTTTTGATAGGAGTCTGGGCTGGAGGGAAATATTTCGCTAAATCTTCTCTGTTATTGTAAGTGTTTGAAGGGCAGTAGGAGCATGTTCCTGCCAATAAAGGTTCCAGATTGAGAAAAGTGGAGCTTTGGGTGAATTTTAAACAAGTCAGGACCTTGCCTTATGGTCAATCTCATTACTTCCCTATACTACAGTACAGAACGACCAGTTTCCCATAACAAATATTGATCTGAGACCCAGTTAGAATTTAGAGTTAAATAAGTGTGTTTATGATAGTTTCCAATACAGACTCAGTTGTGGAAGACACCTAGGTAAGTTAACGTAGCAAGAAATTTATGGTTTACAGAGGAGGATCATATGAATATGTAAATATTAAGTGGGTTAGGTGGGCGGTGATTGTGCTAACAATGACATGTTGAGTTCCATGACGTTCAACTTTTTTTCTGAAAGTCTACCTTGAATCTGTCCTGTGGTAAAATCTACACACCTGCACAACTCTTTCGAATTCTTCAAATCAATCATACAATCATTAATGCTCTCCTTCCTGACATACTTCTGTGGCTCAATCTCTGATGGCTTGTAGGTCTGTAAATGGGAACATGATGGTCTCGTGTAGGGCAGAATGTATGAATGTTCTGGTTTCCAGCCTACGGGAACAGATTAATCCCATTTTCAGGACCCAGCTCTGAGAAGTTTCTCCTCATACCTGCTTTCTTTCTTAGCTCAGGGAAGTTTATCTTTCACAGACTGAATACACACCAAACTTCGGAATGCACAAATTGACTTCCCAACACTTCTTAATCCCAGGTTGAGGTAGCAACTCACATCTGTAAAAGTGCCTACCAGAAATGCCAACCAATACAAAACACAGGCACAGAGCACTATACTATGTGGGGTTCCCTCTCTGAATCCTGTGACTATGTTTTATTAACATTGGTTAATAAAGAAGATGCTTTGGCCTATGGCAGGGCAGAATATACAAGGCAGGAAACCCAAGCCAAGATAAAGGAGGAAAGAAGGCAGAGTCAGGCAGACACCATGTAGTCACCCAGGAAGCAAGAGGTAACAAACCACGAGCCTCACAGTAAAATATAAAATAATAGAAATTTAAGATGTAAGAGGTAGCTAAAAATACTCATGAGCCATCAGCCAAACAGTGTTATAATTAATATAGTTTCTGTGTAATTATTTGGGTCTATGTGCCTCAGAAAAAAAGCAGAGTCTCTGTTTACAACTATAACCCAGAAACTGGTCAGGTATGTCTTTTTTTAAATCTACTTCACTGCAAGTCTCATAGACCTAGGTGACTAAGACATCTACAGCCTCCTATCAAGCAAAGGCTGCTCTGTGAAACCCTGGGAAACTGAAGTAGCCTCCTGTCTGTATCCAGGCATCCTCCCCTGAAAAAGCATACAATAAATTCTGGCAAGGGGGTGAGGAAGTCCCTGGCAAGAGTAGATAGCATTTCATTGAATGCTGCATCTTCCGGCATGAAGATTTTCCAATTATTTTTCATCTTGATTGACTCCACCATAATAAAATCTCTCCCTTATACTTCATCTCATATGTGCTTTTCTAGAAAACAAATGGAAGGGGAGCTATTTGGATGACTTCCCATGTAGAATTAGATTTCTCTTTAGCTGAAATTCCTGCAATTTGTTTATGATCTATGGATTTAATATTGCTTGCTATACAGCCTGTAAATTCATCCCCATGCAGCTAATCTCAGCATTGGTAGTTCTTTGAAAAACGAAAACACACACTTTAGTCCCTGCCCCCCCCCCACACACACGTGCATCAGTCTCACACAGTGCATCGGTGACCCACGTTAATTTGGGCCCCTAGAAGACCCTAGCCCCGTGTGTGACATCTATCCTTGTGGCTTCTCGGGTGAAACACTCAAGGGATTCAACAGTGTCAGAAAGGAGTCCCCAGAGCAGTGGATTTCCTCTCTTCTCTCTGGTGCTTTGTTAGTATGTAGAGCTCGGAGACTAATGAGCAAAACACAGTGACGACTTCTCATTTTCCAGCCACACAGCCTCATAGGGAATTCTCTTTAGGCCTCTTTCATTTGTTTATAGAAAGGTAATGTTTGCACATGATCTGTCCATATGAGAGAAAAAATATCTTTCTATTGTGGGTTATTTTCATAAAAATTTCCGCAATGTTATTCCTAACACAGCTGGTACTGGATATACTAGTGAGAAAGGGATGGTCTTAAATGGGAGAAATTTCTGAACATAGGACACAGTTTTATTAGCTATTAATTCTACTGATTATTTTTTATTTAATTCTGTATATTCTATTATTCTATATGTGCTTTCATAAATTTAGTATTCACGAGTCAGTATGTTTTAAAGAAAAATAGTGAACACTTTCATTGTTGAATTGGGCCTAGATTTGCACCTATACTCTATCTGCATTAAACTTCTATACTTTTTCTATCTGCATTAAACTTTGGCAAGTAATACAGGACATCAAGTACTAAAATTAGAGTACTGTATAATAAACTTCTTCAAGATTATCAAAATAATTGGAAATGTGTATCTTCATATAAATAATAAGATGATTCAGCGTGAATAAGAGATGCTTAGCAAAGTTGTTTTCTCCATTTAAAGATTAAGAAATGGAAACTCTCAGAGATTACCAAAATTTCTAAGGATTATTGAAAATAGAGAGCATGATATTTTAACTCAGATGTATCTGTCTCGTACTATCAGTGTTCTCATGCTTCATAAGAAAAATTAAAACAATTGACTTATTTTACTTAAGAGTTAAAGTATCACCCAATTACAAATGAAAAACCCTATGGTAATTTCTAAGAGGAACCTATAATGCGATTCCCATTTATAGTGCTGAATCCAAATTAGAAGCAATGGGAGAAATACAGAAAATTGAGAGGAAGGTCAGAGAAAAATGGAGTCATCAATGAGGCAAAACCACAGTGCTAAGAAATAGAATAGAAATTGGTCTCTGGAAACCCTAAAACTAAATCATAATCAAATGTCAGAGAGAAACAACTCTATATTTTAGTGTTGCTTTTAAAATTATACAAAGCTTAATTTATTAAAATTAAATAAAATGTTAAATTCTTTATAAAAATAATCTAATATCTTAATACCGTGTATCCAGTCACCAATATGAAAATTATTAGAGCATTTTTCACCTACATTCAGACCATACAAAGTGGGAATGCAGTTGGACACATTTTTAGTAGTTTGCTCATTCTCTTTCAAATTTTTTTCTTAAACGTAGAAAGTTTGCAACCTTATAAATTCATCAAAATGAATTGAGACTATTCATTTAATTTTAATAAATTAAACTTTGTAGAATTAAAAGAAGAATAAAATTATTTATCAGCCTGTGCCATATGGGTGATGTCAGGCAGAAGCTGATGTTTACATGTCTGCCAAAGTACAGAGTATCCCTGTGTTTTCAAATTGGAGTAAGATATTGGTTGTAAATGAAGACTCTTAGAGAAAGACATAGTCTAAAAAAAATCCACTATTTTCATAATTTAGGACAAGGCACACCCCGATGGCAGCATCTACAAGAATAATCACCATCTGTCTGCATAATCTAATAATATGAGAGAGAGAGGTAATTATAGAGCCAGCGTGCTGAGGGATGTAGGTCTGATAGATTATCAGTACATTTCAAAGTATCTTCAGTAAAAAGGTGTTCTTACCTGGAATCATGGACCAACCTTAAGCTTCAAGCAAGGTTGCCCTTGAATCCTTGAAATCGTGTTGACTGTTTTTATTACATATACTGAGTTTGTATATGTAATGGTCTTGAAAACTCAAGTCATTGCCCTTAGTAAACTGTCAAACAAAAACAAAGCAGAGTAAAATCTGCAAAAACAAAAAAATACAAAACCAACCAACAAACAAAAAATCATTTGTCTCACCGTGCTATGAGAAATTTCCCTCCTAAGGTCTTACTTTCTTACAAAAATATGGGTGTTGTGTAATAGTAACTCACAGTAGGGACTCTGGAAAATACTTAGCAAATAATTCTTTTTTATGTTTGGAATTCAAAACAAGCCTACACAGTAAACGGATTGAAGCTTATTGAGGGAACTGTGACTCCCCGAAGGTCATTTCAACCTTAACTGAAGCGAATGCAATCAGCAAAGCCAGTCTGCAGGAAAATTTTAATGACAGGAATTGACATCATCTCTAAAAACAACATACCTACTAATTTGGTCATTATCTGCTATTATAAAATTGAAGGTAGAGATCCCAAGTTCAGGGCTAAAATCTTTCCCTAAAATAGCTTGTAAAAAAACCCAATTGCACAGAAAATGATCATGAAAATGTTTGAATATTATTCATCATCATTTCAAGGTCACATATAACAATATATGTGAAAACTCGTATCTTTATTTTATTAAAAATACCCTTTTAAGTACCTTAAAATCTGATGGCATTAAAAATAGGAAAAGCTTTAGATAAAATATCTAATTACTAAAGATTATCATTGTGCTTATCTTTCATCATTTAATTTAAAAATTTCTTTCACACACCATTTACTGTAGGAGTCAAAGTTTAGTTTTCATTTGCTATTCAGATCTTAAAACACAGCATTTATAAATTGTTACCAAAACATTCACAAACCAAAAATATTGGCAAGGCATTTTCAGACTAACTCTTAATCTCATGATGACATTAATTTCTCAAGAAAGGTAATTAAAGATCTTTAACTTAAAATAAAAAAATTTTAGGAATAATTTTGCTCCTATAAAGGCCAGCTGTATGAAACTTCTTTTAAATCAGGTGTCTGTTTTGTTTTGTTTTTTTTCCCTTTGAGCTTTCCTCAGCTGTAAGCTATACTCACGCTCATTTTAGTTTTTAAGGGCCATCAGATTTGCTGACAATCTCTAGAGAAGATTACGTTGAAAACTGGATTCTGCTGACTTTTGAAGCTTGGAAAATAGAGGTACAATTGTAATCTATTTGTAGTGGACAAATAACTCAAAATTAATATGGGGAAGTTGACAAATAAGTTGAGGTCAATATATTCACAAAATCATAATTAATATTTCTGATATGTAATAACCAAATATGAAACAAATTTTAAATGTTTTAGTAAATTGTAACACATTCCTTACTAAAATTGAGGTGTATTTCAAGAATCAAATGAGAAGTTATATATAAAAGTTTTTGTTTGTTTTTTTGTTTTTGTTTTTCGAGACAGAATTTCTCTGCCTAACAGCTGTGGTTGTCCTGAAACTCACTTTATAGTCCAGGCTGGCCTCGCACTCACAGAGATCCACCTGCCTCTGCCTCCCAAATGCTGGGATTAAAGGCCTGTGCTACTACTACTCAGCAATGAAAGTGTTTTACAAATGTATATATTATTATTTTTGAATTATGGAAATTGTAGGGCAGCATGTGTTTCTGCATGGCATGCAATTTGCTAATTCAGACAAGTTAGAGAGCTTAAGTAGGGGTATACTCTGACATATCCTGTAATACTTTGGGGAGAAAATACCAGTGTTTGTGTTTTGAAGGGTTCAGGGTCATTTAGAGAATCAATAACACTGCAAATACATTTTAATAACAATACATTTTCTATTTAATACTCGAGTTGAATGTGGAGCCAGGACTGGACCTAAGAGCACTTTCAAAAAGCAGCACCTAGCCATACCAGCCTAGAGTTGATTAGAGTAAGTCAGTTTGATTAGAAAAATAGGAATTGTTATGATTTCAGCCACAATATGGCTGACACTTCCGGGTTCCGGGGCCATGCATGTGCAGACAAGCCCTCTGTGTGACCCATGTGTGCCATGGTTGCATCATCTACATGTGACGCAGCTCTGTCACCTGCATAGGACATAACTACATCATCCCCCTGTGTACATGCACTAGGCAGCCCTTAAAAGCTGGAGATGCCATCTTCAGCTCTCTCTCTCTCTCTCTCTCTCTCTCTCTCTCTCTCTCTCTCTCTCTTTCTTTCTCTCTCTTCCTGCTGTTTACAATCCAGATGCAGACTCTCAAATTCTCCTAAACAATGTCTGCCTGTGTGTTGTCTTCCTCCTACCATGAAAATGATGGAATAACTTCTGAAACAATAAGCAAGCACCAATTAAATGTTTTTGTTTGTTTGTTAAGAGTTCCTGTGCTCATGAAGTCTCTTCACAGCAATAGAACACTTGCTAAGACACCCATCATGCTGGTATATCTGTTTTTTTCTCAGCAGGGCTACTGCCTTAGGAAGGCTCAGGAAGATAGCCGCTGGCAAGACAAGAAAGAAATGCTGGATCTGGATCCTACTTCAGGATATTTAGTAGAAGGAAAATTTAAAATGATCTTACCCTATTGTATTTCTAAAATCCTGGAAGCCTATCAGTATTTTCTTAGATTATTGTTTATCATCTTACTAGTTGGGTTTATAATTGAGGATTTTTACACAATGTTTGGCCGCATCCAGGCAATGTGCACACAAGACAGAGAAGAGGATTCCACAGTGGTTTCAAGTTATCTGTGAGTCAACTAATTAGATGTGGCAGAAAACTGACATATTGTTTCCTAGAACTCTTATAATTTTCTCTGCATTTAGCTATTGTGTTCATCTTCTATATGAAAGACCCCTACTTAGCAGCATTAAGTTAGCAGCAGCAATAACGCTATTTTACAAGGCTTAAAGTTTGAGTAGTATAACTAAAAGCTAAGACAGGGGAGTTTAATTTAGAGATAAGGGCTGTGGTCAGCTTAGGGGCAGGGGCGCTGAGCAAGGCAAGATATCTCTGGCCAACCGTCTGAACTGCCAGCAGGGGCGCTGAGCAAGGCAAGATATCTCTGGTCAACCATCTGGACTGCCAGCAAGGGACTTGGGGTCCAAAGGAAGAATGGCACCCTAGATAGGCCAGGGCAGCATGTATATCTGATTTCTTGGAAACCACGAAATTGTACTCAGTTTGAACCCGAGCCTTGTTTGAATTGCCCAATCAGAATCCTGTAACTATGCATCTCGCTTCTGTTCCCACGCTTCTGCTTCCCTACCCTATAAAAAACCCACTGTTCCAACCTGAAGGTGCGCAAGTCCTCCGAAAGACTTGTTGCCCGCAGGTACCTGTGTTAACTCAATAAACCTCTTGCTGTTGCAGCCGTATGAGTGGCCTCGCTGTTCTTTGGGAGGGTCTCCTCAGACTGAAAGGCAGCCCACCTTGGGGGTCTTTCATTATATTTTTTGAAAATCAACAATATGTATACTCACAGTTTATATGTTTAAGTTTCCTGTTTTATTATAAAACTAAGACTAGGACAGTATCTAAACATTTTCACAGAATAGATGGATTTCTTTATTACCTAATTGCTACATAATAGAACAATATCATAGCAATAAAATAAAATTGAATTAAAAATAAATTTGAAGCTCTTAACATCTATAAAGTAAAAAACATATTTTAAACAACCAAAGCGTCAAATCAAAAACTTGCAGTAAAAATTAGGAAATATATTTATTTAAGGGAAAATAAAAATACAATGTATGTGGGCTGTAGTGAACACATACATATGATTTCTTGCATAGAAGTCAATAGAACTAAAGTTCTGTATTAGAAAAGAGAGACTTTCAATGGGTGACATCAATTAAAAGTATAGATGAAAAGGGGAAATTAAAGGCAAATTAAGCTGGAGAGTAAATAACAAAGAAACGTGAGGAAATCAATAAAACAGAACACAGAAAAACAATAGAGAAAAATCAATGGACCAGAATGCAGTGAGATCCATAACTGTGACAAGTGTTGCCAAGACTGGAAAGAAAACACAAACGAAGAAGGCACAAATGACCAACATCAGGAAGGTCAGAGGAAGATCTTACAGATGCTGAAATAACAGCAAAGTATTAGGAGCAACTAATAAAAATGAACTTCACAACTTATATAAGAATTCACTGAAAGATAAACTGCCAAAATTCACCAAGAAGAGCTAATCCAACTAAATTATCTCATATTAATTTAGTTTTCTGAGTTTATAACATAAGAATTCTTTCCATAAAGGGCACTCAAACTGATTGGCTTTCCTGATGAACTCTTGAAGAAAGAAGTAAACGAATTTCACAGTTTTTGAAGCATTCAAAAAGAGAGAATACTTCATTGTCCATGAGACTGTCAGGAAAGACCTTACAAATACGTTCTCTTGTACTTTACAAATAAGACGCTAACATTCTTAACATTTTAGCAAATGTTTTACCATGGTTTATGAAAAGGATAGCATTCAGAGAGAATCCTAAGAGGATACATCGTAACCTTTCCAAAACCAGTCCCTGAAATTCACTATGTGAAGAGACCTCAAATCTGTCCCACCCTCACATTGTGTGGAGGGTCTCCTACCCAATGCATCTGCCCAAACAACCCAAAAGAAGGTTAAGTGGTAGATGATTTAGTTTTATTCTAGTCTGAGCTTGGGAAATGGTTTGGAGACCACATGCCTCACCAAAACGCAGTCTCTATTCTTATCCTAAAAGGTCGAGAACACGAAGTAGCCCCCAGGGGCTTCTTTCCTCTCCAACTCCTTGTTCCAAAAGGGCTGAGATCCTCTTTCCACCCCACCTTATCACTTCCTGTCTCCTCTCTCTACAGTCCTCCAGACCTCCATGGTTAACTAGTGGCTAGCTCTGCCCTCTCACTCCAAGCAAGTTTATTTGTCAGAATACAAACAAAATATCACACAACACTAAAGGATTGCCTAATCTGGGGAAAGAAGATAGCAATGAACACACATCAGAGTTGGAGGAGTGAGAACCTGGCATGCAGACACTATCAGGACACAAGTAGATGCTTTGCCAAGGAACATGAAATAACAAAGAATGCAACATAAAAGTCAGAATGAGATTTAGCACAATAGGCAGAGAGACGGGAACTTGGTGATTGACTGAAAAATCCCAAGATGTCTGAAGGTGCATGGGGTAATGACTGGTGGTTGTGGGAGAACACAGCCCTAAAAAGATGGAAATGTATGCATTGTCAAGGCACACATGTTTCCTACCCAGAATGTTCTCCTCCTGCCGGTTGATAAACATGGACTTCTATATGCTTTCCATGTACTTCTGGGAAGTTTACCTACCCCTAGATCCAAGAAAAGGGCTGATTGAACTGGTCTCACCCCTTTTATACTAATTAGTGCCAAAGAGGTGACACAGCGTATTTCTCTGACCTCAGTGTCTGATTCAGAAATTGACTTAAGGCTATTTATAATGGTAAGAGACAAATAAGGGCCTATCGGGACTTTTGGGGAAAGATGTTTCCTCATCTTACTCATACTTTTATCAGAAATGATTCCACTTTTGGTTTGTAATGACGTCTGTGATGTTTGAACTCTGAGTGTGCTGCAGCCATTTTTCCTTTCCACTAGGAAGTCTCAAAAGCTGAGGATGCTGTGGAAAAACTGCTTTCTGGCTTTGGGGCTGTAGGTATCGTCTATAGTACATTGTACTGTGAAATTTCCAGGCATATTAAATAGTTGATAAATGTTATAAACTTTTTCAGCTCACTGTTGGAGATTGGGAAGTCCGAGACTGATGGACTGCCCCTGAAGAGGGCTTTTTGACTACATCATAATATGATGATTATGGTGAGACAGTAACCAAAGAGAGACCAAGAGCAGAGGGGATAGGTAATAAAAAAAGGAAATGAGGAAAAGAAGGAAGGCAAGCAACATAAAGGCACATTTCCCCTTTAGTAATCAATGCACTCCTGTGACAGTGGCCTGTGACTGCCCCCTGGAGAGATTCACTCCTTATCTCAACACTTGCAATGAAGAGAGAAATTAAATGCTATCATGAGATTTGGAAAGGACATTCAACCCTTAGCACTTGTATTCTCAAGGACAATGCACCCCAGATGAACTCAGGCATTTGCAGGGAGCTCCAACATGTGGTGCAACCTCCGAGGAGAGTAGTGAGCATCCACCTCATGGTGCTGCAATCTGCAGTCTCTGTTCTAGTAAGCCAGCATAATTCCTTACAACAATGTAATTATTTTTCTTATTTCCACAGATAACTGGACACTTCATCCCTGTCAAGGAAACTTCTTTTTGTCACAGACAGAGACCACTACAGAAACCACAACCAATCAAACTGCCGAGCTGTGAAGCCCAGTACCAATGGATAGATCCACAAAGACACTCTCACATCTAGGGCTCAGGGAACCTTGCAGAACAAGGGGTGTGAAAATTGTAAGAGCCAGAGGAACTGGGAGTTTGTTGTGACATTATCTCTCTTAGGAGTGTTAGAAGCTACAACCAATGGAGTCTCACCAACATGACTGTCTAAACATGAAATGAACAAGGAAGACACCAATAGACATACAAAGAGGATGAGGAAATGCACAAGAACCTCAACCCTACACAAAGAATTATAGGCAACAAAGGAATGCTCATAGGGAGTGAAACAGTCTTCTCCAGGGAAGAGCAAACCAACTGGTTATCTAATAACAAATGTTCAAGTCTGAAAACATACATACTGATAACATTATACACACTGAGCATGTTATATTTTAAAATATATATATATGTATATCCATATCTATATTAATTGTTATATGCAATAACAATATATGAATAATTATATCATTAATTTCGAAGAGAGTGAGGAAGGATATATGGGAGGGTTCAGAGGGAGAAAAAGGGGGAGAAAATGTTATAAATATATTACATGCTCAAAAAGAAATCTACTACAATAAAAACTACATAAAACTCACACACACACACACACACACACACACACACACTCACACTTATGTTGGTTATCTTCAACTGAGACCATAGAATGAACATGTATGAAGTCAACTATTTGCATTGCCCTGTAATCTACACAGGAATGGGCAAGTTTATTATATAGGAATCAAATGGCGTTTTGATAGAATTTTGTGTTTTTAGTTCCAAATAATATAAAGTACCAAAATCACCCATGATCAGTCTTACATGGTTTTCAAATACATGAACAAAGAACATGAGAAGCATGATCAACTAGCGTTTTATGTTGCATCTGAGAAAGCATCAGTGCAGTTTGCTTGTTAAGGCCCACACGGAGATTCTAAATTTCAAAGTGAGAAAGATTCCTGCTTTGATTTTAGATAGTAATACTGGAACCATTGTGTTCCCATGTGTCTTAGTGGTTAAAAATAAATAAATAAAATGACACACAAATACACAGGAGAGAGAGAGAGAGAGAGAGAGAGAGAGAGAGAGAGAGAGAGAGAGAGAGAGAGACTGATGAGTCATAGACAGAAACTCAGATTTAATTAGAAATAATATATTTATAATGAATATAGTCATCATGTTCGTGTTGGTGCTCCTTTTCCTTACAGAGTCAAGGACTTGTCAACAAAGTCATCCATGTTCAAGCCACAGTTTCATGTCTTATGAATGGTGTGTCTTTGTATGAGCCACTTAATCTTTCTCTGCTCTGTCCTCATGCATGAATTTAGGACAAAAATAAAAGTATTCAATCTCATACATATATGTGTATATATGCACACAAGTATGTATGTATAAAAGCACACATAGACCTGCCCCAATAAATAATCAGAGTTATGCATTATTTTACAGAAATCAGCGAAGGGGAAGTTGTCCACATGGACAGAAGGTTGACAGTTGTCATCTCCCATACATCCACTCCATTTTAACACCCTTGTGGGAATGAGATTCTGATCTCTACCACGGCAATTCTGTTCTCATCCTCTTCAATCAACTCCTAATTTGCACACCTGCTGCTTTCATGTCTTCCTGGAAGAAGAAAGAGCGGAAACTTGCTTGGGAAATGCATTAAACAGGCATTAACAAGGTTTTTTTTTGTTGTTGTTGTTTTTCCAAATTTGCAGCACACTGTAGGTGGAAACTCATTCCTAATCTGACAGGATCTGTGATGTATGCCTCTCCACATTAGTGTGCATACCACAGGGATTATTCCCAATACCATGTGATGACTCAGCTCACCTATGATGGCAATAAAAGAGAAGGCCTCTAAGTAGGAGCTTTTGTCTTACTAAATTTCAGTAAAATTTAAAATTATTTTTCCTTTCAGATTACAAGGAAGTTAAAATCTAGAGTTACTTTTTTTTTAGTCTTATTTTCAATGAATTGTCTTTAACTCAAGGGACTGAGTAACTTTTTAGTCTGTTTCATTCCACTTATCTCTACAGAGGTCAGCCAACATCTGTCATATTTTCAAACCTGCATTAATTCAATTTCAAATCTCATATTTTCCTATTTTCAATAGATAAAGGAAATGAGAAAACCTGCAAAACCGGTCCTTCATGTGGAAAAACAAACTTCTTTCAAGAAAGCATGTGAAACATGATGATACCAACCAGATCTTCAACTGTGACTTAAGAAAAAGAGAAAATGGACCATCTGTGTGATAGAGCAGTTGTGACTCGCCTGGATGTGGGGTCTTAAAGTTTGTCATCAGACCTTTCTGCGTCCCTCTGTTTACACCCACCACTGCCTGGATTCATCCTTCTCCTCTGCAGATTTTGTTCATTGCTATCCTTTCAGTACCTGGTCCTTGGAATACTTCTTGCAAACAACTAATTGCCAGAGTTTCTCTAACTCTTTTGGCCTACTTTTACAATTGCTTACTTCCAAATACTGCCCACTTGGCAGCTCCATGCTTGAGGCTGAGAAGGCATGGTGTGATTTCAGTGGTATGGAATGGTCAGATCACTCTGTGTAGGCAAATGGCTAGTGGTGGTATGTGTAGAGATTATGCTGGAGTCTAGGGAGTATAAGGATGCTGCACCTAAAGAGGCATGCTAGAATGCTTTTGTCGGCAGAGCATGCTAAAACTCTACTTTCTTTGCTACAGCATTTGTGCTACCCGTGACTGCACAGTTTTTCATATTGTGTCGACTCTGGAGGCAAGAAGAATATTCTCACTGTAAAGTATGACACGCTTATACTAACTCATTATTTAAAAAAAAATACCTCCAATTTCCTGTTAGGCATTGCATTTGGTTTAAAAGAGAATTCCAGAAATGGAAATGCACAAGCCCAGAGTGTGTGTTAGGTAACTTCATTGGAACTGAAAAAGATGCTCCCATTTGTGCCACCTTGTCTTTTCCTGAAATTACTTCCATGCCTTATTAGATAAGCCCTGAGAATGTGACTCAGCTTGTAGTTAATCCCTAAGGAAGTGTCAAACTTTCGCCAGTTTTCAAGAAATTAAACCGTGCAACTGAAACCAATGACCAAATTGGTGTTTCTATAGCACAGATGAGCTATATCTTTTTGAAATGACACTTCGTTCATGGTTCTACAAGATCATCTTGCAAAATGTATCAGCACAATGATAGTATTGAATTCCGTTTAGTAAAAGCAATCCATTCCAATAAGGACAGAAATTGTAGAGGAATAGTGCAAGAAGGGAAAGCCAACCCTCTTCAAAGTAAACCACAGATTATGAAGGAACAAGCCTGAGTTAGTCACGCCTTCCTTCTGTCTGTTGTCATATTCTCTCCCTCTTTCTTCTTTCCTGGCATATGATCAGTGATTGCCACAAAGCAGGCTGGTATTGCAAAAGTTTGTGTGGCTTTCAATTGCCTGTGATTTTTACCAAAATCCACACTCATTGAATGCCTCATTTCAAATTCTCTTGGAAGAAGTTCAGACTGGCCATTCGCTGTGTTGCAACCCTTAGCATGTCCTCTCTCCTTATCTTATAACAATACAAAAGCTAAATGGGACTCAGACACTAAATAGGACTCAAACACTGGTGGTAGAAGTTATGAGTGGAGGGGAGGAAAAGCAGAGACAATCCAGCAAGGTGGCTGCTGATTTGTTTCCCATAAATAATCGCTGGAGGAAGAAACTACTGCGGCTCTTAGCTCTGCTCTTACCTACTGCATGCCTGATACTGATCTTGTGAATGTAGCTTCAACCTCTGGTCACATGAGTTTTCCTCTCCAGTTTCAAACTCAAATGCACTGGATGAAGTGAAAGGGTGAGAGTCATTTAGAAAACTGTCATCAGTTTTAAAAGTTCTAATCAGGTTTAGCCTGAAGCTATATATTATTTCTCCAGGCAACTCGAATTTGAAATTTAAAAAAAGTAAATGTAATGGACCAATTTATAAAGAGGTGACAGCTAATGATAAAAAATAACAGACTCGTCCCTATGGTAACCAGATTTTTCTACATGCATTAATAGTACTTCTAGAATAAAAAACAGAATTCAGTGAAAAATATTTCCATTTGAAATGAGATGCATTCTGAGGAAACTGCAAAATGAAATTCAGAGAAATGTTATTTTCTCTCCTGTCCTTCTATTTATATGATGAAATAGCCAGGTAACTAAAGAAAGAAGCAAAGCAGTCATAACAAGGTGGAGTGGAGGGTAAGATTCTGCTGACTCCATGGCCTGATTTTTTTTTTATTTTATTCAGGCCCAAGAATGAAAACTGTAAACTGAAGTTTCAACAAATAATGTGAAGACTGTAGTTCTGATGCACAGAACTTCACAGAGAGTCGGGATGGTACAGGAACAGAAAGATAAACACTTTGCACTATCTTTAGTTCCCTTAGTCATTCATTGCCTACATAACAACCTTTTTAATGTCAGGTAAAACCTCTCAAATGTTTCCTTAGCAGACCATTAGCTTTCACCAAGCTAAAAGCCAAAAATTCAGATACCACTGAAAGCCTATAGCTGAGCTTCATAAATTAATGCATGTAGGTTCTTCTTTATTAACCAACAAATACACCAAAATGGATGGGGTGAAGACCCACAAGGGCTCAACTCCACACAAAGAACTACAGGCAATTGAGTAAAGGTAGGAATAGAGAGGTTGTCCTCCCCAGGGAAAGGCCCACCATGGGTTGTCTGCTGCCTAACATCTGCTCCGAAAACATAAATACAGGTAATAGCATATAAACTCAACAAGTTATATTAGGAATATATACTGTATACACATAAATAGTTATGCAAGCAGTAACAATAAAAAAGGAGTCATGAATTTGAAGAAGAGAGTGGAAAGGAGTATATGGGAGTGTCTGGACAGAGGAACGGGCAGGGAGGAGTTATGTAATAACCTTAAAAAAAGATTACAAAACATTGTGGGAGAATTCTTGCTGCTTTGTTACAATTTGCCCACCTGTGATCCCCATCTATGCATTTAGTAAAGGCCTTTAGCTGTTATTTTCTTTTGTTCTGTAATATCAGAAGCCTATGAAACTTTTTTTTACGCTGGAACACATTGTTTGTAACGAGCAGAATCCTTGTTCCTGGCTACATTTGACTCAGAATAAATGGACTCATTCTTTTTAATGCAAATATATTTTGCATTCATAAAACAAGATATAAAAATTTGAACTTAACAGAAATAAATTGATTTAAAAAACACTGTTAAGTTAAAATTAAACATTTTGAGAATTTATTGTACTCTAAAGCATGGGGGTCCAGCCCATGGCCCATATATTGCATGCAGCCCAGAAATGATTATAAATATCACTCAAAAGAAATTCACAAATTTGTTCAAGGCCATGTGAGATTTCAGTGACTTCCTTACTTCTTTCATTTGTTTTTTTTTATTTCTACTTCCTTCCTTTTCCTCTCTTCCCGTTCTCTTCCTTTTCCCCCTCTCCCCTCCCCTCCTCTCCCCTTCCCTTTTCTTTCCTGCAACTTGATTGCACAGGTTCTGTAGTAAGCCCTTTGAAGATTACAATGTCCTGTCAATCCATTCCACAAAATTAAATGCATGCATGCTCTCACTGGTTGTGTGCATGTATGACTTCAATTTTTCTGTGTATTCCAGTTACTAGGGTGATATTTTCCAACCACAGTCAATCCAATTGACACCATCAAATATTGTATGCACTCTTGATGACCTCATGAATGAACTTCATTGACTGGAGAGGAGCCAAAGATGAGGGAATCGCTGGGAATTCTCAGGCCCAGCTAACCTGGTATACTCAGTGGCAGTTGATGAGAGACCCTTTCTCAAGCAAGATGGAAGAAAGTCAAGGACCAATACCTGAGGTTATCCTCTGCCCTCCATATATGCACTGAGATGTATGCACACCTACTGTTACATACATGTATGCGCATACACACATACAGATATTTTTTAAAGGGGGCTGTCACTGACTATGGCAACTTCATTTACTTTCTAGAACTAAGAAGGCTCAGCCAAGGCCAAATGTTGAAAAGACTGTTTAATGTGTTAAGGGCTATCAAGCTGTTTATGTTATCAAATCCAAAATCTGTGTCAGAACTTGAACATGAGTACTGGCTTACAAATCTAGTATTTTCCATGGACTTAACAGCTCATTTAAATGAGGTAAATAGGCATCCTCAATGTGAAACCCAACTTAACAATGTAATGCTTCAAATCATAACAGCAGTGCCAATGAAGCAGAAACTATGGCAACCTCAATTTATGGAACATAATCGCATGCATTTCAACCCAGCTAAACATGGGCCTGTGAATGGTGAAAACATGCATCCTTGCTCTTTGGTTGGATATGAGAATTGTAGACTTTAAGATTTCCTGGAAGATAATATTTTGGTAGATCTGTGACATGATGTTCAGTTCAATCAAATATGTTCCGAATGCTGGATGGAATGTATGGATCTGTGTGCTAGCACACGGCGTCCAGAAACTATAGATCTCACTGATTTACGAAGTCTTGTCTTTCCAGAGACAAAGGCCTCCCCTTCAGAGTCATGTTCACTCACATCCTTGCTTCTTGGCAGTCCTTGTGCCTGTGAGCAGCTGATTTTCGATGCCAAAGCACACGTGGAGGAAAGTTAGAACCCAATGAGAACTCACTGAGCATCTCAGCTTCTCCTAGGGAAGTGGATACCGATACCGAATGCCCCTCTAGTTTTGTTACCTTCCCCTTTTTTCAAAGATGTACTTCTTTTAACTTGTGTATCTGAGTGTTCCGTCTCCATGTTTGTATGTGCGCGTGTGCCTGGTGCCAGCAGAGGTCAGAAGGTGTCAGATCCTCTGGAACTGTTATGACAGGTAACTGTGAGTCACCATGTGGGTGCTGGCAATCAAGCCAACATCCCCTGAAAGAATACAAGCTGTTAAATGCGGAGTCATGTCCCAGCCCCTGCTTTTGTCTTTATAATAAAGTAAGTGAGGGCTCATTAGTTCTCAGTGGTGATAGGAACCAGAAATATTATGTGCAGACTTTTTTTTAAATCTCTTCAGCTTATACTTGCATATTTAATACGTGGCATGAGACAATTCATCCACCATGGCACAGAGAAGTCAACGGATCACACACTCCTGCTCTAGGGCAACGTAGAAATATTTTACTCACAAACCATAACTCATTTTAATAACAATGAAAGTTATGTTATTAGATTTCCAAGGGATGTTGAGACTCATGGCAATTTATTTAGTAACCAAAAGAATAACAAGATGAAGGAATAACAAGAAAACTCCAAGGTACTGGATAGATGCAGTTCTAAAAGCAGTTGTGAGCTGAGTCGTGGAGAGAACAATTCTTTAGCTAGAAGGACCATAAAAGAATTTCTTTTTAGAATATATATATATATACATATATATATATATATATATATATATATATATGTATATATATATATCATGGTTGGACTTTGTTGTGTTTTATTTTTGACTCTTTTCGGTATTAGATACAGTTTGGAGAATAAATAGGAAAAGGCATGGAGATGGATATGAACATACAGCTTGCTGTGCTGCCTCTAGCACCTCTGCACCTTCTGAGTGTGCGTAACTCACTGGGCTCAAACAAAGTGGATCCTCCCACAAGGTGAGGAATGGTTCTCTTCAGAGCACACGTAGGATGAAGTAACCATTTCAGCTTAAAGTAGCACTGTCAATGAGGCTAGCGCAGGCAGCATTTATTTCTGTGGTTGTTAGCCTCCATTTCTCTGCAGGCAGTGGCGAGAGTAGGAGACCTACAGGTGCATATCCCACCACTAGGGACTTAGTCAAGACAGTGCTGGGGATTAACTCTTGCTGCTGTGCAGAGAAAAAGAGAGCAGCAGATGAGCTACCAAAGCCCATGCACAGTACCCTTGTCATGTCTTCTATCCTCAGTGTTAGAGGCTGTTCCCTATTCTATCAAAGACTTGAAATGGGAAGGTTTGAAAAGAAGACCACACTAATGGGTAAATACTAGAACTGATAGACTATGAGCATCCGTGCACCGTTCGTTCTGTTAAAATAAAAATCAACAAAACAGCTAATGGATAAGGAGCTCAGTGTCAAAGTTAAAGATATATAAAGCGTCAATGTGCTATATTATTACCAAGAAACAAGTAAACCAGTGAAGGGCAGATGAGGTATCTCAGGGTAAGGCACTGGCCTAGCATGCATAAAACCTCAGGTTCGAAATTCAGTACTGAAAAATATGAGAAGTAAACATCAGTAAAAGATTCCCACCTTTGTATTACCCCTGACACAATCTTATTTGTTCCAGAGACAGAAGAATCCATCATACAAACCATTTTTGAATCAAGCCATGTTTAATTCTCCAGATAACAGTGCTTAAGCAAACATGCATTTGCTGTGAGGAACATAGAATCCTTTGAGAATGAGTAAGAGCCGTGAGTTTTGGAAGCACAAATTTCCATGATGCTGGGTCAGGAAGTCTCTAAAAATCCGTGCAGTTTGGATTTGGATCCCATGTTTACTTGTTCAGCTGGAATCAGACGTTTCCTGATTACCCCGTGTTTACAGTGCTCAGCTGGGTTTCATGCTCATTATGTAAACATAGTTTAGAATCAATACTTTATAAAACCACAAAGAGCAATTCTAAACACCAGTTTGGCACTGTGCAGTTTTGTGTAAATTCCAGTGTATTTTCTGCCCAAATCTTACTAATAAACATGTACTTGAGAATGAAACCATTCTCTAACACCTCATGCTACAAAGCATGCTTTTCTCTCCAGGGAGAATTTTACCTCAGTAATGTGAGTGACCTAACCCAGAAGCAGCACTGGTCATCCTTGTCCCAGGACCTGTCTTCCACTGACGGGATGTAAGTTCACCTGTGTCAGGAGCCTCCTTTTCTCAATTTCCCTTGCATTTTCAGACAACATTCATACAGGCATCCATTCACCAACTACAAAGTAACTTTGACTTTGGCATTTCATAATTCCATTTCACCTACGTTTTGAAACCAAATAAGCATAAATAGTTACAGAGAACCATAATTTACATGCATTCTTCTTGTGTTGCCTTGGGGACAATAAAGAAAACCCTGGAACTTCACACGATGCCTTCATTTTTTGTGAAAGTGTAAAAAGATTTCTCACAGAAAAATGGCCATGGTAATATTTTTATTAACTCAGTTGATAACGTAGTTAATATACTATAAAAGGCTCCTGTCCTAAGTTTACAATTTAACTATTTTTCTTCAACTTTATAGAGTAATGCTCTTCTCCCTCTATTTGTTCTGTAATGGACATACTTTTGTTTAATATTTTCAATTAGCAATAATCACAACTTGACTATACCCAAGATGAATGGCTCCCTCTTTGTTCTCAGTGCAGTGTGTCCAGGTTGGGGTTAGAGTCCTTGATGAGTGACAGAAGGCAGCCATCCTCAGGAAACATGTGCGTGTTTCATATCAACCGAGGAAGAATGCAGCTTTTTCTGGGCAGGTCTGATAGTTCTGTCCACAAATCCAGCCACATGGTTCTTGCACTCTCAAGCTGCTGAGCTTTCTTCTTTTGTCTGACTAGATGACTTGTGAGCTCCAGGAAGGAAGGGAGGGAAAACAGAGAGGGAAGGGAACATTTCAACTGTGCTGTTGGGAAAACCTCTGGAAGCCATCACAGCAGAAACATACTTTCAGTCTTTCCTGTGATTTCACTCATGTCAACTCAGGGGCTACAAGACTACTGAGAACACAGTTTTTCTTCTAGGTGGCCATATATACACATATGTACATAGAAATGTTTTCTCCTTATGGGATTGGTATCTCACCCCCTAAAATGATGTTACCGCATACCTTGGTGATTTCGTCTCTGATCAGTATTGTACATTTTAGCTCAATTAGAAACAAAATAGCTTAATTTGGGGGCCACAGGGAAGGAAAGGAACATAACGATAATGCAATATACTTGATAGAAAATGGGACCTGTGTTTCCAGTAAAATAGTACATCAAGTCTATTTCCAGGAAGGAGTAGATGCACTGAATGGCTCCAGTGTCTAACTGAAGGTCCGCATCCCAAGACTGTAGGCTAGGTGTAAATTCTCAAGCAGTTATTTTTCTAACCTTTCTCACACATGTTTGAAAGCACACTTGGATTTCCCTTGCGCTTAGGCTCCTACTTATGTTTTTTCTTTATTTAAAAAAAAGCCTTTAAACTGACTAAAATATAAAAGCTTAATTTGAAGTTTACTATTTTTATTTTTAAGAGGTTGAATGAGAATACTTAACTTATTCCAATGTCAGACAATAGCTGGTATCCAAGGCATGAGTGCCACGGTCAGGATTTCCATATCATAAGAAATCTAAAATATTCCCAACTGTGCATGCAATGCTGAACTTATGATGCTCTGTAATCAACTGAATTATAAAAAACCATGGTTTTCTTTTATAACCTAAAAAAATAATCAATGAAGTGCAAGAAAGAAGAGAGAGAAAACAGCACAATAATTAGCGTTATCTCAGCGAGCATTGCAGAAGCACACTGTCATGCTGGTGGTCCTAATTACGAGGTACGAAGCCTGCCAGTGACACCCGCAATTCTTTTTCTTGGGCTGAAAGTCTAATACCGCTGAGAGCACAAAATTAGCCCAGTCAGCGTTAGCAGTCTGCAACAGTTCCGGATTCTGATACATGAATACTTAGAACATTATGAAATTCCTGTGAAAGCCTTCTGTGGTCACGATCTCAGTGGATCTACGTTGCCTGGAGATCTCTATTTGTGCTAACAAAAGATAAAGGGAATGCCGACTACACTACTAATGTTTCCCAAAGACTTTGCAGCTACTAACTAAAGATGTTTTAATTTGATGGACCAATTTCACATGCAAAGCACTGGGAAATACACTACTCAGATACTTATTGCACACAATATTAAATAAAAGTAAGAAGGTGGCAGTTGTAGTAATTACTGAAAAGTCTCTGATAAAGAAAACAGGCGTAATTATTCCAATATGTTCTGATTAAATGTTACTTTTTCATATACATAATTGTATAATATTCTTGTAAATGGCTTGCATATTTAGTAAAAAACCCGGAAAATGTTTAAATAAATAAAAAATAAATTAACTCTGTTATGAAAATTTGGAAATAAAAACTTTACACACTGAAATTAACCATATTCAGAGTCTACACATCTCAATGAACTTCTCTAGAGTTAGAATAGTCACCTGAAGCTGAGGAGCTTTACTTTGGATTTTATACTTTTATTATCAAATGTATCTTTATGCACTTATTTACCACCAAATCCAAAAAAAATCTATGGTAGAGTTAGAACCAGAAAAACAATTAGTTTCATGTTCTCTTTCATAATAATTATCTTGATAATCTTAGAATTCATCAAACTGAGCCTTCGCACGATCAGCATTTGCAGCTGGACACTGACAGCAATTCCTCGGGCATCTAGTTTGAAGACTACACTCTTTATTGCATGTTCTCAGAACAGCCCTGTCATCCCACAAAATCACATATGAACACAGTGGTATGAGATAAAAATGAAAAAAACATGTTCTTCTAAATAGCAAGGTTTTGTAGTCTAAAATTTTCTTGGAAAGTAGATATTTTGCTGTGGATAAAATATAATCGCTTGACACAAGAAATCAATTAAGCTTGACATTGAAGGATTTCAGCAAAGCAAACACACTAGTTTGGACTAGGATAGGAGGGTCACATAGAAACTAGATTCAACCTTAAACCCCAATCCAAGGACCAAGATTGTCGAGTGGAGAGCTGGCTTCCAGACTACAGCTCTGAGGATGGGCGGCACTGGTTAGAGGACACAAAGTTTCAACTGGGAGAAACTTATGATAAGCATGCAAGGTAGATAAATGTGTTGCTGTGTGTCCAACAATACCCCATTCACGGTCCTTGGTTTAGTAAGTCTGTGCTATCTTAGTTTTCTCTATTGGTTTAATGAAGTCCACCCAGCCACTCTGGGAAGTGTGGAGTTCTTAGTGACTTGATGAATTGCAAACCCAGATTGCAAGCCCAAAGATTTTTACATTATATTTGCTTCACCCAGACTGAATTCTACAAGCTCAGCCTGTGCATAGTTTCCCCCTTTCTTCATCCTTCTCATGTCCGTCATTCAGAAAAGCGTAGTGGCCGTCTTCGCTCTGTTCAGATGAAAAGCAGAACAGGCACGAAGGGCTATCTTAGGATCTGCCTCTCTGAGTTCTTGAGCATCTGGAGACTAACAATTTACAAATCTCAGAGGATTGTAACTCTAGACTCAGAAGTAAACTCATGACCGGAAGATTATCAGTGCAAAGATTTTAAGTGCCAGAGACTTAAGTTAGGTCTCAGGCAGAGCAGGCCCTGGACTTTCAAAGCTGGAGGCCCTGAATCTGGCTGCTACTGTTGCAGAACCCAAATTTTTAGGGGCAGGACTCTCAAGAGTAGTTTTAGTGCCACCATTCTTCATATGGCTTCTTTGAGTATAAGCATCCCCAGTTCTTATTTTTTCCTCTTTTCGTGTATGTGTGGTTAACAGAAATACACATAACAAAATTTATCATTTTAGCAATTTTAAGCATACAGTTGAGCGGTATTGAATACAATGAAAATGTCACAGAACCATCACCCTTATTAGTTTGTATACATTGTTTTCATATTGCAAAAGTCTATAAGATCACAAGATTCTATTCCTTTTTATTCCTGTCTCGCTCAATTCAAATAGACCATAATTATACTTTGTCTCTCTGATTTTGCTCTTATTGTTCTGTTTTTATGAAGCAGGTCGGCCTGAAACCTTAGCTGCCTCTAGTGCTGGACTCACATGTGTGCAGCATCAGAACCAGCTGTCTCTATGATGGTTATCAGTACACAGATTTCATATAGGTGGAAGCAAATCCTGTTTGTCACTCTGTTAGTAGCTTGTTTCATTGCACAATGCCTGCAAATCTTACCCATGCTATGACATGTCAGGCTTTCTTTGGCTCTAGAAGCTTTGCAAATCTCTGGACCGCTTCTAACACCTGAGATACGATGTCCGGGTTCTTCATGTCTTCTTGCATTTAATAGGTTCAACTTCTCATTCTTTTCCATTTTTTAGTATTTCCCCTGTCTCTGCTGCCTATTCTACCGTGGAACTTCTCACCCAACTACTAGGAGTTGTGTAAACTGAGAATCACAGTCCTGAGAACCCTGGGGATATCAAACTTGGGCATCTTCTGTAGTTTACCACCTTCCAGTTTCTGTTGTTTGTAGACCTCAGATTGGAAGCCCAGGATTTCATCATATCTTAGTGTTACCTGTTCCTCTGGATTTACACATGATAAAGACCTCCAGGAAGTGATGAAAAGCTTTTAAGGAAAGCCCTTAATGGGATCATTGTGGCTACACCCAAGAGGAAGTGCACAGGAAAAGTTTCCTGGACTTGTGCACCGTGCCTGAGAAGCAGCCGGCTTTACCGCCAGAAAAGAGGCCGACAGACAATGCTCAGCTGAGAACTCCACTAGTCACAGCCTTACAGAGGCATAGTTTGTCACATCTCCTATTCCTAAACTTAATACCACACCAGTCACAAACCTTATAAGGAGCTTATAAGGAGCCCAGCCTTGCATCTACTGCAGGCTTTCTGCTGAGGCGTCAGGAAGTGCCTCCTTTCTACACTGAGTGAGAACAGCTGCCTACTGAGCAGAATTATCTAGAGTTCACCAAGGCATGGAATCTTTAAAAGTGTCGCTGGGTGGCAGGAGCTGTAATGACTGGAACAAGGCCTCTGAAGCAGATACCTTTGCTTCAACAGCAGAGCTATTTACAGCAATCTTCGCAACTAGGTAGTTCCTTCATTAAAATATCCCGACTCTAGTCACTGACTGAAGATAATCAGGAAAGGGAGAACGAGTCTGTTCATTTTTGATGCTCATTAATTCACAGAACTGGTTATGAGAAGTCAGGAAGAAAAACGTGGGTTCATAATGAAAATCTAAAGGGTGTTTATGTGTAACGCAATAAATGAATGGTAAAATATGGTAATTAACAAGATAGTATGCTAATGGAAATTTTGAGTAAAATACATTAAACATGTAAGAAGAAAAGAGCAAGCATATGTTGAATGTTGATCACTATTATTATTTTTATAAATAAGAAGCAGCTAAGTGTTTACAGTGACAACAATGGCAGTTACTGAACTGGGGTTAAATTAGCATGCTTGACGACAAAACTGAGTCAGTGTATTCTCAAAAACTCAGACTTGTCAAATACTGCTAGAATCTTTACTATTGTGACTTAAATGAAAGTGGCATAGGTATGTTATCTCTTTTTTTTATTGCTTGATTTTATTGAGCTCTACATTTTTTCCCCACTTCCCTGGCTTCCTCTTCCCTCCCCTTCAACCTTCTCCCATGGTCCCCATGCTCCCAATTTACTCAGGAGATCTTGTCTTTTTGGATATCAGTATGGCAATTCTCAGAAAATTAAGAAACAACCTTCCTCAAGACCCAGCAATACCACTTTTGAATATATACCCAAAGAATGTTCAATCATATCACAAGGACATGTGCTTAACTATGTTCATAATAGCATTGTTTGTCAAAGTCAGAACCTAGAAACAACCTAAATGCCCCTCAACAGAAGAATGGATAAGGGAAATGTGGTATATTTATACAATGGGGTACTACAAAGCAGAAAAAATTAATGGCAACTTGAAATTTGCAGGAAAATGGATGGAGCTAGAAAACATCATATTGAGCGAGGTAACTTAGACCCAGAAAGACAATTACCATATGCACTCACTCATAAGTGGTTTTTAAACATAAATGAAAGAAAACCAGCCTACAAATCACAATTCCAGTGATCCTAGACAACAATGAGAACCCTAAAAGACAAGATATGGTATCTCTTGGGTGACAAAAAAAAGACAAAGAAACAAACAAACAAACAAAAGGCAAAAGGTATGTTAGCACATGTCTGAGTAAATGAGAAGCGCAGGCTCTAAGGCAACGGAACGCTATTACAAGTCTTTCGGTGTAATTGAACGCTGAGTTTGGTCACTTTTGAGAGCAAGTGTTCACTGGAATACCTGAAGAAGGCTCCCAGTTGAAGCAAGAATGGGCTTTAGAGCCAACAATTATAATATGTGCACAGAGAACCTGGTGCAGGCTTATGTAGATCCTGTACTTGTTGTTTCAGTAACTCAGACAGTGTTACTCTACTGGTGCCCTCTGTCTTCACTGGCTCTTAGAATCTTGCCATCTCCTCTTCCGTGGGGATTCCTGAGCTCTGAGGGGAGGGATTTGAGGGAAGTCTCCCATTTAGATGCTCCCCACATAATGTCTGTTACCATCTGCTGCCAGAGGAAGACTCTGATGATAACTGAAAAAGGCAGTTGTCAATGAGTATAGCAGAATATCACTAGCAACCATTTTATTGATAAGTTTCTTTAAATCAGTAGTGTTTGGTTTTACCTCAGCTCACTGCCTAATGAGAAATCTTAGTAATGGGGGTAGATACAAAATCTCAACTGGCCATCACTTACAGCCAGGTGAGGCTTCCTGTGGGTGGGACTGTAGTAACCAAGGCATGATCAGATTAAGCTTCTAGCTCTCCAGCTCATATCATGTACTTCATACACAGAGATTCAGAGTCTGCACATTTACTTTACCACAAAATTCCAGTTCAGTTGTGTGGTGAGAAAGCCTTTTTGTCAAACATTCATTATAAGAACTCAATGGAAAAAGCTAGTCTTGTCTGAGTAGGATATTGTTATGGAAACAGCAACTCCTGTAGACTCTGGTAACGTGCAGAAGCCCCTACACTAACAGGATCACTATATAATGAGAAACAATATAAGAGACAAAAATGTCTTTGCTAAGTGGTATTGAGAAAGCTTACAACAATGTGAGGACAAAGTAAGAGAAGACAAAAAAAGAGAAAAAGGGAGGAGTAGTTACTAGGGTTCGCAGTGTACTATATACTAGGTGAGGAATCATGAATTCTCCATCTTAAAGACTGAGACTATCGATAATCCTACATCACCCATTTCTGGACCTGTAAATGGGAAGGGTGCCCACTACATATATTGTTTAAGTAAGAAGGAACCTAAGGCACACAAGAGCTTTTGCAGATACTAGGAAATCAATAATATTAATGACTATCACGATTTACTGCAATGAATTCTGGGCCATGGCCTTTCTTGAAGATGATGACTCCTGTACTGATGCTGCCGCTAGCTCTCTGCTCTTTTCTTAATTAAAAATTTTCATTTTTTTTTTACATTCTAACCACAGTTTTTCCTTCCTCCTCTCCTCCAATTCCTTCCTTCCATCTAATCGCCCCCAATCCTTTCCTCCTCTGTCTCTGTTCAGAAAGGGGCAGGCCTCCCATGGGAATCAACAAAGCATGGCACATCAAGTTGAGGCAGGACCAACTTTTCCCTGCATCAAGGCTTGGGGAGACAACCCAACATGGGGAATAGGTTTCCAAAACCCAGCTCAAGTGCTAGGGACAATTGCCGATTCCACTGCTTGGAGCCCCACAAACAGACTAAACTACACAACTGTTACACACATGAAGAGGGCCTCTATCAGTTCCATGCTCTTTTCCCTACTCGTTGTACTCAGTTCTGTTATGGCTTCCAATAAGCACTGCCCTTTCATGAGTTTGGAAATCTGCATGCTAAACTGCAGCACTTTTTAAAAGAGAACATGAATACTTTATTCTTTTGTAGGCCTCATTTTTAGTCTTTTCATTTTAAACACTATTGAGAAATTAGGAGTTTTTCTTTGGAAAATTATTCCTGTTATGTCATATTATTCATGTGATAAAATGGTCACAATGTATCATATTATTCAGGCAATAACACATTGCTATATCCATTACATGAATATCCATATGAATTTGAGCTTTACATAACTTTATAGCCCTCTAAATTTCTAGGGCTCCCTATATGGTTCAGAGGAAACACAACGCAAGGCATCCAATTGGTTCTCTGTGCAGTGAGGGCTGGGGAGGTAGCTTGGCAGTGAATTATTTTCCTACCATGTGAAATTCTTTGGTTCAAACTCCAAGACTGTAAAACCTATCTATCATCTGTCTTTCTTTCTATAATGTGTCTGTCTATCATCTATCCATCCACCCACCCATTCACACATCTATCTATCTATCATCTATCTATCTATCTATCTATCTATCTATCTATCTATCTATCTATCTATCTATCATCTATCCATCCAAAATCTGTGACAGTCAATAGTGTTGAACATCTATTTTCAGCCTATATTGTCTCCCTCCCTGTCTCTCCCAAGGAGTCTAGTAATGCTTTGAAAGTGAAAGTTCTTATGACATTGTTCCTTATACTAGAAAGCCATAGATGGTTGTGCCAAATGCACCTACTGGCCTATATATACTATGCACTGTACTTTACACATATGCTACCTGTCTCATTAATATTAGTGGGAAAAAAGGAAATGAATAAAACACTGAAAGAACAGTTAAGAAAAAAGTACTGACCAATATCATACCATTTCAAATAATACTTCATTCAATAACCTGGCATCCAATAACTATTGAGTACAAAGGAATGAGTACATTTTAAATGAATATGAATGATAGCATAGATACAAAGGTCACCCTATAAAAATAGAATTTTTTAAAATATAAGTTATTTTCAAATTAAGTGGCTAAGGAAAGTGAAGTCAATTTATGAGCAGCTGCAATTCAGTTCAGTTGAGTCATTTCTGTCAAAGTAAAAGAAAGTGATATGCAAGCATGAGCATGAAGAATTTGAAATGTAAATTGTTTTATGAACATTATGTGTATGTATGCATATATATTATAGTGATACACAATATGGGTGGGTGAGGGAAAATTAGAAGATTATTCATCAACAAAACACACAGAATATAGTTCAGAACCCCAAATTTTCTGCATCGATTTCTTTACTTTTAGCAGAAAATCCACTAATCTTGGCAGAAATATTCCTGTCCTCTGCTCTCCAGAGACATGAATTCAATGCCTGAAAACTATCTCCTTCCCTACCACAGATCTACTGAAAGTGGTATCAATTACCTTTACCCAGAGAAACGACACCATAATTGCTCTGCGGTTCAGGTGAGATTGATAACATGGCACCAAGAGTGAGAGATAAAGTCTTTAGACTCATGATTTATGGAAGCACATTCATGTGCATTTTCCCCAGTATCCCACCATAATGCATTATGCATCTGGTCTATTGCCGTAGACGGTAGAAAGATATATTGGGTCATACATCAGATTGAGCACAGCAACAGGCCATTTGCTAAATATGGAATCATGATTCAATGTCGGTAATAAAAACCAATTTAGTGATTCGATTCCCTAGCAACATTTTATTTGAAATGTAGTATTCCAAAGGGGAGGTGAGTCAAAAAGATTAGTTATAATACAATTAACCAGTGTTAGGCTGCTCATTGGGTTGAAGCAAATATCTTAAACAGCTTAGTTAAATTATGTAAGAAATCAAGAAAAAAATGATCGGAACAATAAGTGTGTCTGAAGATACAATCCAGCCTAGAAGAGTTTTAAAATAAAATATCTTTAAAGAAAGAATTTTTAAAGAAAAGACATTCACTATTTTATGAGGCTGGTGTGATGCCTGCTGCACTGAGGGTGACAATATATACTGTTGTTTAAACCTCTTGTTTGAACAATTATCATCCTAATGTTGAATTATTTCTCAAAAAGATGGCAGAATATTTGAAAACTAACTGTATTATCAACAATGGCATTGTTGGTTCTATTTCACTCTATGCCTTAGTAAAAGCAAAGACAAACTGAACGTGCAAATATGACGATATTTCAGACTAATATTGGCACTGTTTTCTCACATGTATCTCATTTTAAAAATATCTGTTGATTTTTATTTTATGTGTATATGTTGAAATAAGGGCGGTGGGGCTGCGTCCCCGGCACCTGGCCACCCCCACGGCTAGCTTTACCTGAAATAATTACGAGGAAACTGTATTCTTTTAAGCACCGCTTGGCCCATTTCTATCTAACCTCTTCTAGGCTAGCTCTCCCACCTGGACTAGCCCATTTCTAATAATCTGCTGTAGCCCACGAGCTGGCTTACCAGGAATGATCTTAACCTGCATCTGCCTGGAGTGGGAAAATCATGGCGACTCCTGACTCAGCTTCTTTCTCCCAGCCTTCTGTTCTGTTTACTCCTCCCACATATGTTTTAACCTATCAGGGCCAAAGCAGTTTCTTTATTGCTTAACCAATGAAATCAACAGATTGATATATGACACTCCCACATGTATAGATACTTTGTCTTTAAGTATATGTTCACCATGTACATGTATTGCCTTTGGAGGCCCAAAGAAGGAATTGGATGCCCTGGAATTAGGATTATAGATGGTTGGAGACCATCATGAAGGCCCTAGCAACTGAATTCATGTCTTTTGGGAAAATATGATTTTTAAAATTATAATTATTACTTTTTAATTTATAGATTTATTTTTATATTATTTGCATAAGCGTTTAACCTTAATGTACACATGTGTACCACATGCATGGCTAGTGCCCCTAGAGTTCAGAAGAGGGCACTGGATCCCCTAGAACTGGAATGACAGAAGGCTGTGAGCCACCATGTAGATATAAGCAATTGAATCTGTGTCTTCCACAAGAGCAGCAAGTGCTCTTAACTTCTGAGCCATTTCTCTAGCTTATTTCCTGCATATATTTGAATAATATCTACACATATAGGAATGTCTATAAAAGACATATTCAACACAAAGCTGAAGGTCTCTTTTCTGTCCTCAATCTCAGGGGCTACCAGTGATGCTTACGAATGAAATTTGTTATGGTGTCTTTCCATTTTCCAAAATTCCTTAAGTGGAATGTACTTTTTAAAGTCCTCATAGCAACATAATGCATCAGGCCAGAAATAACCAAATAGTTCATGATGTTCTTCATCAAATATACCTACATTATTAAAAATATCAAAATATTCAATCTTTTGCATCATTGATTAAATGATATATAAAATCTTCAGACTACTGAAGTTTCATTAAGCTCTCAAAATGCTTTCTTCCATAATTCATCCCATTAAGTTCATTAGTCATTAAAATGACCGCAACAACATCAGTGCAATCTCTGCTTATTAGGAAATTAGGAAAACATCACAGAAGTAAGTCCCCAATTGTATTAGGTGTGTATGTACTTGTATTTTAATGAATTGCAGGCTGTCAGACTGAGGGCCTCCATTTCTAGCTGGATGTTTGCTAAATAATATCCTTAGCTCCTTGCTGTGTGGTAGCAAGAAGCTTGTTTCATCAGAGCAAAGGAGGGTGTTTTCTGAAGATGAGCATTGCAGATTTGTAAAACGTCTACCACCCTTGCCACATTCTCTTCACTATAAACAATCCACACTGTTTATAGTTTTAAGAAATTGAAAACTTCCTCATAATCAAGTCTTCCTAAAGTGAATATTAACATACTTGGGAGAAACTTAGTCACAGTATGGTGACTTAAAATACCACTGTCTTAAGGCTAAATAAAGTGTTTAGCTCTTAATTATACCAAACTTCTGTAGCAGGTGAATAAAATGTTTTAATCAGAAAATTTAAATCTCTTTGATAGCCACAAGATATGAGATGCAGTTTTCAATTTTAGGAAATAAGGCTGCAAAAACTAAACTTCAGATAATACTCATTATTCTTGAATAATATTAATAAGAATAAACCTGAGGAATATTAAAACATTTTTTTAAATGAATTACTTGAAAATTGACTTTGAGGAACTTATCTTTTATGTAAAAGGAGTCAAGTACATCACAACATTAGCATTTAGAGAACCAAAATTAAGACAGTCATTAATATTTCCTGAAAAGTTTTACTTCTGTATTTGAATTTTGTGTGTGTTTTCATGCATGTCTGTAAGTACCACGGGTTTCCTTAACCACCAGAGAATCCAGAAGAGGATACAAATTTGCCCGAGTGAGACTTACAGACGGTTAGGGAATGTCATGTGCTAGGAACCCAGGTCTTCTGCAATGGAATCAAATGGTTTTCATTGTTGTGCCGTCTCTCCAGAACTACTGCTTCAAATTTTTAGGAAGGACGAAAGTGGTATAGAAAAGGGGAATGCAGTAGAAGAGGTATTTGCAACTTTATTACTTACCCTCATTTGTGAAGTAGGGTACACAAGTTACACATGCAAGTCCTTGATTGTATTTACTGAAGCAACATAACTTTAAACATAACATAATTGGACGAGGCTTTCAGAAATAAAAGATTGCTTTTCTCAAAAATATATGATGAGTACTTTTCTTCAGTGTGAAAGAATTTTACGGTCAAATAGCTCACAGTCCAAATTAAGACATTTTCACTGTTGTAACTGATTGCTTCTGTTACCAACAAAATTTCCAATCAGTGGGTATAATTATGTAATAAACAGTTATGAAACTCAAAACAATGTGGCTTATATAAATCTCTACAGGAAATGACTGAAAATAGAACCTAATGCAATTCATCTGCTTGTATTAATTATACCTGTTGATAAGGTTGCTTTGTGAATTATTGCAGCACTATTTTTTGTCTTGACTAAGGTAATTGAGGTTCATAACCTAGCCCTCATGACAATACCACGAGATGATTAAGGCTTAAAGTCCACTCAGAAATAAGACAGGTTGGTCTCAATATCATCTGGGTAAGTATGTCATATGTCATAAGTCATACTTATATGAATGAAAAGAGTCACGAATTCTTGAGAAGAAATTAGAGGTTATATACAAGACGCTAATCAAGCAAAGAGCATAATAAGGAGGGTTCACAAGGGTAGCTTGCACAATGAGAGCTTATAAAGACAGAAATTTTTCAGTGATAGTGTTGAATGATGGTTCTCAGAGTGTGGACTGTAAATGCAAGTATTCTTTGACACATTCCATCAAGGCTTCCTCTGATCCCCACACCGGTATTCTGGGGTCTCCACTGCAACTTAAGCTTCAGCTTCCAAGTGACACACAATGGCCTCTTAGAGCTTCTTTCCAAAGACTCTCATCCTGCCACACATCACCTGGCTCCAATTGTTCTCTGAAACTGCAGTAAGGCTCCATGACCTCCATTGTGTCTCTCAGGCCTGCATAACTGCCTCATATAGAGGTCACTGCAGAATTCTGATATGAAAGGGTTTTTTTTTTTTTTTTGGTTTTGGTTTTTGGTTTGTTTGTTTGTTTGTTTTCCTATTGGGCAGCTTTCCTGTCATCTTAGCTTTATGGGGAACATCCTACAGCCAATGACCTTTAGAAGGCTGGACCAGGTTGGGGTATGACTTTTTGGATACCCAGAGAAAACCACCGGCCTACCCAGCTCTCGATCTCTTGTTCCCATGCTCCAAACCTTGAGATTGTACACCCTCACTCTGTTCCTGTTCCGTGAGTTTTTCCCTTACCATAAAGAATAATCTTGGAATATTTGGCATTATCTTGGGATTATTTGACATGTTTTCCCCCCTTTTATGTATTCAGCTTCATCTGGCACCCAAAATTGTGGGGACAAGTGGGTGTGAACTTACACTAATAATAACAATAATGAGTAATAAATACTTGTGACCTAATATTTATGGACAATTTACATTGGTATGGCTTTACTAGTTCTCTTCAGCTTGTGCTGATCTCTTTAAGAACTACACCTGTCTTCTCAACACCAACCTCAGGGATCTTCCTGATGTTTGAATTTCTGTATATCTGGATAATGAATCCCAAAATCCACTCACATTTTCTTTGCTAATTCTACTTTGTTTCAAAAAGAAACATAAAAGTATATAGAAAGGTATTGTTCCCTTTATACTCTCTGGAATTTGGCAACACTCACAAATGTATTTGTTTCCTAACAGAAAATAGACATGTAAAACCTCAGGTACTGGATATTTTTGAAATGACACAATGATCAATCTGGCCCCAGAGCACAGACTCTCAGTAAAGGGAATGAGTTTGATGTGGAAGAGAGGATCTTATTGAAATATGTGTAGAGGATCTTTCTTCCAAAGTCTATAACATATTTATTCTTTTTGATGAGTAGTTTAATTTTCTTCATCCCATTCCAGAAGGGCACCTATTTCCTTTCTTTGCTATTACAGTGCACACATGGAACACAGTGATACGGAGCATGAAGATCCACCAAGATCTAAGGTTTATGCTCCAGAGAGAAAAGAGACCAAGAACAGCACGTCTTCTGCCCTCAGAGACTGCTTAACACACGGGAGGAACCTGTACTAAGAGAGCAAGTAAGCAAAATATGTATCATGTTGGATAATTACAAATTTTGAAATCTGGAAAGGGGAAAATTTGGAAAGGGTAAATAGGATGGTTAACACAATAGCCTTTAAATGCAACAAAGGTTATTTTATCTTTCAAAAAAGACAAAGGGAGATGCTGTCTGAAATTCTCAAATAGTAAAATATTACCTTTTAAAAATGTATCAGTTATGTTTTTGTTACTATGATACAACACCATGACTAAAAGAAACACCAGAAAGGGAATTTATCTGGCCAATGTTCTCAGGAGGATGGTAGTCCCATCTTAGTGTGAAAGCTCAGGCAGTTGGAGCAGAAAGTTTTGAACCTAAAACATGAAGCAGACCGAGTGTACTAGAAACTGTTCAAGGGACTTAACCTCAAAGCCACTCCCCATGATGTACTTTCTGAAGTGAAACTATAGCATCTAAAGAACCACCCCCCACATTCCACACATCCCTCATACCCACACCAAACCTCCACACCCCCACATCCTCCACATATACACACAGCACCACTAACTTGGAAATATGTATTCAAATGTCTGAGACTCTGGGCACCATTTTTCATTCAAGCAACCACAAAATGAAAGGGAAAATTTAGCTATTCACAAGAAAAATATTAAGGTTGTATAATTGCAAGTAGAAATGTAATGAATCCTATTATGTAAGCAATGGAGTATTTATTAATAAGTCTATTCAAAGGAACTGGAATTAAAAGGGAGGTACTGTTATATATTCCTTTAAATCCAAATTACAAATAGCATAGGCAAGTTTCCTTTTTGCCAGTTACTTACATTTTCACACCAACTTAAAGAAGGTGTACTGAAAGGCTAATACAATATTTAAAGAAATCAAGAGCAACTGGGCCTCAGCAAATGCTTATAGAGAAGAGAAGGAAACAGTGGCATAAGTCATCATGACAAAATGCTCACCATCATTTGGAGAGAATGCATACAGAATGAATGGCTTCATAATTAATTCCTTTCAGTTAATGCAATGCACTTAGCACTCTCATTTGATTTTGTTTGCCTTTCTTCCCTGCCTTATCTTGTCTGAGCTGTTTGTCTTTTGGTTTCCAAGACAGCAGACCATAGCTATATTATGATCAAAATATCTACAACTAGGTTTAAAGTACCCTCTCACAGGTTGTATTTTGGGGCATGTTGCTTGATTGGCCTGGCCCTGTTCCTTTAATAACTAGCACATTCCCTGTCAGTAACATTCAGGGATGTTTAGAAAACTTAGAGAGATGATTGTGTTTCACTTGGGGATCATTCTCTCACTGAAAGAGTGGAAACATTTAGAGGAAACTTAAGAGCTGAAAAGTATTCTGTTACTCTAAAGGAGGGCAGCATAAGGGGGATACAGAAAGAAGAGGAGAACCCAAGAGAGCAAACTACAGGAATCAAAAGATAGAAGCTGATGGATACAACAAAGGGATAAACCAGTATCCTCTTTGGAATATGTGTCAAGGGGAGTCACTGAGAAGCCACAGTTAAAAAGTGCAACACAGCTAGGTAATAACCACTGAGGTACCCCGAGAGAGAAGGGGAAAGAAGGTAGGATGCTGGCATGGGAGCCGAGCTACAAGTCATAAAGTGACAAAATGCAGAGGATAAATAACATATACCATTTCTGTGATGTTTTAGGTTACTTTAATGTAATTATAATACTGGTACGGAACTCTTTTTCTTACAAACATAACACAGTAGAATATCAAACAATACACTTTATGGACGTATGCTATCATGCAGCTAAGGCAATGCCATGCTGACAAAGGCAATATCAGCATGGGTGATGTGTGATACTTTCCTTAAAATTATAACTATAGGGAAATTCCTAACAAGAATACTTTACAAAGGAGTCAAGAAGATTCATTTATTTAGCTTCCTTCCTGCTCTACCCACAGTGGTGGCCACCTTCTGTGATCAGAATCCACTTATCTTGTTATTATCTGCAGGATGTTATTTTGTTTAAAAATGATGAATCAAACCACATTGAGTTCATTATTTCCTCTGAAATTCCGTATCATCAAAAGCTCTGGCATTTTCAGTTGTTTATATAATATACTACAGAAAATGACATATAGGGTAGCTAGAAATCTGAGCTTTAAAAGTCAAGTGTACACAAGGGCCATCTAGTAATGAAACAGGGGGAATCCTTAGCTTTTCTTTTTGCAAATGAAATACATCTGCAGATTCACATGAGCAAATAGAAAAGTGGATTTGTTTTTTCTGCTCTGGAATAGAAGAGAGCAGAGCAGATCTCCCAAGTACAGCTGAAATTATTCAAGGGAAGTTGAACAGGAGTGGATGGGTTTCCATTGCTGACAGGTGAAGGGTCATAGGCACCAACAGCAGTTAACACACTGTATGCACCAATGACAAATCTCGATTTTGACAATGAAGAGACTGGATTAATAATGTCATTTTTTATTTCAATATAAAAGTACAATTCAGACCTTGTTATATATTTTTGATTAATAATCATCTGTGGAAATGCAATTTTACCTAATTCTAGTTTTTTTCCTTTGTAATTTCATAATCCTTTTGACTCTCTTTCTCCTTAGAACTCTTCAAGTTGGATAGAGTTGTAAGGATTTTAGAGCTATAATATAATATAACTATTAGCCACATGTAGGTATGAGCATTATAAAATGTATATACATAGAATATTTAAATGCATATTCAGTAGTAGCTAAATGCCAGAATAAGAACTCTTGGGCTTAAACAACTCTGCAATTTTATAAATTAAAATAAAATATAAGGGAAGGAATGTTTTTTACTTAGACCAGTTAGGATGTAGCACGTGGAAATCAAAATTTATGAACATAAATGAAATATTCACTATCTTCTCTAAAGTGCTGCTCTGATTGTTTGTGAATGTATTTTATGCAACATTAACTTTAAGAGGGACAATTGTATGGATTCAGGCAAGCCTGTATGACCTGCATCCTCATGACAACTTCTGTGACCCTACACTGAGATTAGAGAAAACATGACCCATTTTATTTGTTGAGAATAATACCATAAAAATGATTATGTGTGTCAAGTGCATTATCACCCAGGAATGCAGAGTTTCACTGACTGACAAGATATCTTGGGGAAACACTGGGCCCATTAGGCTATCTGTGAACTTCTTTAAAAAATTGTATTTGTTCTTTGAGAGTTTTATACATGTTTGAACTATATTCAACCTCTTTCCTATCTCTTTCCAGATCACCTCCTCACTACCAACCCAATTGGTGTCCAGTTTTTAAATCTTTCAAGAACAATTTTTGCCTCCTAAATATTCTTGTATATGTGGCCTTCCACTGGAGAGTGGGTGATGAACCATTAGAAGATGATCTGTCAACCATTAGAAGATGATCTGTAAACTTTTAACAATACAAGCTAGCATTCCAAATTTGCCATTAGCAAGCAGTATGCTACTGTTCTGTCTTGCCATCAACCAATATTTACTGGGTTTTACATATAACATTTGAAACATCTATATTAACTTAAGTACCTTAGGTGAGAATATTAAAATAGGCCTATTTTGGAACTCAGCACTCGGTCACCAGATAGGCATTGCCATTGTTCAAGCCATGGAAGAATGAACAAGTCATTGCAAAGTAAAATCTCCCATTCTTTCTATTAAATATAATAAGGTCAATTATTTAAAACTGGATAAATGTACATGGATACATGGATAAATGTATAACTTAAATAGTAGTAATTAATGCTTTCTTTGCAAAACCTATTGATAGGCAGGAACCCTATATTCAGATCATATGAAGACTAAGGACACCACACACCAAGAGTGAGTTTAAAGGTTCATTACTTCGATCATTTAGGCTTTTCTAGGAAGAACAGAGCAAACTTACAACTAAATTTGAAACAGCTTGAGATTGTGCCTTGGGTTTTCTTTGCTAAAGAAGTGAAAGGTCCCATGCACGGACAAGAGCTAGCCAGAGGGAACCAGAAGTTCCAGAAGAGGCAGTACTCAGCTGCTGAGTTGCATGCCCAGAAACTGAATTCTAAAAGGGAAGAACAAGGTGGGCTTGGGAACTGTCAGCAAACAGACACCAAAAAGATGAAATTCGAGTCTCGATGACACTGAGATGGTAAAGTATTAGCAAAAATGCAACAGAAGGTTCAGCTATTCCCTGTAGGCAGTGTATGCATAAAGCAAAAAACACATGGTTTGAGTATCTGCTGCTCCGCTTAGACCAGCCCCCACTGTCCAGGTCCACACTAGCCACCCATGAAGAATAGGTCTCTTTTTCCTCGGGCATTGCTGTTACACATGCTTTAGCTATATTTCTACAGAAACTGGCCATTCCCAGCACCTCCCTCTTATAATCAAGGACTGCAGAAGCCGCTTTTTCCCACCACAATCATGAGGCATACAGCCCAATGCTTCTTAGCTCAGGGGAGACTAACATGCTTGCCATAGAATGAACAGGAAGACAGTTTGTCCATATTCTAAGCAGTTAGGATGAAATACATTCAATGTAGGATCTAGGGAAGGCCCTTCCATGTCTATATGTACTTTTTAAGATTCTAAGAACATTTTCCTCTTGAAAACAATGGAAGAGAATACATGGCTGCGCATTAAAAAAGACATTGGTTGTGAATGACAGGGAAGGACCAGGGTTCCTTCCACTGTGGTTTTGAGGTGTACATACAACTTATTTCGTAGCTCCAGAGAAACAAATAGGCTTAAGAGAAAATGAGAAGGGCAGATTTTCCATAAGAAAAAAAATAAGGTTTATGGAAATAGGTAATCAGAAGGAATAAATTTCAAGTTGGGGGGGGGTAAGTAAAGCAACACATATGCATAAATATTAATTCAAGCCTTGGCTGACAATCTTTTTGTGTATGTGTGCCTGGGCCTTAATATACAGAAAAATGGATCCAATATGAAATGACAGAAAATTAGGTAAGAATATTGCTTACATGTTCAGGGAACAAATATATTCTTTATACTGGGAAAAAAAAATCCCTGTTTGGTAAAGTCATTAAAAACTGGCTGAAATTTACATCCTGTTCTTAACAACACTTCTAGAAGATGGATGGATGGTAGGAGAAATGGGAAAAGTTACAGAGATTTAGCAAGGGCCTTAGAGACCAAGACTACATAAAGTAGTAGAGGAGGGCATGAGTAGGTCCTCTAAGGATGAAGCAGGTTCCCTTCTGAGAACACCACATCCTTCTAGGAACTCAATGACATGTTTGCGCTGGAGCTGGAAGTGGAATCATAATCATAACCTTGTTTAAGTTAATTAATAATTAATAAAATTATTACCATAAGAATGGGGCAAATATCATGGTCATTTTATCATGTTAAACTAATAAATTCTTGCTGAGTAGGGTTAGGATCTAATTCAACTCAAATACTCTTTGAAATGCTCTCTAAGTATGCAACCTGCCAATCACCTTAATTAAAGTCAATGGCTGACTGCAGAAAATAGCCCAGTGCTTGCAAGATCAAATTAATGTTATGCAAAACATTTTGCTCCAAAAAGAGATGCTGAGTGAGCATGGGAGCTTGTGCGGGTAGTGTCTGATCTAACAAGATTTACATTCTGTTTTTTATTGAATGTGTATCAGAATTCAGACAGCGTTGCAACCCAGGAGAGGACAGAAAGACCTTTGGGGTATTCTAGGTAAGAAAATTATTACCAGGAAACTGGTTCTCCTTGCCTTAGATTTGTTTTTGAATAGAGTGCACTATGCCCTGTGTAGCATATTAATAACATATTCTCATTTATTTAATTTGAAAGCAAAACTAAAAAATAAAGGAAGGAAAACCCATAAACCACTAACTCTGAAATAAATAGTATGTATAGAATGCATGTATTTAAGACTACCCACATGCATAACTATTTAAACAGATTTACCTATATACAATGGCTATTTTAAAATTAAGTGATTATATAGGAATATATATCTGCATTCTTATAATGTTCCAATGTCAGTGTCAAAACTCTATACAATGATCAAAAGTGTGTCAAAACTCTGTATCTACCTGTGTACCCACAAAACTTGTCAATTAGTGGAAATACAGTATGTGAGTTTTATATATTGTGGATCTTTAGATACTTGCTAACCATAATCCTGTTTATTCATGGAACTAAAAGCTTGGAAAGAAGAAATGAGTATTGATTGGGGTCACTTTTGTGGATTCCTAAGAATTTCCCTAGCATCTGGTTTCTTCCCACCCCATAATTGCTCCCTCTATCAAGATATCTCCTGCATTGCTCCCCCTGTCATCCCTCTTCCAAATTAGTCATCTGGAGCCCTCATGTTCCCATCTCCCATCTCCTTTCTTCTACCTCCTCCCAGTTTACCCAGGAGATTTTAACTATTTTTTCCTTCTAAGATCCTCCATGTGTGTCACTCTTAGGTCCTCCTTTGTGTCTAGCTTCTCTGGGGTTATGGATTGTAGCTTGGTTATCATTTGTTTTACATCTAATATCCACTTAAGTGCATGCTGTGTTTGTTTTTTCTGGGTCTGGGTTACCTCATTCAGGATGATTTTTTTTCTAGTTCCATCCATTTTCTTACAAAATTTCAAGATGTCATTGTTCTTTTACTGCTGAGTAATTCTCTATTGTATAAATGTACCACTTTTTCTTTATCCATTCTTTGGTTTAGGGGCATCTAGGTAGTTTTCAAGTTATACCTACTACAAATAATGCTTCTATGAACATAGTTGAGCAAATTTCTTTGTGGTATGATTGTGCATTCTTTGGGTGTTGGTTCCATGGAGGTCATGCAAAGATGGGGGATAGACCATGAAAGTCTATTAAACCAGAAGCAAATTTTATTCCAGGAAAAAATTAAAACTTAAAAAAGTAAATTTCCATGAGGCACATGGAAATTTACTTATCAGCTAGCTGAGACCTCAACCAGAAATGGACTTGTAGGGCTGTGGCAATGCACTGTTTCTGAACTCCCCTTTCTATAGCAAGAAGCAAATATTAGTTATGACCAAAGAATTTTTACAATCTTGAGGTACAACTCAGAAACAAATTGCACTTTTTCCCCATTAATAGGTTTTGTTGTTGTTGCTAAAGTAGTGTTTGTATTTAGCCCATTGTCTTCTTCTGGCACTTTCTGATGGTGTTTACCAAAGCTGTACACTCCCCTAATACCACCTGCTTTGTGTAGCAGGGAAGGGTATAGAAAAATGCACAACCCAAAACTCAGGTACATCCCATCATTTAAAAGTTAACTCAGCTCATATTAATTGTTGGTTATGAGTGGTGAGGGAATAGCTAAAAGTTGACTCTCGGTTTGCAGAGGGCTGCTTCAGCCTTGCAGAGTGAGCTCTGGGCTGGAAAACAAAGTAACCTACTGTTAATAGTTAACCCTTAAACTGCTGAGAAAGCTGCTGACAGACTGCTCTCGTTCTCCTCAAATCACAACTTTATTTCTCTATTTCTATATTCTTATTCCTGGAATCTTGCATTTTTATAATCTTGTTCTTAGACTCTTCATCGATATATTCCCAAGAGTGGTTATTACTGGGTCTTAAGGTAGATTGATGCCTAGTTTCCTGGGATACCGCCATACTGATTTTCTTTTTTTTCTTTTTTTCTTTTAATTTATTTATTTATTAAAGATTTCTGTCTCTTCCCCGCCACCGCCTCCCATTTCCCTCCCCCTCTCCCAATTAAGTCCCCCCCCCAGCCCGAAAAGCAATCAGGGTTCCCTGTCCTGTGGGAAGTCCAAGGAACCTCCACCTCCATCCAGGTCTAGCAAGGAACTCAGGACCGCGAGGGGTGCACCCACACACTGAGACAATGGGGATGTTCTATCGGGAACTCACCAAGGCCAGCTGGCCTGGGTCTGAAAAAGCATGAGATAAAACCGGACTTGCTGAACATAGCGGACAATGAGGACTACTGAGAACTCAAGAACAATGGCAATGGGTTTCTGATCCTACTGCACGCACTGGCTTTGTGGGAGCCTAGGCAGTTTGGACGCCATACTGATTTTCAAAGCAGCTGTACTTGTTTGCACTCCCACCAACAGTGGAGAAGTGCTACTCCACTTCCTCTCCTGCATACACAGCCCTCAGTGTTTTTGCTCTTAGCCATTCCGGTAGGAGTACAATTTTGATTTGCATTTTTGAGTCATTTTGATTTGCATTTCCCTGATGGCTAAGGATGATGAGCAATCTCTTAATTGTCTTTCAGCTATTTGAGTTTCTTCAAACTAAGGATTCTCTGTTTAGATCTATAGCAATAGTGGAGAGAGTGTTTGAACTATAATCAGATTAGTGACTATCCTGATTGTCATCACAGAACCTACATCCAGCAACTGATGAAAGCAGGTGCAGTTGTTCACAGCCAACACTGAGCTGAGCTCCTGGGGCTCAGTTGAAGAGAGGAAGGAGGGATGATGTAAGCAAGGGGAGTTGAGATCATGATTTGGCAAACTAGAGAGACAGCTGATCTGGCTGCACAGAACTGAACTAAGCTTTGTGAATGTGGGTGACAGCTATGTGACTTGGTCTGTTTAGGGGACTGATATGGGAGTCCCCTCTGTATGCTGTGATTACTATTAATGAATAAAGACACTGCTTTGGACCTATAGCAGGACAAAACTTAGCAAGGCAGGGAAAACTAAACTGAATGCTGGGAGTAAGAAGGCAGAATCAGAGAGAAGTCTCGTAGCCCCGCTGGAGATATATGCCAGAACTTTACCTGGTAAGCTACTGCCACATAGCGATAGACAGATTAATGGAGATGGGTTAAATTAAAATGTAAGAGTTAGCTGATAAGAAGCTAGAGCTAATGGGCCAAGCAGTGATTTAAATAATATAGTTTCTGTGTGATTATTTCTGGTCTGAGCTACCAGGCAGCCAGGAAACAAACAAGCAGCCTCTTACAACCAGGGACCCCTGCCAGTGGGGCCAGGACTTATCCTGGGTGCATGAATTGACTTTTTGGATCCCATATCATACGGTGGGATACCTTAATAAGCCTTGCTACAGAAGGGAGGGGCTTGGTCCTGCTACAAATTGGTATGCCAGACTTTGTTGACTCCTCAAGGGAGGCCTTACCCACTCTGAGCAGTGGATGGTAGATGGGCTGGGGAGGAGGATGTGGGAGAAGGAGGGAGAGAAAACTGGGGCTGGTATGCAAAATGAGAAAAAAATCTAAAAAAGAAATACTAAAAAAGAAAGAAAAGAAGAGCTGAAAAGGAACACTATCTTTGTCTGTCTAGGTACAGGATTCTCACTACTCTTAAAGGCATCACTGATTCAGATACCCAAATAAAACTTTCATTTATTTATTTCTAAACAATATTTATAAGATTATGTCAGAAACTATTATAAGCAGTAAGCAGGTAAGTTACTCCTTAAGGAGCTCACATCCTAGTTTGCAAAAGGCAAATAAAATGCAATAATTTATACAGCATATCAAGTAATGTCAGGGGTCCCAACAAGGTGACTATCACATTGAACAGAATGTCTGGGGACATTTGACCACTGATCTCTGAAGAGCCTGCTTGCTTATTTGGGAAAACAGTTGCCTACCTGAAAAAGGCAGCCTTCTAAGCAGAGGCAGCCAAAAATACAAAGGTCTCAAGATGGCAGCCTCTCTACTTAATACTCCAAGGAAACTTACAAGTTCACGTTTCTGAATGTCGGAACCATTGCAGGTTGCATTATCTGAAGATTTTATGTATTTTCACGTATAAAAATCTCATTTTAATTCTGTGCATCAAAACAGGACATAAGAAAGTAGACTTGTAAAAGTAGAGTGTGTCTAACTTAGGAAGAACATTTAAGCCCATAATGCTTCTCCAGGGATATCACTTTTGCACACAGAGATGCTCACTCTTGAGTAAGAGGATAAATTCTTTCAAGAAATAAAATAATTCTATGCAAAATATTCCTTGGACCAAAAATTGTCAAAAAATGTGACATGAATTAATCTCATTTGATTGAAGTAGAATGACATGGTCTTTGGGGTCATCAAAAAATGGCTGTCTCAGTGGATTTCTATAATCACTTTTCTCTCAAGAATCTGCTGAAGTATAGCTTGGCTTTCACTTTGAGTGGCACATTTGTGGACGTCTGTAGACTCCAAGCACTATTGAAGGTTCCATTTTTGGGAAAAAAATTAGACAGTCTATGTCAGTAAAATTAGCATGCCCCTACTTACTATTTCACAAGACAACTGAGGTACACAGACCTGTGAGAAGATTTACCTGCCAGGAGACAACTAAGCAAAGACTTAGGACATTGTAAGGACTAGAGCACCCCAATTTAGAATACCAGCATGTTGGCTTAGTACACAAAAGAAAATGGCCTCAGTCAGCCCACATAAACTTCCTCATTAGGCAAACGCTTATGGCAATGGCAAAGTGGGGAGACTGAGGAAAATATAGGATAATTAATATATTGACAGCATTTTGATGATGTACTTCAAAGAATCATATGAACATTATAATATCCAAATGTTTTCCAATACTTACTTTAATTTAAAGACTTTTATTTTTAGTTATATATATACATATCCTATATGTATATATACATATATATGGGGTGTGTGTAGGTTAGTGAATGTGGCTATGGTGGCCAGAGGCTTCTAATCACCTGTAACTGGAGTTATGGATGATTGTGAGCCACCTGACATGTCTGGAGCAAACTTAACTCCTCTACAAGAGAAGAATATGCTGTAATCACTAACCCATGCTCCCAGGCCCTATGCTTACTTTTAAATGGTAGACTATTTTTAGATCTGTTTTAGGCTCACAACAAACCAACGCTGAAAGTGCCCTTCTGCACTTCCTTCATTATTATAATGTCTGTCTATCTGGTGTGTTTATTTGTGAGTGTGGACATGTGTGTGTCCTGATACACATGTGGAGGTCAGGGGCTATTCTTGGGTGTCAGTTTTTCTGCTATCTTGGGATGTGAATATGACACTAGGCTATTAGTCTTATGGAGCATGCGATGCATCTTTATGGCTGTAATGTTTTTGAAGTTAGTTGTTTTATGAAATGTGTCAATCACTACTAACTTTTATTCCTCCAGCTAATTAATTGTTTTTATTAAGAATAAGCTTTGTTTTCCTCTAAAGAAACAATTTACAGATTCCCTTATAACATCCCCATACCAAATTGGTTATTTGAACCTTTGTTTCATGTTCTGGTAGCTGATATCCTTATAACTTAGAATATGCTCATCTCTTTCCCAGATAGGAAAATAAACTTTTTAGATAAATGATTAATCTCTTTCCTTTAGACCAAGTTTTTCTAGACTCTGCCTGCTCCACATTTCCAAGTTAAATGTTGAACTCCCTAATTAGAAATATACATAGCTTTAAGCTTGCGGTCCACTTATCAAAACAGCATGTCTACATGAAAATAATTTGCTCTTGGTTTCACCAAATATTTCTGAAGCACAGTTAATGTGAATGCCAGTTCACTGTTCACCTACTACAGTCTTTGACCTCGAGTTCATGTGCATTAAATCATGCTTATTTGTCTTAGAATCCAGTTTAATGATTACATTTTGATCTATTGATGTTTCCCATCCTGTTTAGTAAGGTCTAATCAGGCTAGTATAACTCTGGGACTGTGGTGATCTCGGGTGTTGAATGCCTAAGCAACCCCAGAGGTTGGTCTGCTTCCCAGTTATAGCTGACTGCACCATGTCCAAACTGTCATTAAGCCAGGACTCATAGGCATCTGGAGGTCTATCCCGATAAAATGAAGAAAGAAAGAAAAACACTGCAAACCAACAACAGAAGGAAGCATATCATAAGTGTGAGCCTTTGGATACAAGGCACCTGGGAGTTGGGCTTGCCTAGCTTTCTGAGTGACCCCAACCTCACAACTTTTGAGGCAACTCATCACTGAGTATGTCAATTCAAAGCAGTCATTGTTGGCCAAGACAAAATTACTTCGATGTAGCAAGTATAATAAAATTGAGCACCACTTTCACAGGAAGGTTCTTAATATCATTTAATACTAATAGACTTCAAGCCAGAGGAGGTGAGCAATTATCTAATATTTAATGGTCTCATGGATGTGATCACACCTTGCATTTTATATTCCTTTTACCCAGGATGCATAGTCTTGCCCAATACCAGACCACTGTCGAGTTTCATTCATTATATTATATTAACCCATTTCTATTAATCTGTATATCGCCATGTGGGAGTGGCTTAATGGGAAAGATTCTAACCGGCTGCGTCCTTCTCAGGCAAAGGATCCATGGCTTCTCCCTGACTGCTTTCTTCTTCCCAGCATTCAGTTCTGTTTTCCTCGCCTACCTAAGTTCTACCTTATCAAAAGGCCAAGGCAGTTTCTTTATTCATTAACCAATGAAAGCAACACATGAACAGAAGAACCTCCTACACCATCTACCACTCAAATAATGCAGAGTGCTAAAGATTGAACTTCATTCCTCAAATTATAAAGTAGAAATACAAATATGTGGGTAATGCAAGACTAAGATGCCTTAGTGTAGTGAGTAGAAGAGCACTTGTAGGATACCATTTCCTCACTATGGCTCCAGTGGACTGCTTCTACCAAGATGCCACAGGGGTTGTGAATACTGTGGAAGAAGCCTACTTTTATTCAAGCAATTCTGTCTGGGATATTCCAGACAACAAGTATAAAGGACTCAAACAGTAAAACAGACTACTCAGTGGTGACACACACCTTTAATCCTAGTACTTGGGAGGCAGAAGCACAAGCAGATCTCTGTGAGTTCAAGGCCAGACTACTTTACAAAGAGAGTTCCAGGATAAACAGGGCTGTTACACAGAGAAACCCTGTTTCAGAAACAAAATGACAAAAAAAATCAACAACAAAAAGCAAAACACAATGGCCACGCTTACAATAAATATAAAGTCCAACTCAAGGGCGTCCTTGGAGGCAAGATAAAGCAGAAAAGGGGGTTCCTTGGGTACAAAAGGAACTCAGCCAGGGCATCTGCCACTGCTTACTCCTATAGAAATTTTGGTTAAAATATAATTTTCACTCCTCCAAACTTTCTCAGTTACTTGGGTGAATTAATATTTTGGCTTCCTTGCACGTCTCCAAATCTCATGGGATATTTTTGTTTGTTTGTTTGTTTTGTCTTAGATAAGAAATGGCTAGGAATTCCATTCTTAGATTTAAAGTTTTCTTTTCTAAAAATCTGTTTTCTTAACTTTCACAGAGAACTTAGTGATGATTTGATTCTCTTTCTACTGCAATTAATTTATTCTAACTGTAGAGTCATACAGTTTCTCCATTGTCTGCCATTATGAAAAGTCTCTGATTACATCATCCTTCTAATCCTCTTCTGAACCCAGCAAGTCCAACTTGTAAAGCAGCATCTGTTATTCACAGAAACTTCCTCCCCTGTATTTGGCTTTCTTGTCCAGTGATCCTTTTGTTGCTCTAAAGAGGCATGATGGATTCCTGACATCTTCTCACCTGTCTTCTGGTATATTTTGGTTTCTGTCTTTCATTTAAACTTCAAAAGAAATAATTGTGGCTTAGAGAAGACTTGAATTTCCTTACTGAAATTTTGTTCTAGGAACTTGTATTTTCAATCTCTGGAAACTGTTTATTTTGCAGTTCTCTGACTAAACCATTGGGTTTTACCATGAAGCCTTACAAATCCAAGACTGTGTTCTCAGTTTCCAACAAAATATTTTCTTAGTAGACACCACTTATTAATATGCTTTCTTAAATGGAGAGTGTTCTCCAACCCTCTTGACTCACCCACCATGCCAGTCTCATTTCTAGTTCTCCAGGGAACCCATTTAAAAAATGACTGGGGGTTTCTCCCCATCTTTACTATAAAGATATGCAAAATAAAGGCCTGAACTGCCTCAGCTGAGCCATCAGAATCACCCTAAACAACACATGCTGCGCCTCTGTTCCTTCAACAGGCCCCTCCTACCCAGAGTAAACAAAAAAGATGGCGAGAGTCACTCCCAGTCACGTCACTATGCACAGTCTCTCTTATAGAGACTCTCAGATATGGCAAGCTGCAGAGAAGATTCTGAGACCACACCAGTTAATCTGACAAGAAGAAGCAGAAACTAGCTGAGCTGCCTGGAAGAGGCTTAGACCAACTGAGACACCTGGAAAGGACAGTCTCTATCTAATCTGCTGTCTGAAGGATGTCCAGTGTGCTTCATGTTCCCAGCTTTTGTGAGCTGGCACCCATGCTGGGGTGGGATTTGGTGATGTAGCTGTCTGTGAGTCATTTCTAATCTGGTAGGTGACCCCTCACCCACATTCCTGTAAATAATCTCAATAAAACTCATTGGTTCATCAGTTTGGATTTTGGTGGTACCTGTTCTTTGGTCTATTGTGGGCTTTCTGTCTGGAGTAAGTAGATGTGTGTGTATATCACCCGGGAAAAGTCTTGTCTTACAAGACAATTGTTATATTTGTGCTAAGATGGTGACCAACCAAGCAAGGCTTCCTTGGATAAATGAGGAATTTCAACAAGAAAGAGAAACAAGGCTAGCATCCTCCATGATAACCTCTGATTTATCTAGTAAATCAGTTAAAGTATGTTGTGAGAAAAAGATGGTAAAAGCAATAGAAGATTACTCCCCCCCCCGGAAACAAATAAAAAAATAGAGGGAGGATCCATAATACATCATGCAGATGGGCAAATTAGCAATGGTCCAATGAAAGAAACTAGTGTAATGAGGTGGATATTTAATTCCTGAGGTGCTGGAGTGAGGAAGGCTTTTAAACAGCAATGAAATCTATTTAAAATGAAGCCCTTCACAGCCTGGCATATATGATTATGGGATATGAGAGTTGGGATCAGTCTGTATGCTGAGGAGGTAGAAAACCTGAGTAAGGTATCCGTCCATAAGGCAAAGGCTACATAACTTGAGAAAGCATGAAATAAACCAGTCCTGTATGCTCTGGTTGATGAAAGTCATTAGGAACACTTGATAATTTCCATCTGAAGTAACCATAAAATGTCTGAGATAGGATAATAATAACAGAGAGACATATGCTATTGAGGTAACTAGAAATAAGAGAGGCTGTGTTTGAACCCCTATATAGTTCACTGAGCTATATAGAACTATGTTCACAGAGGAATTTTAAAAACGATTGATCCATCAGGGACTTCAAGACTGTTATGGAACTTTCATGACTTGGCTGACTCTCTTTGTGGGACAAGATCTTTATAATTCAGGAAAGGCTTTGGCAGATCTCAGTGGCCTATACCAGCGTGTAAAGAGCATCTGTAAAAAGAGAGAGAAGCACACAGGAGATAAGAAAATGGAAAAAGTCTGTCTGGGTTACTCACAGATAGTTTCCTAAGGAAAGATGAATGTATGCTAACAGCCTTCAGGAAGGCTTTAAAGCCAGAGAATCAGTTAACAGAAGACATCCATGGTAGAACAACACAGCTGAAAATGATCAAGCCTGTCCTGGGGTAATTATACCCACAGAGCCTCTAGCAAGAGGTCATGCTAATGGTGGAGATGGTTTTCCCAGCCAGGAACTCCTCGACAGCCAGTATGGTCAATAGGGAGGCAACATCTACAGTGCCAATCCAGGACCTCTCAAGTCAGGGAACTAGTGGGTAAGGCCCGGGAGAACAGAATCATGTTTCCCTTTGGTCTTGGGTAGGGTTGAGCAAATAAAGGTAGGCCCATTGAATTAATTAGGGTTGGAGAAATGTAGGGAGGCTCTACATAAGAGCTCCAGAATATGGAAGTGTAATGGCTCAGAAAAAAATGAATGGAAATACCACAGAATGTATCATGCCTACCCAGGCAGTGGTGGCACATAGCTTTCATCCCAGTGCTCAGGAGGCAGAGGCAGGTGGGTCTCTGTGAGTTCAAGGCCAGCCGGGTCTACAGAGTGAGATCCAGGACAAATAGTACTGTTACACATAGAAACTCTGTCTAAACAAGCACACAAAATCAAACAAAAAGTAATTATCATGTCTTCACTTCCTTTTCTGATATACAATATTGTATCAGAAATACTAAAATATGCTTATTCACTACCAGATGAAGAGTAATTGGGCTCCTCCCTCTTGTCTATTCTAAACAATGTAGCTGAGGGAATTTCTGCACACATTTTTATGAGAACATTCATTGATTTTATCTTGGGGGATACACCCAAAAGTGAGATGGATGGGTAACACGGAAAGTACTTTAAATGTGCCGAGGACCCAACAGTCTTCTTCCTACAGTAGCTGCATCTCTTTACTTCTACACTAAAGATCTGGGAGGAATGTCCTATCTCTTCTTGATAAAGAAAACAATTGCTACAGATATTCCCTAGAAGATGCACAAATGCAGACACACACTGTCCAGAGACATGAGGCAATGGATTTGTAAGGTTTTAACTTTTTGTAACATTTTCTAATTCTTATTATAGTTGAGGGTGTTTTGGGTGTGTTTGTTTGGTTGGTTTTTATATCTCTGAAGCAATGTCTCTTTAAAAGCTTTTTCATCTTAAAATCTTATCTTTTACATCAAGTTGGAAGAGTTCATGTCTCTGGACATAATCCTTTAACACATTTATGGTATATGATTTACAAAAGGGGATATCAGGTTACACCCTTTAATTGACCACTTCTCAGTTGTGTTTGAATTACAGAATGCTACATGTGGAAGGAACTTGTGCAATGATGCTATAATCCCTCATACTACAAATGAGAAAATGGCCCCTTTATTAAGGAAAGAAGCCAGGATGAGATCTCATGATACTTGACTTATGTTTGCAGTGTTAGTTGGGGATGAAAGTGCTTAAGTCCAGGCAACAGTCAAGAACTCTTCTTCCTTGTTCAACAGTGTGCTTCATGGCTTCATGCTGTCATCATGGGCAGCACTGTTTCGGCTTCTTGGCATGTGGTGTCATGTGTTATATGGATAAGAAAGCAGTCTAGAGTCCAAGATAAGGATGAGAATGATCAAAGGGCTGGAGGATGATTCAGTCAGTAAAGATAAGGACCCAAGTTTGATTCCTTATGAACCACATAAGAAGTAGTATGGTAATGTATGCCTATAACCTCAAATTTGAGAGATGGAGACAGGAAAATCCTTGGGGCTTATGACCATCTGGACTTATTTGATTGGTAAGATCCAAAAAATAGGGTGGAGAGACAGAGGAAGATATTCAGGGTTGAATCCTTGCTTCAGAGGTGCAAACATTCATGTGTGCTCTCTCTCTCTCTCTCTCTCTCTCTCTCTGTGTGTGTGTGTGTGTGTGTGTGTGTGTGTGTGTGAGAGAGAGAGAGAGAGAGAGAGAGAGAGAGAGAGAGAGAGAGAGAGAGAGAGAGAGAGAGAGATTAGAAAAAAGGAAAATGGCTAGAAATTAGCTTTGATCCTAGGATCCACATCATGGATCCATACTATTCAGGCCACAAAGAAAATTACCTTAAAATCAATCTTGGTCATCAGACACTCTCCCCCCTCACTTCCTTTTTTTCTAATTTAAATTAGTTTGTAAAGCTTATGTTTTTCTTACTGAAAATCTTACCTGATTCACAAGATTGGTAGTATACAAGTAGATACAGGTATGTAAGTATAAGCAGGATGACCCTCCGGGATTTATAGACCGACTATTTATAAAGCCAGAAGTAGCTACAGTGTCGTTCACAGAAGTAAAATTATTGGCCTGTAGATGAACAGAAAAAAACAGAACCTCATCAAGTTTCCTCTAATTTCACCAGTCACTCTTATGGATCTCAATCACACCCTATCTTTTGGCACCCTGTGGCTATTTCTACAAATATAAAAGCAGCAACCCTGCTCTTTTTCCAAATCTCTGCCTCCCTGAGTCAGGCAAATTGCCTAGCTGGCTGCCCTTGAAATCAGGTTGCAAGCCAACTGATGTGAAATATCACTTTGAGGTTAGCAGTTTAAATACATTCGCTTCGGTTTCGAATTTCTGCTGAGTTTAGTTTTATTTGATCCTTGATGCAGCTGTGAAAAAGATGTCATCAAAAAAGGCATTAAGGTGTTAAATAGGTGAGAGAGAGGAGTGCGAGATGAAAGAGTGACGAAGTATATTTAAAGGAAATTCACTGTCTTAAAGGAAAAGGTGTAAAAATTTGAAACAAACAAAAATAATTTAATTTTAAGCAGAGATGATTCCTATAAGAGAAGAGACTATGACAGGAGTCAGAAAAGATGAGAAAAATGAGAAAGCAAATAAATGATGGGTAAGAATTAAGCTTGCTAATTACACGGTTTTAACGGCTTCATTTCATACGTCCTTAAGCTAATATTTCTAGCTTCATTAATCATCAGCTTTGATGTTATTTTTGTCGATTTCTTCTTGGCTAGAACATGCAGGCTTGCAGGGTATAAGCAACAGACCCTGCCTTTTGGACACTTCTCTGCTATCATTTCAAACTTTAAAATAACATCCATTACAGATTCACTGTTAGTCAAGCAAAATTTTAGGCAAATATTGTAATTAATTTTATATTAGCTTAGATGTTAAATATTCCAGAAGTAATTCTTTAGAAAAAAAATTACACGGGCTAGGTTAGCTGTCTTTTCTGTGCCCAATTTTGGCCAAGTGATGGATTTTAAAAAAACAATTTCAGAATGGAATGTATAAAAACATTAATAAAATCTGGATAGAATGTGCTTAAGATGAGTGGTTCTCAACCTATGGGTCTTGACACATATGGGGGTGGCTGTCAAACAACCCTTTCACAGGAGTTGAATATCAGACATCCTGCATATCAGATAGTTGCATTGTGATTCATAACAGTAGCAAAATTACAGTTATGAAATGGCAACAGAAATAACTTTATGGTTGCCAGAGTATGAGGAAATGTATTAAAGGATCACAGCTTTAGGAAGGTTAAGAAACACTACTCATGACACACCTTTAAATAAAATATATAAAATTTGACCATAAACTCTCGGAGATTTTTGCTAGTATTTGAAAAGATTTTATTACAGAGTTTTTAGAACAACACAGTTTATATATTTTCTAGATTCAAAACTCTCTTGATGTGTAAGTTAACAATGAACTTGTCTCAAAATCCTCTGAACAGGTTGATACAGCTCGGATGTCTGATTTTCCTGACAGTGATTAACTGAGACACAAATCTGAACACACAAAATAACCCTGGAGAGCAGAGACATGTGCTCAAGGAACAATGGACCAAAACCTCAGAACCTAAAAAGAGGCTTAGGTGTTTGTTTTTGTTTTTTTTTAAAGTATTGAGCCAGGTGTCATAGTGTGCAAACCTGTAACTCCTGAATTCTGGAGGCTGAGGATCTGAACTCAGGGTCCATCTAGGTGACATAATAAGACTTTAGCTCAAAAATTAAAATATACAGTTAAAAAAATGGAAGTCTGGGATCAGTAAGACATAGTTAACAAATAATTCATAGATGACAGATAAAACAAACTGGTTGAGTGTAAATAAGTCAGGCAGATGGTGACAGTCAACATAGTTGACACATGATATAATAGATCAATGACAGATAGATAGATAGATAGATAGATAGATAGATAGATAGATAGATAGATAGATAGATAGATTCAGTAGAAAGACACTAGGGACCTCTGGAAGTATCAGTCTATCACAATAGAGTGACTAAGTTGATTCTTAAAGTTCATGCATGGAACTGTAAAGCTATCAACTCTAACTCTTTATTGCTACATCTCCTAAACTGTTACCTACAGATTTAATGCTTCCAAATTCGGAGCCAGATGGTTTAATGTATCCGAATACAGGATTTCTCATTTCATGCCTACATTTTGTTGGGAAATTAAGATTGATGCTATACCTTGGTGACTTGTCTGGCTAATACTTAGTTCTCTGGACCTTCAGAGTTGCTGCTCATCTTTCTTTCCATGATGCTCTTCTGGCTCTCTCTCTGGTTAAACCCTTCCCCTTTGTTTAAGATTCTCTGTGCCACAGTCTCATGTAGCATGGTCACTTGGAGTGGTTTCTCTCTCATCTCGAAGCTGCTAATGCAGCTGATTTTTCTCTCTTTTCTTATTCTGTCTCTACCCTAACTTTCTCATAGGAGCTCTTACTCGCCTGCAGCCTTGTGGACTACTACAGGCTCCCTACTACCACTACCCTCTCCGGCGTCCTCACACACTGAGATTTTAAACAACAGCCTACAATATGCCTATTTGTTAGGTTTTAGAAGATAAGAGTGGTAGAAAGCACACACGCACACACATGCACATATGCATGTACACACACCTATACTGTCCTTAATAAATTAAAAAAAAAACCATGAAGATCTTCATTACATTTTTCCAGATAGCTAAAAATCAAGTCAAATGGGAGAACCTGATGAGTCTATCAACAGCAAATAATTCAGCATCAGTAGTGACCCTGGAGTCCCTTCTTCGTCAATGCCTGACTGTTGATAGGCTCATTCTTGCATAGAGCTAGTGCTGAATCTGTGCTTGTGATGGCTTGTTTGGCCCAGAAGATAGCACTACCATCCTTTCTTCCTCTTTTATAGATCTTCTTCTTTCTACTCCTCCTCTGCAATGCTCTCTGGGTTTCCGAGAAGTACTTTACTCAACCGCAGATTGTGTTCATCCCCATTCACTGGAAAGAGGGCCTTCTCAAGAGTACCGTATGTCTGTGGGTCAAACAAATATTTGAATGGAAGTTTGATGCTGCATCAGTCAAGCTAAACAATAATAGACTTTTGCCTAGGACATAAGATCTCCCCAGGTGTGGGTTTCTAACAAGAGTTAAAGTACCAAGCACTGACTTCTTCCTGTGAGATGTGCTTAAGGTCCAAATAGAAGGCCATTGACTATCTTCAGAACACTGCGGCACTGTTGTGTGCACAGATAGGTAAAACCATTAATGTCATTTATCCTCCAACAGGCATCATGGCAACTCCTTGCACTATGAAAGCAACCCAGCAGAGAGCAAGCACCCAGCTCTGTACCAATTTGATTTCTCTCTCCCTTGCAACTAAGGTGTGTTGTATCTTCAGCAACAGTATCTTATCAACACGTTCTGGTATATAACCAAGAGGAATGGAAAAGATGTCTACTGTTGGGGGTTCTGGAGATTCCCCAACCAACAATTCTTTAGAAGGTGTCCCCTTCCTGGCACTAGGGGTTTTGTTCGATAGCCCAAAGCTTTTGGGATCAGCGATTGCTGATTTATTTTTTAATAGCAAAACTAGTAAGTCAATGTACATATTTCATTATTTCAGTTGGGCACAAATAAACACTTTAAGATAAGCTTAGTGCTGAATTAGGGGCACAATTGTGGCAATGTAGCTCCCTATCTCTTGGTTGTGGGTAAGAGAGTTGTTTCTACTTAGGAAACTGCGAAGAGTATTATTACATGTCCGAAGAATTGGTGTCCACATTAGAATGGTGGTGTCTCCTCCCTCCAAACCAACTGAAATTTTGATTTGAAAAGCAGGATAACCAAATATCTCTCCACCACACAGAAAAGAACCTATTCCACAAGAAGTGTTTTTGTTTTTCAGTGTGGAATGGACAAAATTATCCCAGCACACTTTCAGGTTATTCTGGTACTTGTGGCTAAGAATTCAGACTGGTTCAAGCTTAAAATATGTACTAGAGTCTCACAGATGCTGGCCGCTACCCCAATGGCTACACACATAGATCTGTTTCCTTACAGCATCCTTGCTCCATTCTGCCTCCTTCACAGAATCAAAGCAGCCTTACTGCTTTGATAAATAAAGCAGCAGCAGCAGGAACAACCATAGACAGAGATTCATGGAATTCTTTTTATTGGCATCTCTCTCAATTTTCATGTACAAAAAAGGGAGCACTTCAGTACCCATTGCTCAAGCTTTGCAAAGGCTTTTACTGAAAATTTGTTACAAAGTTACTAAAAGCCTGAATATGGAAGAAAAATTCCCTATATGTGGGAGAAAATATATTAAGTAAAACATTTTTCTTTGGGTCTCTACCAGTACTTTGTACTTTATTACTATAGCTACATGATTGACGGCTCACTTATGAATCTCTATTTTGTTTAGAGATAGCATTCTGACTCAGAAAATTGAGTAGCATGATTCAATAATATGGCCAAGGCAACCTATTCATCAAAAAGTTGTTATGGCTGAGAAAATAAAACGAACTATGGTGTGCTATTAATCATGGCACAAGTAAAAATAAAATCAGGGGTCGTGGTGATCATTCTTACATTGACCTCAAAGAAAAAAAGTCACTGAAACAAATAACTCAACTGAATACATTAAATACAGAAATATGTGTTGTAGCATGATTAATAAAAACCTAGATCCAGAAATTGGGGTTCAATCTGAAGGTCAAAAAAGCAAAACAACCAGGCACAGGCTCTTACCTCTACCTCTGTCTGAAATGGCGATCCTGCCTCCAGGAATCTCAGAATGAAGATGACTGAGAGCTGTCTCCTTCCATTTTATAATCCTCTCGAGGGCTGTTTTACTCTCTGATCTTCATGCAAGCTTTATTTATTAGAATACAAATGAAATACCCCTACAGTGGGTATTACATTGCCTTATAGACAACGTTTCAGTAATGGTGACCCTTACCCATATTCATTTCCTTATCTGCTTTCCTTGCCTTTTTTTCTGATATAACGGTAAGATGCTTTTAGCATCAGACCAGTCAGACAATGGAGCAAACTCCAACAACTGTGTCTGATAGTGGTGAACCCCATTATCAGCCAGGTGACTGACTGGATGGTAACTTGACAAAACTATGTACGCCATGTATTGTGCAACTGATGCATGACACAGTAAGATTATGCTACCTGACAGGTAGATGTTTTCCTTTTTGCTCTGTGAAGAGCAGAATTTCAGTACCAGTGTCTGCTTGACTTGTCCGTGACAGCCAGGATGGTTTTTAATTATGTTCAATTTACATCTGTCTTGTGAAGACAATTAGCATTGATAGCACAGGGACACATTTTAACCATGGGAGTAAAGTGAGCTCTGTTGTATGGCCAAGCTTGAGTATCAGGTATAGAATTTTCTACCATTTGTGTTATAATATGTTCATTGAGAATGACTCACGGTTATGTTCCCAAACTAAGCTAACGTGTATGATATTACCACATAAATTACGGAGCTTGCAATTAAAACCACTTGTATCCTTTTTTATGTTGATCTTCGTAGCAAAGAAGATATAGAAGTTAATTATGCTTGATTTTTGCTGATAGTGGTTGTCATTACACACATCATACACATTCAGACTGTTTGAATCTCATTAAAAGTGAGCAATCTACAGAGTTCTCATGAGAAGAGAGAGCACGTGCTAGTGGTTCCGAGTCTGTGGAAGTGCACGCTCTTCCCTCCAGAAGCCATGGAGTGACCTTGGAAAGCATGGGGGATGGAAACTTTCAGCCACCTCTAGATTTTACTTACGACAGAAACTTCTATTATTAAAGTCATTTTATATCTGAATTCTTTGGGAATACATCTTATTCTACTTTTAAAAAAGAATATAATATAATATATTCTGTTTATTCTCAAAAGTGTTTAAGTTTGCCTTGATGCGATTTTAAAATGAATGTTGCATCACAAACTTCACTCTGCTTACCCTAGGCAACATGACAGTGAACACTCTTGCAGACTGTTTCACTGTAAGATGTTGGATGTTTTACTCTACAGACACAATCACACAGCACATATGTATAGAGCTTCACAAAGTAACTGCTGAGGAGCTGCTCAGATTAATTTGTTGGCGTCATCTCTGCAGTCGTGAAGAGAGCACCTCTTGCCGGCCTGCTGGATGACATTTGATATTATCCAAGGTTTACCATCCAGCTGGTTAATGGAAATGATACTTGCTGCTGTTATAATCCTGGTTTCTAGGAAATATCTTACTGTTCCTTTTGTGTCTTTTTAAAATGAACATTTAGATTATATTGCCAATCTTTGGTATCTGAAAAAGTGTTAAATTTCTTCATCCTTTTTCAGAACTGTTGCCAAGTACATTTCATACTCTTTGGAGTCTCTTTCTTTCCTCCCCATCCTACTGAGTTCTGGTTTGTTGGCACAGTTGTTTGGTGTGTTTAAATATCTATTTCTATTCCTGTGGGATATTAATAGATATTACATCCCATCGTGACAGAGTTGAACCTATGTGATATTTATCTTTGGGAGGCTATAGAAGTTCTTCAAGTGGAGTAACTATTATATGTTTAGTTTTAAGAATACTCTGTGTATGTCAGAAACAAGAATGAACTTCATTTACATGTTGTATTACACACATACATGTTTGAATATATGAATTTATATTATGATTTTGTTTTTCAAATTTTTATACTTTTAACTAAACAAAGAGTCTAAAAATTCACATCTTTCATTGACAACATGTGCCCTGAAATGGGATCACAATCTGTGAGATGCACCATTACTTAAATGTGGCTCCAATAGCAAGTGTCAGAGTTTAGAAACTAAAATCATTTTCACAGCTGTGTTGTTCTTGTTTATGAATTCTTTTTTTTCCTAAGGGATTTGAAACTCTTATGAAATAAACCAAAGTATCTTTTAAACTGTGCTTTAGGGAGAAGAGACTGTGATTAGTATTCTGTTTTTGATCCCCCTAATGAAATAAATACATTATATAATTAAGATGTGCTCTATATTGGCTCAGTTATTAAGAAATAAAAAATATTTTTATATTGAAAAATACAATGTGTTTTAGTAACAAAGAGGCAATGACATGTAAATAATTAGATTATATAAAAATAGATCTTGCCATTAATTTCTCATTTGCATTTTCGGACCAATTCCCTCTGAATTATAGGCACTTCATGGTAAAGAACCCGTAATTAAAATACCAAGTGCAAAGGAAGGGCATGATTTGGCTGACATACATAAATGCAAATGCACAGTATCCCGTGGGGAAGGCGAGACTTCACTGAAGGTGAATTGTGGAGAGATGTGCTGAGCTAGCACCTTGGCTGAACAAGCAATTTGGGGCAGTGCCATAACTGCGGGCATTTTAGAAGAAATACATTGGAGAGGCAATTGGGAAAGGCATAGGTAATTAGACCCCCAAACAGTATCAACTTTTAGGAGTGCAAAGCCAGAGAAAAAGAGTAAATTGGCAATCACTAAGAAATGGTGATTATGGCAAAACAAAACAAAAGTAAAACAACACTAAATATGCACCCAAGTAAGACATGCCTTGTTTCAACTTTTGTGTAAATAGAAGCATAAGCCCATTTTGATGTTGAGGGTATATAGACATGAAGATCTTTACACGCGTGTGACTTTCTTTATGTGTGTATATTCAAAAGAAGCAAACTAAAGTGTGGTGACGTGGTAGAGACTGTCTGAACCTGAGTATATAATCCATGGTCTACAATGCTGAAATCTGGAAACATCTGAAAGAATCTTTGTGGTAGGAGGCTGTTAGTTCATTCCCGGCTGCTCAGGCCCAAAAGAATCATCCAGAAACAATATTATTTGAAATACTGCTTGGCATTGGATGGTACTACCACTATGGTCTGGGGATTTCCACATTGATCACTAATTGAGAAAACACCTTACAGCTGGATCTCATAGAGGTATTTTCTCAACTGAGGTTCTTTCCTCTCTGATGACTCTAGCTTGTGTCTAGTTGACACACAAAACTAGCCATTAAAATCCCTTAAATGGAAGAGGAGGGTGTGCCTCCTCCCTGATTTCCCATGAGTACAATAGCAGATATGATGACATGCATATATATATAATCAATACATCTACTTTACATGATAAGGAAATGAGCTGGGAAGGAAAACAACTATATTCAATATGCATACAGATTTTTTTAAAAAATTAGAAATAAGGCAGGGCAGCAAAGAATGGAGATTATGATCGCAAACTCTCCATCAGGCCGTAGGCATTGACTATGAGAAGGTAGTATATCACGAGTATGGACCAAAGGCATTGGACTACATCTTCATGTAACTTAATCTGTGCCATCACGGTTTTGCAAGTGTTTGTTCTGCACACCACTGCCGCATGATGATGAGTGCTGCTATACAGGCTTCGACTCAATGGTTTGGAGATTAATCTCAGCACATGACAGGCAGCTTTTATATCACATCATAGATCATAATTAGTAGATCAGAGGCAGCCATTATGGGGTTAGCGAGAAACCTGGAACTATGGAAATTCTCAGGAATCCACAAGAATGACCCCAGCTAAGAACCTAAGCAATAGTGGAGAGGGTGCTTGAACTGGCCTTCCCGGGATCAGATGATGACTACCCTAATGTCATTATAGAACCTTCATCCAGCAACTAATGGAAGCAGATGCAGAGATCCACAGCTAAGCTCTGGACTTAGTTCTCAGGTCTAGTCATAGAAGGAAAAGCAATACGAGCAAAGAGGTCAAGAGCATGATGGGGAAACACATAGAGATGGCTGACCCAAGCTAGTGGGAGCTTAGTGACTCTGTACTGACAACTGGGGAACCTGCATATGACCTAACTAGGTTCTCAAAATGTGGGTGACAGTTGTGTGACTTGGGCAGTGTGTGGGACCCCTAGCAGTGGGACCAGTATTTATTCCTAGTGCATGAATTGGTTTTATTGGAACCCTTTCTCTATGGATGGATATTTTGCTCAGCCTAGATACAGAGAAAAGGGCCTTAGTCCTGCCTCAAGTGATACTATAGACATTGTTGACTCCTCATAGGAGGCTTCTCCCTCTCTGAGGAGTGGATGGTGGTGAGGTGGGGGGAAATTGGGGGAGTAGGAGGAGGGGAGCGAGAGGGAACTGGGATTGGTATGTAAAATAATATTGTTTTAAAAATAATAAAAACATAGCTTAGTTTTGAAGTTAACTTAAATTTCAAAGAATCATACGCGTTAGTATATTAAATTCAAAATTGACAATTTTTAAACATATTTCAACAATCCCAAAGTGGTCTTTTCTCTATGATATTCAACCTTTAACGCAAACCAAAAATGAATTCTGCATCATGTTATTTTATGATATTTTATGTTGACTTTTTTCTGTTTAAATTCATAAAATTTAAATTTAGGTATTTGGGGTATTAATAAAACCTGTCCCTCACATTAAGAGAGAGAGAGAGTGACAGAGAAAGAGAGAGAGAGAGACAGAGGGAGAAAGATAAGACTCTACTAGAGTCCACATCTACTCAAGTGCTTTTTCTCAGAACGATAAGAACCAATACAGAAGACTGTAGGTATCAGTTGAGAAATACTTAAAGCCTCTGATGTAGTTACCCTCTAGGGACCTGTCAAAAGTTCCAGGTACTGAGAGATTATACAAAGCATTATAAATAATGAAGTAAATATAAGGAACTTCTTAATAGTAAGATTGACTTTCAGAAGCAAAGTTTTCTGGCATCGGGTTTTAACACAGGAAGATGTGTCCCGATGATGCGATATGAATGGAGACACAGCTGTATTTCCTAATGTGTCATGTCTTTAGTTGCAACCACAAAGGAAAGAAGATACGTAGATTCAGAGTAGTTAGTGCAAAGAGATCTTATAAACACCAAATCTAATGATGCTTAAAATATTTGTAATGAATGCGGGACTTGTGAAGACTTCATAGTGTTGTGTGAAAAAACATTCAGGTGCTACACCTTCAGTTAATGCAATTCCAAACACATTCTCCAACTGTAGCCAAATGCCAGTTTTGTGGAGAAAAGTGCATGATGGATCCTCTTAGCTTTCCATTTTTTTTTTCCACAAGCAGAACATATCACAAACATCCTACCTAAAAGGCAGATCTTTACTCACTGAACTCTTCTGTGCACAAAAGCCTAACTTTGCTTCAAGTTGGAATAAGCCCTTGTGCTTGCTGGAACTAAATTATAACCACAAGCTTTACCATGACTGACTTCCTGTAAAGAACACCTATGGACTCTCTGGAAGCTTGACTTAAGTCTGCACTGTACACTCACCAGAAAAAAAAAAAACTACATCAGTATGCTAATTGTTTGACATGGCCAGAGGAATGAAGTAATTCTGAAGCAGTCAAAAAATCTAAAATCTCTGAAATTAGCATTTATTCTGACTGTTTTCCATAAGAAAATATAAGGTATGTATTGAACTTTCTTCATTAAAATTCCGAGGGCAATCACCTCTGTCTCTTCCTCATTCTTTTTCTGATTCTAAAGCTCTGAAATTTGACTTATTCACTATTCAACTCTCTCATCAAAGTTTCTGAGCAGCCGTAACCTAAATCTGTAGCTCACATCAGAAGAGGAAACAAACATACTTAACACCCCAGAAGAGTAGGCACTAAAGACTTCACTGAAGAGTTTGGTTTTTCACTGATCAGATATTACCAAATGTAAACCATTTCATTTTACATCCAATATGATTTTTAGCCATATCCCAAATGCATTGGTCATATTTCTTATATGTCAGTTGGACAGAATATAATTTTAGTACTTAGGAAGCTGGGGCAGAAGAGCTTCAGGGAAGCCTAGAGTACATGACAAGACCTAACTGAAAGACAGAGAGCAAGAGAGCTGTAAATAAGAACAGCCCATGAATTCTTATGGTGACCATGCAGATCAGCCTAAAAAGTCTCCAATTCATAGTAGACAACATTAAAAGTGTTGCCTTGTTGTCACAGTCAATATTTGATTTGCAGTGTCTCAAATACAGATTATTGATTGTGTGTATCTTCTGCTTTTTATGTTGCATATGTTTTATATACCTTCCCACCTGAATGCTACATACACAAACCACTGTGTAGATACATGCATATATACACATACATATATATATATATACATACATACATATGTACACAGAAACTTAGTAAGTTTTAACAAGATGCTACAAATCAAGTATAGTCTGTGACAACAGGATAAAACTACTGCAATTTTTCTTGATCTGACTTGCTCTAAATAGGTAAAACCCACTCAACTAGGTAAAGTCAACTGCCATCTAATATGAATCAACAATATTCTGAGTTGAGCGAGCTGCAACACAACACTGCAAAGTTTGATGTCTGTCCTAAGATAAAGACAGACAGAAACTGTTGGAAATGAAAGCAAACCTATGGATACCATGAGTTTGTGAAAAAATACTGAAAGAGAGATATCCAAGGTTAGTAGTGGTAGAGGCTTGAAATTATGTCATTTATAAATTAAACAGTATATATTTCATGACAAAACCAGATTTAACCAATACCTAGTCACAAACTCAGCCCTACACAAAGTACTAGAAGAAAACTCCAACCCAAGGAAGTTATATATATATATATATATATATATATATATATATATATATATATATGATATATATAATCATAGACAATTGATGATCAAACAGCAGCAAATCTCAAAGAAGTAAAAACACACAAAATAACCACCAACAATGAAAACTAAATTAATAGGAGATAGCAATCACTGGTCATTAATATCCCTTAATATAAATGGACTCAACTCAACTATAAAAAGACACAGACTAGCAGATTGGATATGAAAAGGAATCCATCCTTCTGCTGCATACAAGAAACACACTTCAACCTCAAAGGCAGACATTGCCTCAGAGTAAAGGGTTGGGAAGAAGGTTTCCTATCAAATCGACCTAAGAAACAAGCTGATATAGCTATCCTAATATCGAACAAATTGGACTTCAAACTAAAATCAATCAAAAGAGACAAAAAAAAGAACATTTCATTTTAGTCACAGGAAAAATCTCTCAAGAGGAAATCTCAATAATAAACATCTACGCCCCAAATACAAAGACACCCTCATATGTAAAAGAAACACTTCTAAAGCTTAACTCATACATTAAACACCACACAATAGTAGTGGGAGACTTCAACACTCCCCTCTTGCCGCTGGATATGTCAGTCAGACAAAAATTAACAGAGAAATAAGGAAACTAACAGATGTTATGACTCAAATGGACTTAACAGGCATCTATAGACCATTCCATCCAAACATAAAAGAACATATCTTCTTCTAAGCATCTCATGGAACCTTCTCAAAAAGTGATCACATACTCAGTAGCAAAACAAATCTCATCAGATACAAGAAAAAAAACCTGGAATTTCCCCATGTATCTTATTGGATCACCAAGGCTGAAAATTAGAATTCAACAGTAACACTAATTCCAGAAAGCCCACAAACACATGGAAATTAAACAGTGCTAACCTGAAGCATCAATGGGTCAATAAAGAAATAAAAGGAGAAATTAAAGATCTTTGTGAGAGGCTGTTTGAAGTGGAAAGTGGAGAAGGTGCTTGACTCTAACACTTCAGCTAGGAGTTTACTCCCCAGTTTACTCCTAAACTATCTATGGAGCCCCAAGATCACCCAAAGAGAGTGTAAGATTGCCTGCATCCTCCACTCCTGTGTGTGACACTCTATCTTCCCAAGGAAGGTCAGGTAGATACCTGAGGTATTTGAGGATTTAAAGCCCCCTATGGCAAGCTCTTCCCACAGCTTTTCCAGTGAGCTATTGGTAGTGTGGGTTTGCCAGATGATGACAGATATGAGCAAAATGCTCCCAAGGAAGTTCAAACTGCTCCTCTGGACCCTGTGCTGGCTGCCAGACAGATGAGCTCACTGTGACCATGGCCAACAGGGTTTCAGAACTATTGTAGGAATAGGAATGGAAGAATGGGATAAAAGAAAATGAAACTTTACAAAGCCCATCTCAAGATTCAGCCATTTTCTGTGAACAAATTCTGTGTAAATAAATAGTCGTAAACTTTGTTAGTTTTCAGAATTCTGAAAATTAGATTTTTAAGCATTTTTTGAACATTTTCTTATTGCTTTTATGGACTAGAGGGTATTTTTATTTATTCTGCTGTTTCAAATAATGCCACTTTGCATTACTTTTATTGAATATTGTAAATCTATGCCCATAAAAGGGTTTCACCCACAATCCCCTCTCTTCTTTGCTAGAATTTTTGCAAGACAAATGGTGAACGCATTAAATTTATTGCCAGAAAGTGTCCCATCATTTATATTTCTAGAAGATATTGTATAGTACTCTTTGTTAATTCTTTGTGTTATTGATAAAACCTACTGTTGAAATTAGATGGACATCAGACAAATTGGTATTATTTTCAATAGCGTTAATTTAGTTTGTGTTTTTGTAGAATTGGCTTCTTTTGCCAGGCTTGGTGCACACCTTTAATCCCATCACTTGCAAGGAAGAAGAACACAGATCTCTAAATTTGAGCCACGCCTTGCCTATAGTGTGAGGTTTAGGGCAGGCAGGGCTATACAGAGAAACCCTGTCTCAAACTCCCACCGATCAAAAATAATTGGTTTCTGTCATCTCACCTGTTCAAATACACAAGCATGAAGTTAATTTTCACAGTTCTCTGTGCTCATTTAGATGATTGCAGAGTTTCTGATTTCTGAGTCTTCTGTCTAAATCTTTACCTCACCTACTCATGACCCTTCCCATTTTGTAAGAAGAAAAAAGTCTTACCTAGACTTCAATGTTACCAAAAAGTAAAGGCTTTATTACTTGATAATTTACATATAAAGTGATGTCCAAATCCATTTGCCTTATTAATTATAGTGTTCAAGAATGATAGAGTCAATTACTATTGTTTTAGACTAGACTCGGTGATTAACCTTCAGAACGTCAGTAATTCCGACATACCATTTTCTCAGACTAATCTCTTTTCTTTTTTTTTTTTTTTTTTTTTTTTTTTTTTTGGTTTTCGAGACAGGGTTTCTCTGTGGCTTTGGAGCCTGTCCTGGAACTAGCTCTGTCGACCAGGCTGGTCTGACTAATCTCTTTTCAAGGACAAAGGAGAACATTGTGGGGCTGAATTATGCAGGCCCATATTAATCATTGTCAGAGAAGCCGAGTAACTGTCCAGGTGCAATTTGCACCTTCCACACAGGAGGTGGTCGCCTAGCTCTTTGATAGTAAAACAACCTGAAGCCATCATAACAAGTGATCAGGATATGATAATCTCATTCTTCTCCTTCTATTGTAAATTAGAAGGTCACTTGGGGAAGAGGTATATTCAGTCTATGTGACAAAATAGGAATGTACAGGATGTGGCCTAAGTCATTCCTCCACTACCTGGGAAACAATGCTAAGAAAGTTTGTGTTACCTGCCACCCCCCTTCAGTTTACCTTAATATAAAAGCTGTTTGAAAACTAAACATGGGTGATTTCATGAGTTTTAGGATTTGAATGATCCCCGAAACTCCTTCCCAATACTGTAGAATGAACTGTGCCTCATTTATTCCCACACATCTACTGTGGCACAAGAAATGATTTATGTCCAGGCTGGTCCCTGACAGACCATACGTGGAGACATCTATAGGTCAGAAAGCGGTGGATCCATACAGTCTCCACAAGAATTTAATTTATAATCCAAAGAGATTTATTACAAAGGACTTCCAAATAAAAGGGAAATTCAACTTCCCATTTATTGAGACATGAAACGAATTTTTCTTTGTCTCTTGTCTATGAACCATACAATTGGTAAAAAAAGAGAAGCTTTCTGACCTTTATCACACTGCTAAACAGTAGGGACTTGGACCATGGAGTGGAACCAAGGAGCAGGACTTGAAGCATATGCTGTTTGCTGCAAGATAATATAAAATTTATCTCTGATAAAGAGATCATGTGCACACTAAGGTGAAAATAAATGAACATATATATTTGAAGACTTCCATTTTGTTTGTCAATCTTGGTAGAGGTTTATCATCAATTGTACTAACTTTTCTAGTGTCTAGCTTTTAATTTCCTGTCTATTCTCTACTTTCCTATTTTCAATGTTGTTTCTATCATAATCTCTTAACATAGTTCCTCTTCAATATTTTGAGTTAACATAGCACTGCCTTTTTGGCTATGGTAAAAACTTCCTGATTTGATATCTCTTCCCTTTTTAAAATATATCTAACAACCATTCTGAGAAAAATAACTGAGACCCAGAATGGGAGATATTGAGTGTTTTCTTTCATTTGTGAATGTTAGGTTTCAATCTCCAGATATGCGGAGGGGCTTTCAGGGGACTGGAGAGAGAGAAGGCGGTGATATTAAATGTTAAAAAGAAATGTTGCAACTAAAAGCGTTAAACTAGGGGAGGGGAGGTAGAGAAGGGAATAGTATCGGGGATAAATAGAAACAGTCATATAGAAACCTATTGTAGAAAAATCCCTAAAATATGTCTTATACACATGCATAAGAAGAGTTAAAGTTGAATTGTCCTACACTGGGACAACAATACCCCTTCTGTACACTCTTGGTGAACAGATAGAACGTGCAATGTTAGAAACAGGTTAACTGTTTTTGGGTTTGTTGGTTAATGATCCCCAAGGATTACAGATTATTGTCCTGCTGGTCACCTTCCTGAACTGAATGGTAAAATTCCTACTGCTGAAGAAGACATCATACACTTGAGTCACAGAACATAGAGAAATCAAGCTGCTTCTGACTCCCAAGTGTCCTCCCGACTGGTGAACTTTCACAGTGCTGGGAGGTGCTATACAGGTGAAGGAATCATTAATCTTGCCCTGCCATAAGCCTTCTGAGCTACATAATGGCTAATGTGGCAAGACAGATCCACTAGTACAATAATGGCATAAATACCATGGGTGTGACTAATGACTTTCTGATTGGATTTATGTACCACAGCACAAGATGAAACCCACACCTGGCATCATTAAGGGAGGCCATCATTAGGAACCATAGATCTAAGAATATGACTGTACATTTCATTGACAGTTGTGGAGGAGTTACTATTGTTATTCTACTAAATAGACACCACATTAAACAACTCCTTCAGACTTACCTATACATTTATAGATTAATGTATCTTTCAACCCTCATCAGAAAAGCTTCTACTTGCAGTAGATGGTGATTTACACCGAGACCCACAACTGGCCAAGATTCAGAGAGTTATAACTTTATTCTATTCTATCAGAGCTCACATTCTACAATGTTTCTATTCTTTTTGATCTATTAGGTCTGCTGCTCTGTAAAATGTGACCTGTCACAGTAAATACAGCATGAGCCCTTCAAAAGGATGTACAGTCTGCTTATGTTAAATCGTGCTACAAATGTTAATAATGTTCTAGTAACTACTAGCATTTTCAATTCCTTTCTTTTCCTGTCAATTTATTATCTAGTAATTTTCTTACTTTTCCACCCATAATTGTCAGTTACTGTTTTCAGGTTTTATGGCCTTTGCTTTATGTATTTTCTAACTATAACATCTTTTAGGTAAATATACCATTTACATATTTCACAGTGTCTCTTTTTTTCCAACATGAATTTGTTGACTCTGCAGATCCATGTTATGTGATAAATTTCTTTATCACTTGCATTTTAAAAATTAATGTGTGCAAATCATTTTCACCTGAGTTTAAAGTGTATTTTATGAAGGCAGCAGAGAGTAGAATCATTTTATTTATCTGATTGTTTAAACTTTAATTTGATTCATTCTCTCTTTTTTTAATTCACTCTTATGGTCTACTTGATTTGCTTTTCTTTTAAGTTCTGCTGTTATTTATTTACCTCATCTAGTTTTCTTTTATTCTTTTAAAAATAAGTATTTAAGTAGCAAGTGCCTAATTATTATTTGTGAATGGTATAATGTCTGGGTGTGGCTGTCTGTGTGTCCGTGTGTGTGTGTGTGTGTGTGTGTGTGTGTGTGTGTGTGACTATGTCTCTGTGTGTGAGAGAGAGACTGAGTATGTACGTGGCATGCACATAGAGGTCAGGGGACCACTTTCAGGAGTTGATCCAATCTTAAAGCTTGTGTGGAAAGTGCTTTTATGTGCTGAGCCATCTGTCTGCCCCCTAGAAAAAAATCCTTAATTATTGCTTTAAATATCAGCAACACACACGGACACACACACACACCATCAGCGCCTAATGGTATTACTATTTTACCACTTTGAATGAAATAGGGATTTTACTTTATTTGGGTACTTTACTCTTCAGAATTTTTAACATACTTTCTTTAAGCATTTCTTTTTCACACAGGATGAGCATCACTTCAGTTGATATCATTTTTGCTTCACCTCTAACCTCAGAAGTTGGAGTGTAGTTTGTTTTACAAGCTTCTGTTCATTTCTGCTAAGGAGTGCAGCCTCCTGCTGCCACGGTCTTTTTTTTTTTAATTAGAGGATGTCTGCATTTTCTCTTTTCCTTAAAAGAATCTTATGCCAGACATGAGAATAAAGGTTAACAACTGTCTTCTTCCAGCTCTTGAAAAACGTCCCACTTTTTCTGACCTCCATGATTTCAGATACAAATGCTGCTGTCTTCCGTGTAACATTTCATTTCCCCCTGACTAGGTTCAGGATGTTTTTCTCCATAGTTACTTTTAGAAGTTTAATTGTGCTCTATCTTGGTGATAATTCCATAAGGCTATACTTACTAAAGTTTTTAGAAATAATATTGAAGTAAGGTTTATGTTTGGTCCATGCCTTTCATCAATTTTGGAAGCTTCCATTCTTTCCTTGGATGCTTTCTTCCTTCTCTCCCAGGATTCTGGGGATATAGACACTATAGCTTGCATCACTGTTGTGTAGATTTCCAAGGCTATTATAGCTGATTTTCAGTCTTTTATCTCTATTGCTCACACTGAGTTCAAGTTCAATAGTCTCACTCTTGGTCATTCTCTTTCCACAGTTGAACCCACCTGCTAACATCTTTATTTTTGTAATTTTCCTTTAATTCCACAATCCCTGTTTGATTCACTTGGCTACTTTTTCTGTAGGTTTTGGCCAAGCTGTTTATAATGAACCACTGAGACATTTTTACGGCAGCACTTATTCATACTCATCAATAGCTAATCATATGCCTCGTTCAGCTCGTTATAGGTGTCTGCTTATGGTTTTGTCTCTTCTAAATTACACCCTGAATGCCTTTTCTACAAAAAATGATTTTTAAAAAGTTTTATTCTACACCTTCATTCTATCTATTCACATCTTCTGTTACTTAGGCTTGTTACATAGGGCTTATAGTCTGCCTGGTGTCTTTTCAGTTTGGCTCAACGACAGCTTAGCTTTCACCTTTATAATAGAATTTTCATCTACTTTCTCCTTCTACATGTCTTTGAGTTCCAATTCAATCTCCATTGGTGCTCTTTGTACAAGTGAAAGGGGCAGCCCTGTACGATTGTGGTGCTGGGAAACTGGGAAGAAGACATATTTGGGTCTGGGATGTCTATCAGGAAGTAGGAAAAGGGTTGGGAGACATTCAGCTTGCTGCTTTCATTGCCTCCCATGACAGCCAGCAGACTGACAATCTTTAGTGGTGTTTTTTTTTTAAACATTTTTTTTATTGATAAAAGAAGAATAAAGAAAAAAAAACAAATTTCCACCTCCTCCCAGCCTCCCCTTTCCCTCCCCCTCCTCCCACTCTTCTCCCCCTCCTGCCACTCTTCTCCCCCTCCTCCCACCCCTCTCCCCTCACCTTCCTAGATATGGACGGAGGGGGGAGGACCTAGGACTTACCACAGGGCAGGGAACCCTGACTGCTCTTTAGTGGTGTTTATTTGGGAAACAGGGTGTGTGTGGCCCGAGTCTATTGCTCTGTTGTCAGAGAGTTGGCCAGCCCAGTGAACTAGCCTATGAGACGGACTTGCTATCTCCACGGGCTCATTGACAATTTTCCCTTTCTCAGTTCTTTGACCAGAAATCATAGGGGTTTGTTTCTTGGCTATATTTTCCTGGTTTGAGTTTCTGCCTGTTTGTTTTATCTATACTTACCTGTTCCAGAAGTCAACTTTCTCCCATAGCGTTTGGAGACATAATGAAGACCATAGGAAGACACATTTTTTTCTTAATTCATAAGGAGCCAACAATGAAGTCCAAGTCTTCCTTCAGGCTTCCTGGGTCTTTTATCCTTGTTGAATGATCTCCAGAGTGTTTAGTATTATTTAGAGAAAAGGTCCAGGGAAATGATAAGGAACATCTTGTTTTAGAACTAGCAGCCAATATTTTAATTATGTAAAACCCTCTCCTGAACATTTTGGAGTTCCTATCAAAAAAGTAATCTTTTCAGAAGCCTGTCCATTGACGAGTTTAAGATTACAGAATAAAGCAATCACATCCTAAGTTGAGAATATTCACTTTATATATTTCTTTGATGCTGCTATACATATCAATATATTTCAATAGGTGATTTTGTTAGTAAAACAAAAGCAGCATTAATTAAATCTGGCATATAGTTGGGTAGCTCTACTTAGAAAAGGATATGCCTTGTAGCATCCTTTATACTCTGTTGTAGCTATAGAAGGTGACAAAGGGGCGAACAAGACTGTGAACGCCTTGTAGATTTGCTAATATCTGATGTCTTCATCAATAATAAATAGAGCAAAACAGAACAAGGCAAAGAGGTGCTACCATAGATCAGACTGAGGTTTCAGAACTGGAACATAGGAATCTGTATTGTACTCTAATCTCAGAGGGTGTTTATGTTCCACAGCCAACGAAGCTCCGGGGCCTTCCTACAACTTTACTAGAAAGACATAATTTGCAGTTCCTGATGCCAGGAGAGCAAGTGTAATTACTTAACTGTTCAGTCAGGCAATATCACTCACTTTAGAAAGCTTAAATCTCAAGTAGGCATCATCAGACACAGGTGCCAACTTAGAACCAAGGGGCTCCAGAATGATTACATGTAAATTTTTCACCGTTGCTTGCTGCTAATACTTACAGCTAACATGGACAAATCATCTGCAATTTTTAGTAATGTTACTATTTTACCCCTGTCTTCTCTTTTCATTTATTTTGAAGGCCTGTTTTCGAAGCATTTGCTGGAGAGTAATATTATCAAATCCTATTCAGCATGCTTTTTTACTTAGAAAGCAAATAGGCAAATAATTGATTTAAATTAAACACAAATTTAAAAATGGCTTCTCAACGTTCATCAGGTTTTTGAGTGAACATTTAGCTATTTTCCAAGACATAAGCCAAGACTTATGGCAAAGGGCTCAGATGAGTTATTCCACCCGTGTTTGAAATCCACCCTGAAATAACAATTAGAGGCTTTACAGGTCGAGGTAATGAGGCACTAAACTACTTGAATCTGTGTGAAATGAACTACAAGTTTGGAATGGAGGTACATTAAGCCAAAGCTTTATGGAGGAAAAATGATCTTTGAATTTTCTTTCATTCTTCCTTTTTAAAAAAAAAATTGGCAGTTCTGTTGATTCATAATTAACAGAGTAACTTGAACATGCTTCATTTGTACAGTTTGATAAAATTCGCAGCACACTCACATATATTCCTGAAACCACCACAGTCATATGCACATACAATTCCTCCTACAATTAAGATAATGAATAGATCCGTTAACCCCCGAAATTCTCTAGAGTCCTTTTATTCTGTCATAATATTGCATAACTGTCGTTTTCTGGCATCCATCCAAACCCATCTAGGTGTCGTTATGTCACTACAACTAGATGACATACAATTTCTAGGACTTTTGCATAAATATTTTCTTTTCTGTCTAACTTCTTGATTCAGCATAATTAGATTTCTAGTTTGAAATCATTTAATTTTTAATTATGATTTTAATTTTGATGACATACACTTATATAAAAATGAAACCTCGTTACTACCACCCCCTACTCTCTCTTATCTCTCTGCCACCCCTCTCAGCTCCCTACCTTCCTGACAGGTCTCATTCACCAAAATTATTTTTATTCTATCCATGTTGTATTGTTTCAATAATTATTTTTATTGCTGCATAGAATCATCACAGAGCTATAACACAGCTGCATATCTATTCACCCATTAGCAGCTATATAATTTGTTTGCATCTTGTGTTTTTCTTTAGTTGGACTGCAATAAACAAAATCCTTTATATTAGTATTCTATCTGACTTCAAAATATACTACAAAGCTGTAGTAATCAAAATAATGTGGTATTGTCTTGAAAACAGAAACTAAGACCAATACAGCAAAGCGTGGTAACCAGAACTAAGCCCATAACAACTACAGTCAACTTGTTTTTCATGAGGGTATTAGGAACATGCATTAAAAAGAAAATCTTTTAAACAAATGATGTTCGGAAAATGGAATATACACATATAGAACAAATTTAGATTGCTATCTCACAGTAATTACAAATATCAATCCAACCTCTATTAAAGGTTTAGGTATAAGATGCCAAATTATTAAAACATTAGAAAAATATAAAGGAGATATAACAGGACATTCATCTATGGAAAAATATTTGGGATATGACCCTAAAAAGAAAAAGAAAAAAAATTCCAATATCCAAAAAAAAAAACCCTAAAAACAAACAAACAAACAAGCCACCACCACAACAGTCAAAAGCAGAAAAGTACAGTGGTGATCACATAAAATTATACATCTGACAAGCAATTAATTTATAGAATGTGTAAGGAACACAAAACCCAACAGGAAATTGAAACAACCAAAACTCTCCATTAAAAAAATGGATGGAGACCTGAATAAACACCGTAAAACGGGAGGTGTACAAATGACAACAGAATTGTGAAAACCATTTGGAAGTATCAACCACCAGAGAAATGCAAATAAAAATCAATTAGAATGGCTAATAGGAATTGAAAAATAAGTGATAAACTATAAAATTGGAAGCATTAAAAACTGTTGGTGAGCTATCTGTGTCTTGTTTCTGACGTTAGTCTAAATGCATTGAGGCTTTTTTTCCCCCAAGATGGTCTCTGTGGGCTGGCTGTATATTGCCCTTATTGAGATATGTCTTTTATTTTCATAAATTCTCTAGGACTTTCATTAAATCCTATTCAATTCTATCAAATGACTACTTTTGCATCTAATGAGATAATCCTGTGATTTTTGCTCTCGAATCTCTTCATATGATAGATAACAACTATTGATTTGTGTGGGAGAACCCTGCTATTAAAGTCATTGTCCACCACGTCTGGATAGCTCTTTGAGCTCGGCACAAAATAGAAGACTCTTTTTCTCAGAGGAGCTTGCTCTTCTCTGTCTAACGGAGTTCCTCTAAATTCAGATGCCTGACCTTATTTGAAGGACGACCCTACACAGTTCTTCCTGCAAGGCTGTATGACTCAGCTCACAAGTCTTGTTCTTTCCTCTCACCCTTATGATAATGAGGTGCGGTGTTAAGACCAATCAGCAATTCCTGCCCATAACCCTAAGAACCGTCATATACCTTATCCCTGAAACAATGAAATGAGCTGTTTCTCTGAAGCTGACTCCCAGAAGTTCTCTCCATCATACTCACGCCATCCCAACTCTGCTTGCTGCTTCTGCTTCCTCATCCCTCTTGGGCTAGTGGCCAGTGGCCCCAAGGAAAGGGAGACCCACAGATTTGCATACGTAGAAGCATCCATGCATCTTTATTATATGAAGCCTAGTTGATGATGGCGGGTAATTTTTTTTTTTGATATTTGCTTGTATTTGGTTTGCAAGTATTTATTTCATCAAGGATTTTATTCTATCATTGCATTTTCATTGTTGGGTCTTTGTTTGGTTTGTTATGAGTGGATACTGTTTGTGAAAAATTTTGGGAACTTTCCTTCATTGGTGGTGGCCATGTAGAGGAGCTGTAGACAGCAATAGAGCTTAGCAGTACACCTCACCAGGTAGCAAAGCTATGACACCGTGGAGAGGCAAGGCCCTGAGGGGACTGTCTCCAGAATGCCCCTTGCTCCTTCTGTGCTTTCTCCTGTTCGCTGCTATCATGTTCTTACTGTGTTTGGCATGACGTGATTATTACGTGAAAGAATCCCACTGTGTCTAGTACAGTGTGATTGTTTCTGGGAAATTTCCTACACCTCACTGCAGATCATAATGGAGAGGATTTTTTTTGTTTTTAATAAGAGCAATGATACTTAGTTCAAGCAATGATTTAAAGATACAGGCGCTTGGGCCGGGCGGTGGTGGCGCACGCCTTTAATCCCAGCACTCGGGAGGCAGAGTCAGGCGGATCTCTGTGAGTTCGAGACCAGCCTGGTCTACAAGAGCTAGTTCCAGGACAGGCTCCAAAGCCACAGAGAAACCCTGTCTCGAAAAACCACAAAAAAAAAAAAAAAAAAAAAAAAAAAAAAAAAAAAAAAAAAGATACAGGCGCTTAACACAGTGAAAATGATTAGGGAAATAGTTTAGGCTTCTCTGCCAATTGCTCCAATGAGAGATTTATAAAAGAACAGAAATAAGATTTGAAGTTGCCCCCCCCCCCTTTGCTAGATGTGAGATTTGCCATGGGTGGAATATGAAAGAAAGAAGTTTCATACACTAAAGATCCATGAGTTCTGCTTGTGGAAAAACAGGCCGATGGCTAAAGGAAGCAATTAGGTACCTGTAACCTAAGGCTAGGCCTGAGTTCCGCAGTCATGTAGCTTACAGAATTAATCCCAGGTTTCTATATGTACCTTGAAAATACAAAGCTGTGGAAGGAAACAGAAAGATGGATGGTAGGCTAGACCACTTGAGTAAAGTGTTTTTGAGTAGCAATAGGATAGGAATCAGATACACTGAATTTGCAAAAAGCTGCCTGTCAGCACAAAGGAACTAGTTGAAATACACGTGGCTTGCATAAAACTTCATTAATCAATAATAAAAAAGTCATTCCTTTGGGGTGAAAATATTACAGTGGGAGAAACAATATAATGAAAACGTTTAACCTGTGGGCTCCTAAGAAAAACTTGTAACCCGTGGTCATAATAGAATTTCATCTTGTGCAAAGAATTTTTTTCTTTCTTTTTTTTTCTGAGACAGGATTTTTCTGTGTACCTTTGGAACCTTGTCCTGGTACTCACACTGTAGCCCAGGCTGGCCTCAAACCCACAGATGTCCACCTACCTCTGCCTTCCAGGTGCTGGGATTAAAGGCATGCACCATCACCACCTGGTTTATAGAAAGATTTTAATTCCTTTCTGGAAAATGTATAACTGTGGCTGTGAAGTAATTTTTTCTTGCACGGAAATTTTTGTCTTAGATGGTATAAAAGGAATAACAGAAAAATCAAGACAGAAGAGGAATTAAGTCTTACCCCTTCAGATAAGTCTCCTGTGTGTTTAGTACCGCTGACTACAGCTCATCTCCGGTTTCTCTAACTGCTGAAGCTGGACTTTGTCGCTTCATTTTTATGGTATGGAATTATTTGGAGAATACTAGTATTAGAACTCTTTTACAGTCCAGTAGAATTCTGCATCGCATACATCTGCCCCTGGGCATTTTTCAGTTAGGAGAGTTTAATTGCTGCTTCTCTATCATTGGATGTTATGGATTATTTAAATAATTTAATTTTGATTTTACTTCAGTATGCCATGAACATATGATATATTTATTATATATGTAAATCATAATACATGTAAAATATAATATTATTTTATATATTCTTTCATTGATTTCAGATCTTCCACTTAGTGAAATATAGGTATATACATACATACATATATATATATATATATATATATATATATATATATATATATATTAAAGTATTTAGAGATTTTCCATTCCCTGGAGTTCCTCGGTGTTTAAGGTAATGTCTCCTTTTCCATCACTAAAGACTCCTCCCAAAATATACTACATGTGATAGACAGCCGGAAAAGTATCAGTTTACAAAAACATTAACACACAAAAATCAATAGCCTTCTTGTATACACACAACAAACACTAAGAAAGAAATCAACATAGGATACCATTCACAATAAAACAATTTTAAAAATCTAGGAATAAATCTAACTAAGGAATTGAAAGTTTACATGAAAATGTAAAAAGCTGAGGAAACTAATTGAGGATATATTAAAAGTTGTAAAGACATTGCTTGCTCATGGACTGGAAGGACTAATACTTTGAATTGGCCATACTACCAAAAGTAATATGCAGAAATAAATCAATCCTAGTCAATATCCCAAAGAAATTCTTCAGAGAAATTTTTTAAAAACTTGAATTTTATATAAAACAAAACATCCAAAATAGCAAAAAGAATCCTGAAGAGAAAAATAACCAAATAATACAATAACTGTTGGCAGTATCACTATCTCAGATTTCAAATATGGTACAGAGCTACCGTAATAAAACAGCACAGTAATATTATAAAAACAGACCCATTGATTGATGGCATACACTGGGGACCCCCATAGTAACCCACACTCTTACAGGCATCTGAATTTTGACAAAAGATTTAGCAATCCAGAATACCTAGATGAAAAAAGACAGCATCTTCATCAAGGAGCCCTGACCAAATTAGATTGCTACAGTACAAAACTCATATACATGTGGATCAAGAACCTCAATTTAAGACCCAGTATCATTATAATAAAAGAGACAATAGAGAATACACTTGAACTCGTTGGCACAGGGCTCTCAGGCGCGCATTGATACCCATCATAGATCAATGGGAATGCATAAAAACAAAAGACTATTGCAAAACAAAGAGTACTGTCTTTCAAGTAAAGAGGGAGCATACATAAGGTGAAAATGGCTTTAGAACTGCAAAGCTATATGAAATTAGCAAACCTCTATCTGTAATTTAAAAAGTGGCATAAGTGCTATAGAAAGTTGCATGGAGAGTTCAGAAAAGATTAGAAGAACTAATATATGTATATTATTATTATATATATTATTCTAGGGCACGAATCTGAAGGAATGAATCAGTTTGTTGAAGAGGCACCTGTGCTGTGGTGGGACCTGGAGGACATTCCATTAAGGGTAATATGTCAGACACATAAGTTCTGCATAGATCACTCATATGACTACTGCTAGTCATTAGCTTAGGTTGATTATATGGCAAATCCAAAGCAAGCAAGGTTGATTGTTACAGTCAGCTCTTCAAAACAGCTTAAACAATCAGGTTGGGTTCATAGTAGGATAGCAGTCTGAAGTCTTACGTGACTTCAAGCTGTATTATTAACTGTGACTGTGAGATTCCGACAAAGCCCCAGCTTCTTAGATTGTCAGAGATATTTTTATCATAATGCATTGCCACGGCGTACCAATGAAACATAAAAAAATTTCAGACAAAAAACAAAAAAGTAGATTTTGAGATAAAAATCATTTAAAAGAAACTCTGGCTTTTGGCATCACTAAGACTCTTAGCAAAAATCTGTCAGTTGCCTTTGGATTTAACTGGGAAAAATAAATGAGATGATTATGCCACTGAATGTACTGACAGCTGCTCAAACAGCTGCCTGAACAGCTGTGTGCTAAGCAACTTCATATGTGCACATGCATATGCATATTCAGAGGAAGGGAATATATTTTGATAGAAGAGTCTTGGCAAATAAGGCTAAAATCTGGCTTGCATTCCTTTTACCAACTTCTGCATCTGAGGTTGTACTTACCAACTGCAAGAAGCATGTGTACAGTGCAGCCTTTCAGCTCTCATGGCTGGCCCATTCAGAAGGGGGCTCTAATTCCAATATGCACAAAACCCTGAAAGGTGACATAATTTCAATTTAGTTCCTAGAAGCAAAAATGGCGATATTTTGGAGAGAGTGTTCCATAACCTGGGAGCAGTATGGTTCTTTACATTTGGGCAAGAGCAGATTAGCTAGAGCTATGGTAATGACAGGGACGGGGCAAAAAGTTGCCAAGATCCATGCTTTAGACAGGTGAGAAGAAGGGTAGCACAGAAGACTATCTAATAGGAAATGCCACTATATAACACATATCACTCTCTGTAACTTGAGATCTACAACCTCGTAGAAATTAAGAGTCCAGACCATCATTGACCTTTATGGTTAATATATGCTCCAACACATACTGAATTTTACTCTTGCTTTTCTCTAGGTTTAATATGATTAAATAGTGTGGTGTCTATCTCTGCTACAAAAAAGTTGGAAACACTTTTGATGTCTCCTGCTTAAATGACAGAAAATGTTAAAATTTATCTATCTGGTCATTGCTTCCATGTTGGAATTACACAAATACACACACACACACACACACACACACACACACATACACACACACTATAAATGTGGACACTGGAGAGATGACACATTTGTTAAGAATGCTTGTTGCTCTTCCAGAGGATTCAAGTTTTCTCCAAATACCCACATTTTTGAGATGCTCGAAAACTGCCTTTAATTCCAGCTCTAGGGGATCTGATGCTCTCTTCTGATCTCCGTGGGCCACATGCCCAAATGTGAACATACATACACATAAATATATTAAATATATAGCATATATTATTTGCCTTTTCCCTATATGTAATACCAGAATTTCTTTCTTTATGTTTCTAACGTTAAAATGTAATTATATAAATTTTAACAAAATAAAAACAACTCTGTAGTTTGGATCTTAAAACCATTTTCTTAGATGCATCAGAAACTAGGAGAATCAAAGCAAAATATTTGTTGTACAAAGGCAAAAATAAAGTCCTTTGCCTCCGGGGTTTTCATTTTATTGGAGAAGTTATCAGCATTTTAGATGTTCCACTTTAAAAATCACAAACATTGGAGTTTTTTATTTTAGCCATTCTGACAGGTGTAAGATGATATCTCAAAGTTGTTTTGATTTGCATTTCCCTGATCTCTAAGGAGGTTGAGCATGACCTTAAGTGTCTTTTGGCCATTTGAACTTCCTCTGCTGAGAATTCTCTGTTCAGTTCAGTGCCCCATTTTTTAATTGGGATAATTAGCATTTTAAAGTCTAGTTTCCTGAGTTCTCTATATATTTTGGAGATCAGACCTTTGTCTGTTGTGGGGTTGGTGAAGATCTTCTCCCAGTCAGTAGGTTGCCTTTTTGTCTTGGTGACAGTGTCCTTTGCTTTACAGAAGCTTCTCAGTTTTAGTAGGTCCCATTTATTCAATGTTGCCCTTAATGTCTGAGCTGTTGGGGTTACACATAGGAAGCGATCTCCTGTGCCCATCTGATATAGGGTACTTCCCATTTTCTCTTCTATCAGGTTCAATGTGTTCTGACTGATAGTAAGGTCTTTAATCCATTTGGACTTGAGTTTTGTGCATGGAGATAGATATGGGTCTATTTTCATTCTTCTACAGGTTGACATCCAGTTATGCCAGCACCATTTGTTGAAGATGCTTTCTTTCTTCCATTGTATACTTTTGGCTCCTTTATCAAAAATGAGGTGTTCATAGGTTTGTGGGTTAAAATAGCCTTTGCTGGAGAGGCTGTGGAGGAAGGAGTACCCTCATCCATTGCTGGTGGGAATGCAATCTTGTGCAACCACTTTGGAAATCAGTGTTTCGGTTTCTCAGGAAATTCGGGATCAACCTACCCCTGGACCCAGCAATACCACTCCTGGGAATATACCCAAGAGATGCCCTATCATATGACAAGAGCATTTGTTCAACTATGTTCATAGCAGTATTATTTGTAATAGCCAGAACCTGGAAACAACCTAGATGCCCTTCAATGGAAGAATGGATGAAGAAAGTGTGGAATACATACACATTAGAGTACTATGCTGCGGTAAAAAACAATGACTTCTCAAATTTTGCATGCAAATGGATGGAAATAGAAAATACTATCCTGAGTGAGGTAACCCAGACCCAAAAAGATGAATATGGGATGTACTCACTCATAATTGGTTTCTAGCCATAAATAAGGGACACGAAGCCTACAATTGGTGATCCTAAAGAAGCTAAGTAAGAAGGTGAACCAAAGGAAAAACATATAGTTATCCTCTTGGCTATGGGAAGTAGACAAAGTTGCCAGGGAAAAAATTGAGATCTTGGGGGTGGGGTGGGATGGGGGTATGGGGAGATGGGGAGAGAAAAGGGAGAAGGGGAGGAAGGGGGGAACTTGGGGGAAAAGGAGGATTGGGATAAAGGAAGGTTGGATAGGGGAGCACGGAAGCACAATTCTTAGTTAAGGGAGCCACCTTAGGGTTGGCAAGAGATTTGAACCTAGAATGGCTCCCAGGTGCCCAAGCTGAGGTCCCCAGTTAATTCCTTGGGCAGCTGGGGATAGGGAACCTGAAATGACCCTATCCTAGAGCAATACTGACGAATATCTTGCATATCATCATAGAACCTTCATCTGGTGATGGATGGAGATAGAGACAGAGACCCACACTGGAGCACTGGACTGAGCTCCCAAGGTCCCAATGAGGAGCAGAAGGAGGGAGAACAAGAGCAAAGAAGTCGGGACCACGAGGGGTGCACCCACCCACTGAGACAGTGGAGCTCACCAAGGCCAGCTGGACTGTGACTGAAAAAGCATGGGATAAAACTGGACTCTCTGAACATGGCGAACAATGAGAGCTGATGAGACGCCAAGGACAATGGCAAGGGGTTTTGATCCTACGTAATGTGCTGGCTTTGTGGGAGCCTAGCCAGTTTGGATGTTCACCTTCCTAGATATGGACAGAGGGGGGAGGACCTAGGACTTCCCACAGGGCAGGGAACCCTGACTGCTCTTTGGACTGGAAAGGGAGGGGAAAAGGAGTGGGGGGAGGGGGAGAAGGGTGGGAGGAGGGGGAGAAGGGTGGGAGGAGGGGGAGGGAAATGGGAGGCTGGGAGGAGGTGGAAAGGGTTTTTTTTTCTCATTTTCTCAATAAAAAAAATAAAAAAAAATAAAATCACCTTGCTTAAAGTTTCAAAAAAAATAAAAAAGTAAAAAAATAAAAATCACAAACAGCTTTTCTTGATTGTATAGATATTTGAAACTTCAGGAAATGAACTGCATTCTAAAATGTAAGATTACTGATTATTCGCCTACAGGAGATAAGGTTAACATCTTGAATTGTATTTCATTCCATTTTATTTTGGAGGAAGAGTATGCAAAGTGCACATTAAAAACAGTGTGCCTGGGGTTGGAGTATATTAGAGGCTCAATATATCCACTATCATCATGAAGGTCCTTCTGCCTAGAATTATTCTTATTTTACTGCAACCACATATTTGATGGAAACAATCGGAAGGAAGGTTCTCTTTTCTGCTTCTGTTTTAAAAAAATACACTGGTGCTTTAAGTGTGATAAAGGGTTGACTGCAGGGACAGCTTGTAGCAACACTAGTGATAGACATCTGGTCACTTCAGTGGTCAGGAAGCAGAAAGCTCTTGCTACAGTAGTGACCAACATGGCCAGATAAGCCCAAGGGTGAAATAGGGGCACAAGCACCCTGGGAGTGACTATTCACTTTCTGATTGGATTTCAAGCCCACTCAACAGGAAGAACAGGAAGGCCAGGAATACAGGGACGAGGAGCTTATAAATATGTCCGGGGGTGAACCTACAACTAATATTTACTTAAGTAAACATACTATCAAACTACACCCTAAATTTGGATCTTTATAGCTGTGGATAGACTAGTGCAGCTCTCGACCTTATCAGAGAAGTTTTTTTTCTGTGGTGGATGGTGGTTAGGACCAAAACTCACAACAGGTCTGAGTAAAGAGAAAGAGTATCCATGGAGTGTTCAGCCACAAATAGGACATCTCTGTCACATTCCTCCCTGAGACTCTGAGACTAGCATGGGAGAGATAATGGAAAGGTAATAAGTTGATGGAGGAAGGTCATTGGTTAAAAAATAAAAGAAACTGCTTGGCTGGCCCTCATAGGTTAGAACATAGGTGGGTGGAGTAAGCAGAACAGAATGCTGGGAGGAAGAGGAAGTGAGCTCAGACTCAAGAGCTCTCCTCTCGGGAGCAGACGCCTCAGAAGAGACGCCATGCCCGGGCAGGCAGACATACGCAATGAAGCTCCGACCCAGGATGGACATAGGCTAGAATCTTCCCGGTAAGACTGGTGCTCACTAAGACCGGTGCTCACAGATTATTAGAGGTGGGTTGATCGGGATATTAGAATTAGCCAGTAAGGGCTAGAGCTAAAGAGCCAAGCAGTGTTTAAATGAAACAATTTGTGTCTTGTTATTTCGGGGCATAAGCTAGCAGGCGGCCAGGGTGCCGGGGATGCAGCCCAGCCGCTCCTATTACTACAATAAGTGGGAGTTAGATATCAGAGAGGGCCTTCTGCGCATTGCATTCAGAACTGTGGTTGCTTTCACAATCAACCCAACCAACACATGAATAGGAAGGGGTTCAGGAGCTCTCTCTTTCGTTGAGGAGTTCTTGACCATTATTGGCTTTGGAGATGAGATTTAGTTTTCTTAAAGGGGATGGTTCCTAACCAGTCACCCACCCATTACTGGATGGCCACACACCTATGAGTACAAAGGAACTCGGTGAGCTATTTTTAAAAAGTACCCCCAAATTGAGGTGGGTAAGGGAAATGAGTGGCAAATTGATCTGGGAGAGGATGAGGAGTTGGGGATGATATGTTGTATTATATGTTGTATGTCTGTATAAATTCTCAGAGTTAATATAATGCTAGCTATATACTACGCTAAAAAGGTTTCTTAAATAAATACTTTAATAACAATAAATAAATAGTAATGCTTTCAATATGAAGGAGTTTAAAATTTTAAAGAGCTATAGGAAATCTAATAATTTTAACCTTTGATTTATAGTTTTTCATAAAAGTACACCTTTTTCTTTCTTCTTTCTTTCTTTCTTTCTTTCTTTCTTTCTTTCTGACAGAGTCTTATTATATAAACCTGCTTGCCTTCCTCCTAACTTCTCTGCTTCCTTCTCCTCCTAAATGCTAGTACTGTATCATACACTACAACTCATAGCTATATATGTATGTGTTTCCTTCTGCTACCTTACACAAACATAAAGTACCCAGACCTGATAGCTTTTGAATCACAAGGTACTTTTATGATTTTATAAACGATGACTAGCAGCTGAGAATTATTATTGCAAAAAATTTTAAATATTAAGCATCACATACTATTGCTTTCTGAGTAACAATTTTTCATAGGTTAAACTTCATTAAAATATTTTTTCTTGATCAAAACATGTTCCATTATTTTCCTCCATGTTAGGTGAGCACATGGCCACACATTTTTTTTGCAGTTGAATTATGGTTAGTATATATTCTTCAGCATTATATATTACAAAATCATGTGTTCTTGTTAAACAGAAATAGCAATTCAGTCAATAAAACCTGGTAGGAAATTTCCCTTAGAGTCACTTAAAAACTGAACCAAAGCCAGTAGGTCTTACTTACCTTGTAACTACAGAGTAGCCCTTTCACTCTGCCTCTGTGCAGTAAGGTTTTCAGTGAGCCAAATTCTACTGAGTTTTTGCCAGGAGACTGAGACATTTCCTGTAATTACTACATTTGGGGTATTTTTTTTAAATAAAGGAGTAAAGGGTTAGGAAAGTGTTTAAGATGGTATGATAAGTGGTATAGTTGGGCTACGTTTTTACCATTTGATTCCCTTTGCGAGCTTGGGTGCTAAAGGCTTTGATGATTGTCTATGTAGTAGCCTTGGAATCTTTTCTGTGGTAGATTCCAACCACAAGCGTACGCACTGTGTTCCTTTACATCTACTGTGTATAGTGGGATTCTTTTTTCTTTCTCAGACTAAAACTCCACAGGCCGAATTATGAACACGCCGACACAGTGAGGAGACTGTGTCTAAAGGCTGTGTGATTCACATTCACGTGTCGGCACCGACTTTTCCAAGCCATTAACAAAGAGAATAGTGTTTGCAATTCTACCGAGTCATCGCCATAATGCTCTGCTTGCTACTCAATGATGCCATCAACTCCAGAAATCAGTCAACCTTAAACTGGCCCAAAGTACTCCCATATTATCTACAAAACTGAATTTCCTACAGCATCACACGGTTTATTATGAGTGATTCTAACATAGATATCATAACTTCAAGTGGCTAGCCAGTCACTGTAATGAGGTTTCTGCAGAGAAAAGGGGGTGAGAATGGTTATTTCTCACAGTTCGGAATATGAAGGTCAATGTTAAGGACACAGAATAAGAGTGACTGAGAGAGCAACGAATTTTAGAATGGAAATTCCTCTATGCCAGGCATGTGTTCACCCTTTAAAATTCCATGGGGCAATATTTAATCTCCAGTGTGTTGCTCCTACCCACAATTTATCCTTGATATGGTCTGGATGGGAAAGAGAGCAAAAAGGCAAAACAATACAAACACTGCTCAGTTTGACAAGGAAAGGTCTATGCGTGCTGTTAAATCTATCGACAGAAATGGACGGTTTAATGAGGAAAGAAGTTTGAACCTGGTTAAAACTGAGGGGGAAAATGTCTAGAATTGCTAGAGACAATTACCATTACGGAGAAATGGCAAACTCTGCGCTGAAATGATAGAAGAGTACCTTGATTGCAAAATCACCATCTATTAGAGCTCCAAAGTATACCAATATAAACCCACTTGAAGGAGAGCCCCATGTAAAGGAAAGGCTTTGGTATACCCCATTGAAAATAGCTCCTTAGAGAAGCGCTCTCCCAGGTCCATCCGAGAAGGTACCGACACCACTAAGGCTGTGTATATGGAATAGAAGGGGATCAGTCTACATCTTGAGCTGCAGCAGACTTTGGCATGGTCTGCCTGTTGCTGGTTTTGCAGCTAGAGTGTGTTTATTTCAGAAGCTTGCTCTAAAGTTTCAGAGAGCCCCAGAGCCCAGACATTTCGTGGCAAAGTCTGATTGTCAGTGTCTACTGTCTATGTGGGCAATGTGGGAAGACTACACTTCCTAGCTTCCCTTGCAGACAATAAGCTTCCTCGGCCATGAAGGTGAAACTAAAGTCATCATGAAGACCCCTGGATATTAGAGATATCAAGATATTGGACATTCAAGGAAAACTCCAAGCACCAAGTGGGTCTGGCCCAAGAAAGATGCCATGTGTCATAGGTGTTAATCCTGCCAATAGAGAATAAGACCACTTCCATGGTTTAAAGCCAAATTTGAAGCAAGTTTTAAATAAATACTTGCCAGGTGGATGGGTTCTGTATACCCAAGTTCCCAGGAAATGTTCGAAGTCATGGTTTGCAGCGGGTTAAGAAGAAAAACCCACAATTCATTGTATTTCCCATTAGGTCCAATCAGGGGCAAGCCTACCTTCAGGCGTAGGCCCATCCTGTGAACCTCCTACCTCTATGAGATCAAGCACATGGGTGCAGATGGGTCAAACAAAGTTGTTTAGGGGAATGAAAAACCTGTGACTTGTTGTCTCCCGTAAACAATAGCCTCTGACATTTCAGGAACTATCTGTTCTTGAGCAAGAGGTTTGCAGATCAGAGACATTTTTGTTTCATGGGTTTCCTAGGCATAGTAAAAAACTTAAAATATGACTAGCTCTCACAATAGAGCTACTCAAGTATACTGATAGCAAATAATCCCACGGTGATTTACAAAGTGCTTCTGGATTTTCTGTTTTGCTGGTTGGTTTCAGTCTTGCCTTGGCCTAATATTTCTTTATTGTACTCCCATTTGGAATGAGAATGTTTACTCTAACCCACCCATTGGAAGACTCTCACTTATATTTTCATTTTACAGGGTTTTACTGATTGTTTCCTGCTGAAAGACTACATTTCCCAGCTTCCCTTGCAGACAATGGATGCCATTTCTGCTCCTATAGGAAGCTGCCTCCCAGCTTCTTTCCATAACATTTTGGCCATCTTCACAAATGGTGACAGTGTCCCCTCATCATGAATAAGCATGGTACAGCCTAAGGTCAGTCAAGCCTCTCTTTCTTTTTGCGTTCTGTCTCTCTAGAGCTGCTTTCTATAACTAACGTAATGGTGCAGCTATCCCGGGATACTGAAATCAGCTGCTCAAGCACACCCTCGGACAAACCTCCATGGCTCTCATACTCTCTAGTCCCAGGCCAAAAGGGCTACCTGTGTCTCTCTGTTTCTGACCTTTCTCAACGTACAGCCGAGCTTTGACCCAGTCTGTCCTTCTAGGTGGGGAGGCCAGGCATCCACCATAGCAAAATGCAGGGCAAGGTAATCTATTGGACCCAACTCAGAGGTCCCCTAGTTAGTCTGCGAGTTTACTGGAGCTTTCTTCTATCTCCTAAGAGTGGAAGGAGGTGTGTTTCTATTTTTCCTGCTCCGGTGACTCTTTTCTTCCTATCAGCTTGCCTTGTCTAGCCTCAATATGGGGACCTTTGCCTTGTCTTTTTGCTTCTTGTTTTGTTGTATTTGCTTGTTGTCTCTGGAGGCAACAAGTTTGTTTAATGTAAAATAATATTCAAATCAGGTATATAAAAATGGCTATGAAAGATTAAATACTTGAGTAAAATAGTAGAATATACCTACATGCCAGGAACCCTCTGGCTCAAATAGTTCCCTTGGGATTGAGCCCATCCCACCAGAGTAAGTTACATGCTAGCCTCATTACAGGACAATGATGAATGGGGAAAACATCCTGGCAAAAGTCTGATGCTTCTGCCTCTGGATGCATAGGTCTGACCACCTCTGGATGTATAAGTCTGACCAGTTCCAGTTACATAGGAGAAATCAGAAAAACCTCCTTCTATGTAAAGATGAATTATTCCTCATGTCTCATGTGACAGGGTGATGGGTTCTGTTGCCTCTGAGTGGAGGAGCTCAGAATTTATACCGCATCCTGAATAACTCAAACAACAGAGAGGCGATCAGCAATTACTCTGTCCTCGGTGTCTCCCAAACTGACAGAAAGATGCTGTGAATAGGGAAACCACCTGACTCGTATGGGACTTGCATGACAACCCTGACCTTTACCCTGGCTTTCAGTTGATTCTCTTAGCAAAAACAATTCTACACTCAAACTACTGATGCTCCCTCACTAAAGAAGGATGTCAGATAGGGTGTCATCAAACTTACAGCTTTGGAAAGTCATTCACCGTATCCAAACAGTGTCTTTGACAGTCTTTTATCTAAAGAGTCAACAAAGGGTTCTATTATGTGGCATCCCATGCTTCCTATTAGAGTCTTCCTGAGGAGGTGACTTAGATGAAAGGGGTTCTCTCCGGCTGGGCTCACCTATGGTGCTTTGAAAACATAATTTAGTCTTACCCAGTGAGAAAGCTCCAGGGCCATGCCTGAGCTCTCATCTTGATGCCTACAAGGGATACACAGGCTTTGGCAGTGATTCTTGTAGATGTTTCCTAAGAAAATTCCAAAAGCCAATATTTGTTAAAGTTCATTTAATTTGGTTATCTTGATTATAAGTGATGCCTCTAAAACTACCAATATATTTTTAAATGGAATGATGTTAAATAATACACTTCCTGCTGTCAGTACATGCATATGTCAACCTAGAGATTTGTCCATTGACAGAAAAGAGTAGAGAGTTGGCTTTCGCCATCTTTGTCAATTCAGTCTATGTCACATGAAAATTATTTATTGCAAATTTGACATTAATGACTGATTTCATCTTTTATCTACTGGTTGAGAATATTAAATGAAATTGTTTTGGAGAATTTTCAAAAGTTTCTGTTAATATAGTTAATTTTTAAAAACTATCAAGTAAGTCATTTACTCTTGATATGATAGTCACTGACTCAGGAAAGTAACATGTATTTCTGCGTGTTTTAGAAAGGGGACTGCTGAAGAGAAAACAAGGCAGGCACTGTCTCTGGGAGTATTTTTCAATTGAAAATTAAAAATCTTTTTTTTGGGGAAGAAGAAGACAACTTAGAATTAAATTGTCTCTACATAGATGACATTATAAAAATATATTTATTGTATTTAGGTATAATAGTTTGATGCTAACAAAATGATGTATTAAAACATGTTCTCAAATACTAGATATGGTTCTTAGGGTAAAAGTCCCAATTTTTAAATTTTTACTTTATCAAATTGTTTCTAACAAAAATGGCAGTTTACTTGAGGCAATCTATTTTTGCTCATGAAATAACTAATGGTTTTGTTAATATTTGAAACAAAGATATACAAAGCTCATCCTCGGGGAAAGCAAAGAATACCATTGAGACCCTTCCTGTTCAAATTCATTCTTTTGATACGGACTTTAACTCACACAGATACTGGGTGCTTGTTCCTTACTCAAGAGGCTGATGTACACAAGCAGTTAGTTACAGTTGCCTCATCCTTCGACAGAACTCTGGCTCATTCTCCAGCCATTTTTGCCAGTTGATTTAACCTTCCGCTATCTTTATATTTAACCATATGTTATATTGATTCCTGTTACCCTTAATGTAAAAGTTTTTCTCTTGCTACTTTGTTTCTTAATGTTCCCTACAAAATTGCACAATTAACTCCTGGTATGTTCTGGATCTTTGCCAACTGTTGTTGTTTTTTTATTGTGCTCCCTTTCTAACTGCTCTCTCATGCCCTTTTGTCAGCCATGAAGCTGTTACAGAAAAGATCAACACCAGAGACCCCTGAAAGCAGTTTGAGTGACCTTTGAAAAGGGGACTAATGGGCCATGGGCTATTCAACTCATTCGTCTTCTTCCCACCATGGACATTGCTTTTGGTACTTAGAACTAAAACAGCTAGGCTGAAGCCTCCTTAGCACCAATTAACCTTTCTACCTCACCAGCTCAGATCAGTTTCACATCCTTCAGCACTAGCTCAACTCCTTGAAGGCTGCAATACTCTAAAACTAAAAAGGACTAGATCTGACTATTGGGGTGAAATTTGTGCTCTCCCCCACAAACATGCTACTTCCAGACCAACAAATCCTACCTGAATTAAATGGGAACTAGAGACAGGGTAGAAAACCTCAACCACAAGCCTCTTCCAATCATGGGCTTCAGGTTTCCTCCTGCTCTGGCCTCTCCACTGAACCACCCCTTTCCTCTTTATTATCCTTATACTTATGTGTTTACTCTATCTTTTTAACGTTTTACTTGCTAAACTACACCCTTTACCCAAACAAAACTCTCCATGAAAGCTTTCCCAATGATTCTTACCCTACAATACTCTATTTGTCCCCAATACATCCACAAAAAGACCTTTTAGATGCTCTGGGAAGGGTTCATTCCCTTTAGCCAAGGCTCGATGTACTTTTTTACCTTGGTCCTGTATTTCCCTCTGTTCATTTCCTTTGATGTTCAGTAGATCCCTGCTACTTCTGCTAGCTCATTTTGGTGCAACAGTCTTAACAACAGTCTTAACAACGGGACCAGTCACTGTTACCTTCAATCAACACTTTGTCCATTTTCTCTCACTGCCCCCTTCTGTCTCTCACACCTCAATCCTCCTGATCCCTGGCCTTCTCAGAAAAATCTCTGTTTTACTCTGTAACCAAATCTGCTGCTCACAGCCCTCTAATGATTATTTTACAAGTCCCCTCAAGACCGCAGGATGACAAGCACATGGTCCATTGCAACCAATCAAACGTAGACTCTCTCACTCCATGACCAGAGGACCCCCCTTTTAAAGACTCAGAACTGTCCCCTCCGACAAAGATTTTCCTCAGCAGAAAACAGCTGAAACACCTCTGCCCTGCATTTCTTATAGCCTCTCAGAGTTAGGAATGCCAGTTTGCTGGTGAAAGACTACACTTCCCAGTTTCTGATACGGACTATGGAAGTCATTTCTCCCCCATAAGGGGCTGCATCTCATCTTCTGTAGACAGTTTGGCCATCTGCAATGTGGGTGACAAAAGTGTCCCCTTGTCATGAATAAACATCCCTAAGGGCAGATCAAACCTCTCTTTTCACCTTCCCTTTCTCTACAGCTTCCTTAAATAATCTAACACAGTTATGAGACTTTTCTCTGGGTATCAGAAGACACTTGCTGAGCAGTGTTGCACTATGGCAACATTTGAGGTTGCACAGAGTATGTTTTTCTTGATGTGACAGCCTGAGGAACTACTGATGAAGGCCAGGGTCAGAACACTGTGACTTGGATATGAAGCGAATATGAACACTATGAAATGGTTCCCATGAAAGAAAATGTGTGCTTGAATGGTTGAGTCCACGCTGGTGGTGCTCTTTTTGGAAGCTGTGTAGATTTTTGGAAGCATGCCCTAGTTGGATAAAATATGTCTTGGTCCTCAGACTCCTTAAAAGATAGGACTGAACTGAGCTTACCACCTGGAATACACAATCCTCATCAGCCCCAAACCTGGACTTGAGAATTCAGAAAAACCGAGGATGGAAAAGTATCTTTCAGGTGGACCTCTGCTCTCTTATGTCCCTTACAGAGGAGGAACAATATAGGTCTAGGGAGAAGTAGATGGGGCCAGTAAATCAGATTGTAGAGTGGCCTGGCTAGGAAAAAGACTTCAGGGATGATATGCCCATGGTGAGTATCCTGCCAAAGACAAGGTACCTGCCTCATGTCCTCAAATCACTGATTGTTCTTACTAGTGATTTGACTAAATGTGCTTCCTCTGACTCACTGGAAAGTCACACCCCAACTCTGTGCACACTGGTCTATGTTTCCCCTGTGGTACATATCTAGAATGGGATAGAGGGAAAAGCTCATATTGGCCTTGACTCAATGTTAATGAAGGTCAAATGGGCCCCAGTTCTGGTGCTGATCTCAGTACGAGGGCAGGAAATGCCCTTTGCACCTCAGCCTTGATTACTGGAAACCAAGTAATTAATTCCCAATTATTAGGGAACTTAATTCCCAGATAGACGTAGAACTAGGTCATTTGGAGAATTCTGAGTAGCAGAAGTAGTCCCACAGAACTGAAGGAGGCTAGACTTCCTTTATATAAAATAAGGAGGACTTTGCATAGCTTTAGGAGAAACTGCTGTTTCTATGCCAAGCAATCTGGTAAGTAAGAAAAACCTTCCTAGGGTCAGATCAAACTTTAAAGAAAGAGAAGAAAGGAACCATAGGTCAGATAATTACTATCAGTCTGTTTTCCCAATCTCTGTGGTTGACAGCTTCACTGGCAGCATTAGCCAGACTGTTGATTCTTATCCTCCTTGGCTAACACTGGAACTCTGCATCCTTGACTGCATGTGGCCAGCTAAGCTACTGATTCTTACGCTTCCTAAAACAGGACAAATCGGCGATTTGACTCATGGCCATAGAACCGTGGCAATTATGACATGGCAAGGCAATACAAAGGTTCCTCCATCCTATATTCTTCCTGAGGCCATTTCAGGTTTAAAGACAATTTGATCTCCCTGATGGAGAATCCTGTGAAACATTACCCAACTTTCGTTGGAACCTAAGGTCAAGATGCCCTAGCTACTTATCTTAGTTGCTGTTGCTTTGCCTGCTTGTGTAAACCTCCCTTCCAGCAGATAGCTTCTCTTTGCTTCTGTTCAACTGACTGCTTGTGCAAACCTCCCTCTGCAGCTGCAGAGCAAGATACGAGAACATAAATTTTGCTTTTAAAAGCCTCTTGCACTAAATGCTCAGACTACACTTATGTTGTAAGTACCTGATGGTCTCAGCAAGCTGGAATTAAGAGTTTCACCTGACTGCAAACGGTGTCAGAGTGGTCATCTCTGGCTGGCTCCCAATAATATAGTCATTTTCTTCAAGGAATACTATTTACTCCTCAACGCTAGGACTACTTTCTGGACTGTTTTTTTTTTTAAATTTTTTTAAATTTTTTTATTGATAAAAGGAGGATAAAGAAAAGAAAAAAAACGAATTTCCACCTCCTCCCACCAGCCTCCCATTTCCCTCCCCCTCCTCCCACTCTTCTCCCCCTCCTCCCACTCTTCTCCCCCTCCTCCCACCCCTCTCCCCTTCCCCCCACTCCTCTCCCCCTCCCTTTCCAGTCCAAAGAGCTGTCAGGGTTCCCTGCCCTGTGGTACGTCCTAGGTCCTCCCCCCTCCATCCATATCTAGGAAGGTGAACATCCAGACTGGCTAGGCTCCCACCAAGCCAGCACATTGCGTAGGATCAAAACCGCGTGCCATTGTCCTTGTCGTCTCATCAGCCCTCATTGTTCGCCATGTTCCGAGAGTCCAGTTTTATCCCATGCTTTTTCTGGTAACAGTCCAGCTGGCCTTGGTGAGCTCCCAGTAGATCATCTCCACTGTCTCAGTGGGTGGGTGCACTCCTCGTGGTCCCGACATCTTTGCTCATGTTCTCACTCCTTCTGCTCCTCATTGGGACCTTGGGAGCTCAGTCCAGTGCTCCAGTGTGGGTCTTTGTCTCTATCTCCATCCATCGCCAGATGCAAGTTCTAGGATGATATGCAATATATTCGTCAGTATTGCTCTAGGGTAGGGTCATTTCAGGTTCCCTATCCTCAGCTGCCCAGGGAACTAACTGGGGACCTCAGCTTGGGCACCTGGGAGCCCCTCTAGGGTCAAGTCTCCTGCCCACCCTAAAGTGGGTCCCTTACCTAAGAATTGTGGTTCCGTGCTCCCCTATCCAACCTTCCTTTATCCCGATCCTCCTGTTTCCCCAAGTCCACCCTCCTTCCCTTCTACCTTTTCTCTCCCCATCTCCCCTAACCCCCTTCCCACCCCACCCCCAAGATCCCACTTTTCCCCCCGGCAATTTTGTCTACTTCCCTTATCCAAGAGGATAACTATATGTTTTTCCTTGGGTTCACCTTCTTACTTAGCTTCTTTAGATTCGCCTATTGTAGACTCCGTGAACCCTATTTATGGCTAGAAACCAATTATGAGTGAGTACATATTGTCCTCCTGCGGTCAGTCTTTTTATCAGTGAGTGCTGTAGGGTTTCTTTCTCTGAATACTTTAAAGTCTGTCTGTGCCTGCTGTCCACCTACAAGCGCTTTCTGCACATCCGCATCCGTGGTGTCACTTCTTGAAGACATATCAGCGATGGATCAAACCATGACTAGTTTTCAAAGCATAGTTTATGTGCTACTTCCTTCAAGAGATTTTTATTGCTCTTTTCTATGTAAAATGGAGCTGCCACGCTGGTGTACTCCTTTAATTCCAGGACTTAGGCAATAAAAGAAGGCAAACCTCTGAGTTCAACACTAATCTGGTCTATAAAGTAAGTTACAGGTGAACTACAGTTACCCACATAGTGAGACCATGCCTCAAAAAATAATTACTGATTTATTTAATTAATAAAAGTATACCTGACTTTAAATCCTAACTCCACAAAATCTTAACTGTATGACTTTGTAGTCATTGTTTAACATCTCTTTACTTCAGAGTCCTTGTGTGAAAAAATAATAATGGTATTATTTCAAAGATTAAATGGGATCATAGAAGCAAGGTTTATCATGCAAAACTATAAAATCAGTGTCACAGTTATCTATTTTTTTAAGGACCAATCTGCTATTGCTGTTAATGCCATGGCTATTTTATGACATTAAAACCTGGCTATTAAATCGATAGAGCATTAAGTCATCATAACAAAATCTTATTTGTTCAACCAATCAACATATTGTATTAATATGGGATTTTTGGTTACATTGTTATAATGTTTAAAATAGATATTTTGTTTAATATAATGCTGACTTACTTTGCTTTCTTTTATTTTCCAAATGAGAGTCTAACCATTATGTTTGGTGGTAACACATTTGAGCCCGTGTGGGTTTGTAGACAGTGAGGCTGACCAGGAGCATGGTGAATTACCTTCAGCCTGGCAAGAGAGAGGTGCCTCATCATCCACTCCAGAGTCATCAGAGGATGCTTCATGCTTCTGCAACAGAGAATAACACGTCTACATTACTGCTTTCCTGGCATAGGTCCATCAGAGACCCTGGCACAAGTCCACCAGAGAAATCTGTTTGCTATTCTAAAATAATATGGATATCTTCCCAGAATTAATTTCAGAGAGCGGAATTGAGCATATTCTTAGATTTTTAGAGGGTCATTTTCTCCAGTTTTTTTTTCTTTCCTCTTTTTATGGCTAGAGCTTAAAGATCTTCTTATAAAAGTCTTCAGGGAGAGCAATTCTCTGAGAAATCATATTTCAGAATTACCTCATCTGAATGCTATCTGTTGCCATATGTTTGCTTGGCTTAGATTCCATATAGAGAGGTACATTCTTCTGAGAGAAAGGAAGTTAAGAGTAGGGAGGGTACCAGTCATCAAATGCCAAAGGCCTGTGTCAATTCTTTTTCAGCTTTGTAAAGCAACATTGAATGGCCTCTTAGTTTATTGCTTTAAAACCACAGAGAAAGCAAAATGATTTAAATCTATAAAACCCGAGTCTCTGTTTTGTTTTCTGTGAAAATATTGCCTTGATTTTTTTCCTTGAAGAAAGCTAAATCTCCTTTCCTGTTCACAACACATTTCCAATCTAAAATACATGTTCTGGCTTATTTTCTTATGATCATACATGTTTCATTACTTGTTTGTTTCTCATTCCCTTGTGGGTATTGGACCTTGTTGTGAAAAATGAGGACAGTCAATAAAATAACAGGTGGGGTACCATAGTTGCTGACCCACAGTATACATCCACTGTCGAAAAAACATTAAAGAAAGAGAAGGGGTGGGGAGAACATAAAACTAAAGCAATAAGTAAATAACTAGTACAAAATTATCATCTTTTCATAAATGAAAATTGATGATGGAGAAATTTTTTATTGTTTTTATTGAGCTATACATTTTTCTCCACTGCCCTCCTTTCCCCCTCTCCCCTTCTGCCCTCTCTCATGACCCCCACACTCCCAATTTACTCAGGATATCTTGTCTTTTTCTCCTTCCTATGTAGATCTTTGTATGTCTCTCTTAGGATCCTCTTGTCTAGGTTCTCTCGAGTTGCAAACTGTAAGCTGGTTTTTCTTTGCTTTATGTCTAAAAGCCACTTATGAGTGATTGCATATTATATTTGTCTTTCTGGGTCTGGGTTACCTCACTCAATATGATTTTTTTCTAGGTAGATCCATTTGCCTACAGATTTAAAGATGGCATTAATTTTTTTCCATTGTATAGTACTCTGTTGTGTAAATGTACCACATTTTCTTTATCCATTCTTTGGTTTAGGAGCATCTAGACTGTTTTCAGGGTCTGGCTATTATGAATAAGTCTGCTGTGAACATAGTTGAACGCATCTCCTTGTGGTATGATTGACCCTCCTTTGGGTATATATTCAAAAGTGGTATTACTGGTTCTTAAGGTAGCTTGTTTCCTAATTTTCTGAGAAATTGCCATACTGATATCTAAAGGGACTGAGCAAGTTTGCACTCCCATGAACAATGGGGGAGTGTTCCCCTTAACCTACATCCTCTGGAGCATAGGCTTCATCAGTGTTTTTGATCTTGGCCATTCTGATATGTGTAAGATGGAATCTCAGAGTTGTTATGATTTGCATTTCTCTGATGGCTAAAAAAAATGTGAAGCATTTCCTTAAGTGTCTTTCAGCCATTTTAGATTCCTCTGTTGAGAGTTCTCTGTTTAGGTCTATACCCCATTTTTTTATTATATTATTTGTTCTTTTGATGTCAAGTTTCTTGAGTTATTTGTATATTTTGGAGGTAAGTCTTCTGTCTGATGTCGGGGTTGGTGAAGATCCTTTCCCATTCTGTAGGCTGCTTTACCTGGGTTCCAGGAGCCAAACTCTAATCGAGCTTGAGTGACAAAATCATTATATACTGAGATACATCTTGTTAATAAAACACCTGATTGACTTTTAAGAAACAAAACACATCTGATTTTAAGTCATTTTATTGCTAATAAAGCCATCCGCTGTTTCTCAGGAATGCTATTTTATTCGTTCATAAATACAGCATGTTTATTTTATGTGCGTTGAAATTATCTCTTTTCATTTCTCATCTGTATAATTCGTCTTTAAAAACTCATGGGTTTATGAGAAGCTGCTACACTTTTACATGCTTGGATAGTCCAGAGCATCCCAACCATAAATGACTCTGTTTTATCACGTTTGCAGCAATTTAAGGGAAGTGTTTTCCTCTCACTCTCGGACTTTGCAGAATGTCCTAAGTATTCATATGTAATGCAAAACCAGCCCTTTGATGCAGATTAAAATAAAGTTATTTTAGCTTAAAGTACTTAGAACTTTATTTCTATTTTTAAAGAATCTGCAGATTTAAGAAAAACAAAAGCAACAAACCCACATTTAACACTGTTATTATCACTAAAGCTATATAAAAGACAAATGTAGGAAAATAATTTATCTAATAAGCTATGCATAAGAAATAATTCACTAATTATAAAACGCCCAATAATTTAGCTAGATAGCTCTTCCTTGCACACTCGGTTTTGATGTGTACTCCCATGCTCACCCATCTTCCCCAGGATTGAACACAAAGGAGTCAATTATTGCCTGCTATCCTCAATGGGTTCGTCTCTCATTGTATTTTAAAATTAACTACTAATGAAAGGTGAAAATGAAAGCAGAACACTAGAGACAGACAAAAAAATAAAGAAAAAACATTAGCAGGATTCATCTAAAAACATACAGAAAATATGAAAACTAGGGGCAATCTAGTGGATTAAATGAATAAAATATTACATAGCACAATCTAGAGCAAGTGCTTCATCACAAAATGAATAATAGTCACTGGAATTTAGATCTCTGTAGAAAAGGAATTACATTTCTTGCTAGACCTACTTTTTTTTTCCTCTCCCACTCTTGTTAGCTCATTTATAAAGTGATGAAAAGAAATCACTGCAGCACTGCTAAAAGACTGGAGATGACTTCAGGATGCACTGAGCTTGCTCTCAGCTACACAATAATGGGCAAATGCCGGAAGGAGCCTTGAGAGAGCCGTCAGGAAAGAGCAAAAAACGGAAAGATGCAGATAAAAGACACTGCCTGGAAAAGGGGGATGCTCTCTGGGAGACATTATAGATATTTCTTCAAAGCACCTGCCTCAGTGAACTCATTGAACAAGGGACTTAGGAGTCCCATTTCCTAGCTTTTAGTATCATTGTAAAATGCTGTTTCACTTTAGAATAAACCTCTTCTCTTATGTCATTAATTATGCTTCCTGTTCCCCTTTCAGCTCTCATAAGAGAAACCTGGCAAATCAATTCTTTCAAGATTTGGGAGGGAAAGTTTAGTATTAACTGTGAAAAAAGAACTAGTTTGCTATCATTCTCATATGCAAATTTGTTTGTTGCCAGTATTTCTGGAGGAAAATGTGTAAGCGTGGATAAGAAAAGGCCATTTATTAAACATAAGTTTTGTTTGTTTGTTTCTTTTGGGAAAGGGATAGCTTAATAATATTTGAAATTTCCTATGTTTGAAATTGCATATTTAATAATTTTGTATTAATTTCAGTTACCATATTATTGGACAATAAAATTCAAAATGTATTTATCTTGTATCTAAAATGTTGTGCCCTTTAAAAATCATTGAATGACCCTAAAAGAAAGACATTTTATTTAGTGATTCTGGAAATACTGGCCTTGATTCTCCAAGCTGTACAATCTAGTAAAATGCAGTTAACCTTATTAGTATTGATTTCTTTTTTGTAAAACAGAGATACTCAGGTTTATTTTACTCAATTTCATGAGAGCTAAGTGGGAGAACCTATGTTAAGCACCCTATACTTAATAAGTCTTAATAAGCTGCCAACTTCTTAGTTGACAAGGGGTGTGTAGCTGTTTCTTCCAGTCTGAAGCATTCCATCCTAAAAGGAAGAGGGCGATTTATAAAACTCAAGAATCTAGTGAGGCTTTTACAATAAAAGAAGTTCAGAAAGTTATGACTTACAGGGCTTCTTTTCAAGATTGTATGAATTGTGAACAAGTGTTTGAGTGGGGAGGAGAACTGTCTTTGCTGGGGCTACCTACAAGGTGGAAGTAAACTCTCAAATGAGGCTTTCATATGTCACCATACATGACCAGGTGGGCTTTGGCATGATGTAGTTGAATGTGAGTCTCTTCTGCATCTGTGAATAACCTCTCATCCACCATTCTGTAAGAATCCCCAAGAGACTAATTAGTTCATGAAGCTAACCATAAGTACAATCACTGCTTCAGCCTGTTATTTGTGTCTTATCTGGGGTGAGCAAAGATTATTTGCATCTCAAGGAAAGAAAGCAAAAGCTATGAATCTTGAATAGTCTCTGACACTGAGGAGTCAGAAGAGTCTTTTAATTAGTAAGAATAAAAAGAAAAAATGAGTGACCTTTATATTGACTCTGGTACAAAGTTTCTTAAAAGTAATGTTGATGGCTATAATTTATATAATTTTGTTAAGTGAGAAAAATAGAATATGAGATTTTTTTACACTTATACAAATTAGTTATTACTAGTAACTTCAAATATTATTAATTATCATCTCAGAGTATAGTTGTTTTCTCTAAAACATTAAAAAGAAATTAAGAGCTTGCAAATGTCTACCCATTAGTGTTCTGTTCCAGGGACTTCTGAGTTTGTTGGACAGGAGATTGGATGATGGACGCCACAACTGAATTAACAAAGAAACCACACAATGAATTTAAAATCTAGTTATTTCTCTTGCCTATTTTCTTCTTTCTACACCCTTGTCAGTTCCTGTAAGTCAGAAGGAGATAGAACCAAGCCACATGTTTTATTATCATCTGATGTTAGATTACAATCAGTGTTGTGCTTTTGATTATATCAGAGTATTATTGTAATAGACAGATACACATGCATGAACCTAAAGAAGAGGCACATTTTCATTTTGCCTCTTATATATTAGAAAATTCTAGGCAATGTGGGTTAGTCTACACCAGAGAGAGCTGCAAGGACCCTCTCATGGGCATGTTCTCATGAGGAAACCAAAAGGACAAGAAAGAACAAGAAGGCATCAAGATAATAAATTAAATCTGACATTTCCATTATGAAGTCCTCTTAATAAAACTAAATTTGATCTACTGCATGATTCAGCTATCCCATCTCTGAGAATACATACAAAGAAAATTAAACCAGCATGCTAAAGACTTATCTACTCCCCATGTTTATTCACACTGGCTGAGAGAACAAATCGGTTTATCTTGCATGAACTGATGGCTTAGTTTTGAAAAGCTGATATATGCTTCAACAATAAAAAAGAATAAAATTCTGTCACTCACAGCAAAATATTATGTTTAAAAAGTAAAAAGAAATTGAAAAGCAAAGATCATGTAGCTTTTTTCATAATCAAAAGCTAAAATACTGATCTCAGTGCAGAATATATGAAAAGTAACTACAAAAGACAAGGCCGAGATGAGGGAAGTAACAGACCTCCACCAGTCTGCGGGATAACATCCCAGTGTCCTGCAGCACAGTAGGCTCACTGCTGCTCACAGTCTCCCTTTATGTATTCCATGAAGAACTAGAGTTGAGGAGCCAGAAGGCTTTATATATAAAGGAATGATAAGAAGAAAAATTAATTGTTATTTCACTAGCATGCATTGTGTGCATTATGGAAGCATCTTGCCATAACTTACAATTATGTATAATTATTTTGTGTAAATGAAAAAACAAAAACGAATGCTTCACAGGGAAATATTGTTTTAAAAATACAATGACTGTCAGTTTCTCAATATTGCATGTTCAGTACAGCCACGGGAAAATGTTTTGAACGGTCCATTCAAACTGGTGCAGCGGAGAATAGCATGTGAGGGAAAACTTAACACAAGTGACTACAGAATATCAACGCTGAAGAAATGACTAGTTACTTACAATATAGTCACAGAAACTAGCCAAGATGAAAGCCAAACAAGGAGAAATGAGAACAGTGGAAAGCTGCAGAGCCATTTCATGCAAGCCCAAATTACAAGTAATTCAGTTCTCCCAAGACGGGGAGAGGAATACACAGTAGACATATGTGAAGTTGTCATCAGTGTTTGTGATCTTGGCCATTCTTACAGGTGAAAGATGTAATTTCAGAGTTGTTTTGATTTGCATTTCTCTGATGGCTAAGGATGTTGAACATTTCCTTAAGTATCTTCCAGACATTTTAGATTCCTCTGTTTAAAGTTCTCTATTTAGGTCTGTTCTCCAGTTTTTTATTTGATTATTTGTTCTTTTGATGACTAATTTCTTGAGTTCTTTGTATATTTTGGAGATCAGTCCTTTGTCTGATGTGGGGTTGATGAAGATCTTTTCCCATTGTGTAAGCTGCTGTTTTGTCTTATTGACTATGTCCATTTTTATTAATTGTTTTTATTAATTGTTTCTCTAAGTATCTGTGTGGCTGGGGTTATATTTAGGAAGAGGTCTCCTATTCTAATGAGTTCAAGTGTATTTCCCACTTTATCTTCTATGAGGTACAGTGTGGTTGACTTTATGTTAAGGTCTTTGATCCATTTAGACTTGAGTTTTGTGCATGGTGATAGATATGGGTCTATTTTCATTCTTCTACATGTTGATATCCAGTTATGCTAGCACCATTTGTTAAATATGCTTTCTTTTTTCCATTTTATATTTTTTGCTTCTTTGTCAAAATTAGGTGTTTGAAGGTGTGTGGATTAATATCTGGGTCTTAGATTCAGTTCCATAAGCTCTCCCATGATCTTGGGTAGGTAGAATTAACATAGTAGAAATGGCAATCTTACCAAAAGCAATCTACAGATTCAATTGGATGTCCGTAAAAATCTCAGCAAAATTTTTCACAGCCCTAGAAAGAACAATACTCAACTTCATATGGAAAAGCAAAAATCCCAGAATAGGCAAAACAATCCTTTACAATAAAAGAACTTCTGGAGGCATCATAATCCCTGACTTCAAACTCTACTACACAGCTACAGTACTTAAAACAGCCTGGGACTGGCATGAATTAACCTGCATCCATTTCAAGTGACAGCACAGGAGAGAATGCTGAGCTCAAGGAACTCAAATCTTTGACTTTTGGCAGATAAGTATGGTTGCCTTTTGCTCCAGAGACTCCATCCTGTAAGTCTATTCTAACACAAACACTGGTGGAAGATGCTCTTAGAACATTGGCCAGTCTGTGCCACAAGAGGTTTCAAGAAAAATAAATTAAAAAAAAAAGAAAAGAAAAATAAAACAACACTGAAGTAATGATGTGACCAACCCTTCACTTTCCACAGTCTTGGCATCTAGAGAGTTTCTCTTGTTCACTCTTACTTTTTAATTGAAATATAATTGTGTAGTATACTCCATCCCTTTCCTCCTTCCAATTCCTCCCATACCCCTGTTCACTCTCAAGTTTGTGGCCACTTTTTGTTGTTATTGTTACAAGTGTGTGTATATATGTGTGTGTGTTTCACAGCACCATCTTTCAAAATATTCCTCAAGCCTTAGATGCAAGAGTTGTTTTGTAGAATTACCAGCTGGGGCTGAGCACCCCACGATCAGCTCCTCTCTTCATTGTGACCAGTTACTTTCTGTAATGGTCTCCATCTGTTGTAAGGCAAATTTCTATGATAAGCGGTGAGAGTTACAATCATCTGTGGACATAAGGAGGACTATCTAGAATGCAGTTCACACTTATACTGGTTTAGTAAAGTGGAAGTAGTAGATTCTCCCCTAAGATCTGTCACTTAACAGTGTGAGATAGCTGGCTAGATTTTCAGTGCTTGGTTTCTCTCCCATTGAATCCTTAAATCCAATTAGACAACTGTTGGTTACCACCAAGATATGAGTGCTGCTATTGCCATCTATTGATAACCTGCCCTAATGGTTGTTTTGATTTGCAGACTTTATAGCTATGTAGAACTATTGGCTGCTTACCTCTTTAGAAACTTGCATAGTGCCTTCCCATATGAAAGTCGTCAGGGAGGAGGGTGTTGGGTCACACCCAGCTCAGATCCACTGAGTGGTATGTCCAAAGTGCACACTGTTTTCCGCAATAGCCACTTACCTTCAGCCTCTGAGCCAATCAATTCATAGTTTATGTTATTTTAGAAATTCCTTCTAAACAATTGGAAAGAGTGTTTCTAATGGCTGGTACAGGAATTTTTGTTAGATAGCCCATGGTTTTCATGGGGGAGCATTTTCAGATAAGTGGGATCACTTTACTTTAATTATATATTTATTTGTAAATACACACACTTATACACATTTTATATAATTTAGGTGAATAAAAATAGTATGATTGCTTATGTTTTTTTTCAGACATCCTTAGTATTATTTGACCTCCTTCCTTCCTTTCCTTCAGAATTAATCTTCCTTCCCCAACTTAATCCTTTCTGATGTGGGAGTGATTTCTTTCTAATCTGTTGCTTTCATTGGTTAATTAATAAAGAAACTGCCTAGGCCCATTTGATAGGCCAACACTTAGGTGGGTGGAGTAAACAGAACAGAATGCTGGGAGAAAGAAAGCCGAGTAAGGAGTCGCCATGATTCTCCCACTCCAGACAGGACGCAGGTTAAGATCTTTCCTGGTAAGCCAGCTCATGGTGCTACATAGAATATTAGAAATGGGTTAGATCAATATGTAAGAGCTAGCCAATAAGAGGCTGGAACTAATGGGCCAAGCAGTGTTTAAAATAATACAGTTTCCATGTAATTATTTTGGGGCATAAGCTAGCCATGTGGGAGCCAGGGCGGCAGAAGGCAGCCCCGCCGTTCCTATTACTACACCTTTCACTCCATTTTTCCCATTTCCCTCTTCAAATCATACACATCCAACTGTCTCTTTAGTGCTTCTCCCATCTCCCCGTGATACTTTCTTACTTTTCTCGCTTTTGCAGTTACTCCTGTATGTACATTCACATTTGAGGATTTGGACCTAAGAACCATAAATGAGAGAAAGAAAATGTATAGTTTAATTTTCTGGATCTGGATTACCTCACTCAGTATACTATTTTCTGGTTCTATTCATTGAGCTACAAATTTCATGATTTTATTTTTCTTTACAGATGAGTAATATTCTATAGTGTATATAGACCACATTCTCTATTTTCAGTTAGTTGGATAACACTTGTTTAACAAAATTGACATTTTGCAACTTTATTGGTCATTCCTAGTAATCTGACTCACATAGGATCCAAACAATTTTTTTTGAGATGTCACATACAAAATCTAAATAATGCTGCTTATCATATGATGAAAATAATTTACAACAAAGCCCAGAGGTCCTGGAACCAAATAACAAATGTCATAAATTAATAGGTTCTTTCTTTTGAATGAATGTGTATTAGTCTGTTATAGCAGACATAACAAAGTACTGTAGACTGGGTAGATTGAATAACAAAAAATATGATTGTCAAGTCTTGGAGTCTAGAAGACCAGGACCAAGGTTAGGATCTAGAACCTCTATTTCTCCTAAGGCTTCTGCAATGCATCCTCAGTGTCTCTGTCTCATATAAGAACCTTTAGTCATATCATAGGGCCTGACATTGACATTACCATAAGTAACATTTCTTCCAAAAGCCTCCTTCCTTTGCTTCTAGGTGGCTGTCTTCACATGGTACCTTTTCTGTTTGTGTGTCTATGTCATTTCTTTGTTTTATAAACACAATAACCACATTGAATTGTGGCTCACTTTGAGACCTATTTAACTTAATCATTTATTTAAAGAATGCATTTTCAAGTGCAGTCATGCTTCAAGGTTCTATGGGTTAGGGCTTTAGCATACAAATTTGGAGGAGATGCAATTTAACTTAGATATGAGGTATTATTCTATTTCACTATCTCTCTTGACCTTTATTTGGCCTATGGCAGGTAACAGGGTAAACAAGTAATAAAAGACTATGCATTATTCTAGGAGAATCATTCTATCATTTATAGCAATCCTAGTCCAAGAGTTAAGGTTAATCCTAATGCCTTCCAGGACTCTAGCTAAAGCCAAGGACAAATTTCTCACCATTCTTTTCAAACTGGATGACTCACATTTATAAGAATTGCCAGCAAATGACGCGTCAAAGTCTGTCTCAGAAACTCTCCAGAGTAAACAATGTAGAGTGATTTTGGAAGAAACTCTACAGTCGTGTGAGGACATGATCTGCAGATAGATTTTGTTAAATGCTAATGGTCTCATGCAAAAAACCTCAATGGTACAAAAGCTCCATTTTCAGGAAGGAAACAAATGAATAGAAAGATACAAGCTGGACCCTTGGAAAATGAGGTTGACAAATGTACAGCACATCATTGTGAAAATAGGTTAATTGAGTCTGTGGCCTCATATTTGGTTGATGCATTTTGAGATTCCCAGTTCAGTTATTCCTGTGTATCTGAAGGGAATGCGTTAGGGCAGTGACTTCACAAAGACATGTTACCTGTAACAGCAGATGGGCATCCATGGTCTAACTGAGACATGCCTGCAGAGATGGAGTCATGTATGTATCTGGGGGCAGTGACAGATGCTTTTCATAAAAGGCTCCTGAGTATGGGTTAGGAGAGATAATCAACAAAGAGTCAAAAATCCAAGCCAAAGGTAGTAAATCCAGAACTCTGTTGAGTTTAATGGAGACAACCTGGAAATGCCACAGCATACTGTTTCTCTTTCAGTAGAAAGGTTCCCAGGTCAGCCGGGCAGTGGTGGAGCACGCCTTTAATCCCAGCACTCGAGAGGCAGAGGCACGCGGATCTCTGTGAGTTCAAGGCCAGGCTGGTCTACAAGAGCTAGTTCCAGGACAGCCTCCAAAGCTACAGAGAAACCCTGTCTCAAACCCTCCCCCACAAAAAGTTCCCAGGTCCACACTGAATGGGAGAAAAACTTCATTTTACTTCCTGAACCGTAAGGATCTGAGAAATTAATTTCCTGTGCTCAAGATCCTCCTCCATTGTCAAAAAATGGATACATTTCATTCTATTAGCTATGACTTTACCATCCTCAATCATTCCCCAATCACGTCTTGAATTGTCATCTGTAAAAATGTGTTATAACAGGGGTAAGAGGATCTCTGTTAAACTTACAAAGGTTTGCTGTGTTCTACTTGGGCTTTTGTCTTCAAAGTCTCTGCAGAACCCAGGCTGCTGGTATATTCAACTGAGTGCTTATTATTTTTAAGATAAAGGACCCGGCTACCCACCCAGAGAACCTAGATGACTGGACCATTAATCAGTTTCAATTCACTAGACCCTTTTTTAGACCAAGTGACACCTAGAATGTCTATAAAGCAGATCACCTGTGGTTGAAGTTAAAGGAAAGGAAGAAGCCTGATAGCAGAAAAAAAGAAGAAAGAAAGAAAGAAAGAAAGAAAGAAAGAAAGAAAGAAAGAAAAAGAAAAAGGCCAGCTCAGAATTCCAAAGTTTTAATTCTGCTCTTTAGAATCTACTTGTCATGATTATTATCAGTAGTTGCATTTTTCAAGACCTACTGAAGTATGGTGGCTGGGCTGTAGTGGAGATGTATTGTCCTGGCTGTTATTGATTATAATTTTAGTCTGACATCCAGGCATCTGTTTTGGGATGATTGTGACTCTAGTTGCTGATAGAAGTTCTAGTTACTGAATTTGTCTTTGTTGGGTGGGTGTACTATTCCTTATCTTCTCTTGTTCTCTCTGGTTCTTAGGATGCTGTAGTGGCTGTTACCTGGTAGGGGGATGCTTCTGTGATCTTTCCAGGTGTGACCAATGGGGGTTCTGGGTACGATGTGTTTCTAAGTATTGGGAACTGATATGTGGGAATGGGGATAGACTAGAAGGGGGTTGGTGAGGAAAAAAAGCAGGTTCTTCCATCAGAATGGGAGGAAGGAAAACAGGTTCTTCCACCAGAATCAGGTTGATCTCCTAGGGAGAGGAGCAGAGAGTAAGGAGAGACCACAACAGGCAGTCTGTTATACATCTCCAGATGAGAATGGGGATAGATTTGGAGGAGAGGATGAGGAGCGAAAATCTGAATTGGGTCCATGTGTCTCACTCGCCAGCCTCCTTGCGTATCTGTCAGCTAGGTTTGCTAGCAGGTTCCCTGAGAACACCTGCTGGAGTTGAGAGCTGGAACAATAAGATGAGTGGAGAGGAGAAAACTTGAATGATCAGGATGGGCAGAAAGCAAGGGGAGGCCAGAGCAGGTGGTCTGCTACAGAACTGGATGCTAGGCTAGAAGACTGGCTTTCAGGGAAAGAAGGCCACTGTAGTCAACCTGTTTCTCATGTCATCCTGGTCGGCGAGTTCCCAGGGAATGAGGAATAACCTTTAAGTTTATTTATAAAATAGGGCAGAACTGAAATGGACTACCAATTTTGTGCGGAAGTACTCCCACCCACCTGGGGGCAATGGGCAACAACCAGAATGTTATCTGGTTTCCACTCACCCGGTCTGTTTCCTCTTTATTAGCACACAGTGAATTAGGTGGATGTTCACTCCTAGTTGACCCTGACTTCCCTACTAATCAGGTGTGGTTTTCTACAGTGTCAACAGTCAGCTGATATGAGTTCTGTCATTCCTCTTCCAAACCGAACACCTTTCTCAACATGACATCTTCATCACTAATGTCAAAGGCTCTGAAGGATGTAAAATCATACCTTACTGGCAAGTGTTTGCTTTCTGTGGTTTGAGAGGAAAAGTACTTGTTACTCTCAGCACAGCTAGTCTAGAGCTTCTTGGCACACAACTGCAGAGACCCAGCCTCCACAGGGCAAGCTTTGTGAAAGAAGTAATGTGCCCATAAGCAGTGCTTACCATTGTAGGCCACGGTGGATCTAGGGAATCTCAAGATCAGAATCCTTCAGTGTTGGGCAAGTACATATCTACAGCCTTTGTTTTACAGGGATCTACTCCAAGACTCACAACACAGCAGGAAATGTGAGTGACCTCCAGGGTTATCCTCTCATCCTAGCAAGCAACCTGTGCTTCTGTTTCTTCTCTTTTCCTGAGTTTAAAAAAAGTGAATGTATTCGTAAGTTTATTGGAGGAAGAGCAAAAATGATAAAACTTTTCCAACTCTCTGTATAGATGCATAAATGTATATATGGTGTAATAAAACTTTTCCAACTCTCTGTATAGATGCATAAATGGATATATGGTGTAATAAAACTTTCCAACTCTCTGTATAGATGCATATATGTATATATGGTGTGCAGGGAAGCACATTGGAAACTGATGTTCATATTAAGTGGTAGGAATAGTGCATGTGTGAGTGGGGATCAGACACAAGGAAAAGGGGTGGTAGATTAACAAGCAGAATAGAGACTTAGTAATTTCAAGGGGCATAAAGACACAAACCCGGTTACAACAGAAATTACTGACTTTCAGTCAAACAACAGACTGTAGGGAAAAAACGCCAGCTAGCCTATAAGGAAAAATTAACACTCATTCATCATTAGTAATTTGAAGGAAAATCAATTGTTTCTCTTTTTAAAAGATGAAGATTGCTATCTATGTCCAATGGCACTTGACTCCTGAGTCTGGTTGTAATATGATAATTTATAAAGTCCTCCAGCAGCTCAACATCAGTGAAACTTTACTATTCACATTACTATTGTGAAATCTAATAAACCTTCTAAAACCATAAAAAGGATGATAACAATGTATTTTCTTCCTCATGGTAATGTTTCCTTATAATACTCACATAGACACATCTTTTGATATACATATTTGTGTGATATAGAATGCTAACATTGTTAATGAATGTTGGCTAAAACTTAATTAATATAGCACACAAATAATATAAAATACTAAGAGTAACAGCACATTGGAGGCCTATCACTACTTGTGTCTGATCCTTTTTTGCAAATTATGAAGCAGAGGAAGCACTGTTTCCTGGAGATGGTAAAACTGAATGTATTTGCCAGGTTTAATTTCTCTGGTAACTAAGCAAATCTTCCACTGCTGTTTTAGGACCCCAGGAAACTACTTTTATAATTCTTAATCTTTCTGGGCATGAGGTATTAGCATTCATATGATTTTTGGTGATGAAATAATTGCTTGTGTACACATTATGATTTTTACATTAGTCTCAAGAGAGCTATGTCAAATATATAAGGAGTGTTTATAAATCTGTTTTATATTAGTGCTTTCTAAATCATGAAAATAAAATCAAGTATAATTCATGAGTTCAATACTCATAAAATTTAACTAGGTCACATACTAAATATATTTTGAAGTTAAACACCTCTCTCACTTGCTCTCTCTCTCTCTCTCTCTCTCTCTCTCTCTCACACACACACACACACACACACAGAGAGAGAGAGAGAGAGAGAGAGAGAGAGAGAGAGAGAGAGAGAGAGAGAGAGAGAGAGACTTATGTACATGCTGAGGATGGAACCCAGAGCCTTGCATGTCCTAGGCAGGTGCTCCTCTACTGTGCTGGCCCAGCCTAACACCTACTTTTATATTACTATAAAAATGAGGCAGCAAGATATTTACTATATTTTATGAAATGCAATCTTATCAAGAATTCCAAATACATAGATACCCTGTGCTGTCTCTGCTTCTCGATCTCCATAAACTCATGTTCTTCCTCCAAACAGTGGAGATGAAATTAAACCTTCATCACAGGCTGCAGCTATAAAGGCCTCTATAGGGCAGTGGTGTTAACATCTACACCTTCTCCAGAGAAAACACCCTCTGTGGAGGGAGCACTTTTAATGCGGCCCTTGTCAAACTTTCCATAACAACCTCATAAAGCAGCATCTGCAAAGGACTTTTCCCCAATGTCAACAGAGAGAAATGAAAAACAGATGGTGCTTGATCTCAATTATATTTACTTGCAGGACCTGGTATATTTCATCCAGTTCATATTCAACAAAGGGAAGTCTCACAATATAGATGAGATTTCTATATATGGTTTATAGAAAATGGACATTCAGTTCTGGAAAACAGGCTAACAAAAGACAGCTCAGCCTGTCAGTGTGTCTCTGTAGCTTTGCTGTAGAAAAAGGCACCACAATGCTCAGTAATAGAGAAATATTCATTCATGCTCTTTGGGTGGGCTTTTTATATTGTAAAATCCCTCACAAACAGGAGAAGACATTATCTTTATCACAGGAAATAATTACCAAGCTCAAAATATCAACACAGTAAGTGCTGGTAGCTGTATCTTGCAAGAGTACAGTCATCATCTGAGAAAAAATGCTAATATAGGAGACCTAAAGACACAGGAACAGGTGACCAGAGCGAGCATCATAGCTAGATGACAATCACAGATAGGATAAAGTTTAATGTAGGCATGCTGACTAAAGAAGAATTGATTTTAAGTTTAAGATCATGATAATGGACTTCAATCTTGAGAACGTATGTTTACACAGAAAATTGATTTTAAACAGAAATCCTGTCTAACAGTAGAGAAACTAGAAGATCAGTGGGGTTGTCAGTAGATAAGATGTATTAATCAATTTTCAGAATTCAACAAACAGATATTAACCAGGAATGATATTACAGCACAAGGAAATATGTTCAGAATAACTGACATAATTCTAAATTTCTCAAATTCCTTAATCCCTTAGAGGACTTATAATTTAAAGTAAATATTAAAGCATAAACAATAAACTAATTTTACACTCTCTGTGTATGAGTTTTTTCAGTATATATAATTCCTTCTCTTTATACGACAGTATATTTTGCAATCATCTGAATTTCGCCTAGAAGTAAAATTTCATCTTTAAAATTATTTCTCTAAAATTTTAGATCCTTATATTAATTAACTTAATGTGCTAGAAAGATGACTCAGCAATTAAGGACTCTTACTGCTCTTGCTGTAGACTTGAGTTCAGCTCCTGGCACCCACATTGGGCAATTTCTGCCTGCCGATAACCATAGCTGTAGGAGATCAATCACTGTCTTCTCACACCCCAACCCCCCCCACACACACATACATATTCATAAAAATTTTTTAAAAAATAGTAAAATACTTTTCAGCTTTCTGTGGGTTACCTATATTTTTTCCATAATTTTAGAACGTTTACTGGTGTTTGGTTCTATTTTACTTATGCAATAGTGGCTGGCTTCTGTCACATAGCATCATGCTGATGCTAGCCTGTATGTTGTGATCATTTTCATGGAGCCTGCTGAACACAGGGGTCACTGGGGTGTGCCCCCATACCTGTCCAGCATCCTCTACATATATTAGGAATTTGGAACCTTCATTAGTACACATGTGTAGGCCTTGTTAATCATTCTAGCTATTAGGTAGGCACTTGTCAATTCAAAGTACATATTATTTTTTTTTTACATCATGGGATGCATTTTTCTCCACATTTCTTTGAAAAATTTCTGTTATTGTAATTCTTTTCTTTTTGAGCCTCTTTTAGAGGGTAAACACTGGAATTTGTAGATCTGCTCTCCACATCTCTAAATAGCTTTCTCAGACTTTTCAACATCATAAGGGACAGAGACATACCAACCAAGCCTGGAACTCCTTATGTACCAGCTTGACCGAAAACTTACAGAGATTCACCTGCCTCTGCCTTCTGCGCCCTGGGGTAAAAGGTGTGTGCCGCCGCACCCAGTTATACTTATTTGTCTTATTACTTAGTCAAATTTTAATTGGAACAATCACATTTATAAATTTTTATAGTTCTCTCTAACGGTTGGGTCTTTTTGCATATCATTTTACGGCTATATATCTGCTATGTTTTCCTGGGAATACTTTTTATTTTAAAATCTTCTCAGATTTCCTTTATAAATTATACTTATTAGAATTTGTTCTCTGCTGGTTTTAACGATTCTTGACTTTTAGTTCATTTCTGTGAAACAATGAAATAAAATAAAACCTCCACACTTGAATATATTTGTAGCTGGAACGTACTTTTTAAACTTAGCTCTTGGGTGACCAGACTAGAAATTAACATTAATCTGGTAGCCAGAGTGTTCCAGTGAATATTCCTGGAACATCCAAGTGCATATATTATTCCTGAGGTGAGAAAGCTATGCCAGCTTCTTGGTACCCAAAAGTCAATATTTAGAGCATCAAGTCTCATGATTAACTTTCCAGTGCTCACATTAGCCCTAAACTATTAAGTTATAATTCAGAGTCAGATGCCTGAACTTTACTATGGCTAATTCATTCATGTTTTATTCATTGGTACAGAGGATTGAACTCTAGATGATGTGTATAGTAGGCAATGGCTGTTTCACTGAGTCTCTCCTCCATTCCCTAGAGTTTCAATACTTTTCAAAGTTCCATGGCCATTTCTGCTTACATCTGTAGTGATGAGGTTGCTTCCCAGTATCTCCTGCCAGAACTAAGCACATGCTGTGGTCCTCTTGCCCTGTGCCCTGGCAGACACTGTCACGCCTGCCTGGAGAAGTGGCACTGTTTGCCAGTCTCTTTAATTACTTCCCCTGGATGCTACAGTCTAATTGTGGAACTAGTCAAACATTTGATCTTAGTTAGGGTTACTATTGCTACGGTGAAACACCATGACTTGAAAACAAGTTGGGGAGGAAAGGGTTTATTTGGCTTATACTAGCATATCACTGTTCATCATTGAAGAAATTCAGGACAGGAACTCAAACAGCACAGGAACCTAGAGACAGGAGTTGATGTAGGGCAGAGCATTGTGTCAAGGAAGATGCAGTGGAGCCAGTGGCTCGTCTCATGTAAGATAGAAAGAGGTAAGGAAGCATGAGATAGACCCTTCTAAGATGTGATCTCATTGAGTTGTTTGCACTAACCTGCCCCAGACCTAATAGCTCACTCAGTAGCACAGTCCTTAATACATGGGCTATCTTCCGTTTTCTTTCTTTCTTTCTTTCTTTCTTTCTTTCTTTCTTTCTTTCTTTTCTTCCCTTTTTTCTCTTTCTTTCCTTCTTTTTCATTTCTTGTGGCAGGGTCTCACTATAAGACCCATATTGATTTCAGGCAATAATCCTCCTTCCTTGTCCTGCTGAATTATGGAATTGTACATGGGTGCCACCATACCAGGCTCAATGTAAGTTTCTTGAAGCTAAGTGATTCACCTTTGAGAAATCTTTTCTTTGTTGCTTGGCATGACATCTTGGTAAGTGATGTGCTCCTCTGTGAACTACTGCATCAAGGAATAATGCTGCGGATCAGACCCAAGGCCATCTGCCTTGCATTACTTACTAGCTTTCACTTTGCTCAAACCTCAAGGTTAAGATTTGTTTTTTCTTTTAACTGAAAATCCTCACCGAGTCCACTCCATGACGTCAGTCCTGTTCAAAGTGGGCTAATACTTCATGGCTTTAGAATAGCTCTTCCTGTCCAAACATTGTTAATTATTAGCAATTGCAATGTAGAGAAATGGAAATAGTAGAAAGCACATACAGAGGATGAAAACTGCATTTGCCTCTTACATCTCAGGCTGGAACACCACAGGCTGGAACATCTCCCTAAAAGTTCAAAGACCCAAAGAAAAAAGGATGCTTGAACTTTTCTATTGCAAGCGTCTCCTTTGTTAATTGATGGTGTCTTGAGGAGCAAGAATTTATCTTTTAAAAGCAAAGCAAAATGGGTAAATACTGCTCTCCCACATTGTAGCAGGTTCTTCCTTTAGGCTGCCAGAACACAAAAACATAACAAAGTCTTGGCCTTAGCTTAGACTTGTTCCTAACTAGTTCTTGTAATTTAAATTAACCCATACTTTTCTATCTATGTTTTTTTTTTATTGGGCTTGTTTTTCTTTGCTCTGTACTCCCTATCCTGCTTCCTCTCCATCTGGCTGGCAACCCTGCCTTCTTCCCAGAGCTCTCTCTGTCCAGAAGCCTCTGCTATACCTCCTGCCTAGCTATTGATCACTTAGTTTTTATTAAACCAATCACAATGATATATCTATACACAGCGTAAAGTGATATTCCACAACACCTCATAGTTTATGTTTGTTTGTTTACTTTACAATGATGCAAAGATGACACACATTCACTAGAAACTGCTTAGGTTACTGGGTATATTAAAAACATTTGGGCCTACAATATTTTTATTTTATCAAGGGGTTATCAAAATGCAGCCCCAGTCCAAACCAATGAGTTTGTACACACCCGTTATAACAAGTAAAAGAGTTTGCCAGCTTGTACACAGTCGTCATAGCAAGTAAGAGAGTTTCCCAGCTCTGCAAGGCCTTTACCAGGCCCTCAAAGGCATAAGGTGTGCTGTCAGTAAGGAAATAACTTGTTATATTAGGTACTACACAAGATGCTGAAATCCAGTGAACAGTTTTCATGTATTTGCATAAATTTAGTGGGCACACTGACTTACAGTATCGCAGGTAATATTTTACTAAATGAAAGTCTAAATTTGTACTATTTAATTGCACATTGTAGGTATAAGAGCTAAACAGCAGAACACTTAAGTGATTGGCCAAGCAATTATATTTAAATAATATAAATTCTGAGTGATTATTTCATGGTCTGGGCAGCCAGGAACAAACAAGCAGCATCCTATAACAGATTGGTGCTCCAATGTGTGCTATATAAACCCACATAAAACCTGAGAGGACTTGGAATGGAATTCTAGACACAAAAAATCAAAGTTTAGCTGCATTTTTTTGAATGGACACTAAAAGAGACTTACATAGATCTAATCTACATGGGAAGTAGAAAAAGACAAGATCTTCTGAGCAAATTGGGAGCATGGGGACCTTCGGGGAGAGTTGAAGGGGGGAGGGGAGAAGCAGGTAGAGCAGAGAAAAATGTAGAGCTCAATAAAAATCAATAAAAAAAAGAAAAGAAAAGAAAATTACTGTATAATTAAGAAATACAGATTAATAGATAATCATCTATAATAGTGAAGCTTGTAGCCAGGCTAATTAGGTTTTCTAGATATATAGAGATATATTTCTGTTAGATAGGTATTCTTCAAATCTTTCAGAAACCTTCAGAATACAGCATTTAAAATGTTTTAAGAAGTTAGGACTTTTCATGACAATGAGACACATCTGCTCCTGACAGCACCAATTACTTCAAGAGGAAGATTGGCATCAAAGAGGCTCCTTATGGAGTTTGTGAGCTATTTGGACAAGAAACTGCTCTTGTCTGAACTGCTTGATGGTGTGCTGTATGAACTGGACATGCAGGAACCATAGAGAGATGACTACTGAATTTACCAAAAGGTGAGATGGTTTGTCAGGGTTCCTACTTGATGAAAGAGCCTGCAAGACATTCTGTAGGACACAGAAGAAAGTGATTGAAAAATTGCCAATGTAGGAGAAACTGTCATTTAAATTTCCTGCTTCATGGAAAAGTCTGCTTGATACTAAGACTTAGTAGGCTGAATATGTGTGTCCACAACAATACAGAAGAACTTTGGGTGACTGTCCAGGTAGCAACATGTCTCTGTCAGTTCTAGAGTTTTGGAAGTTGCTTACAATGAATGCATTTCCTGTTTACTTGGGTAATATTATATCCTTCTGGAGTCTTTGATGGAGTTGAAGAAGAGATAGTTATAACTATAATTTTTCTTAGTTACAATAAAAGATAAAATAGTTATAAATTTTGTAAACTGTAATTCTTGCTTGATACCTGTTTTGTTATATGTAATTTTACTATGTTAAAGTTAAAACCTTCCTTTTTATTTAAACAGAAAAGGGGAAATTGTGTGAGAAGTTCTGTCTTGTGTTGCTTTTATTGATTAATGAATAAAGAAACTTCCTTGGCCTGTGATAAGGTAGAGTAGAGCTGGGTGGGTAAAACTAAACTGAAGGTTAGGAGAAAGAAGGTGAAGTCGGGAGACATTATGTAGCTGATGCTAGGAGCAGATGAGCACAAACCTTGCCAGTCAGCTGGAACCATGTGGCTCTACACAGATTTATAGAAATGTGTTAAATTAAGATGTAATTGATAGCCAATAAGGAGCTAGAGCTAATAGACCAAGCAGTGATTTAGTTAATACAGTTTCTGTGTGGTTATTTCAAACAGCTTCTTACAACAATTGCATAAAACAGTAGTGTGATATCTAATATTTTGAAATTGAGTACGTATATTTTCTTAACACTTGTTTTATATATTATGCTTCAATTTTTGTGGAAATATATTTTCTATGGTATAATCTTACAGACAAACTTGATCTTATTTTACAAGATATTACCAAATTATACCTAGTTGCTGAAGGTTTTAAAAATAATATAAAGTATACATGTAAGCTTACCATATATGTAACTATGTCTTACTGTTTAGGGAAGCACATTATTTACCACTCAGTTTAGTAGCTGAGTGTTCTGTGTCTAGGATCTGCAATACATTCTAAACAATAGAGTGTTTCTATCACAAAGAATAAATTATTTTACTAAATTAATAATTTTGTGGTTATTTTAATACTTAACAAAAATAGCTATTTTTCTAAATGCAGTTTCCATAGAAACACACTTCACTTAATAGAGGAGGACCAGAACTGTCTGCTAAAGCATGAAGACCTTCTAACCTTTCTTTGATTTAAATGTATTTCAAATATTTATGTTTCCTATCAAGAAATTTAACTTGTTCATATTTCTCTTTTTAAAATCGAGACAGGGTCTCACATCCTCTTGGCTGACTTCAGACTCTCTCCATATTTTCTTAATAATTAGTATATTTAACCAATTTCATGTGTATATTTGTTTATATGTAGCTACACACTGTAAACAAAGTGTACTGGCTAGTTTTATACCAACTTGGCACATAATTCACCTGAGAGGAGGGGGTCCTCAGTACTACACAGTGGTAAAAACATAATGACGTCTTGAAATTTTCAGGCAAATGGATGGATCTAGAAAAAAAAACATTTTGAGTGAGTTAACCCAAACCCAGAAAGACAAATATAATATGCACTCTCTCATAAGTGTCGGACCCTAAGGGTGACATATATGGACCTCCATAGGAAGGAGGAAAAGAGAAGATATCCTGAGTGAACTGAGAGTATGGGTGTCACAGGAGAGAGTAAGGAGGGAGAGGAGGGAAGGAAGGGGAGCAGAGAAAAATATATAGCTCAATAAAAAACAATTTAAAAAAAAAGAAAGTGCCTCCATAAGATGAGGCTGCAAGCATGCCTGAAGGACATTTTCTTAATTAGTGAATCTTGGGGGAGGGCCCAGCCCATTCTGGGTAATGCCACTTTTGGGCTGTTGGTCCTGGGGTCTAAAGAAAGCAGGCTGAGTAAAGCTATGGAGAGCAAACCAGTAAATACCATTCCTCCATGGTCTCTGCATCAGTTCCTGCCTCCAGGCTCCTGCCCTTAATCAGTTCCTGCCCTTGCTGCTTTGATGAGCTGTTATATGGAACTGTGAGCTAAAGATATCCTTTTGGTCATGGTGTTTCGTCACAGTGATCGTCACCTTAAGTAAGTCACAGAGAAAACAAGTTAGGTGAATTAGTGACAAGGCTCCCAATTCTCTTAGCTGATCTCTTAGAATATGACATATTTAGAAAGCCATGAATGTAAAAGTAACAATTTCATCTGTATCTGTGCAAAGCTGTTTTAAAATCATTAAAGTCATTAAACTCACCGATACTAAACTGATAAATATACAAACAGCTGGTGCACGTCTTCTCCCTTGAAAACAAAAGGAACAAGAGAAAGAAAACATACAAAATTGGTATAGTGCAGCTTTTTTATTCTTTGCTTAGTAGAATTTTTATGTTTCGACTCATAAAATGACTGCTCTACCATCTGCAAAGAGTTAAAACAGAGTTAAATGTAACCACCTGTAAAATCTAGATTACACAGTGTTTGTAAGTGCTATACAAATTTATCTTCATTTACTTATCAGCCCTCCATCCAGGAACAGCCCATATTACCACTTTGTCACAAATGGAACCACCCTTCCCTTTTGGCATATTCTACGTGAGTGAATAAGCACCCTTTCCTTGGAAACAAAACTATAAAACAAACAGAAAGAGTGATGTAATTTGTCTTCTGTCCTTAAATATAATCATTCTGAACTTAATAGAATTATTAATTGACAAAAATGAATTTGTCTTTTATTAACTTGGGGAAAAGAAGTGTATGTAATCAATTAAACACAAAACCAAAATTAAAATTCACAGTGTTTAGCAAGCATGACAGTTCTTCTAAGCATGACAGTTCTTCAATTCTTCAGAACAAATGACCAAGCACTTACAGAAGAGTAAGTTCCAATGAGCCTTTAGGATAAAGATATGTACATAGAAGTACAAGGTAAATAAAAATTTCATGTTTTCATGTATTGGTTATTATTTTAAGGAATAAATGCCTTGGTTAAGAGGGTTTCTAAATATCAAATTAGCTGCAAAGTAAATTGTGGAGTTCCCTTTGTGAGAGAATCAGACAAAGTACATATGTGAGTTAAGTAAATACAAGCTTCACTCCCTATTCTTGGCCCTTGTTTTCAATTCATGGGTCTCTGTGACATCTTCACTTTCCAGCAGGCCCTAAACAACCCATAAAAATCAAACTGAGAAATGCAGTGAGTGCTGGGTCCATACAGTAATCTTGCCCAGTGAAACATGACATGTGAGACATCCTTGACACTCACTCCCTTATTACAGTGAGTTATCAGGAAAACTGTGCCAAAACTATTCTAATTGTCACTAAGAGCTGCACTTTGTTTTTGAGCTATTGAATGAGGAAAAGGGAAAATCTTTTTATTGCTCAAGGATCACATTAGATATTGATTTCTATAAATCACCTTGCTTATTTGGAATTATTTATATACTACAGAAAGACTCTGTGTGGAGTGGGGTATTACTTCTGTACTAATTATAATTTCTGTTACTACAAATAATTATTACATGCTATCCTGAATTCTATATGATCACATAGAATAAACTGGATATCAATAGAAATAGACACTCAAGAAATACACAAACTTATGGAAATTAAACAGCATACTATCAAATGAATATTAGGTTGAGGAAGACACAAGAAAGAAATTAAAATTTTCTAGTCTTGAATGAAAATAAAATCATAACATACTACAATTTCAGGGCCAAAATGAAGGCAGTTCTAAGAGGAAAGTTCATAGCTCTAAGTACATAAATAAAAAGCATTTGAGATATCTCAAATTAATAACTTAATAATACATTTGAATGAGTTGGTAAAACAAGAATAAAAAGTACTTGGGACAAGCTGGTTCTTTGAAAAGGTTAAAAAGAATAAAAAACTTCTAGCTAAATTATCTAAAGAGAAAGAGGAACAAAATTAAGAAAATGAGAGAGGAAGAGGGGGTAGTGTAACAGACTCTGAAAGAATTCAAAGAATCATAAGGACATGCTTGAATGTGGATATCCCTGTCAGTTGTAAAATCTAAAAGAAATGGATAAATTTCCATATTACAATGATTAACAAAGTTAAATCATGGTAAGTAAATTATTTGCGCAGATACATAACAACCAATCAGATAAAGGTAGAAATTCAAGATCTCCCAGTAACAAAAGCCTTCAGAGGGATTCAGCACAGAATGGCACCTGACCTCCAAGGAGAACTAACACCAGTACTCCACAGTTATCCTGTGTAATGGAAAAAAAAAGAGAACATTTCCAGATTCTATTTATGAAACCAGTGTTATCTGATACTCAAATTAGATAAAGGATTAACAATAACAAAGACGTATGGGCCAATCTGCCTGCTGTGAATACACACAAAAAGCAGAGAGTTGGCCACAGGCAGTGAGACCAGGAATTATCACTACTGCTTGTACTTTTTGGAATTCATTCTCTTTGGGGTCATACCTTGCTTAGTCAAGATAGAGTAGGGAGGGCCTAGGTCCTGCCTCAAAGCTATGTGCTAACTTTGGTGACCTCTCATGGGAAGCATTATCCTCTCTAAAGTTTGCAGGGGGGAAGAGATGGAAGGCAGATATGTAAGAACTGTTAATAGACAAAATTTAATTTTTCTGCACCACATTTTATGATGTAAACTTTGTGTAATGAAAGAAAACATGCAAATCCCCTTCCACATAAAGGTATATCTTAATATCACTAAAGTGTAATGTAATTCCTGCAAGAGGAAGCACACACTGATACAACCAAAACCTGAGGGGTTTTGCTGTATATGTGTGCTTGTTTATTGGTTTTTTAACAATTCTTTCATCTCTGTTCAAAATCCTTTGTTGAAGGTCGAAGGAGTCTGTCACTGTCACAAGCGTTCTATAGTCAACAGACACATCATGCTAGCATGAGTAAGTTGAGTTTGAGTCATTGAAAGCCAAAAAGAGAAAAATCTGTCTGTGAAACACACCACTTCTCCTGGGGTAAGCAATGTTCACCAAAAATGAGCAAGCTAATTAAAGACAAAGAGGCATTCCCCACATCAGGAAGGTTCCAAAAACAAGGCAATGTTCTCTTTTTAAAGATCAGAGTTATGAACGGTAACAATTATCCCACTAAATATTATCCATTCAAATAAGGAAAACAAAAGAGCTGAAAACACAAGGGGCTAGCAAAATTTATCCAGATGTTTCTCATAGTATTTTTCTTATTCTTTTTTTTTATTCTGTTCCCAAGCAATGTGAGAAGAAATGAATGCTCTGAGATTTAAGATGCTGCCTTTAAGTTTTCATTTTATTGTTAAACTCTGACATAAAAATCACAAACCATGGGGAGTCTTGTGGTCTTTGGTATTTTCTTCTGGAATGGCACATTCTCTGCATTCTTTAGAATGCAGTGTGCGTCAGGCTAAGTCAGAGGGATGGAATCTCTGTTCAAAGGATAAAATTAAAGAAATACTACTTTAATTTCTTTAAATATTTGGAATTCAAGCCAATTTATTATTTACAGATTTTTCCAGTTAATAAGTAATTACATGGAGAGTCTAGGTAGATGATATGGGATTTTAGTACATTATTTCTAAATACCACCCAAAAGTATAAAATTGGAGAAAAAGATTAAAAAACAATCAAGACACACATTGCAGTTACCTAATTGATACCAGCTCCTTCTGATATGTAAATATAAAAGTATATCCCAGAGTGTAAATAATTTAATTAAATTAAAGAACTTAGCCTGATGTAATGTATGTAATAAGCAAGCAAATGATTTAAAGAAATATCAGAGGTAGAAGATACTGGGTAATAATAATCAAAAAGCCCAGAATAGTCCCAGGCCACAAGATGAATTTTTTCCATTACTTAATCTTTCTTCAACAAACATTTTTGTTGTTGAGACTTAAAAGTATTAAGTTGTAGAAATCAGGCTGTGTAGATGGCTAAGCACATGACACATGAACTTCTCTGGCATCCACATGCATATAGGTGTGCTCATTGACATGCACCCATATGCATACACCCCCCCCACACACACACACACAAATACATTTGGGAAAGCAGTTTAAGAAATCACTTAATATAATGCCCTCCACACAGTAATGACTCTTCAATGCTTTCCTTTAAATTAGTCTTCTACAGAAGCGCACTAGTGGTGGGCAAACACTGACGCCAGAGCCCAGCTGTGGGGTACTCTAGCACAGATGTCTTAGTCGTTCACACAGTGTCCTCAGTTCTGTTTAAATAGGTTCATCTATACGCTGCGTTTTTACCATCCTTTTCAAATGCCAAATGTTTAGCTTCCAATTCTAAAACATGAATTTGACATTAGCCAAGAAATCAATTGCCTGCCACCATGAATGCAAAAATTGAACACTTCTTGTATAAATATTTCTGTGTAACGTATAAGCTTCCAACCAAATATCTTTCTCATACAACATTTTTGCCAGCTGGCTTCTTCCACTCTGGTTCTTAACATGTATTATCGAGCAGAACTTCCTATTTTCTTAAAGAACAAAATATCCTGAGATAGAGAATCACATCAAATTTTATACAATAAGACCTAAGAAATGGTTCAGTCTACGGTGGACCTCCCTTGAAAGAATGAAAAACTAGATTTGATCACCAGAATTCATGTAAAAAATGTCAGGAATGCTGGCAAGGGCTTGTAATCCCAGCACTGGGAAGGCAGACACAAGCCAGTGCCTGTGGATTAGTAGCAGCTGGACTAACCTATGAGGTGAGATCCAGGACAGAGAGTGACACTATCTTAAAAGATAAAGGGAGGGGGTACTATATAATTGGTTCAGGGCTAAGAGTGGTTGTTTATGTTACAAAAGATCCAGGTTCAGTTCCCAGCATAAGGATATCTAGCCTCATCTCCACCCTACTCATCTCCACTCAAGGATAACGTGACACCCGGTCCTCTACCCATATGGAACACTGCCTTCTCTCACTATGATCCTACTCCTTGCCAAACAAGGACCACCAGTAGAACCTGGAACTCCCCGACCCAGACTTCTGAAAGTCAGAATCAAGGCCTACACACTAAACACCATTTTGCTAGTTCACTACCTGATGAATTAGAGTAACAACAAAGACATAACATCTACTCAACAAGGAAGGGTATCATATACCCATATAAAGAAATACTACCAGCATCCTAACTTCGTATTTCTGGGTCCCACTAAAGACAAGAACAACATAAATAATCAGGACAATATATCACCTCAAGAAATTTCCATGCCATCTATATTATTCTCTGAGAAAAGACATTAGCTGATGTATAAGACAAGGATTTCACAGCATCAATTATGGATGTGTTCAAGAAACTCAGTGAATATATTAATTAATGCCCCAGTGAATACTATAAACAAATATATATGTAATAAAATAATAAAAAGAACTCCGGATATACAAATGGAATCCTTTGAAGAGTTAGACTATCTGAAGAAAAGCCAAAACAAAACAAAACTTGAAGTAAAAAAACTCAGGAAAAAAAAAAAAAACCTCAAAGGCAAACCTCATCAATAGATTGAATCAAGTAGAAGAGAGAATATCCGGTCTTAAGGACAAGGTAGATGAAATGAATCTGTTAAAGAAAATGTTAAATTTAAAAACCAGGAGCAGAGCATGCAGGAATTGTGATACACTATAAAAGAACAAATCTATGAAATAGGTATAGAAGAACAAGAAGAAAACAAGTGAAAGGCACAGAAAATATTTTGAGCAAAATAATATAAGGAAAAAAACAACACACATAGACAAGACCAGAAAAGAGACTTGCTGTATCATAGGATAAACAAAATCCTGGATGGACAAAGAAGACAAAGAAAGGACATTGAAAAAAGAAAAAGAAAAATTATAAAATACCTGACAAAAGCAATGGAAGGAAGGAAGGCAAGCAAGCAGGCATTATTTTGGCTTATGCTTTGAGAAGTGATTGTCCACCATGGCATAGAATATGTCCTGTGAGGAACTTTTGAAGGAGTTGCTGACACTGCTTCCATAGCGCATAGTTACGAAGGAGAGAGAGGAGAGAGAGAGAGAGAGAGAGAGAGAGAGAGAGAGAGAGAGAGAGAATTGATGTTATTCAGCTCACTTTCTCATCAGCCTGAGATGCCAGCCCATAACATGGTGCTACCCGAAACAGAGCAAGCATTCCCTGATCAGTGAAACATCTCAGAAAACAGTGTCACAGACATAAGCCAGATATATGTATCCAATGGGACTCAAATCCATTCAGATTAATAGTATCGACTGGCTATCACAGCCAAGAAACATGATAAGGTACATAAAAATGTTAGGCATCAAGAAAATCAGGTAACGACTTCAGCAAGATACCACTGTGTACCCACTAAAGTGCTAAAATTAAAAAAAACTTTCAGTACCCCCCCCAAAAAACCAAGGGTCTGCAGTAACTGGAACTCTTATAAACTGTTGGTTAACAATTAAACAACTATAATGAATTTGGAAATTTAACAGGTAGTACTCCATAATTCTCAATATGTATATGCCTTATAACATTGCAATTCTGCTATGAAGGTAATTCCCATTGGAGATCCTTGCATAGATATCTCAAGGAACATACAGAAGGATTTTTATAGCAGCATTATGCATGAGTCCAAGACTGAAAGCAAGCCCAACTCCCACCAATAGTAAAATGGATAGATAAACTGCAAACTCTCCAGAGCAACAAAAACTGTAGCAGAGAGAGAGAGTGAAAAATTGCTACTCATGACATGTATAAATTTTTAGGTCATAAGAAAGAATCTAGGGACATAAAAACACATTTATTTTATTGTATTATATGAATTTCAAATCAAATCACACTGTACTGACAGAAGAACAGGACAGAAATTGAGCACTCCTTCGGGTTATCAGGCCTTTGTCCTGCTGGTAATTTTATGTTTTTTGATGTGGAAAGAAGACCATTATTGCTCTCTTTATTCAGGTCCTACATATGTTTATTAAAATTATATTTAAATAAAAAGTTAGAAAGCACAACATTTTTTTTCTGGAAAGGATTGATAGCTATAAAATCTTTCATGAACATCTTCCAATTTTTTTTTGCTTTAAAGTCCAGGGATAAATTAAAAGTGGAATTATCAATCATTTAAATAAAACTCTCATTGAGTAGGAAAATATTCATGGTTTAAAAGAATAAACAGAATCTGCCCGTCTAAGCTATTTAAATTTCCAAACACCACTAGAATGATTCACATCAAAAACTGAAGTAAATCCTAGTAACATGATTATGGGTTAGGGGAGCATGCGTCAAGGATAGGAAATTGGCTCAAGGCAAGGAAAAATAACAGGAAACAAGAAATTTTACTCTCTGGATAAAATGTAAAAGAATCTAAGTCCATATAGAATGCTATGAAATTCAGCATATTATAATCTTAACTTGGAAAGCAACTAACCCAAATGGTTGCTTTGGCTAAACTTTGACCCAAAATTGAAGTCTGTCCTAATTTGTCATTATCTTTTCATTAGAAATCTTTCTGAAGTGATCTCTTTTTAGTCACTTATTCATCTGTGTTTCACAAATATGTAGTGGGAACTATTATATATACAGACATTGTGCTGGCCAGAATTTCAGTGATAAGCAAGCCATGACCTTGCTAGTTGTGCTAAATCTCCAGTTATGAAAATTAGTGTGGCATAGTATCAAAATGGTTTAAAACAGAGATGAACTTCATGTAGATTGGGTGCTACTTTAGAAAATGTTTTGGACGTCCCCCCTTAGGTGGAGAAAATCCAGAAGACCCCCAGGATGATATTGCTCCACTTGCTTCTTTCAGCACGGGCTGAAGTTAATGTCTGTGACAGAGAAATGCTTTTATATCACCCCAACAGTCACTGTAAATGATGTGGCTGCAAAAACTCTTGGTGTGTTTGTTAAAACTTGAAAATGGACTTGTGTGGAAGCCTGGGTGATGAGATGGGAAGGAAACAGGGAAGGGTGGGCGAGTAATTACAGTGCAGTATCCACATGTGTGAAATTGTCACTGAATAAATTTAACTAATGAGAGCCAACAAAGCAAAAAGTTTCAAGAGGAAATTTGGTTTGAAATTCACAAGTTTTTTATGTCCCCTCCAGCTCTTCTTCTTCTTCCTTCCCCACCTGTTCTTCCTCCTCCTCCTCCTTTTTTCAGATTATATTAAAAGTTATACACAGCACACAACTGTGGTGTCAGAAAGTCAGTTTGACTGATCTTCCTCTAATATCATCAACATTTTGTAAATCTAGGTTATCTTTTCCAGACAATAAGATACTTCTCAGCTCTCTCAAAGTAGAAGAGATAGACTCAAGCTTACCACTCACGGGTTTCTTTGGAAGATAGTCTAACTATAGATCCAGGTTACTATTCCATTGATTGACAGATTCTATGATGGCCCTATGGCAGCTTCTACCTCTGGTACAGAAACTCCTTCTTCCTCCCTGTCCTCCCTGCCTATGTTTCTGAATTTTCCTTGACATGGAAAGGCAAAGTTCTCTGCTAAAAGCCTGAACTTTCTTTTCTGGCTGCCCACTTCCTAAACCTGGCCCAGTCAATAAAATGGAAGATGTACTGGTGAGAAATGAAGACAATCAAGGTCTTGGACAATACTTTCCCTGAGCTGAGACAACAGCATGGCCAAGGGCTCCTGAAATCACACAGTAGAATTAAAAAGCAGGCACTTGGCAGCACCGGACTATACACCAGGTTGGTCATAATAAGGCCATCGCCCATCACCTATTACATGGTATTGAAATAGCTTAGTCAATGAGGATATTTCCCCTAATTCATTGTTTTCCCTACATCTGGCACTTTGACTCCACAAGAATTCCTTGTAACCTCATTGAATTTTTCTAAGAACCAGGGAGAGTAGAATATCTTCCTGACATTACGTTCTTATCACAGTTGTTACATAGGCATGCACTTTCTGCAGCAGGAGCTAGAACAGTCTTAACTTCCAGCAAGAAGCTTGCTCCTTTCAGCCAGGCAGAGCAGCCATCATCATGCAGATCAACATCAGTTTTAGGTCCAAAATACTTTTAATTTTCAGTTTCCAGGCTTCCATTATGTGTTCACAAGGATTCAAAGTTTTGCTCGTAGGGGAACCGAGCATGTGTTCATCACAAGACTTCATCCATCTGGCTTTGGACTTCAGGGTTTTCTTTCCCATCTAGGAAATGGCTGAAAGGGCTTCACTAAGCAAAGACCAAAGCAATCCTAGTATTTAGAAGGGAAGTGGAGTGTGGTTTCCATGGCAGCAACTTCATAGCTACAGATGTTTCAAAGCTATTTTTCTTTCTAACATGAACCAGATATTTGAATATATCATAAGCCATTCAATTAAGTTTAAAAAAAAACAACTAAATCCACTGGGGGAAAGTCTTTGTTTTATTTAGACTGGGCTCTTCTCAGGAGTTTCTGCAGTTCCTTGAGTCTGTAATAATCTCCCTTCAACTCCATCACATTATTTTATTAGACCACACAGATGTCTTTATTTCTGCTTATCCTTTCTCTTATTTCATTTTTCTCTATTTTATAAACAATTCAGCGGCTGGAATACCCAGGCTTTCCTAAATACTGCTTAGGCATAGGCCTAAGAATTATTTCGTTCCTATGTAAAAGTATTTAGATGCAATAAAAAAATGTTAGGGAAACATATTGAAAGCTATGACTAAAATGACATACTCCAGTTTCTGTAATTTTCATTTGTGTTTAATTATTCTGGGTAAGAATAATATTTCACAATACTCTATATCTGAGATGCTTGGGTCTGTTTCCTCATTTGATTACAGCTTTTTCAAATTTAAAATCTGTGAAACGATTTTATTGTTCCTTTCAATACCACCTAATAGGATATTTTTGTTAATCCCTCTTACTAATCTATATGGATGCTATCTATAACGTATTATAGTTTTCCAAATGAGTGACATTGAGGAGGTATTAGCATTAACATTTCCTTTCATGATCATATAATACTATATAACAATACTACATTAAGGCACATGGTACTTCAAAAAGAAAATTAGTTTCAAATGTGATAATTAGGACATTTGTGACTTTTTCATCCAATCAATTATCTCTTCATTTTTTGTGTGCTTAGAAGAAAGGGGATATTGAGATGTTGGAGACTTTCTGAGCAGACCCTGCATCCTGGGCATGAGGTCCCCATGGGCTTTCATTATATGCTTCCTCCGGCTTGCTGGGGTTTTTGCTCCCCTTAAGTACTGTCAGCTGTCAGGCTCCTTGTGGCACAAGGCTGTTCAAAACCAATTGATTCTGAACAGTTAAATTGCTGGTTGAAAGGAAAAGTAGAAGAGCTATATACTGGCTAGGTCTTATTACACTTATAACACATATTTTCTTTATTCTAAAAAGTACTCAGCAAGCCAATTTATTTGTAGCAGTTTTATTGGCAAGTCTATGAAATGTTGGATGTTCTTTTCCTACAATGTACTGAGTACAGGGTTGGCACTGAACCCAGTATGCAAACGTGAACTTTGAGAAGGTTATTCTTAACTCAAAAAGCATACATACTGACTTATAATTTTTTCTATTGTTCAGAACACAGGAAAATGCAGGAAATTCCTTAATATTGTGCAACTAATCTATTGGTAACACATTCTCATGGTTTCTCCCAGCTGGCACAGGCAAGGCAGCTTTACTCACAAAGTTAACAAGAGTTTAGTGAAGCTAGTATAAATGAATGAAGACAACAATGTGGTCTTTGGGGTGAAAGGAACAATTGTGATAAACTTTTACTAAGAAGAGGTCTAGGACTAAATTTCAGATGAAGGGAAGCTGTGTCTTCAAGAATTTCTGATAGGCTTTAGACAATATGACAAATGCAATACTAGCCCAAGAGACTAGTTAGAAATCCTCTTTCCCCCTCTCTCCTTAAGAGAGGGCAGGGAACCCTACCCTGTGGGAAGTCCAAGGCCCTTCCCCCTACATCCAGGCCTAAGAAGCTTTGCATCCAAATAGACTAGGGTCCCAAAAAGCCAGTACATGCAGTAGAAACAAGTCCCAGTGCCTTTATCAATGGCTTCTCAGTCAGCCCCCATTTTCAGCCACATTCAGAGAGTCATCTTTGATTGCATGCTCATTCAGACCAATTCCAGCTGGATTTGGTGAACTCCCATTAGAACAGGCACACTATCTCAGTTGGTAGACCAACCCCTCGCGGTCCTGACTCCTTGCTCATCTTCTCCTTCCTTTTGCTCTTCAACTGGACCTTGGGGGCTCAGCCCATTGCTCTGATGAGGGAATTTGTCTCTATCTCCATCCGTAGCCGGACGAAGATTCTATGGTGATATTCAAGATAATCATCAGTGTGATAGTGGGGCAAGGCCAGTTCAGGCACCCTCTACTCTGCTGCCCAAGGACCAAGCTGGGGACATCCCCATGGACAGGAATAAATAACAGCATTTATTAAAGGTGCTGTCTTTTCTCCAATGTCTATTTTTGGCATCTTTGTTAAAATTCAGGTGGCCGTTGGTATGTGGAGTTATACATGGATCTTTGATTCCATTCCATTGACCAAGATGTCTGGTTTTGTGCCAGGCCCATGTTCTCTTTACTATATGGCTCTGTAGTAGGACTTTAAATCAGGTTTGGTCATGCTCCTGGCAGACTTTTAGTGTTTGAGGATTTTGTTTTGCTATTTTATTTATTTATATATATTTTGATTATCCAGAGTCAGAGTCTTTTATGCTTTCTTACAAATTTTAAAATTAAACTCTCAATTTCTGTGAATAATTGTATTACAATTTGGGGGTGACTTCATTGAATGGCAAAATAACTATTTTCACAGTACTAACCCTACCAAACTCTGGGCATGGAAAATTTCAGCTGCTGTCTCCTTTCATTACTTTCTTTTGTGTCATAATATTTTCATTGTACAACTCTTCCTCTTTCTAATCAGAGGAATTCTGAGAATTTTTATCCTATTTTAAATTGTTTCATTTCCAGATTTCTTCCTTGGTATGTTTGTCACGTGTATATAAAAGACTACTGACTTTTATATGTTAGTTTTTTACCTTCTACATTACTGATTATATTTATTAGGTTTAGATTTCTGGTGGGAATTTAACATACTTATGTATAGAATCATATCATCTTCAAATAAAGATACTTAGACTTCTTCCTTTCATATTTTATCTCTTCTACCTCCTTTGCTTCAGGAAGTCCAGGGAAGACTTCAAACACTGTGTTGAACATGGTTGAGAGAGTGGACAATTTGTCTTTTCCTGATTTTAGTTTCAAAGCTTCATTTTTTCCCATTTGACATGACATTTGCATGGCTTTGCTAAACATTTTGAGTAAACAATATTTGAATAAAGAATAAATCTTATATAAATGATACTGCTACACATTCAAAACTCAATACTCAACAACATAAAGCAAATAATATGCTTATAATTTTCTTGAAGATATGACCCTGTCATCCTTTCCTACCAATCACAGGGACACAGGAAGAATTTTCCATTCTCTCTCCAAACCCCACCTAGCCTTCAGTTTTCAGTTAGGAGGAACATCTTCTTTATAAGTTAGAAGAAATATGCTATTATATTTTAATCACATGATAAAAAGTATTGCCCTATATTCTTCATAAACTTGAACAAGAATTTCTTTTCTTTTTTTTTTTTTTGTTGTTGTTTTCGAGACAGGGTTTCTCTGTGGTTTTGGTGCCTTTCCTGGAACTAGTTCTTGTAGACCAGGTTGGTCTCTGACTCACAGAGATCCGCCTGCCTCTGCCTCTGCCTCCCAAGTGCTGGGATTAAAGGCGTGCGCCACCACTGCCCGGTTTGAACAAGAATTTCTATGGAACACTTTTTATCCACAGAATAAAACCCAAGTGTAAAGAGCCGTCATTGCTTCTGCCATCATGACATGGACTCAATCTGTTCCACATTCACGCAAACCCACTGCCTGTTTGTGCCCTACTTCCAGCAGTATCAGAACAAGAGTAATTTAGTTCTCAGTGTCCTGCACATCCACAGGTGCTGATACTTTTCTGCAGGTATCACCTCAAGATCAAGCCTGTTTTCCAGGCTCTACTTTGATTCCTGATCCAGAGCTGGAATGTTCTCAATGAGATCTTGGTGTGTTTTCTCTCTAATCTATTCTTCAACATTATTTGCCAGCTTGATTCTCTCTCCATCTTTCTGACCTCATTATCCATGCTGCCCACTATGCATGGATCCCCTTGCTTTCAGTTGCCATTCACTTCCTCGTGCACTATTGCTTTATTTCATAACCTTCAGCCTCTCAATTCTTCTATAGTCCTAGCTGGCAAGTCTCTCTAGGATGAAGTTGTTCATCTTACATTATAGACTTATAATCTGTTTACTGATTTTCTCTTTATTTTCTCTCCAACTATCACAGGATAAATTACAAATAAAAAGGTTCTATATATTATGTGTTTTGATATGTGATGATTACACCAAATTAATTGAGTTTTAAAGTGCTCCTTGAGTGACAGTTTTTATTAGTGTTTTGTGTTTGAAAAATCCACAGTGCTCTATAAATCAGATACAATTTTCCTGACTAGTAATGAGAAAAAATAAAACAACAAAATTAAACATTGCTCTTTCTGAGTTCAGGTGTATACTTTATCTATTGCAAAGACCATTTTTTTTAATTACCAGAGAGATTCTGAAAAATATAAAAGCCACCAGAACTATGTTATAATTGAACCAGCTTTGATAATCACCCATTTCTCTATCATGAAGTATCCCACTCTTGAAATCAAGCCGAAATTGTTAAAATTAGTGACACAGTCTATAGATCCATGCACTGCAATGTGCTCAGGGCACTCCACATGCCATTTATATGAAAAATGAAGTAAAGGACTTGTTGTCCTCAATATTTTGCCAACTCCATCATTTTCCCCAGACTTCAAATTAGAGTCCAACTGTGTAAATTCAATAGTTCATTCATTTTAAGTCTACAAGGAGTAGGAGAAAGAATTTTTTCCTCAGGCTTAAGGACCAAAACTATGTCCATGAGTTCATGGTCTATGAGCACCTGCATGCTGGCATGAAAGAAAGGAACAGACCTGTACCCGCTGCTCTTTGGTAATGATTGGTAAGGAAAAGAAATCTACACAATTCCATTGTTGGTACAAAGAGATCAGATTTTCAACTAAATAGTCTGTATAACATTTTCTAATGAAAGTCAAGCAAGTATTTTCATGATATGAGAAGATATTTTATCACTGTATTGCAACTAGAACCATGATTCAAAGACATCATTTCTTTCTTATGCTTCCTCACTGCTTTATAGTATCAAATCAAGTGTTCATTTTTTAAAATAAAACTAAGATGGGTAGAATAATTAAAATTTGGGGTTAGAGAGCTAACTCGAGAGGTTAAGACCTCTTGCTGGTCTTGTAAAGGATCTGGATTCAGTTCCTAGTATCTATGTAACATTTAACAACCACCCATAACTCCAGTTCCCAGGGGATTCAACACATGCTTCTGACTTCTGTTGGCACTAGGTATTTACACGGTAAACATATATACATGTAGACAAAACACACGGTAAAAAAAAAAAACTATAAATTATGTTGTTGTTTACGTGTTTCATGTCAAATATACCATCACAATTCCTAAAGATTTTAGGTCACTGAGTAAATCTTAAGTCAGATGGACTTAAAACACAAAAGTTAAGCGTTTCTATATATATTTTGCTAAAGATGGTAGTGACCATATTCTTTCCCATAGGTATACAACAGTTATAAATGAGATATAATAAGGATATCCTTTGAACTAATTAAGGGTTTACTGGCATGTATAAAGAGAAAGCCCAGACTGTAGTACTGTAGATTTGTTTATGATGCTGAAATTAATGTTTCTATAATGCTCACACATTGTTAGAATCCTCTTAGCCAGTGCCATCAATTGTGGTTTCCCTGTAAGTCAATGAAATACTTTAAAAATTTACCCTTAAAGTGAAACATACACACACACACAAATTAATGTTACATCTGAGTAGATTTTTATATAAGGTATAAAAGAGATTAATGTGATGGTTTGTCAAGGAATAAATCTGCTGTTTGATCACAGCAGATTCTGGAATCAGTCCAAGGAATAGAAAGAAGACTGACTACCTCTGGGAGGGCAATCTATGCTAGCTTTATGCCAGGAAAGAGTTGTAAGTAGCAGGAAATGAACCAAGATACATTCATATCATTGAACCCAGAGGGCCAGGCAGACAAGAAACTAGAAAAATGGGCCTAACTTTTAAAAATGCTCATTGAAAATGACATTTTCCCTGTGTGAACTTCTGTTTCCCTGATTTATTCATCCAGCCAATTGTGTTTATCATCTGTAAAACACTATACCAGGATGACTTCAATTAAGCAAGGTGTTATTAAAAAGAAACTAATATTTTCTAAATTATGACCCATTTTCAGATTTTTTTTCTTTTGTTAATTCCAAGAATAGGTTAAAGGGAAGGTTCCAAGGTTTAATGCTACACAAGGAAGCTATCAAATATGAATCTTGTTAGCAAAAAACAGGCTAATTTCATAACCAATTTAAGTCTTAGAAAGGCAAGCAACATGGTTCTCTTGTTTTATTTGGAGTCTATGCCATGTTAGAGGATTCTGCATAACTTAGTAAATAAATTTTATAAATCTTACATTTGTCTTTAGAAAAGTTAACAAGATAAAAGTCTTTTGGCAGTTTGTCATATATTTTATTCATTCTGAACTTGTATTCAGTGCTTTGCTTAAGGTTCCTTTACAAACCAGTAGAGTCAAGTTCTTGTTTGCTTTACATTTTTATTTCTCAACACTTTAATGGTAAAAGTAAAATCCTGCAGGTCCCAGAGTAGTGGCAGGCATCAGGCTTCAGGTCCTGGGAGCAGCCAGTTCCAGGCAGGGATAGCACAATTCCCCAAGTGACTGCAGCAGGCCACGAGTCCCAGGCGGGGAGCCACAGGGTGGGTGAGAGACCTCAAGGGGGCAGCCAGTCCCATGAGGAGAGACAGATGGATAGACATGACCATAAGGCCATGCTGCAGGTCTCCAAAAATGACTGGTCCAGGGCAGGGTGCCACACAGCAGGTGAGAGACAGAGATATCAATAGGTACACCATGAAGAGTGGAGTTGGATATTTATTTAGTGGGTTATGAAGGGTAAAGAGGATAAGGGGAAAAGAGCAGAGAGAAAGAGAGAGAGAGGCACAGGGGGCGGGGAGAAGTGGGGAGAAGGAAGAGACCGAAGCTGTTTCTTAGAGGTGAGGGAGGAAGAACTCAGGCTGGAAGCTGAAGATAAGCTTGCCTCGGCAGACTAAGTAGAGGGGGAAGGGGTGGGCTTGGTTTGTCTCTAAAAGAACAGAGAAGACCATTACAAACACCATAGACATTTCCCCATTATAAAAATCACACATATTACATCCTATCTGCTGTCTTTTGTTGGAGTCACAAGTATTATACAGCAAATACACTCTTGACAGATTGTTAGACAGACCCACAAGTACACAACTTATGGGATACTACTTATGGGGAACCTGATTGTAGAACTTCAGGAACACTTCTCTTTTGGATTATTGCTGTCAATTCTGTAAAAAATCTTGTGAAATTATGGATTTGTTCCCTTCAAAATGGGATTTATTCCCAAAATTCCTCAGCATTGTCACTTCCTCCTGTATAGGCAATAGAATGGCCTTCCATGTGGCCTTAGACAGATAACATTCACTTTTTTTTTTCACAGTCAAATCTACATAAAGTCAATCCCCCAAAATTACCTTTGCTAACAGACCATGTAGGAATTTCAAAAAGATAGGAAGACAGTGCCCTTACTGACATACAGGTCTAGATGTCTCTAAAACTGATTATCACAGTGGAGATTGGGGTGAGAGGAATGGGTGAATCTAGGATTCAGGGACATTTAGTAATTTTATCTAATGGGTTGGAATGTCAGGTATTTCCCCTTGGATGCTGGCCCTTCCTGGGTGGTGTCATCTTTTCCTGCAGCTTTGCTTTGTCAAGTTCTCTCTCTCTCTTTTTTTTCCATGATTCTGAAATACATGTTGATATCATTGTTTTTGACTATGGAATTTTTTAAACAATGTTTGCAAAAACTAAGAACTTGGTGGAGATCACCCCTTCTTTTCTCTGCTTCTTCACCCAAAGAATAAAGAACATGAAGAGGCAACATATGCTATTTAAATTATTTCATTTTTACCCTCACATGCTATTTGTAAGATTTTTGCCTGTGAATCTTTCTGAACCATGAGAGGTTTAATGGTTCTGTCTAACAATCGGCCAGCTATACATTTACTGTATAATACTTGTGGCTCCAGCAATCTTTTCTCAAAGACAGGATGCAGACTCTTCCACACTAATTGGTATTGAGGAGGTAAGGGCAGAGAATTCAAGGCTTGGTTCCCTAATACATTAGTCAAAGAGCTCCTACAGATGACACAATCAACTAAAATAATTGAAAACCAAGTGGACCTTTGAAAGCTAGGCATAGGTACCTCAACAAAACCGAAGAGGAACTTGAAGAGTGAGTTTCTGTTCATTTTTATGTGCTTAAATTCTTTTTAACAGCACCATTCTCTAGTTTTCCTTATAATTTTATCTAATTGCTCAGTAGTAGTAATACAAGACATATAAGTATTTCGGGTATAGATGATAGGTAGATGTATGTAGTATAAATACATTAAGTAATCTCTAAATCTTCACAGCAACTTGTGAAATACTGAATTGATCCTCACTTTTATATTAATTTAAAAACTGTATGAATAACTTACTACAATTGTTACTGACTTTTATTTTACCAAATATTGCTCAAACTTGCTGGACAAATGTCACATGCAATTTTTTATACAATGTATGAACAGAGGAAAATTCTCTTTCAAATTTCTGATTTTTACTTAGAATGTTGTTTCTAGTTTAAGAAATTATGTGACAGCAATGACTTGTTAGTATGGCTGTCCCTAATAAGACCTTTCACAATCAGCTGTAATCTAAGCAAGTCTACTAGTAGGAACTGAAAGAGCAGTCCTCCCCCAGAAGTTAACACAGCACACCCCTTCCCAGCTCTGTGGGGCAAGCAGGCATTGGGCTTATTCTTTCCAAATGCTTCTATGTCACATTGGCAGCCTTTCTTATTTGTTTCTTCCATAGGGGAGAACAGAATTCTGTACACTTATCATTTTCAAGGAAGGTCTTTTTATTGTCTCAAAAAAATCATGATATGTAAGAGCAATGGCCAAGAGTTTAGCATATTTAAAAGAATCTTAGTATGAATCACAGGAAATTACTTTGCAGCCAACATCTGACTCTGATAATGTGTCAGGTATTGACATTCTCTACTCTTACGTTAAGCTAACCTTTTTTGGTAAAAAGTGCTAAGATCAGAGTGAATAAGAGGAACTATTGTATAGCTTCAGGACTAGTGAAAGCAAAGTGACAAGTTTCTGAGTTATGTCTTAGAACTTAATAAGAAGCCACCATTTTGACCATTTTTTCCCCCATGCCTCCCGAAGTAGTGATGTAAAAGCTGGTTTTTGTGACTTCGGTCTTTGCCTAACCTGATGTCTTCCCTGGACTAGTAGAGAACACATACAAACCCTTAGTATCTGTTGATCTCATCAGTTCCTTCATTTTCCCAGTGATTAGTTCTGTTTCCTTTATATGGTTTGGTTCTGAGACTCATACAAATTCAATTGGCCTCACTTTTCATTTTCAATATCATTCATTTACCTTTTTAATATCTTTAATTTTATATGTATATAGTATATTTTTATCATATCCACACCCTTTACTATCACTCCCCTCCCTCTCTACGTAAATGCCATCTACTTCTCAGTAAGTTCCCTTCCTACTTTACTGTCCTTTTTATGACCCACTAAATTTAATTAGTTGTTTGCTTGAACATGAGTTGGGGGTTATTAGTGTGGGCAACTTATCGGTGACTAGACCACTGAAGATAAATGACTACGTCTCCCCAGTAGCAAATAGTTCCTCATAGGAAATGGTCAATGTCATTATAGTTTCTAAAATCTGAAATTAGAGTCCCTATGCTCCTTCCATCTTAATTAAGGCTTAAAGTGTTTAGTCAGCAAGTGAGGAAAAGGTAAAAGTGTTGCAGAGTTCAAACAGCCTTGAGTCCTGTATTCAGTCTAGAAGATGTTTCTAGATCTCAAATTTAGTGTCAGATTCTGAGATGGCGTGGTATAAAATGGTTTCTAAATCCTTGCTCCTGTGACACTAGTGGTTTATCATGGAAGGAAAGAGGTGCTAATTACAAAAATAAGAATGTGATGACAGACTGTCTTATGGGCATTAGAGCACAGTGGAATGTCACTGCATCAGAAAGTTTAAATGATGCTTCTAGGAGGCAGTGATAACCGATCTGAGATATAACACAAAAAGTTGAAAAGAGAATATGAAAAATTGATTGAGGCAGAGGAGCTATTTCAAGAAGAGCTCTGAGAGAGCAGAATCATTTAAATTTAAGGCTGGATCAATGGAAGAAGAGAAATAGTTCCACATATGATGGAAGAGGCCAGAAATGGGAGGGCTTAAAGGATTTGTTTATTATTTTGTTCTCAGTACAATCCAAAATAATTAAATTTATGACAGCAGAGTTTTGTTTCAGAATAATTGCTATACCTATTATGCAGAGAGTAGATTAATTATAATGCAACAGGAGCATAAGCAAGAGAAGAAGTCTTCAGAATATTTACTTAATCATTGAAAGCAGAGAGTAACACTAGGAAGACAGAAAAGTATATAGACTCAAGATGTACTAAATAAAAGAAGAACAAGCACAGGCTCCACAGGGAGTGGGCACAGTAGGTAGGTGCTGGGAAATGGCATATTGCCATTGACAGGAAAGGCAAATATATTTGCAAGTTTGAAGATCATAAGTTTGTTTTAGACCATAAACTAAGCATCTCTCATCTAAAATACCTAAGATCAGAAGTGTTTCAAAATTTAGGTTTTTATCAGATTTAGAAATATTTGGATAAAATAGTTAGATGTCTTGTGGATGGAATTCAAGTAGAAACATGAAATTAATTTATTTCATATATATCTTATATGGCTGTAAAGTAACTATATATACTAATTGAATAATTATATATATAATCAAATATTTGTATATTGATCTATCACACTTTGGTGTCAATTCAACATTTTCAAATTCCAGATTTTAGAGGATTTCAGACGTTGGGATTTTAAGTGGCAAATACAAAATATGCAGAGCATACTTGAATGCTAGCACTGAAACCAAAGCTTTAAGAGACTGGTGTTCTTTGTAACAAAAGAACAAACAAGTCATCTCTAAGATTACTTTTTTCTATCTTTTTTATTTCATTCTTAATTTTATGCCTTCATCATAGGACAAACTAAATGTTTTTATTTTTTAAAGTTGCTAAACTTTAATTCAACATATTTGACTATTTCCTCCATAATTTTCATTTTGGAATTCCTTTGGTTTTGTTATTGCTGATGTTTCTGCTATCTTAGGCAAGGCTTAAGATTAAATTCGGGTCTTTTCACATCAATACAACACTTTACCACTGAACCACATACCCTGCCTACTCTTCCATTCCTAATGGCAATAATGAATTACTTTAAAAAATAGTAAATTAAAAAGATTTAATACTAAGTTAACAAATGCTAAAATGTAGAAAACTATTAATGTTTCCTTAATAAAAAATTTAAAAGGCAGTAAATGCACAAAATATTAGGTGAATAGGTAAATTTTATAGTGTCTTATATATATTTATATGTATAAATTTTATATATATATATGTGTGTGTGTGTGTGTGTGTGTATACATATATTCCCCCCAAACGAAGAGCTCAGCAACTCTAGGCAATGCTGCATTTTTTATTGTATATAAATAAGGCAGACATCCAGCCAGTATGGTTGACAACCTCTCACACAGACACTGTTGGTGCCCATGTGACATAGTTCACATCCGTAAATAAAGGCTGTTCTTATTGCTATATTCCAACCAGCAGAACATGGCAGAGTAATAGGTTCTCATTCCACTTTTAGTTCCAAACCTCAGTGATTCTTATTTTATACACATCTCTGATGTGGGAGTGTCATATATTAATCTGTTGATTTCATTGGTTAAGCAATAAAGAAACTGCTTGGTACTCATAGGTTAAAACATAGGTGGGAGGCGTAAACAGAACAGAAGGCTGGGAGAAAGAAGCTGAGTCAGTGAGTCGCCATGATTCTTCCACTCCAGGCAGATGCAGGTTAATGTCATTCCTGGTAAGCCAGCTCGTGAGCTACAGCAGATTATTAGAAATGGGCTAGTCCAGGTACGAGAGCTAGCCTAGAAGAGGCTAGATAGAAATGGGCCAAGCGGTGTTTAAAAGAATACAGTTTCTGTGTAATTATTTCGGGTAAAGCTAGCCGAGCGGGGTGCTGGGGACGCAGCCCGCCTCTCCTATTTCAACACATCTCACTCTTGCTTTCGATCATATTTCTCTTCCTGTGAAGAGGCAGCTGTCACATCACGATTCAGTGTGGTAAAGAGCCAAACTTTGCCAACACCCACTTGAAGAAGCTTGGAAGCGGATCCTTCCATAGTCTCCACCTCAGGCGAGTCTTAAGATGAAACTACATGTCAGAGGACTAACTTCTTGACAGACCTTGACTTAGAGGCAACCAGCAAGGCATGCCTGGATTTCTTACTCATAGAAATTGCAAGACAATAAGTTCCCATCATTAAAGGGCACTTCATTTTAGAGTTATTGGTTATGTAATATAACAGCATTAAATAGTCATCACCATGTAGTACTATAAAATATTAAGCTGCACTATTCAGTAATTTCTAGTAAAAGCACAATGATTTTGTTCAAATTTGTACCTCTTTCACTAACTTATCTTTCACCTAATAAAGAGCCCTTGCTTGCTGTAAATCATTAAAATTCTGTATAAATCCTCTACCAATTTTCAGAAGAAATAAAGAAGTGCCTGGAACTTCTTTCTGAATAGTAGTTTTCTCAGAGGTTAAAGCCTTCCATTTTGGAGTGAAACATCTTTAGACACAAAATAAAAGTAAAACAACAGTATGTTCAAAGACAGGATGCTTACAAGGAAAAGAGATAACAGAACTTTCTAAGAGGAAATGAAATGCTCCATTCTGCATGAAAGTTCCCTTAAAATAGGATGTCAACAACTCAAAATGGCTTCAGGAAGTCCATGAAACTGATCAGATTCACAGGACTCCTCCTTCCCGGAGTATACAATTACTAAAGACTGCTGAGAGCAACTCCCAGGCAAAACAGCTATAGAGAAAACTCTCAGACTGACAGAGACATCTGGAAGAAGCAGAGATCAGAGGAACTGCTTAGAAGAAACAAACTATTTGATTTGCGTGGTAGAGGCTTAGGCTGATGTAGGATTCCCATCTGAGTGCTGTGACTACCACTGGTGAATAAGGAAACTGCCTTGGCCTGTTGATAGGGCAGAACTTAGGTAGACAGGGAAAATTAAACTGAATGCTGGGGGGAAGGAGGCAGAGGGGGAGAAGCCATTTAACTCTGCCTGAGGCAGACACTAGAACTTTAGCTGGTAAGCCACAGATTAAGAAAAATGAGTTAAATTAATATACAAGAGTTAGCCAATAAGAAGATAGAGCTCATGGGCCAAGCAGTGATTTAATTAATACAGTTTCTGTATGATTATTTTGGGAGTCTGAGCAGCTGGGAAATGAATAAGAAGCCTCCTTACAACATTAGGCCAGCTGACCTAACCAGGAAGGATTCCCTCCAATCTGTTGCACTGCCTGAATGCTATGGAGTATGTTCTAGATTGCCAACATTTGTGGGTTGTCACTCATGCTGGCATGGGCTTTGGTGATGCAGATGTCTTTGAATCAGTTTTGCTCCTGTAAGTAATCCTTGGCCATATTTCTGTAACCCAATAAAATTCACTGTTTCATTAAGCTGGACTGGTAGTATCATTATTTTGCTCTGTCATTGATTCCCTTTCCAAGGTGAATAGACATTTGTTCACAACTCCTAAGGAATACTATTTCATCATTTTGGATCAACTGATCCTTGATCTTTGAGTTGACACAACCTGCTTCCCATATGGTCATGCACTTTAATCAAGGAGTTCATGTACATCATCTGTACTTACTCTGAGATTATGTAAAGGGCAGAATCCTGTGTACGGGGTGTAGTTTTTTGTTGCAGTGAAGCGTCTGAAAACTCGAATCAATATAGTACTCCAGAAAAAGGAGTTTCAAATGAAAATGAGGCAGGGATTGCATAGTCACTTAGGGTATGTGTCATTAGAGAAAGACATCGCTGCCAACCTAGAGATTCTGGATAATCTCTAATTATTTTAATCCCACCAGTGAGCTGGAGGCTTATGACAATTGAATAAACTGAACTGCAGGAGGTTTTAAATCTCTTCCAGAAGAGGTACATGAGTGATTTACAAATGCAGGTAAAAGTAGTTAGTAAGAATAGTAAGTATAGCCAAATGTTAAAGTCACTGGCTGCATATAAATGATCAACAATAGCTTCTGTGAGCCCAAGACATAATCTTCAAAAGCCTCTCCCAAGCCCTCAGAAGGAAGACAAGCTGGAGCAAGAGACCTGAGAAAACCCATCCTTTTTCACCACATTTGAATCACAGCCAGTTGGTCCCTGAGTTCAACATCTACCGATTCCATAGCCATGGATCCGCCAATCACAGAGCAGAAATGTTTTTTTAAAGATTATGATTTTATGAAAATATATGGACCCTTTTTCTTATTGTTATTTTATAAACAGTACAGAAAAGAGCTACTTAAATAACATATATAACATACTATCTGTGTTTCTAAAATTCCTCTCATAGGTAGGGATATATAAACAATATCGACCCCCTCTCATAAGGTCCCAAACCAAGACACGATTCCACCAAATTTTCCATAAGGTGAAAGAAGGGATATAAGTATGGTTGGCTTTGTTTTGTTTTTAACTTGGCTTTAAACCCTATAATGTAAACAATATCTACACTATATGAAACTGTACATTAAAATGTCAATATACCCCTTATATGAAGAGAGCAGAGTCCTCTTGAGTAAGAGAACCTCCAAACAGGAAATGTGGTCCATGAATCAGCATGCCATCCCAGTCTACCACCACTCTGCCAGTGGTAAAAGAGCCTTATCTAAAAAGTCAGAGTTCTAACACCATTTGTTAGAGAGGAGAGTGTGATGAACTTCTTGAATGTTTATTGGCTACACAGGGAAGATGAAATAAGTAAATTAAAGATCTAACCTATCTCATTGTGCTTGTGAAAAACAATAGTGACTATGTTGGACATTTTTGATTAGCGATATAGCACCAAGTGTTCCTCAACTAGTCTTTCATTCCCAAAGATGAGGGAAGGGAGTTCTCTGTGAGACACATTTAGAATCTCAAGGATATAATATGAACCATCCTAGGACTTAATCGTCCCTGAAAGAACTAGTTGTGAAAAGAGAACTCCAGATGATGCATCCATAAACCCCCTATTTCTTTTTATTCATCTCATATTTATTAATCACTTGCTCTGGAACAGAGAGAGGCATTAGATCCAAAGACCACGATGATAAATAAACGTAAGTCTGTTTTATGTCCCAGTATATACATATATTATCAGTAGATTTTGGGTTGTGGTATCGCTCAACTTGGATACAAATTATGAAAAAGCGAAGTATAGGCTTGAACTGTTCAGCTCTGTGTTCAGTGTTACCAACTCTTGGGCCTATCACTTCAGTTGAGGGCTCTTTGGCTCAACATGAGAAATCAATTTACTGAAGCTTGTGCTGGAGCATGATGAAGACAATAAATGGAGAAAGGTCACAAGACTGGCTTTCCGAAGACAGGAGGAATGACCTTACTGTAGTCAAAGGGAATTGGCAGGTGTTTACTGCATTCTTTTTTCACATTTTTAAATTTATTTTTACTTAAAAGTTTCCACCTCCTCCCCTCCTCCCATTTCCCTCCCACTCCCCTATCCTCCTCCCCCTCCCTCTCCAGTTCAAAGAGAAGTCAGGGTTCCCTGCCCTGTGGGAAGTCCAAGGTCCTCCCCCCTCCATCCAGGTCTAGGAAGGTGAACATCCAAACAGACTAGGCTCCCACAAAGCCAGTATATGCAGTAAGATCAAAACCCAGTGCCATTGTCCTTGGCTTCTCAGTCAGCCCTCCTTGTCCAACACGTTCAGAGAGTCCAGTTTGATCACATGCTCTATCAGTCCCAGTCCAGCTGGCCTTGGTGAGCTCCCATTAGATCAGCCCCACCTTCTCAGTGGGTGGGCGCACCCCTCGGGATTCTGACTTCTTTGCTCATGCCCTCCCTCCTTCTGCTCCTCATTTGGACCTTGGGAGCTCAGTCCAGTGCTCCAATGTGGGTCTCTGTCTCTAGCTTCATCCATAGCCAGATGAAGGTTCTATGGTGATATGCAAGATATTCATTAGTATGGCTATAGGATAGGGCCATTTCAGGCTCCCTCTCCTCAGCTGCCCAAGGATCTAGCTGGGGACATCTCCATGGACACATGGGTACACCTCTAAGAGTCAAGTCTCTTGCCAACCCTAAAATGGCTCCCTTAATTAAGATATAAAACTTAGGCTTATACTTATTTTGCTCTCACAAAACTTCTCAATAATATGATATATGTTTACTCAGTTTACTCAGGAGATCTTGTCTTTTTCTGTGAACCATATAGTTTTGATCTATGTATGTCTCTCTTAGGGTCCTCATTGTTGCCTAGGTTCTCTGGGATTGTGAATTGTATGCTGTTTTTTCTTTGCTTTATGTCTAAAAGCCACTTATGAGTGAGTACATATGATATTTGTCTTTCTGGGTCTGGGTTACCTCACTCAATATGATGTTTTCTAGATCCATCCATTTGCCCACAAATTTCAAAATGTCAATTTTTTTCCTGCTGTGTAGTACTCCATTGTCTAAATTACCACATTTTTCTCATCCATTCTTCAGTCGAGGGGCATTTAGGTTGTTTCCAGGTTTTTATTATGACAAACAATTCTATGAACATAGATGAGCACATTGGTTATATGTACAGTGTACCCTCACATAAGAAAACTAGAAATTATCTGGAGTTAAGTAGTCTCACTAAGGCTGGTAAGGAGGGAGAAAGTAAGAAAGACAAGATGGCAGAGCTAGGGATGAATGGTTTGACCTTCTACATCCAGCGGCAACATCCCTGTTATTTAGGTGAATGTTACAGACACTCTCCTGAGCAGACACTGGAAATCTTATTGATGAAGAAGAGGCACTAAAGGCAGAGGACATCTTACCACTAATGTTACTCGGTTGTTTCAAGTCTTAGGAAGGCAAATGAGTGTATTAAGCTTGGTTGAGGACTAAGTGACTCTGACACCATTTTTATACCGTTGCCCACTCCTGGCCAAGTTTACTGTAGTCTTTAATAGAAGGTCATATTTTCTCCCTAGAAGTTCTGTGCCTGTTGCCACCCAACAACAAAGCATTTGTACCATTGGCCCTGCTGAGCTTCAACATCTTTAACCATCATGGAAATGCATCAAAGCCATGTTGCAATTTCATTTCATCCCCGTCAAAATGGCTATGATGAAGGACACAAAAACAAGGTGCTTGTAGGGATGCTGGGAGAAGGGATCTTGTTTATTGTTAGTGGAAATGGAATTAATGTTGCTAATCTAGGGCTCAATCAGGAGGCCCCTTGATATATGAAAATAGGACTACAATAACTACCCTGTTGCACAATTCCCGCACACACAATGAAAGAATCAAAGATAGGTTGCCTGCACGCCCACATTTACCAGGGCAATGTTCGCAGTAGCCCAGACACAGATTCAGTTTAGATGCCTAGTAATTAATGAACTGATAAAGAAAATGTGGTACAAATACATAATAGAGCATCAATGATAGGATAAAATCCTAGAAAGTCGATGGAACTGGAGAACATTGTGTTTAAATAAAATAAGTCAAACATGAAATTATGATTACCACATATTTTCCTCTCACATGTAGAACCTAGCAAAAAAGATGATATGAAAATAGGAGGAGGATGGGTAGGGCAGCTAAATGTCAACAGATGTCCCCTTGAGGATTTAACATAAATCATATCCAAACCACAGCAACAATTTTGAGCAAAAAGATTCCACATTCCAAACAGTATTGCAGCCTTGAAGGAAAGAGCAATTAGCTAGAATTATTTTCGACTTCATGTTGGGAATTTGAAAAAAAAAAACCATAATACCATCTGTCCACAAAAATTTATTAATCATTTTATCTTAAATTAAAATACATGTATATTAATTGTTGAGTCCACAAACATAGCTTATGATTTCATGTTTATTTATATGTATTTTTGCCAAAAGTCCTGGAACATTATTTCAAAGGAGGAAACGATTTCTTAAAATTAATTCATATAAAAAGAAATTCATGAATTTTACAGGACAAGTTTCCTTATGGCATTAAACAAAAGAAAACTAAAAAAAATGACTTCAAAGTGTTTTTAAGGTTTATTCTTGTAATTAAATTTAAGTAAGCTTTCTGGCTCAGATACTCAATATGCTAATAGAAACATCTGCAGAAAATCTGTTTTCCTGCTTATTATTGCAAGGAAACACAAGATAATCCTGAGGGAAATATTCTCCATCATATCTATAAGCCATTTCATTGACACAAGAAAGAAATCATGCCCATTACAGTGATGCTTAAATAATGAAAGTGTCCAAAATAGTTCTCATGAGATTAACTTAACAGGAAAACCTGACAGCATTTTAAAACAGTAAATCTCTTCAAGATGTATTTTTTAAAACCTTATGAATAAAATTAGCTCTCCTTATTTTGTACAAGAAATATTCCAAAATATTTGCATTTTCTTTAGTGTTGCCCAGCAAACAGCTTTATTTTTGCAGCTGACCCAGTGACTTAAAACCAAATATTTTCAAAAAGGTTTGAGTGGGGCATTATTAGTCAGGGTTCCTTAGAGGACTAGAGCTGATAAAATACATATACTATAAAAATTGATTAAATTGACTTACACAACCAGAGGAGGAACATTCCTACTGTGGCTGTCTACAGGGCAGCAAGGGAGACAAGTAACTATTTATTCTAAGTTTGGATCTAAGTGGGAGGCACACTGCAGCTCCAAGTTCAAGCTGAAGAACAGAACATTCTGTGGAGCCTCGCTGGTCCAAGTGTACACTGTAAGACTGAAGAGTCTAGAGTAGCCATTGTCGATAGAGAACAGGGTATAAAGAGGTGTCAAGCTGTACGCATGTCCCACATTCCCCATTCCTTTAGTTTTGTATTTGGGTTTTAGTTTTTTGGTCCCATCCAGATCTCCACCTTATAAAAGAGAGCCAAGCACATTCAGTGTTGGTCTCTTCCCTACATTTTGATGACCCACAAGTGAATCCAACCCCTTCACACACACACACACACACACACACACACACACACACACACACACACACACCACAAAGTGAACTTTATCAATTGTGCAGGTGCTTTTCAAACTGAATTGTAATTTCACCATCACAAAGGTTGAGCAGGAAAGAGAAGCAAAGGGCTCCTTAGGACTCTCATCATAATGCAGAGGTACTGCCATAGACAATGCATTTCATATTTTGGAAATTATATTTCTGCTAAACATAAGAATTGACCTCATAAATGATTCATGTGCATTCTTCTGGTTGAAAGTGTTTCCAACAATCGAAACCTGATGTTACTATGAGACACAGTCTCACAGCAAATCCCTGATCCTCTGACTCTTACAGTCTTTCTGCCTCCTCTTCCGAGTGTGGAGTGATTTGTAGATGTATCTATATGAACTGTATCTATATGAACTGGACTCCATAACTCTGCAGGTTGATTGATTGTGCTTTCCTGTAGCCACCTCTGTCTGTTTCAAAGAGAAGTTTCCTTGAGAAGAGGTCAAGACTACACTCATCTGTGTTGTAAGAATGAATGTTACAAACTGTTAGTAGGGCATATTCTGATTTAGTAAACCAGTGGCTGTGGTTCTCCACCAAGGACAATGAGAAGACTAACACTCAGTAACATCAGTACTTATCCTTGTATAATCTCACCATGACCACCCAAACATGAGCTAAACAAGAAGACACCAACGAAAATAAAATAGACCCTCATTATATAATGTAGAGTCCCAGCTACTATGTATCCTCTAGATCATATGCAAGGCCAGAAGCTGTCTGATGTGTGTACAGTTTAGATAAGTGCCCTGGATATCTGGGTCCTATATCCAAACACCTTGGAGTGCAAAAGTAGAGATAGAAGGAGAAGAAAGGCTTCAAATAGTTGCCAACCAATGTGATTCAATGTAGAAGATAGAAGGATTAAATCTAATTTATTAGTTTATTACTGAAGGGGGCATTTTTTTTTTACTTAGACAGTTAAATTATGTAGTCCAAGTTGCCATCAAACTCAGAGCCATCCTTCTGCATCAGCCTTCTAATAGCTGGAATCACAGAGATGTTAGCACCCATATCTGGATGTTAGCTTGGTTTATAAAAATTAGATACATTTTAAGGGCTATATGATCTGAATTGGCCCCATCGTACAATAGTGAGGGACTGCCTCCCAGGGTGCAGTTTTGAATGGTTCTTCTCTATAAGCTAGCGTCAGCTGCTTCTCCAGGCTCCCCCTTAGCCAGGCATTTAGCTTTAGCCCTTCGCCAACAGCTTCAGTAAAAAGGAATCATTTTTATTCTCAGGTGTCTTACATATAAAGAGTTTTTGAAGTCACAGATGAGGAGAAAATTGTCGAAAGATAGGAATTTGCAGAGAATCCTGAAAGGTAGAAAACACTTCTATTATTCCAACTCAATCCTTAGAAGAAGAAGAAAAGAAGCAGTGACAGCAGAGAGCACACTCCTCACACTTACAACAGTTGAAAAGATTGAAAAGCTGTTTGCCTATTGGTGGCCCACAGAAATAAAAGTCGAACCTTGTTTTAAACAATCCTTTTTCTTAACGTATGTGATCTATTTTAAAAAGTTTTTAAAGCTTTAGACATGTACAGTGAAGGTTTTATATATATAATTCTATTGTGAGATGGTCCAGTAGTCTTTAAGAGACACGAGCTCTTGGAACTGGCTTCTGTTTGAAAGTTTTCTGACTTATAGTTGGGCTGATGTCCAACTGGCTTCTGCCCTAGAAATCCAGCATTCTTCTGTTATGGACAGAGAAAAGGAATCTCAAAGAGAAAGGGACTGGGAATCATCTAACTCTTTTTATGTATCTGAAGCCAAGGAAGCTCAGAAAAGTTAAGAGAAGTGCTCTAGATCACAAGACGATAATGCGTGAGACTTCAGAAGCAGAGCTGATGGTCTCCTTGTGCTCAGAGAAGTGACCTCCACTCTGTCCAGGGCTGTTCTTTCTTCCCTGTTTCTTACTATTCTCTCTTCAGTTTAACACTATCTCTGCCCAGGACTCAACATTACTAATTCGAAACTATTAGAAGATGTGCACCTCTTCTGGAGCTACCGTAAATATCTAAATGTAGTATATAGGCTTAATGTACAAAATATTTTTATGTTCCTTATGTATTCTAAAATAGGTTTTGTTTGTTGTTACATTCAAAGTGATTACTTTTAATGACTGTAGTATTCACTATCTGGATGACCCCAAATTTCTTTAAGCCACTTTCCTAAACTATGTTCATGTTTTCTGTTGAGCTGGTACTATAGTGTTCAATTTTGTAAATGTACTTACTTTATTCTCCTGAATTGTTTGCTTAGGGTACATGTTAAAGAATGATACCACCTCATTACTATGTAGAGGTATTTGTAATTGTCATTGTTGCTATACTGTTTTTAAGACAAATGTATCAAATCAATAGCCATAGAAGTTGGCGGGTTTCACACACCCTTACCTAAATTGCACATCAGGAACCACTAAAATTGATGATTCCATGGGAATAAATTTAATGGGCAATATTGCGTATTTCATGTTACTTCATTACTAATAAAACAAATATTTTGTAATTGAATGTCAATGAATGTCTTTCTTGTCGTTCATTCCTGTTTATATTAACTTTGTCCAAGCTCTTTACATATGGATTGGGAAATATTTCTCTTATAAGCTTGAATCAACTCTTTTTAATTAAATACATGTTTAACTGTTTTCATTCTTTATTGATGAAAATAAAACAATTCCGTTTCATTCTCACACTTAATTTTGCTGTTTTCATGCTAACACGTCCATACCAAACTGTGTTGCATCGATTTACGTGAACATAACAAAAGTTAGAGTCATTGAAAAAGGAGTGTCGTGGCATTTCAATTATATTTTAATTAATAAAGCTTGCTTGGGAATAAGGAAAGTAAAACAACCACACTGGTCAACCTTACAGAGAGGCAGCAATGGCATACATCTTTAATCCCAGTAGTCACAATAACACGCACCTTTAATTCCAGTAGCCACACTAGTTGCCATAGAAACCGGGCAGTGCATGACTTTAATCCCAATGGTGCATGCCTTTCATTCCAGCCCTAGAGAGGATTATAAAATGGGAGGAGACAACTCTCAGTCACAATCTCATTCTGCAATTCCTGGAAGCAGGATCGCCATTTTCAGAGTGAGGTCAAGGCTGACCAGTGGGGCTGTTTTACTCTCTGATCTTCAGGCAAGCTTTATTTATTAAAATACAAATGAAATGCCACTATAAGGGAAAAGTCAATTAGGCGTTTCAATTAATAATGCCATGAAAAAAACTGGGCTGCAGGCAAGCATGTAGGGCATTTTCCTAATGAGCAATTGATGTGGGAGGGCCCAGACCATTATGGTTGGGACCACCCCTGTGCAGTACTCTGCCGTAGCCCCACCTTCAGTTTTCCTTCCCTGTTTGAGTCTGTCCTGATTTCTTTGATGATGAGCAATGACGTAGAAACATAAACCAAAAAATACTTTTTCTTCCCAAGTTGCTCTTTTCTTTTTTTTTTAAATTTATTTATTTATTTATTTATTAAGGATTTCTGCCTCCTCCCCTCAACCGCCTCCCATTTCCCTCCCCCTCCCCCGATCAAGTCACCCTCCCTCATCTGCTCGAAGAGCAATCAGGGTTCCCTGACCTGTGGGAAGCCCAAGGACCGCCCACCTCTATCCAGGTCTCCAAAGGTGAGCATCCAAACTGCCTAGGCTCCCCCAAAGCCAAGTTGCTCTTTTCATGGTGGATTTGTTTTATTTTTGTTTTTTTGTTTCTGACACAGGTTTTTCCTGTAATAGCCCTGGCTGTCCTGGAACTCATTCTGCAGAACAGACTGGCCTCACAGAGATCCTCCTGCCTCTGCCTTATGAGTGTTGGGATTAAAGGCATATGCCACCATGGCCGTGGTGTTTTATCAATAGTAACCCTGACTAAGACAGTAATACTACCGCATTGAAGAAGCCCAACCAATAATTTGAGCATTAGCAGTCTTTTTTGTCAATTAAAAGTCTTTTGATTACTACTCATCACAAAAAAACTGATCTCAATGCTGAAATGTGAGTTCAACAATATACAGTTACGACAAATGTAAGTTTCAGTTAAAGCAACCCCCTCCCCAGATGTAGAAAACTGTAGTGTTTATCACATAGTTCCAATCTTCCTTCTCTATGCAAGTGTTACAGCTCTGGAGGTAAAATATCCTGACTTGTTGGGAAGTCAGGCTATACCTACACCTGTGAAGGAAAGGGTGGAGGTGTTTTTCCCCCAGGGAGAAGACTTTCAGGGAGAGAATTAGTCAAATTTCAATTCCTTTGAGCCTGGGCAAGCCAGATTGGCTAGATTTGTACTCAGGGATTGATTGGTTTTCTGCTCAGGTATTGGTTGGTTTTCCTGTTCAGGGATTGTTTAGTTTTATGCTCAGTTGATCCGGAACTGATTTGGCTCTGGCTTTTCTTTCAATGGCCTGTTTTAGCATTTTGACTCTAGTTTCAGGGCTTTTGTGTGTTTCTTTCACTAACTCTAGTTCCAGAGCCAAAGTGTGTTTCATTGGCTCTGGTTTCAGGGTCAGGATGAGTTTCTTTGGCTGGCTCTTTTACCCTACACCCTATCTTCTTAAAATAAATGTCTCCAAGTTAAGTCAAAATGACCAGTATAATAAAGGCTGAGCCACTTTGTATCCAGGGTGACTTTGGATTGCAGGGGTGCCCCATCAACCCCTGAGGGCTTTTATCCAGAGATATAATCTAGAGTCACCTCTTCAGTGTAAAGCTTGCCCTCCATACTCTTCTCAGACCCCACCTGCACCCAGTTCACAGACCAAAGGCAAAGCTTTGCTTTGCAAGGGGTAGCATCTGGTTCCTATGAACCACGCAAGCAAACTTTTCTGGAAGGAAGTTGTGGAGGATCCAGCCACCTTCTGTGACCTCAGCTTTCCCTCCGGTTCACCAGTAATGACAAGTTGGATTTCTGGGAAAAGGCCAACCACCAGACCATGTGAACTTCAGGGGGTCAGAACTACCTACCACAGTCATGGGTCAGGCATAAGTGTATTCAGGGCACAGCTATCCCTCTGAAAAAGCATCTCCTCATGAATTCTCTCCAATCTATGTACTTTGGAGTGGGTAAGAATTTTAATAGTTGTTCAACTGGTTTTCTATAATCTGTATGGAAAATTGGCATCTTGTTTTGGCACACTGTTTTGGAAAATCACAGCTTTTTTTTCTTAGTTCCTCAGATAAACTTCTGACTTAATCATCTTTTGGATTTGTTTCATAATCAGTCACATGTCGCAAAAGCTCTTGTATCACTGAAAAGCTGAAAATAATATCCATCCATGAAAACATCTATTGGAGTTTCTTAAATACTTTTAAAACCTGATTCACTTTCTAAATGAGATTTTCTTTTAGCATATGCTAAAATATATGGGATAATTTTAACATAGTTAGATAATTATATAAATATTATGTTCAGTACTTGAAATGTTTACCCTTCCTTCCATTTTGAAAAGTTTATTTCACATATTGTTTTTCTATAACGCCAGATCCATTTTGCCTCTCCTGTACTTTATTTATGATCATATATCATGATTATGTAATATCATATTTTATATAATAAGAATGGGAGTATTTTGTTACATTGAAGTCATTGTATATTGAGTATTAAATTGTCCAAATTGGACTGATGTTTTCATTAGAATAGTGCTAACCTATAAATTAGTTTAGACAAGGATATAATCAGAATAAAAAATTAAAATGAATATTTATAGTCTTTAAAAGACACACTGTAATTTCTTAAATACTTCTCAAATATTAAATTACTTCATTCTCAAAGCAACTACTGTAGATTTAATTATCAGTGCCAATTCATTGCCCCTCCCTGGATCCACAGTTTTTTTCATAGCTTCACTCTAGGAGGGACGTATTTCTTACTCCTTGACATTAGTCTTTGTTTTGAGATTTTGTTTATTGAACAATGGGGTGTAAGGAGGTAGGCTGAGTCTTCATGTGTGCCTCCTTCTTTGGACTTATATTCCTCAGCTAATGTGTCAATGTGACTGATCACAGAAAGACAAAAAACACCAGGAGGAAAGCTGGCCTAATTCTGAGATTTGTAAAATTGTGTTATCTTTGCCTTCAATCGTTGAACTTTGTGGAGATTATTTAACAATAGCTTCTGGCAATAGCTAACTAACATAACACGTCTCAGAGTGGGTATTGTTTTTGTTCCTACTTTACAGATGACAAAAACTGAGGCAGATATAGGGCAAGTAACTCATTAGCTAACAGGTAGATAGACGCCTACAGTTTTTCATCATTATACTATTTAGTGCTGGTTTTCAAAGAAAAATATTATTCAAGCACATTTGCTTGGATTTTTCAACTTCTAATGAAACTGTACTGCTTATTATGAAGATTCTATATGGTTCATCCAGCAGTCTAATACTTTTATTATTTGTCAATATTAAGTAATTTTTATAGATTGAGTTAAAATCATTTCCTTCTTAATCCTACTTCATGGATGTCAATGTGTTTGACCTTGGAATTCTTTTTTACCAATGTTTGTAAACTCATACAAAAAAAGGCATCTGTAAGCTATTTGAGGGACTTTATCCTAATAAGGTGATACCTGACACCCAGGATTTATGTTCCATGCCATGGGTCCCCCTTGCCATACCTGGCATTCCGGACAGCTTCTCCCACTTCCTGGTGGGTTTTTTTATTGTTTATTTTCTTTCCTTTCTGGCCTTTATGTATTTGATTTTCTGCTCTTTTACTGTGTTCCTTTCCTTGCTCCCACCCCTTTATACAAACAACCTTAGCTTCTCTCATGGGCCTACCTGAATGGAGTGGTTCTGGAAACACTATGATAGTTCATGGGAAGCCTATCAGCAGGGTGCTGGCATCAGTCTTTTACTGGGTAACATTTAATTGATGGTGATTAAAAATATTTAATTGATGGTGATTATAATATATATATGAAATATAGTTAGTTACCATATTAGCAATAGGGTCATATTTTTAAATTATAGAAAATTGCAGATTTTGGTATTATAAAAATGTTGGTTAAGAGTTTGGTTTCACATAAAAATGTTAAATTAAAAAAAAAGTCTTCTTTGGCAGTTCAAATCCTCTGACATTTTGATGTCAAAAACTTTGCTATTGTTGGGGGGGTTTAATTTTGTACATTACATATCGAAAGTTCACTACCTCCTACATCTTTTCTTTTAAAAGTGTTATAGTTTATGACCAAAAGTTTCCCCAGAAGAAGAGATGAGTGCCACACAGAATTACTAACCCAGCTAGTTAACCATTCTGGTCTTATGTAATTCAAGCAGCATTGCTCAGTAATGAGTTTATTGTTAGGGTTGTGATGGTTTCAATGAGCATCCCCTGAAGATTCATTCACAAGTTCAAGGATCCATCTCCAACCGATACCACTGTTAGGAAGCAATGAAAGAGTTGAGATGGTAGTTAATGGGAGGTTGACGGTCAGTAATATTATGCCCTAACTGTGTACTGGGGAGCTCTGACCATTTCTATTCCGTCTATGATGCCCCAGCCTTCAGCCTTCCCCACCGTGATGTGTTGCTTTGCCACTAGCACAAAAGCAGCAAGGCCAAAGATCATTGACTGAGCTCCATAAAACTGTGCTAAAGTAAACCTCTCTCTTTGCACTGCCTCCCTTGGGTAGTCTGTAATAGTAATGCAGAGGTGACTGACACAGGCCCATGTCAAGATGACCACATCAGGACAGATATCTGTTCTGTATTACTCGTGCTTTAACTTAACGTTCGCAATATTTCTTCATTTTTGAGTTTTTAATGTACTCATAAACTTAACGAAGCTCTGATAAGGTTTTAAATTTCTTGAGTCATCCATAAGTGATTAATGTACTGTTTTCTCAGTGTCTAAACCTGCCTTTGAATTGGGTTGTATCTTCTAAACATCTGAGTACATGCTTATTTGAAAGTAAGCATATATTGACAGAAAGAATAATGAAACGGCAGGAATACTGTCTGATCACCTTTTGTAAAACTTAAGCATGCGCAGTTTGTAAAGCTAAAGCAATCCTGTCCTCACATTACAGGAATGAACAGTGTCATTTCTATGGAGTACCTGAACATGAATGCCACAGAGTGATACTTGTCCAGTTTGCCTGTGGTGTTCTTAGCTTTCCTATGCTCAGATGGGTCACTCATACTAAATGCTCTACTCTATTCTTAGTTTCAAGGATGTGACACCCAAGTCTGTCTCTGGATAGAGCTACAGTCTGTGTGCTTGCCTTATTTAGATTGTAGTAGTGACCGTCCTCCTAAGTTGTCCTAATTTTTATTTTCTTTTTATATTATCAGATTAAAGTTCTACTTGGAGTTCCCCACATTTGCATCCATTTCCCTCTCTTTGCCGAGTAATTTTATTGAGCCTTCAGTGAGCATTCGTTCTCATAACATAAGCATAGTATTTTAACCAAGGAACGAACTACTATAAAGAATTCAAACTCTCTAGCAATTGTGGGATTCCACCCTGTCCTTCTCCAAACCCTGGCTGAAAAAGAATTCTCCAAGTTCTCTTTCTATACCTTTCATCACTACTTGTTCTAATAAAAAGGTTTCACAAGTTTTAGCCATCTTGAAAGAACATTACAACCAGTCACACTGATGGGTTGAAATTTCATTTGTTGATTCTATCTTTATACTTCCAGCCCAGAAGAGCCCATGCTAAAATGGCATGTCCTACTCATAACCTATCCATTTCTAATGTCCAAAATGCCAAGTGCCAACTCTTCCAAAGTTTCTGGTCTCCTCAGTATCTGATGTCACAGAAATTCATTCATCTCATTTCCTGTACTGGCCCAGATGTTTCTAGCTAGTTCTCTCTCTCTCTCTTTGTCTCTCTGTGTGTCTCTCTGTCTCTGACTGTATGTGTGCCTCTCTCTGTGTGTGTATCTCTCTCTCTCTCTCTCTCTCTCTCTCTCTCTCTCTCTCTCTCTCCCTCAACACTGCCTGCCTTCTTGCTGCCATGGTAATTGACTCACTCTCTGAAACTGTAAACAAACCTCTAATTAAATTCTTTCTTTCTGAAGTTGCCTTGATCACAATGTCTTTTCACATCATTAGAACAGTAACTAAGACATACAGCCACTCCATAATAAAATGCAATGGGCTTTATTTATAATTAAGTATACCTAAGCTGCTGAAATAAGCCTAAGAATAGATTCCATAGAAACCACCGATGCCTGAGTATAAGAAAGTTGATTCTAAAACGAGGAAATAACTACTAAGCTGTACATATATTTCAACTTGACATTTCATGAGAGTGGTAAAACTATTGCCTCAAACAAGAGTGCGTGAAACCCAACTCCGTAGTAGGAAATGTTGAGTGTATGTACATATAATCCAAGCACACAGTCAATAGGATCATAGCTGCCAGTTGTGGTCAGTCAGTGCTTCTTGAATGGGAACAATTTTAAACCGCATTTGTAAGATCTTCTTTTAGAGAGAAGGAGCTTTAAACTCACATTTATATGCCCAAATTTTCTGCAAAAAAAGAGAAGATAATAAATAAAATAATACCCCTTCAGTTTAAAGGTTATTCCCTGACCTGCCTCACCTCCTAACCACATACAGCATAAACATAAGCTTTGTGATTTCTTTGAGTTCTTTTTCTCTTCTCCAGAATGCATTTTTCACAGTAACAATTGAGACTTGGGGTGGTTGCTGAGCAGAATGTTTTGTTTTCACCATAGTATAGGTTCTAGCAGCAGAAACATTTTGATTCAGTTGCTCCGTACCAGTGATATTTCTGGCTCAGCTGATCCGATGTTGTGGAATGGAAGACTGCTCCTCATGGCTGGGAGAGAATGGATAAAGTATATGAGGCACCACGTCAAGACTTAGTAGCACATGCGTGTGCATACAGGTGTCAGTGTCTAGGGTCCTATGGCTAGCTCACAAGAAATAGTCCATAAACGTTGGCTTAAAAATTTCTTGCCAGAAATATAATGGTATTATATTAATCAATTAATTAATTAATGGAATTAATCAATTAATATGGAATTGACTGTCTTTGTCACACAAAAACACAAACAGTTCTTCTCCTACCTCATTCATGAGCTCTCCAATTAAAAGTAGCTGGGTCTGTCAGAGGATTTCTGTCTTTTCGGCTCTAGTATCCCATGAGGCCAGTGAAGCCTGGAGCCCTGCCCCCCAGTACTCTAATCTCTAGTAGGACTTTCCTCATAAGTCTGGAAATTTAAACTCTCAGAATTTCTATTCCCAGTTCTAAACCTATCTTCTAAATCTCAACATCTCTCCCCTGAGCAGCGAGAATAAGCAACCGCCTGTGAGTGCTGGTGAAATGAGTTGCATGAAACAGCAGCCCATCTTCCAGGTTCAGTTTCTGTTTCGCCAGCTTCGCCTGAGATTTCGACAGGAACTGCAGTACCAGGAGGGAATGAAAGTTACAGTTAGTTGAAACTTAGAACTATGACTTCACCATTAATTGAGTCTAACGTGTTGTATGCCAGTCCTCGAGAGGTGTTCAGTGAAGTAAGTGTTAAACAAATACGAAAGAAGCAAGCAAGCAAACAAACAAACAAAAAAGCATATCTCAAGGATTTTTGACGGCCTCTTCCTTAGAGATCCTGCCTCTGAGCAGTGTTTTTAAAAGGCTACAATCATAGCAAGAGTATGTTTTCTCAAAGGAAACAAGCCACTGTTGTGGGGAGAAGAGAGAGAGAGATGGAAGAAGAAAAAGGGGAGAAACAAAAAGAAAGAGGGGGCAAGGGGAGAAAACCCGAAGATGCTAGACAGGAAACAATGTTTGCTGCAAAAATTCAAAGGCACAGCTCAGCTGACAAGTGCTGGGGAACTGATCCAACACTACATGAACCTGGCTTGGAAGAATCTTAAAATTAGGGGAGTGGAGGTTGTAGGATCAGAAGTTCCGAGTCATCCTCAGGCACACAGTGAGTTCCACGTCTCAAAACTACACACACAGATGGGCTTCCCGTCTTGAGGGTGTAATCCCCCCCCCCCCATCTCTCGTGTCTATCTCTCCCTCCCCCCATTCCTGGCCTGCAAATCCCTGAAAGTTTGGAAAGAGTAGGAAAAAAGCTTACACTCTTAACATCTTCACTTAGGAAGAGAGTAGGGGGTAAATCGGACTGGAGAGGTCAACTATTGATAGAAAAAGCATTACTTGAAAGGTTGTAATTATGACTGTCAAAAAAAAAATCGGAGAAAAGAAAAGGCAAAGTCAGGGAGAGATACAAAAGGAGGAGGCCAGCAAGGAAGAAAAGTGAACAGTCATCTGTTGCTTTTCTCTCTTCTCACTTGTTTCAGTGTCTTCAAAAGTTTCGGGATGGGCAAGGGGGGCTTCTATTTGCGTACCTAAGGAAAGACAACCTGCACCGGGACATCGCATAGGGGACCCCTAGGAGCCGCCCTGCAGCGAAGAAGCCGCCCTTCCAGGGTCCATCCTTCTCCTAGCAGAGAGAAGGGCGGAGAGCCAGCGCCTCCCCTGGCCTGGGCCCGCCCTCAGCCAGCAAGCATGGTTCTCCGGCTGCGGCTGCCTGGCGAGTAGAGAGAGAAAGCACAGGAGTCAAAGTTAAGTCAGCCACCCAAGCTCACGCTGGGGCAGCTGCAGCACCTACGGGGCACGTGTGCGCTGGCGATCACAGGCCAGGATCTTGTGAGTGTTCCCAAGCGCTGCGGGGCAGAGAAGGGATAGCCGAAGGGGTGGGAAGGCCGGCTCTAGAACAGGATCCTGTCTTCGCCTCTGGAGAAGGGGTCCAGGAGATTGACTAACGCACAGCGGAAGATGGGGAAACATCCCTGAAAAAGCCGGGAAGGCGGCCTGCCAGAAGCAGGTCCCCTAGGCTCAGTCTGTCATCCATCCAGAAGCAGGGAGTCAGTCGATCAGAGCAACTTGGCAAGGCTTCCGGAGTGCCGGGGCGGCGGGACTGATGCCAGCCAATTCCACCACCCCTGGTGCCGGCCTGCGCATGGGCACAGTCCTACTCCCCGACGAAGTGGAGAACTATATGAACACCAAACGTCCCTGCCCTGTGTGGCTATCAAGTCCTCTCTTGTTTGTTCTTTTCTCTTCGTGAGAACTTTTCTGCGAAGATACTAACTTTTCTGTGGAAACTGCTGGGCGGTGTTAGGAGAGGAAAAAGTGCAAACTGATGGAGAGGACCTGCTCCTTTCTACTTTTTCCAGCATCCGCGGGTTAAACCATCACCTCCAGAGCACCGAAGTTGTGGGAAGTGGAGACAGCTGGGAGGGGAGCAGGATTTCCTTGCCACCTTCAGCTGGATCTAGCCCTCCGCATGCATGAGTGTGCCAACACCAGCAAAGTGGGCAGGGTTCTGCATGTGGAGTCTCTGCTGGGACCCGAGTGAATGGCCCCCAAGGACAGCGCGGAGCCTCAGCCTCCGCCACCTCCTCAGGGCTGGGTGTGGCCTGGAAAGATAGTGGCAGTGGCAATGGGTGCCCTGGCAGGCTTCTGGGTCCTCAGCCTTCTCACCTTTGGCTACCTGTGCTGGGGCCAGGGCTTAGAAGAGGAGGGGCTCCTGGGAGCTCAAGCTGAAGAGAGATCTGAAGCAGGCGCCACGGGCACCACCCAGCCTCATCTCATTTTCATCTTAGCTGATGATCAGGGATTTAGAGACGTGGGTTACCACGGATCTGAGATAAAGACGCCCACTCTTGACAAACTCGCTGCGGAAGGAGTTAAACTAGAGAATTACTATGTCCAGCCTATTTGCACACCGTCCAGGAGCCAGTTTATCACCGGAAAGTAAGTGTTACCACTTCTAGTTATTATCTGAAAACATTGTAAACCTTCATTTACATTGGTTTCTCCATTTAAGAGAGAAACAGAAAGTATGGGGCGGTGGGAACAATCCAATGAATGAAGAGATGAGTGGGTGAATGATGTACCGTCTGTCAATATTAGTGTGAACAGCGAGGTCCTATTCTCCTGCCTTTCCTTTCCCTGACAGCTGCGAGCTTTTGAGTGGTGTCAGGCTCTTTATATTCATCCAGCAACCAGAGAACTCATTGGTTGCTGCTTGGATTCTGGTTCGATCCTCACGTATGTTCACATTTTTTGTTTCAGGTACAGAGCAGAAATCACAAGGCAAGGTGTCGTTTACAAACTCTTTGTTACAAAAATCTAGAATTGTGTGACCAAATCCCCAGGTCATCACAAAGAGAACAGAGGCCACAAAAGAAAAAAAAAGTGACGTTTAGTGTGATGGATATAGAATATGCCTCTGTTGGTCTCTTTGTTTCTTTGTTGGTGTATTTTTTTTTCTTATGGTGCCATATCTAACTGCTAAGATAATTCTGAAGATGCCGTGAAGCTGAGTGGAATTTGCTGCTGTTTCTCCGAGTGGGGTGGAAGTCTGAGTGACTGTCACAGTGCAGATACCTGAGAAATGCATAAAATGCTGTCGGTCTGCTAACTAGAATCTTCTTAAGGTGTTCATACATTTTTCTGTTTTTTTTTTTTTTACTCTGTTAGAATATCCATGATCTTAACTTTTTTTACATGATGCAAATTCAGTTTGAAAGGCAGGTAAAGCATTAGGGTCAAGGGTCAAGCTACTCCTCCTGAACAGTTCATGAGTTAATCTACGTGTCTATTGAGTTTGGTTTCAGGACAGAGAACTTCACTTGCTTCAAGTTGTTCTTGGAGTTCGATCCTGTCAGAGTAGCCAGTAACGAGTCTGGAAAAATCAAGACTCCAGTTTTTTGTAGGAATCTTGGTCTTGCAAAGACTTTTGCTTACAGCATAATTTCCACTGCTTAGCACACTGTCAAAAGTTGCCATCACTAGGATAAATTATCTTTTCATCCTGAGAAGAGCTAGAGTGCAGGGCATGGTGGCACACATTTTCAATCCCAGCACCCAGGAAGCAGAGGCAGGCAGACCTCTGAGAGGTTGATGTCAGCTTGGTGTATATAGTGAGTTCCTGGTCAGCCGGAGTTACAAAGTGAGATCCCTATCTCAGACATAAAAAAAGAAAAAACAATGGTAAATAAAAGAAGGAAGAGGATGGGGAGGAGAAAAGGGAAGGGTCTCAGTGTCCTCAGAGTCATTTTCATTGCATCATAAAGTCAAGAGCATTTGATGGTTATAAAAGAGCAATTGTTGGCTGGAAAAATAAGCCCATCTGTGGCCTAGGATTAAGTTCTTCATCTCTATTCCCAGCCGTCCTTATCCTTGGCTCATGAAATGAACGTGTCATAAAGACACTTCAACTGATTTATAGAATTCAAATTTGCACAGAGAGCCAACAGAAGTTGAAAAAAAATATGAAACTGAATTATATAAACTTACTTTACTCAATAAAGTATGTTCAAGGCTTTCCACTGAATCAGGACATTTGGTCCTGAACATCTTATACTGATAAAATATCTATCCTGCCTTTATGGTTATCTGGAAGTTTACCCAATAAGATGGAACAAGATGAAGATGGAAATGACTCCTGTTTTTCCCCCTTTAATCAAGGGCTGACTCAGCATTTTCAGGGGAGCCAAGCATCCAGTAAGAAGATGCTGATTCCTGCTAACATTTCATGTTCGGTCCAATAAGTTGCATAATTGCTTTGTAGACAAGAAAAGTTCAAATTGCTCCTGTGATTTGCTACAGCTTTTTACTTGAGTTAAGCAGTGAGAGATGTCTCACTTGGAGTTTTCCCTGGGACTTTCCTGTAAATGAGTACAGTTGTAAAAAAGTGGTCATGAGTGCCTAGTTCTGGGCTTAATAGCAATACTTCAGGCCCAAGAATATGGCACTTATCCTGTCTGTGAGAACATGTGTGTGCTTTCCGCATCCTCTAAAGAAAAAAAGGAAGGAAGCAATAAAATCCCGGTGGGATGGATTATTTCAAGAGGAAAGTAGGTTACGGGAAATGTGAGAGGAGTCAAATATCTTTACGCGAGTTGAGCAGAGTCTAATGTCTGGAGCTGAATTCACGTTCGATACCATCAACACAACACTCCTTTTTATGTTTGGTTTTTTTTTTTAATTTTTTTGAATCAAAATATGAAACTCTTTTTTATGCTGCCTAGCTAATGTAACAAATTCCCCTTACAATTTATGTCACACCGCTCTGACAACACTGCACATCAGTCACCGTCAGGAAGCTGTTATGCAGACTGAGGAGCCATTGAGAACCCTGCTCTCTAGGTGGTGGTAGTTCTCAAACTCAGAAATGCAGACTGAGTCACCTCAAGGGCCAGTCGAAGTGCAAATCTCTAGGCCTACACATCATTCAGCTTCAGCAGCGATGGGGGGCTTTCCAGAAATCACTAATAGTTTTATGAATACGTTCCATTATTCTGATGACAATTATGCTGATGATGAATTAAAAGCACCTTTGTTAAACACCAGAATCTAGGGAGCTATCATTGTTACACACGTTCCTGTTTTACATAGATTTGGGAAGAGGCCAAAAGGGATAATGATGCAGTGTGGTCAATGGATGCTCGTAATTGTTCTGATGACAGAAAGGATAATTGAGAAAGTGACTGCCTGCATTCAATCCATTTCAAGGTAACTTTATTATTCTTCAGGAATTGTTCCAAGTGGTAACCCAGAGAAATAACACCACTTCTCCTTTAAGAAGATCATAATGATGGCTTCTGAATCATGGACTTTGCAAACCTTAGACACACATTTCCAAAAACCTAAGGAAAGGCAGGAAATCTGAATTGGATTTCTCTCCTAATAAGTCAGTGTCTTCCTCTTATGGATTTCTCCACGTCGTTGTCTATTGATGTAACTTGTTGAATCTCTCAGTGTGATGGTGTTCCTTTGCGTAAATATGCTACAGTGTTTACCCATCCCATCACCAAGAATGTTGGTGCTTTCCAGTTTGATACTAGTATGAAAATACTGCTAAACAGTTGTCCACGCTTTGTTGAGCATATCTTTGCATTCGTCTTTATTTTTATCAAGTAGAATTGCTGAGGTACACAGGTCCATGGTGTGTGACTTTTGTAGATACTGCCCAGCAGTTCCCAAAGTCGTCACGTCTGAGTTGAACTATGAATCACTGCAACTATGTGGTAAATTCCATCTGTAACAACAGTTTGTGCTGTCTCTTTCCATTTTAGAATTCATGGTCATTGCACACTGGTATGCTGTCCTGATTAAAATTTCCATTTTCATAATAACTAATAATGTCAAGTGTCTTTTAGTAAATATTCATGCAAATTGTCCTTCTACTTTCTGTTTAAGTGCCTGTTCATTCCTTGATGGAGTGTGATGATTATTTATATAATCTCTTCCTTTTTCTGTTTGTACTGCACGACTCCTCCACTCTGGCTGGTTCAGTAATGGGGTTGTTACTGACTAGGTTTTAATTTTATTGTAGTTTAATTTCTATTATTTTCCTTCCTTGCTTATTTAAGACTCTAGCTTATACTATATCATCATAATAGGCTTTTCCTCCTAAATCTTTTATTGCTTTGTTTTTACATTTAAATCAACTAGAATTAACTTTTAATGTAGTATTAAATCAGAATTCCAAAGTATTCACTCTCATTTGTCTGTCCATTTGGCCGGACAACTTAAATTTGATCCCCAGAACCCACAAGGTGGCTGGAGAGAACTGACTCCCAAAAGACTCCCTAGAATTGTCCTCTGATCTGCATGAGCAGGTCCTGATGTGGGCATGCATGCTGTGGCACATGAAGGCCTGAACACGCGCACACACACATGCACACACGTATGCACACACATAGAGGAAGGGGAGAATGAGACAGAGATAACTTTTAAGACAACATGTTCTCCATAACATTGCATAATCATCATCAACTGTTAACGTTTGGTCCATTTCTAGAATCTTCTGTTCTAATAACTATCCTTTTCTCCAATGGAAACTTCGTTGTATGATAAATGTTAATGTGTAGACCAGTGGTCCTCAACCTTCCTCTTACTATGACCCTTTAATAGAGTGCTTCATGCTATAGTTATGGCCAACCCTAAAATTATTTCATTGCTACTTTGTAACTGTAATTTTCTACTGTTATGAATTGTACTGTAAATATCTGACATGCAGGATATATAATCCATGATCCTTATGAAAGGACTGTTAGACTCCCAAGGGGTTAGATTGCCACAAGTTGAAAACAGCTGATCTAGAACGTAAGTCCTCCTAATTGTCCCTTAAAATCACATTGGCTGTTTTTTATCTTTTCACTCATTATGAAAGGAACAAAGATGGTTATAAAGTGCAGAGAGATTGGAAACATGATTGGAGGACTATGGAGGAGTTCACTTTGGAATCATTCTGCTTTCTACATAACATGAAAAGTGAGATCACCAACTGAGAATTAAAATTTAGATGTCTGAGAAAGTTGGATATAAAATGGTTTCTAAAGGGACTGAAAAAAATGAACTGAGCAGGGAAATGTAGTCAGAAAGCTGGCAGTCCAGGAAACCCACCTGAGCTTTGTGGCTTAGTTTTGCTGGGGTCAGACATAGTGGTTTCTATCCTGCCATATTCAGGTGACACAAGGGTAAGCACCTCAATTGCAGAGCTGGATTTAAGCATATTGGGAGATTTCCAAAGTGAACACAGTGGCTGATCAAGGACTTGACTGTGGAAAGAAGACACATAGGGGATTTATGTTCTGACAGTTGGTGGTCTGAGTTTGTGGATACAGGTTGAGTGAATAGATTGCTAGGGGAAAGGACAGGAAATAGTGGTTGGGAAAACTCATGATGGGACAACATTCCAAGTAGTGCAGTGTTTACACATAATAGCGAAGTGAGGGCAGAGTGAGCTAGAGGGTGAGGTCTTTGGAAGTGAGGAAGTTAAGATGTTAGGATAGAGTGCTGGATGTCTCATTCCTGTGGACACCTAAACCACTGAAAATTATGAGAACAACCATAGAGAAGAGGATCGTGACCCAGTGCTGGTCCATGTCTTAGGGATAAGGGGTGAGGCACAGAATTAGCTAAAAGACTGTGAGACTAGTCTGTTTTGCTGCTTTTATTTCTTTCTTTTAAGGAATTATGCATCTGAAGGAGACAATAGCAATAGTTGATAAGAAGTGTTAATGAGAAAGTAAGACGATGAAAAAGCAACTAAATTTTGGAGTGACTCTCAGCATAAAGTGAGAAGCTTGAGGACTAGATTTAATTAGCCCATTGTATGTTGTATGGCCTTGTGTGTCGACACACACACACACAATTTCCCATCAACATCAAGGTCGTATATGCTTCCTACTCTATCTGCTTGTTGAAAATCCTAGTTGTAAGTAGTGTTCTGTACCCAGATAATGTTCAATACTAGCTATTAAAAATTCACTCCTTGCCTTCACAAATATTTAGTTAATGCCGAGGCACTTGAAAAATATAAATGTTTATAGTTATCTGTAGATAAACAAGAATTTCTTTCAAGACTTGCTTCACCTTTAGAAGATGAATATAGCAAGCAGAGAGTAGTTTTTCAAGTCTCTCTTAGACCATCAATAAAGAAGAACCCAAAGCCAAGGTCATCCAGCAGATAGCTGCTAGTCTTACTCAACTTTTGGATTAGCTGAGAGTAGACATGTTGATTAGGTAGGCTAGTGGCATACATTGATGTTCAAAGTGCTGAATATTCAATGAGCCTCAAAAGACTCATTTAAAATTAGACATATTCATCATCTGGATAAATATCTGTCCAGGTAATACTGTTGAGTTTCTTAAAAATGCTATTCTAGATGGTTGAAATGTATCCAGGTGCAGAGGGCTAAGAACTACGAATTCTAGCAAATTTCTACAGACAATTGTGATTTCATCTCACCCTGTGGCTATTTTACTATGATGTAATTAGTTTGATGAAATGTTCTTTTATTAGCCTAAATAGTAAACATCCCCACTAGTGGTTTTTCTTTGAGGCATCTGTTTCTGTGTGTGTTCTATTGTAATTAAAAGAAGAAGGAAATCTTTCTTACTCTCATCCTTTAGCTTTTACCCCCTCTCTCTTCCAATTCATCTAGTACAGTTGCTTTACTAAAACATGAGACTCATAACAACAGCCCCTTCAGCAAACAGCGCCCTTGGTTCCCCAATGTATCAAAAATGAGAAAAGAAATTAATTTTCTCTGGGGGATTTTACGTGCCTGTTTCTTTTCAAGCATCCTGCCTTTTAATCTTCACACCCAATATTTGAAAATATTCATAAAATATTTAACAAATGTTCTCATTTTTTCTGGGTAGAATATTAACATTTTAGGGAGTTTTATAAGCAGACCATGAGTACATAGCTTCTAAACTGTAGGGCATGCATTTTGAGCTTAAACTGTATGGCTCGGTCAATGTCCCCCAGGCTTTCTTCAGTACTTTCTGCCTTACATATAAACTATAATCACACCTTGGCCTAGTTTTTGAGCAGTTTCTTCTGCCTCTACATTTTCAAACTTTCCATACCAGAAGAAGGGACAAATGGCTCAAGGTTTCTAGGGTTCCTCTAACTGTTCCCCATCTCTTTGCTTCACTTCTGGAATTCACACCTTTGCACTGTTTGCCCAAATGCCAGCCACTAGTTAAGATTCAGCAGAAACCCCACATTCTTCATGCAGCTTCCCGTGAGCTCTTAGCCAGAAATAATTTATCTTAGCAGTGACCTTCCACAATTATTCCTATAACTGTCTTATTAGGCATGATTTTCCACTCCTTCACAGCTCTTAGGAAGCTTTTTACCTCCCTTGCTGGCCCTCTGAGAAGCAAGATTCTGATTTATAACTCCATAAATTTCACAGGACCCAGGCCAGGGCTCTGTATTCCTAGGTGCTAAGTAAACATCTGAGGAATGAGAGAAAGAAGAGTTGAATAAGCAATTACTTATTTCCCTTATGTAGAGAATGTGATCAAGCCAAAAAAATGGTCCAGAACTTTTTTATTGAAAATGGATTTTTAATAAAATATATTCTGATTACTGTTTCTCTTCCCCTAACTCCTCCCAGATCCTCTCCAATTTCCCATCCACCCAAATCCACACTTTTCTTTCTTTCTTTTAAAAATACTAATGAGAAATAAATAATAATGTAAGTAATAGTAATAATAGATAAAAAAAACAGAATAGGACTAAACAAACACACAGAAGAAAAGTAGCCAAAGAAAAGGCCAAGTAACGTGTGGATACAGAGATGCACACATTTGCACACACATATAAACTATAGGAACACAAAACTGGAAACCATAACATATACCCTAAGGACCTGAAAGGGAAAAGGAAAGACAAACAAACAAACAAACAATCCTGACAAAGTATTATCGGACAAAGAACCTCTAGAAATGCTAGAGAGTTTGTTTTGTGTTGGCCACATACACAAAACCTGCATGAGGCCTGCCCTTAAGACTGGCTTGTCTATGCAGTGAGCAGTGAGACTCCATCAGAGAAAACTAAAGTTTCATTTGCAAATGGTTATCAGCTGTAGATAGCTTTTGTGTTAGGGATGTGAGTTTGTGTCCACTTTCACTCTCAGGGCTGGGACCCCACTCATCAAGCCCAGACCAGTGTAGGATGATTTTTTTTCTTAGTTCCATTCATTTACTAGCAAATTTCATATTTATAAGAGCTGAGTAAATGTAAATAAATAGTCATGAATGTGTGGGGGTGGGGATTTGGAATGGGAGGGTCCGATGGAAAGGGGGAGGTAAGACTGGGGTAATTTAGCTTTGAATCCCATATTGCTTCATGGTTGACACTTAGTAGTTGCATCAAAACTAGTTTTGAATTAGTACATAATCTAGGCTTGGTGGAAATAAAACTTCATGTGCTTGGTGGCCACTATTTCAATTACCTCTTAAAAGACAGGGAATGCTTGCAGCATAAGAATCCACCCCTACAAAGAATCAGAGTGAAATTCCCACAGCACAGCACTAGTCCTGCCAGCTAACACTTCAGCACTTCCCATTCCCTGGAGGCTGCAATCCAATTCCTAAGTCCATCTGAAGACCTACAAAATCTGGCTCAACATTGATGAATCTACTCAGGGTCGGTCAGCACTGCAAAGGTTCTAACACTTTCTCACAGGGCTGTGTGCCCTTCCACAGTCATCTTTCTTGTAGGACTATTCTTCATTCTCCTCTGGGAAACTCCACCCAGGCCCTCTACCACTTTCATCTCCTTTTGCAGAGTTTTCTGATTGTTTTCTCACCCTATACCAGCACAATGGCACTCATGCGTCATTTTCATTCCTACAGTGGCTATTGCATTTCAATTATTGCAATATGTTGTAAACATGAACCTCATTCTTCCTAATCCCCAAATATGCAATATTACACTAAATTTAAAATCACATGCAAATATAAATTCTTGACATGGAGGTACACCTATCATCCCAGTTATGTAGTTACTGAGCCAGGAGAATTATGACTTCGAGGCCAACTTGGAAGTGGAACCCTAACTCTAAATAAACACAAGCACATGCATATGGAGAGCTTTATTTTTAACACAATTCTAGAGTCAATTTATTTAAGACCAATAGAAACAAATCTTCCTCAAATATCAAGTGTAGAACCTTTATCTGAAATTATGACCACACAAGGTTCTTCCTTCTGATATGTGTCTTAATCTTCAGAACTACCATTTCTAATTCTTTAAAATGTGAGTGTGTGTGTGTGTGTGTGTGTGTGTGTGTGTGTGTATCACACATATTCAGGTGCCTATCAAGGATAGAATAGGGTGTTTGATCTCCTTGAGTTGGAGTTACAGGTGGTTGTAAGCTGCTCAGTGTGCTTGTTAGAAACCAAACTCAGCTCCTTTAAGAGATCAATAAGTCTTTCTGACTTCTGGGTCATCTCTTCAGCCCCCATTCTTTAATTTCTTAATACTTTTGTCTTTACTTGGTTTCTATTGTTGTGAGACTATGGCAACTCTTATAAAGGAAAACATATAATTGGGGATGGCTTAGAGTTTCAAGGGTTTAGTCCATTATCATCATGGCAAGAAGCATGACAGCATGCAAGCATACAAGGTACTGGAGAAGGAGTCGAGAATTCTACATCTTGAGCCACAGACACTGAAGGAAGACTGAGTGCCATGCTGGATGTAACTTGAGCATATGAGACTTCAAAGCCCACTTCCACAGTAACACACTTTCTCCAACATGGCTACATCTACGCCAACAAGGCCATGCCTCCCCCTGGGTCAAACATTCAAACACATGAGTGTATGGGGACCATACTTATTCAAACCAGGCCATCTCCCAATATTGTAAAAGATCCCTGTAAAAGTGATCTCTTTCATATTATTGACGGCAAATTTATAAAGCTGCTATCATTGCTCATAAGCCATTTTCTATCTTCCTTCTCGTCTGCCTCAGTGTATCAAGAAAAGACAAAAGACTTGACTCCTTCCATTATCTCTCTCCTTCATAATTTATATTTATACCCCCCAAATCTTTCTATCAACATTTAGATGAGTTCAAGATGGTTTCTTCCATCTAAAATAAACCAACGTTCTATAGACAATTGACCCAAATTCTATGCCGTCTTACTTAAGAAAAAATAGAGTTACCTGTTCTTGCTAACCCCTTACATTAATAACCTATACTTTAATAACTTAGGCTGTAAATTTGATAGTATACCTATACTGGTAAAATATTAACTAACAATAACTATTTTATACTCTAATTTTATATAGATCCTCCAATGGATGGATGCCAAAATGTGTGGACCTATCTAAATCTGTGTCTCAATACATTCTCTAAACCTCATTTTGTGTGTGATGAACTCACACATAGAGAGATTTGTTATCTTGGCCAAAGACCCAAAGTAATGAAAATGGGATTCTAATTTAAGAACTGATTTTTCCATTCCATTTCCTAGATGATTGGCAGGACAGACTTGGTTTAGCTGTATAGTTTATCTTCAGGGTAGAAGTCAATAATATGTTCCTCCAGTAAAAGCAACTAGAGCAAAATAGACATAATTACTTAAAAATTCATTTTCTAACTGGCTCCCCCATTCAAATTTGGTGCATTGATATAAGTTCTTATTTTGGTTTGTTTCATATATAAATTTAAGATGACAATATCAGTTTATCTTCCCTTAGTGAGAGACAAAATTTGTTAATATTTTATCATCACTCTGATAACTTAAATGTTCAACATATATAGGTCCCCTAAGACAATTAAAATGTACCTGAAATCCAAGTTTTGTTACTGTTACAAACAGCAATTATCTACTTTCTATATTTTAACTTTGAAAATTTTAAATATTTCTTCAAATATATTGCTGATTCTAATATCCTTCCTTTAATGTTTTTATTTGGCTTTGAGACAGTATGCCATGCTGCCCAGGCTGATCTCAAACTTTCTATGTAGCTAAGAATGACTTTAAACCCTGAGTCTTCCTGCCCCCACCCCAAAGTGCTAAAATTACAGGCATTTTCCACCACACCTAGTTTGTTTTTAACAAGCTCCTAAGTGTTAATAATTAGAACTTATGACAGTAAATAGTACTGAGAATCACATGAAGGACTTTTTCTGCCTACTGCCCTTGGTTTCTACTCTAATATGGTTCTCCTACAGAAGGTCTAGTGCGGAGTGTGAGGTTTGTCTTTAGTAGCAAGCTCCCCTGTGATGGGGAATAGGTGTTTCTGAGGGCCATGTTGAGTGGTATTATAATAGAGCTCCAGTGCAGTGTTCTGTACAAGTATGTCTCTCATTTTCCCACTGCCATTGAAATAACACCTAGTGCAATCTCAGGAGGAAGATGGAAGACTTGTGTATCGGATTTTATAGATCCCACGTTTTGGAAAGAGATTCCTTTCTTAGGCAAAGCAATTTGTTTAAGATAAAAAGGCAATAGGCTTTCTGAGAACTAAGTCATAAAACTAAAGGTATTCAGACTTGTAAACATTTGGAACATTGCCATTTTTGAACTTTAATACCTCAATTCCAACTGGAAGAAAAAGTATGTCAACAGCACAGTGTGTAAGAGGTAGTAGCCTTCTTTGCAAAAGATGAGAAGGCAGGAAGGAGGGTTTAAGTCAGAAATTGTGGGCCAGCAATATTATGGAGATCAGGGAATAAGGGATAAACTTCTAGCTAACTGCTCCAAGAAAGAAGAACAGAAAATGCACAGGTCTTGGGAGAGTGGTACCTCTGATGTGCCCAGAAGTGATCCCAGCAAAACTGGAACAGAGAAATGAAGAAATGAAGGGGAAAAATGGGATGGAAGAAGTAACAGAAGCCATCTCCTAAAGGCAAGGACTTTCCCTCTAATCAAGCAGAAGTTTGGATCTTAGGAACGCTATGATCTCAAGTAGGTTTATGGGGTTCCTTTAGTAGCTGCACTGAGGATAAATTTAGACGTGAGGTTTACCCAAGGAAGACCTGCTATGGATACCTTTACTCTGCCCTATGCAAGGTTTAATGCTGTCTAGACATTAAGCGATGAGTGAGCTCTGATTGGTTGCTGAACAGATCCAGCAAGCATGGACATCTAACAAAGGGAGAGATCAAAAATCTTCAAAGCCAGGGGTTATTGTGCAAAACAGAAAGCATTTTAGTAAATGGGTGTTGTTCAAATGACAGAATCAATCACAAAGGAATTGCTGAAAATTGTGCTTTTTGTCTTAAAAGCCTACAATAAATAATAACCTTTGGCTTCCCCTTGCCTTTTCCTGGTCCTTTAGGTTTTGTAGCTTGAGAAGTTACAGCCATAAACATATTTTTAAATTAAGCACAATAGATAGAGCATAATATCTGCATGAAATTCTGACATGGACACTCAGTAATATTTTAAAAGAAGATGCAGCCACACTGGTGACTATGACCAAGAGGTGTTGCCAATGGAAAAGTGTTTGTCTGGCCATGATTGTCCAGGGCAGCATTAACTGAGTGAGTATGAGCTGTCCCTAGTTGGCTCATTTGTCTGAATACTCTCTCTTCAACCAGTAGGACTATATGGGAGGCTGTGAGGCCTGCCAGCTGGAGGTGAGTCATCAACAGAGGTCCATTATGAGGTCCTAGCTTCTCCCTGCTTCCTGCCCACCAATACATGAGTATACCACACTGCCATTGCTGCCACTACCACGGACCAAGCCACCTTACAACCCTGCCTTTCCAGAAATGTCAAAAGAAACCTCCCCTTCAAGTTCTTCTGTTGAGCATTTGGTTACAGCCATGAGTAAAGTAAAAGACTATGAAAATGAAAGTGCTGTGCTTTTAGATATTAGTCATATTAGATGTCAAATGTCCATCCATGCATACACAGGCACGCACGTTTGCCTTCTTTTCTCTTACTGTAGCAAAAGACTGGGCAAGCTGGTTCCACATGGGAAATTTTAGAGTTATAACTTTTAGGGATTTATTTCTGAGAGTACTCTTAATTGTGGCACATATTTTTTCTCTTTGTTTCCTAATTTTCATGTGCCTAAAAATGTGTCATTTTGCTTTTATTTTTAAAAAGTGGTCTTTTAAAAATAATCTTTTCCACATGGTGATCTCTTCTTTGTTCTCCAGGACACATCACTTGTTGAGCAACCTATGAGCCAGCCTGGGAAGTAATACTGCTGCGTTCTGCAGTGGCTTCTGGGCCAAAGAATAAACAACTGTGCCAATAGTAGAAACAAGTTTATAAAGATAAATGTTTCCTACAATACGCTCTTCTTAGTTACCACAGCAAACTTCGAAATTAAAGTATACAGTCTGTCCAACCTAACATATAAGCCCAAGCATCCATTCCCCTGGATTTTAAAGACAAATATTATAAAGTCTCTTTTTTAATACAAAAGAAAGTTCAGTCTTTCTTAAGTCAAACAAGGTCTAAGGAATTCACTATCATTTTGAATCTTCCCTCTCTGTGTCTCTGTCTTTCTCTTCTTTCTCATATTTAAAATTTTCCATTGTTTACAGAGTGATGCTCTCTGCGACAGTTGGGTTAAAATATATCATATCTGGGTACTCACATTCCCTTCTCCTGCTATTTAGTGTGAAACTCTGAAAAAGTTAGTTGTCTTATTCTGTGGAATTTTACCACTCAAGTTCCCAAAGCTTTCTGAAACCCCCACACCCTCATTGGCCTCTTATGCTGGCCTACCCACTGTCTACACAGAACCACACACTAGTCTACTTCTCCCATCATTCAGTTTTGGACTACAGAAGTCAGCAGGTTAGTACATGTTGTCTTCCATAGGTATATTGGCTTATTTCCTTGTTGGGCTTGAAACTTGTTCTGTGATTTGCTCTTTCTCATTGGGGAAATTCTTGTTCAAATGCCATCTTTGACAGAAAAGCCCAATACCTCAGACATGAAAGGTTCCCAGACACCAACTGCTGTCTTCTAAGGCAGATTCACAGCCCGTCCACCCAGGCTTCAGGGCTCCTAGGTCATTGTTTGAAAGACTCCGGGGTTTTATTTTTCTTTCTTTCCTTTTTAACATATTAAGGAAGACAAATTACCAAGTTATTTGCTGCAAATTAATAAAATGTTGAGCCATAATCATGTTCCAGAAATAGGCATCAAAGTTAGAAAACATAAAAATGACAATCCATCAACATCAGAAATAGAAAGCTACCAGGATCTTAAGCATGTATTTTATTAGGAAATGTGTTGTTGTTGTTGTTGTTTCGTGCAAAGTACGACCTTCATTTTAATGTGTATGCCAGAATTACACATAACTATTAATGATGAGGTAGTTCAATGACAATATTTTTTCCTATTTGTCTTAGATATAGCTCTTTATAGTTAAACCATTTTGAATTTGTTTCATCCATGAGAAGATACACTTAAGATCAGGTACTATCCATTGCTCATGCATACTCCTCAGTCCTATCTGACGCCATAAATAATTTGTATTCCATGAATTCTCATTTAATGTTTTCACTTCAAATGCTTTTTTTTTCTATTTTTACTCTTTTTTTAAGACAGCACAGGATTTCATTTGCAGGAAGATCCTGCAGTAGAGAAATGTTTAGGGTGGAAACCTCTGTAAGAATCACAGCGTGCTTATACACCCAGGTAGTTCTAGGGTAGAAAAGCAGCAGGCAGGGTTGATAATCTGTCTTTGTTAGGGTTTCTGTTGCTGTGAAGAGACACCATGACCATGGCAACTCTTATAAAGGAAAACATTTAATTCAGTGGTTTACAGTTCAGAGGTTTAGTCCAGTATCATCATGGCAGAACATAGCGGCATGGGAGAAGGAGCTGAGAGTTCTACATCTTGCATGCAACAAGAAGTAAACTGAGATACTGGGATTGGCTTGAGCATATATGAGACCTCAAAGTCCACCCCCACTATGACATACTTCCTCCAACAAGGCCACAGCCGCTCCAATAAAGCCACACTCCTAATAGTGCCACTCCCATGGGAACCATTTTCTTTGAAACCACCACATAATCTTATGACGTTGCAGTGCTCCAGAGGATGTAGACAAGAAACACTTAGGCTCAAGTCTAGGACACAAGGAGTATGTGGAAGATAATAACAAACACAGTTACTTCTGGGGTGTAGAGTTTCTCAGATGTCAAAATGCCCAGTTTTTCAAGCTGTTCTCCAGTACCATAAAATAGCCACTTAGAGAAGAGTACAAAGTAACAAACTATTGATCCGTATGGCAGAACAGATGCAGTGAACAATTATAGGACACAGGACTTTGATGTCTCTTGTGTGACATGCCTATTGATGCCACATTATACCAACACCTCATATTTAACATCTTACCATTGCCTCGTCACTGTTCACTGGTTCCTTTCCAGTCCTGTGAAACTACACTGTTGGCAAAGAAAAGGGAGCTGCTGAATAAAACCTGAAAAAATAAAATACCAACACTGCTAAGAATGGAGAAGCAACTAATCAGGAAACAACCAGTGACAGAAAGAATCCTACTAAAGGACGGGTCCTCAGAACCTTCAAATAAGAACAAGGGCAGCCAAAACTTTCAGAAAACATTCTGCTCAATGTATGGTGGATCATAACATTACTGTGAGGTGGGGAGTAATTTTAAACTATGCCATTTGGTTACATGTATTTATTTAATCTTTCAGGGAAAATAATACTTTAATACTACAGTGCCAAAAAAACCCCACATTCTGATGAAATAGTTAATCCTGTGCCAAATGGCAAAAAAAAAAAACCCCGTGAATTATCAAAAAGTAAGATACAACAGCTATCTGTAAAATCTTTGTTTAAATGCCACACATGGTAACTGTGAGCCTTTTAAGGAAAATCATGATAGGACTTGAGATTATCTGAATAGATGTCTAAGTTCAGGAAAGATAAGACAGGAAAAGAGCTTCATGCTGTTTCTCTCTTACTCTAACATCTTATAACAGCTAAAACTTCTGTCTCCCTTGAGACCAAGAAGTTGTTCACAAGTTTACATATTTCCCTCACGTTCAGTTAGCTACATGTCTGTCTGCAAGAGTTCTATTGCTCTGACTCATATTTGCCTAGATGATTCAATACTGGGGATTTGAGTCACCAACTTAAGAGTCAGTGAATTTGAAACATTAAGCAGACGGCTTCTGAGAAGAAATGGCATGCGTAGTTAGAGGCTGGACTATAAATGAGACAGAGCACTGAACTGAGTGTGAACAGAATTATTTCCCCACAGTCTAACACTGGATGACGTGGTTATGTTCCACGTGAGCCAAGCAGCACAATCCCCTGAGCAACTGGTGGCATATCGCTTAATTCCACAACGTTTGCCTGAAAAAGAAATGTTCTACTCTGAACTCTAATCATAATTTAGTTTATATTGTGCTTTAAATTGGCAAAACGGAAGTTCATTTAACTACCCAACCCCCACTACCACCATCACCCCCACTACACACTCCTAAACAAACGCTTTGACTCTTGAAGGATGCTTAAATTTGCTGATGGAATAGAAAAGGAGAGCGTTGTCGGCTAGATGTGGGTTTCAGCCTATAGTGAAGGAGAGAGAGGATACCACGATAATTAAAGGGGCCAGAGGTTCAAAAAGAAGGTGTTTCTGAGATGGAAAGACAAACTAGTGAAAAGTCAATGATTAAATCAGCAGGAGGAGTGAATTTGAATAATGAAACCTGATTGAAATTTTACTTACCCTTGAAAATGCATCCAATGTCATCATTTTCTTTTCTGATCTTCTGTGCTTTAACTGAGCTAAAGATGCAGTTGCATGTAAAAATAACACCTAAGATTGAAATAGGCAAGTTCACAGACACAGAGAAAAACAGCAGATCCATGATGTAGGGTCTAGTCTGAATTAAGGTATAGACATCATCTTGTCTGCTTAAGGGAGCATATTGCAAATAAATATATTAATCTTATATACATAGATAAACATGAAGTCATATGCTATCACTAGTCATAACATTGATGACTCTTTGCATTGCTAGAATGCACGCAAGTCTTTGAACACGGGTTTTTGCTTCTCTATATCTCTTGCCTATTAGACTTGGCTTTTTTATAAAGTAATGCTTTAAGCATAGAAGCAGCCAATACACCGGTGATCCTAATCTTTCCAGACAAGCACCCTGACACCAATGAGAGTGAAAGAGAGAAAATGTCACTGGTTGACCAAAACCAGGACAGCTTCTGAAAGCCTTAAATGCTGGGTCCAGTTTGTGTTCTCATCATAGACTCTAAAAGACAAAGTAGGTTGGGTAGGATTTTACAGATGCTTACCTAGTAGTTAGCAGGTTGTAAAGGGCAATGACCCATAGTTTTTATTTACCTGGGTCATTCTGATTGAGCTAAAAGTGAAGTCATGCTTGGTAAATAGGCAATACAAGCAGTTCCGTAAGTAAATCAGTAAATAAATCATAAATCAATATCTGATAGCCTTTTCTACCTTATTCTACTTAACTCCCCCTCTTTTTCTCCCCCTCCCATTCTCCCACCTCTCTCTTTTTGCTTTTAAGCCCATAGTATGTTTTGGAGGAAGAACTCAGAAGAGGCTTCGGATACTAGCAATAGCTGGAAGGCATCTCTAATTAGATTCCAGGTAACCTCTGGCTGTGTTTATAATCTTCCATGTGTTGGCTTACCATTTCTTTTTAACTGCTTCCCAAAACAACATTCAAATGTACAGAGATGTGCTGTACTTGTATATGTCATTCAGTGTGGTTGTTTTGCTTGGGCACCTACGCACGGAATATGAAATGGTAATGCCTAAGGTTTAACTTGGAAGATGTTATCCAGACAGGATGTCAGACTCATGTCGTGAATCAGTGTGCTACTTAGTCATAAAACTTTCAAGACTGCCATTACATCATAAAACTGAGAGAGGTACTTAAGCCTTGCAGATGAAGTCCTAGCTTGCTTTTAAGGTTTTTCTGTTTATAATCTTTTCTTGCAACTTGATGTTCCTTTTTTTTTAAGAATCAAAAATTACATAAAATAAGAAAGCAAATCATGTGTTCAGTATGTAAAAGGAACTCAGTCCCATAAAATATAAAAGCACATTTGTGGAGTGGGTTACATGTCTGTGCTCAAGGGGACTCACAGTATACATCCTTAGAGGCTCCGCCATCCAAAGGTTGATTTGAGCGGCTTCAGTGGAATTCTACATTGCTACAGAACAATTTGAAAAAAAAATTGTTTTTCTTCTCAAATAAATAATCATGCTGGGTGCTTTCTTTTTTCCACTATATTTTACAGTGTTGTTGCTTTTCATACACAAAGGAGTTATTTTTTTTTCTGTTTACCTGTCTCAGAAAAGGTCTTTTAAACTTAACTTTTTTTAAAAAAGAGAAAAACTGGTGTTAAATTGAATTGTAACAATACTTTTCCAAAAGCAGAATATAAAAAGAACCATTTCTGTCACAGGCATCAAATACTATGTTGAAGCCTCTGTTGCTATTAACTTTTTGTATAATGAATCTTCCCCAAGGGCCCTGCTCAAGACTAGTGTTACTGAAAGCATTCCATGTGAGTATTCCATGTTGTGAGTGCCCAATTCATTAAACATATATTTTTAATCATCAAAGTATCCTTTATTGCTTATTTAGGTTAACATGAAAAGCAAATGGGTTCATCATGGAATCTTCATACATATATGTCATATAATTTTTTGTCCTTCATTACCCTTCAGAGACTATGATCACCCAATTCCCCTCCCCTTTCCCAAACAACTGCTTTCATATTACATTGTATTCCTTAATTCCTTAACTTCATGAATTCCCAGCTTCCTTAAGATCTTTTTATTCTCTCTCATGATCTCCTTTCTAGTTTTGTGAACTACAATAATTACAATTACACTTGCAATAATTACACACACACATACACATACACACACACTTTAAATGTGAGTTCATGTGAGAAAAAATGTCATGTTTCTTATTCCAATTCCTTTTGCTTGCCATAGTAACTTTTAGTTGCATTCACTTGCCTCCAAATGTCATTATTTCATTTCTCTTATGACTCCATAAAAATCACACTGCATATGCATGCCACATTTCCTTTATCCAGTGTTGAAGGACATCTAGGCTAATTTCAAACCTTGCTATGGTGATTTGTTTTGTAATAGACACAGATATGCAAATACCTCTGTGGTATATTGACTTAGAATCCTTCCGTTTTATTCCCAAGAGCAGGATGAGTGGATTGTGTTTGGGCTTTGTAAGGAAACTCCACAGTGTTTTTCAAAGTGACTGCACCCGTTTGGAGTCCCACCAGCAGGGAATATGGCGTCCCTTTCCCTGCATCCTCCACCATTCGCACTGATGTATTTCTTCATGGCAGCCATCAGAACTAACCTAGATGGCATCTCAAAGGAGCTTTCGTTTTCGTTCTCCTCTTGACTTAGGATATTGAAGATTTTTCACCTTGCTTTCGTATTTCTTCCTTTAGTCTCAACAGTCCATTTACTGATTGGACGATGGGGTTGTGGCTGAATATATCGTTCTTTATATATCCTAGATACTAATTCCCCTTTGACATGCAGTTCTTCCCATGTTGAAGGACACCTCATCACTCTGGTGATTTGTTCCCTTTTTTGAGCAGACACCTTTCAATTTGAAATAATCCCAGATGGCAACTCCTGAGAGTCTTTCCTGTGCTGCTAGATACTTGTTCAAAAAATCCTTAACTATGTCTGCATCCTGAAGGGTCTTCCCTAGGGTTTCCTCCAGCAGCATCCAGTTAACAGTTCCTACCTTAAGATCTTTAATTTCTAAAACTGTATTTTTGTGCAAGGTGAGAAATATGGTTCTAATTTCATTCTGCCTTTGGAAACACAGTTGTACTGCAGAAGACATAACCCCATTTGTGTGAACTAACAAACAAACAGGCAGGTGTGTGTGTGTGTGTGTGTGTGTGTGTGTGTGTGTGTGTGTGTGTGTGTGTTTGATACCTTTGTCAAAATCTAAGTGGCCATAACTGCAGGAATTTATTTCTTAACGTTAATACTCATCTTCATTTCCTTTGTCCAGTGTGACTCCATTGCAAATGTAAGATTGATTAACTTGGGCTACATGAGACCATCTTAAAACAAAGTAACAAACAAAATGAAAGTGCTCACAAAATTAGTTCAATGGGATGATTTTAGCAACAATTATAAGTGTTCACAAATTAGTTAAATGCAATGATCTTAGCAATAATTGTAAGTGTTCACAAAATTAGTTAAATGCAATGATATTAGCAATAATAAAACATGAGAGTTAAATAAAGAGAAAAAAAAAACCCTAAAGCGAAGTCAGAATACTACCACAGGCAAGCAAAACTTTAAAAAGAAAGCTTCTGCCAGGCCCCCGGCCTAGGCTACCTGCCTTCCCCATGATCTGACATCTGACATCTGACTTTGCCTTCTCACCCTCACCAGCTGGGGGGATGTGTCAGGACCCATGGAGCCCGGGTGGGTGGATGTTCGGACCTAGTAAGCTTCCAAAGGCCTCCAGGGGTCTGGAATCCAGCTAAGGGTTGGACCTGGCTCAAAGGTATTGGGGATCACCCTTTGTCCCTGCTCTATGAGTTCCATGGAGGATGGCATATTGGGGACCTCAGGTTGGACTGGGCCTAGTGCTCCAGTTGGCCTGCAGACTTTGCAGCCTGAGGGCCAGGAAGGAGCCAGATTGGAGAACAACTCAGAGGCGGCCTTTCCTGGGCCCTGCACTGTCTACTTACTGCTGTGAAGTCAGAGAAGGTGGAAACAAGACCCAATTATCTCAGCTCTAAATGAGGATTTTAACAGTTATAGCCTGAAAACACTGCAGTGGAAAGGGCTGCATTTTAGTCATACTTTACTTGGTATTTTATTAAGCACTACCCTTGGAAACATGGGGCTTCTTTTACAAGAGAAACCACATCCTGGCCCTTGCAAGATGAACTAAAGCCTGGCTTCTGAGTGTTTCCATTGATTTTTCCCAGCCAGATTCCTTATTTAATTATACCATCACTGAGATGATCATACACAGCTAAGACCTTATAGAGCTTGGTGTAGTGTGCGAAGTGAATATCTCCATAGCAACCAGGATGCTCTTTCATTTTGATAAATTTTTGCTTCCAATTGACGGAGAGAAGGCCAGTGTAGCGTTTCTCCTGGACTACTAAAAGCGAGACTCATCCTGAGTTTATAAGATGCCTCTTGTTTGGTGGAAGTGGTTTCAGTATACTCCTGACCAGTGTGTGTTTTCTCGGTCCCACCATGCTTTCATCCTTCTCATCCTGCCTATGTAAAAAGCACGTTGACTTTCTTTTCCTCAGATTTTCCCAGTGATGGATTGTATCCATCTGGCTTGGGCTCTCAAACAGATGCTCACGCAAGCTAAAGAAAACAGTCGAGAAATTGAGAAAAAAAAAGAGAAAAGAGCAGAGGTCCATCTACAGAAGGGAACAGAACAGTAAACTAGCGCTAGACAAATAAGTGCACAGGGACCAGCGAAAGGAAGAGCGCTGCTGCCGTAGGACGGATCCCAGGCCACGTCTACGAGGTTGCATGGCTCCTAGAGTACAGGCAGAGGTTGTCCATGAGCCTCTTAGACACAGCCGCACTGTCAGAAGCTGCACTTTGCTGCCTGGTATAAGCTGTGAGCAGCTGTCCTGCTGCTATGAGATCAGTTTCCACCTATTGTGCTTGTACATCACAAATGCCCATAAGAACTATGGGAATATTCATCCTTGGAATAGTATGTACAGTGAAAGACAAGAGAGAATGTGTTTTAAAGTACCTCTGTATGGTTAAACTTTAAATGCAATAAAGAAAAAAATTCTTTTGCTATTTGGAGTTTCCTAGCTGTTCTTCTTGAGGCCAACTTTGGAATACAACATATTTTTATTTTTTTGGTACTCATGATTAATTTTGAATAATACTTTACAAAATTGAAAATATAAGCAAATGATGTGAATTAGGAGCCTATAGTCCATAAATCCGGAGCATTTTCTACTTCATACTGCCTAAACATTAGTGGGACTTTTTTTTGAGAGAGAAAGCAATTATGAAAGTGACATGTGTTAATTTTAAAGAAGAATTAGGGATTAGGTAAAAGTAATGTCATATTTGTGTGTGATAGGAAAGAGGAGGTGGAGCCAAGGGTGGTCATTACTACTAGCTTTTATGTTTTTAGATATGTAATGAATTCATTCAAACATTTAAAACATTAGCCACTCTGGGAAACAAAAATACAGGTTTTTCATTCAGAAGACTCCAGATAGATTATTGTCCTAACATAGTATTTATTTATTATTAATTATAAATTGATAGATATTTTAATTATTAATTAATTATTATATAATTAACACATTAATTATGCTTTTGCTGAGAAAGCTTCTAAAATCCCAGAACAGTAAAACTACAGAGAACTGTATTTACAAAAGAATTCTGCTTGTTACAGTCACTTATAGTTCACTATATGGTACTTCCAGGATGCATAGAAGTTCCAGGATGTTTGAGGTGTAGGCCTTCTCAAACAATTTTTTTTAAATGCATGCCATGCACTTTTGACCACAGTCTCCTTATCATTTTGAATCATGCTTATTTTTCAGAGTACTTGGTCTTTGCTATTTTGGTCAGTTCTTTAAAGGTTCGTTATTAAGCTTTCACTGATCATCTTAAACAAAGATGTATTTATCCATCCACCTAGTTTTATAGATGAACAAATTATAGTTTCTAGCCTTCTAAGCGTGACCACCCTTAACTTTATTTGGACACATCTTCTCTAAAGTTAGAATTGTTACTGAAACTTCTCACTGCACTTATTGTATGACATGCAGAGAGTTAAACTAAGTCTTATTTATTATACTTATATGGCATATGCTTTCCTTATGACTTTCAAGAAAACCAAATGTATCAGTAATTTTGTTTGCATTGCCATACAATGAACTTGCAATTGTGAAGGACTAATGAAGCCCGAGTTAAGACAGAAGACAGACCACCTCTTTACAAAGACTCAGAGGGATGGCTGGCTCTTGGGAGTAGATTTCTACCCCACTCCCTCCCGCCCCTGTTTCCTCCCAGGCAATCTCATTACTGAAGTCATATGCCCGCAGTCCTTCACTACATAGTCGGTGCTCTGCAGTGCAGCTGACTTCCCCTCATACCGTACATGGCTCTGTTGTCTAAATTCCTAACGCCCCATTCTCCAGTTTCCTACTCATGAAACAAGCATAATATCTCTTTACAAAAGTATTCCAAAAATGAGAGATATTGTGGTTCTCTAATAGACATGTGGTAGATAATAAGCGTGTTTAGGCTACTAATGCTGACTCTTCACTATTTTGATCTTGGCTTTAAATACAAATGTCGACTTCAATCAGCATTCCAAGGCTTCTATTGTCAAGACTTAGTAGTAATATCTGACATTACTTTGTGATTGGTTAAGCGTCTCCTAGCTGATTCATCCTACATTCTGGTTCTGTCCAAGTTATATCCATGTCCTCATGGGATTCTTATCTAGACTTTAATAAGCCTGAATGAGATTAGCCTCCCCTACAAAGAGGTAGGAACTGGTGTTTACTCACCCACCTGGAATGGTCCTGTTGGTCTATTTGTCCTTTTGACCAGGCCACTGCTTTGTACTTATTTCTTAACCCTCTATTGCCCTCTAGTGACCGCCTCCAGCACTACCTCGCCAGGGTTTAACCTCCCACAGAAACCGTTGATTATCTTAGTTAAGGTACTGTAAGAAGTTAGCTGAATCGAGAAGCAGAACAGATTAAATTACACACTATGTTTAAACACAAGTACGTATATGAAATTATTAATATAAGACACTGAATACTCACGACAATCAAGGATATAATACTGAAGGTGTTGAACGGGCCAGTGTCAAAAAGACAAACTCTGAATCTTAGAAATAGGACTGATTATTACAGTCACCATGATTAATTTTTTTGTCAAGTAATTGATTGCATTGAGGAAGTCACTAAAGGCATTAGCGATCACTAAGAGGTACCCTGTATTATTTGCAAAGAAACCATGCTGCAAAACATCATTTAAATTTGTTCTAGTATAATGACATCAGAGAAAGTTAAAGGTACGCTATTTCCTAGTTTCAATATGGAAGACTTATAGAAAAGGGTAATTAATTTAAATAAAAGGCAACAGTGAGCAATGAATAAAATGCTGTGCCATTCAAAGTGATTTTACTATTTATCATTAACTGAAGTACTGTTACTGCAAGCTCTAACATGATTCAGAGGAAGGCACACGATTCCTAAAATTAAGTAGAGGGTTTGGTGATACAGTGAGTGAGAAAACAAATACTTCAAGAATCATAAAGAGTGTGGAGAGGAAGACTCAAGAAATGGGAAAATTCTATAAAGATCAACAAATGAACTGTTCTACAAGATGAAGGAAACCTAGGTTAAGGACAACTTAGATGGAAAGAAAGTATCTTGGGATTTTTCTCTGCCTGGAAGTTCACAGGAAGATGCCTAACTTCCCATGCAGGAAGGTGATAGTCCCACTGAACGCTACACCACTGAGAACACATTCAGAATGCTACATTCAACTCAAAGTGAGATATTCTTATGGAAAAAAAATATTCATTTTGAAATAATTTTCATTTAGAAATAGAAGACATCTTAGGGAAGAGGAAATGAAAGAGAAACACAAAGTATACAGGCAGCCTGTATCCTGAGCTTCTCACACCCCATTTGTTCACTAGTTCCCACAATGAGCAAGCTCTCAGCCACACTCAACAATGTTATTCATAGGGATATGAGCCAATTTCACAAAGTAGTCAATGAGTCCCATGATAGCAAATCCTCTGGCTGTGGCCATGGCAATTTTCTAGGATTCTTTTCTATTGGGTTTGGTGTATCATTTAACCAGGCAAATTGAGTCCTTTGTGGACTGCCAACTTGTCTCAACAAACTGCATTATCTGATCCATGGCTGAATGCAGGATGGCGGTTTGAGAAGGTAGAGACACCTAGCATAGAAGAGGATTCCACAGTACCCTATTTTAAGAGCAGATTGATACAATGAAACATGTGCTAAAGACAACTGACAACCATGGAGCATGATGCTTGGCAAGTAACAGACAACTCAAAAACATGTGAGCAATCCTTACATGAGTGAAGAACTGAATTCTGGGGAGGGGGTTGGAATTCTGCACTTACTGAGATACCAGGCAAGGAGAACGTGGGTGAAGGCAAAAATAACAAACTCATTATTAGTAAATAGCTCGGATGGCCTGGAGAGAGGTGGCTCGGTAAGTTAGTAGTGCCTGCCGGGCAACTGTGGATACCTACTTGAGATTAGACGTAACAAGCCAGAGCAAGTCCGTGTGTGTGTGTGTGTGTGTGTGTGTGTGTGTGTGTGTTTGTATGTTTGTATTCCCTACATTGGAGGCGATGGACACAGAGGATTGGCAGGGCTTGTTGGTTATCAGCCTAGCAAAAAACACAGGAGCTCTGGGTTTAATGAAAGACCTTGTCTCAAAAGAACAAGGAAGGGAGTGAAAGAAAGGGACACCTGGTTCCCTCCACTGGTGTAGTCTGTTTTCTGGGACAGTTTCATAAAGCCCTGATTGACCTCAAAAGCTGATCTGCAGTACGTTCATGCCATAGATTTCTATTGGCAGAGCTCACAGAGTTAATAATACACCTTGAGGTCACTTAAGACGGATGTCCTACTCTGTATTAAGCCTATTTGTTTAAACTTCCTTGGCAAGAACAATTAACCTTACGTGCCTTGTATTCACCAGGTAGTCAGCTACCTAATGCAAAAAACACCTAAAATCTGATGTTGTGTTCTACCATGCTCCTGACCCACGGTAATGTGTGATAATGATCATTTGCTGAAAAAAGCAAGCACAGAGGTTTGAAGCAATCTTATGCCATGAATATCCACCATAAATGTTGAACACAGTAATCAGATATTGGTAGATAAACAGCGATGTTTGTAATACTGTTATCTGGGGCAGTTGGAGTCAGTGACACAATCCCTTTTAGAACCCTGTTACGATTCCTCTAACTTACTCCTCATTCTTTCCCAATGTGATCTTTTCTGTGTTGTTTAGTAGAAGAGAGAGCAAAGCCCTGTGTTGGAGATAGACACATACAAAGTCACATACGGGGACAGAACTAACCCTGGGACACATTCACAAAATGGCCATTAGCTCCACGCAGATTCAGGCTCTTACAACAGACATCCAGAGGACAGAAAAGACAGAGAATGACACAGAAATTCAAATCTAGACTAGTACTTAGTTAAATGTCACCAAAGAAAAGTGTTTTTATTTTTTCCCTAATGTTACCCTAGCATATTATTGGAGAATGAGTGATTATTGCTAATACATTCATTCCAACTGCGATGTGATACTTAAAGATTCACTTCTAAAAGTATGAACAGACAACACCTGACAATTCAGTCAGCTACACGGAAAATAGGGGATTTTAGTTTTCATCAAAACATTTTAGGTAAGATTGACATTTATTCAAATATTTAAAATTACAATATTTAAGCACTTCAGTAATGATTTTAAATTGAGGAATAATTAGCTCGTTCTTAACATGAAGACAAGACAGTTAAAACCAAAACTACATTGACTATAAAAGGTTCCTAGCATGTTTCACTATTTCCTTTTGTTTATCTTTAAAATCTACTATGTACTATAGTAATTGCCATATGATAAAACATTGCCAAACTTATTTTTCTCATATATTTTTAATTAAAGGTTCTTTCTTACCCTTTCTATAACTGCTTTCTGAGTTTTGGGATGAATAAAGAGGGAAAGTTTGATCTGAGAGAAGGAGATTCCTACATAAAGTGCAGTCTGAAGCTTCTAAGGGCAGCCAGGAAGGGTGTCTTTCATCCCTCTCCACTCCCAAGTCATATAGAGTAGTAAAACATACACGGATCTAGGGACTTTTGTGATTTTGCTTTTCAGACTTATTAAAAATATCATTCATTAACATCAAACAGGAATTTAGGCATCTATACAAAAATTAGTCCATCAGTTAAGAGGGTCTTAACTTTAGGACAAAGAAAGTTTTTCAAAAAATATATAAATATAAAAAAAATTATGTTGTTAGGAGGCATCCTTTCTCTTCCTTCTTCCATGCTCTCCATGTCCTGCTTCCCTTCTTTTTTTAATTTATTAAAAGCTTATCTTTTTTTCATTTTACATGCCAAATCCATTTCTTATTTGCTCTCCTACTCCTGCTTCCTCCACTTTCCCCCATCCCACCCCTATCCACTCCTCAGAGAGGGTGAGCCTTTCCATGGGAAGTCAGCAAAGTGTAGCATATTGTTTTGAGGCAGGACCAAGACCCTCCCTATTATATCTAGGCTGAGCAAGGTATCTTTCCAAAGAGAATGGGCTCCAAAAAGCCAGAACAAGCAGTACGGATAAATCCTGGTCCCACTGCCAGTAGCCCCTCAGTCTGCCACAGCCATAAAACTGTCACCGACATTCAGAGGGACTTGTTTGGTCGTATGCTGGTTCCCCTGTTGTCAGGCCGGAGTTGGAAGGCTTCCATTAGCTCAAGTAAGCAAGACATTACCAAATTTATAAGGGTACAGGTTATATCTTTTAATTGTATGAATCTCATTTAATCATTTTTATTACAATTTTAATCTTTCTATCTAATTAAAACATATTTACATATACCATTTTTCATATAGATGAGCTCCAGTTGGGAATTACTTGTTGTAATTTTCAGTTCTTCCTTTATGGATCATTGATTTCCTGACTTCAACAAAGAATTTGAACCAGGAAATATTTTAAATTTAAATACTTTCAATAAAGGAATACTTCATTCAGAACTTTCTTTGGAGTTAACAAAGATTTGAACACTTCTCAGAACCCTAGGGGTACATTAAACCTTGTATTTTATAGTTTCTAGGAAGTTTTAAAATGAAATGTTGACATTTTAGTTTATCTAGATAATAGTTGGAAATATTCTAATATTTTGCCCATCCACCTTGATGATACCCTTTTGAATTACTTCTCTATTATGCTTCTGATTTAATTATTTCTGTGTATCCAGGAAACCATACTTTAGAACTAAATTCCAGTGGACACACTGGAATCCCTAACAAGTACATGGCCATAGGATTTCAAAGAGAAACTCGGTGCTCCGTGCTATGGAGGAGTCGGCAGCAGCTCTCCTTTAGCTCTCTTTTTTTAAATCTGTCTTTGAATGTTCTCATGTCCTCATTGCACTTAGTCCCCATGCTCTTAAGGAACTACGGTAAGAAGCCTGCTACATCTTCCAGGCCTGTTTTTTCTGCTTATAGAATTGAAGATATGGTGCACATCAGAGAAAAGAACAGTTCTTCTTTGTGCTTGACTCCCATCAAACGTTGGAAAAGGGTTACATAGATATGATGTGTGGCAATGCACAGTAGACTCTCTTATGGCTAAGGGAGGTTTGTGATCTGTGAACATTCATTAAGACCAGTGCTCAGTGAACTTCCATTATACCAAGGGTACTCCATGACGGCACCTGTAATTCCCAACTTTAAAATGGAAATCGTGTGAGCAGCTGAATGTTATGGAGATATTCTCCAGACCAGACCAGCCACTGTGTTAAGGGGTTCCCCCCCCAATTCTCCACTTCTCACCAAAAGCACCTCACAGGATAGATGGATAATTTGCACATATTGGTGCCATCTTGAAAATGAAGAAACAAGGATGTAAAAATATGGAATAGGTTCACTCAGTGCTGATGGCACCTTTGAAATCTGTGGCCTTCTCCATGTGTTTCTCATTATACCTGCTAATATCTCTGTGAGGTCAAAGGTCACCACCATGGCTCCCAGTCTCTCCACTTGATGTTAAAAGATGTTCTTTAGAGAAACACAAGTATGGGGGATTTCCCTCAGTTGGATTTTCCCAGTTTTTGACCTGAGAAGAAAGTTATACACTTTAAAATTTTAGGTGTATAGCAATGCATGGCTCACAAATGCAAAGCTATCTGTTTTGGAGGGCAGTAAAATAAGTCCTGATAAGATCTATTGAAAAGTGGTTACACAGACTAATCCTGCCCAGCTGCTGGCAGGCAGTACAGTTCTCAGCTTCCCTCTTCTGAAGTGACTTCAGCTGTCGAGGCTGACCCTGAAGAAAATCCATCACAGAAAAGAAAGGAGCTTGCTATCTTCTCTTGCCCCATTCCTTTGAGGTTCTTTAATACCTGCACCCAGTAACCACACCCTTCTCTCTGCTTTATGGCCTGAAGAGAAATACTATTCCCATCACAGCAGATGCAGAAGCACCTTCCAGAACTATTAATATCGATTTGGGATAAGAAAGGGCTCCAGAGAACTGTAGGAAAAAAAAAACTGAATCACGGGGTTGGAGGGGAGTGGGGAGAAACACCAACATCTGGGAGACAGACCTAGAAATAAAAGAGTGAATGAGGGAAATATAAAAAAAGGATATGAGAAAGAAGGGCTGGCAATGACAAGGTCAGGAGGGCATAGGGGAGAAAAGTGGCAGAGGGAGAGAAGATAGAAAGACACAGTTGCTGATTCTGAATTCAACAGAGTCTTCCAAACACAGTCTTTTCGAATGTGAGAGAGATAATTCCATCCTAATACATGGCCACACTACATGTCACTCCATTTGCTGACTCTTCAACTCTAATGGATAAAAATTTAATATATTAGCATGTATTTTGTTGTTTGTTTTTATATTTGTTTTTGAGGGGTGGCTTTGGTTTTTAAGGAAGAATTTCACTATGTAGGCTAAGCTAGGCTTGGATTTGTGATCCTCTGGTCTCAGCTTCCTGAGGGCTGGAGTTACAGACTTGCATCACCAGGCCCAGTTCTAAAGGCATTAACCTTTTTTTAAAAATTTATTTATTTATTAAGGATTTCTGCCTCCTCCCCGCCACCGCCTCCCATTTCCCTCCCCCTCCCCCGATCAAGTCCCCCTCCCTCATCAGCTCGAAGAGCAATCAGGGTTCCCTGACCTGTGGGAAGTCCAAAGACCGCCCACCTCCATCCAGGTCTAGTAAGGTGAGCATCCAGACTGCCTAGGCTCCAATGGAAAAATGGATGAAGAAAGTATGGAATATATACATATTAGAGTATTACTCAGCAGTAAAAAAACAAGGCATTAACCTTTAACTGTGGTTGAAATGATGTTCCGACTTGACGCTTGTAATTTAAATAGTAAGTACGTATAGAAAGAGGAAGTAAGAAGCTAGAGACTTCTGTGCAAGGAACAGGAGAGACACACTCATGTCACATCAGCAACACAGCTGCTGCTTCTTGATGTGAAAGGCACTGCTCGACTCCAATGCTGTGTAGAGAGGGATGACATAATTCACACAAACATGAAATGATGAATATATTGCTATTATTATCGGGCAAAGAGAAACGTAGACTGTGCAAATCAGAATGGAACTCGGAGCTTGACATATTAAAGACATAAATTATTTTCCCTTATAGATGTATGTATGTAAAAAGAACCTATTATTTTATTATTACTCTAATTGTTCAGTGTTAGAATATGAGATGCTAGCTCATTGTTGAAAAGATGATGGTTTAAAGTTATTGTCAGTTTCCTTGTCTTTTGGTGCATTTGCTGCTGCTGTTAAAATGTCATTTTATATAGTCTCCTTCATATAAAACCCTTCTGCTACTGCATTATGGTATTTATGCTGGCTGCAGGTAAATCAAGGGTGGTGGCCGCATTTGAAAATGTGTTTGCTTTAATTATGGATTAGAACGAGCGCCGTCCCTGCTATGTGAAGTTCAAGGTAAACAGAGGATGCAGGTAACAAAATTGAAAAAACACACCAGAAAGGGTGAAAAAGGAGACTGAATTATTTCTCACCGTCTTTCACTCACCCAGGGAATATGGTTAAATGTGATTTACACTCCTTTATTTTAACTTAACCATTCCAATAGCTACAAAGCAAATTACTTTTATGCCAGGAGGGAAAAGTGATTCTGGAGGGAAATTTTTTTAAAGAATAGAAAGAAAAGTATTTTATGAGAAATTGTTTTCCTAAATTACTCTGCCAGCAACTCTGAACCAATCGATATTTTCAAGCCCCTCGGGGGTCCCATCAACAACCAAAATGGTTGTTGGTTAAAATTACAGAAGCTGTGTGGAAACTACATAAGAGAAGTGTTTTTGCCTTCCCGCAGAAAAAAAGAAGACAAAGACAGACCGAATGCATGAATCCAGGCCATTTCTAAACAATAATGATTGTATCTTTTTGTATAGACAGATCTATACAAACATAAAAGTAGCCTATGTCAAGCATGTTAATATTTCAGAGAGTTTATAATGGCAATTAAGTGAGTTTTGTCATGATTATTTATAATGTCTCTTTGAAAATTTCAATTACATCCCTCAACCCCTCCCCCAGTTGGGATCAATTCCGTAAGTATTCCATGATGGGAATGGTATTATGAATTTCTATAGGAAAGCTTGTTGTATTTCTATTCTATCTTGTCTCATTGTCAGAAAAATATTTGAGAATGAGACTAAAAAATAAGTAAAGGCATCATTTGTCTATTTGAACTCAGAAATGTTTGTTAGTTTTTCTGTGCACAACTGTTTTCCAGGCTAACACATAATTTCAAAAGCCAAAAATGTTATTCTCATATACAGAATTAAAACATATCCAATATTTTATTAAAACCATAGTTTTAAGAAATTAAAATACCACTATTTCAAATGAGAATGGGGGAGTTATGTATATAATCAGAAATGTTCAAGTGAATTTAATGTGCATAATACCATTTAGCTTGCTTTACAACATAGTATTTGAGGTAGTTTTTATATGAAGAAAAGTAAATTTTATCTCTATTGAACAAATTCAGTTGCATTCATATGGGTAAAATAGTTGTTAATGTCCTTAATTCTCTACCACTTATAAAATACCTTTTGCAGTCATAGGGAAAGTATGGCCCTTGTGATCTCAACTGAAGCCCTCTACCTCCTGTCCTACCCCTGAAAGGACACTATGTCACTCTTTAGCCTGTTTTCAGGCCACAGACAGCCTCTCTTTAACACATGACATAATTTCGCTGGACATGTAGATTTCAACTTTTTGTGTGTGTGTGAATGGGTATCTTTGGTGGCTAGCTGATTCTAAAGTTGTGAACTGAGCCATTACTTGAACTCCACCAAATGAAGCAGCTTCCAACATCCAGAAAGGTACAGGCCTTTAAAAAATGGTATTCTATTTTTATTAATTCAGGACAAGGGGAACTGTGCTTCAGGCTAGGTGAACACTCCAGGGAGTGCAATGTACTAGCAAAATAGGGATGAAAACAGAAAGAGAAATGTTGGGAGTCAATGGGAATCATGGATACACAGGTGCTCAGTTCATATGTGGTGTGTGATTTGCAAAAGTTAAAACACAGCTGGTGTTAGAGTTGAGCCCAGCAGTGAGGAGTGATGCAGACATCGGGGTGATGAACCTTATGGTCACAAGAACATCATTAACAAAGAGGCTGGAAAAACAGGTGTTTTAGGGAATAAGATATTTGTTTTGTGATTCCTGAGTGAATAAATTCTTAGGGATAAATAGGTATATGTCTCAATGGTTAAGAGTGCTTTGTTATACAAACATGGTGACATGGTATATGCATGAATCCCCAGATAGCCACCTAAAAACCTAGGCATTGCCACATCACCCCAGCATTATGGGAGGCAAACAGAAGAATTCCTGATTCTGCCATCCTGTTGACTCTATCTCAGGGTCGTCTGTTCCTGCCCCACGTTTGCATGCCAATTTGTTGTAGGAGGCCGCTTGTTTGTTCCAGGCTTCTAGGTCCCAAAATAACAACAAAGAAACTATATTATTTGCAACACTGTTTGTCCAATAGCTTAAGCATATTTCTGGCTAACTCTTATACCCTAAACATCTCCATTAATCTGTGTATCACCAAGTGGCTGTGGCATACTGGCAAAATTTCAGCATGTCTGTCTCTGGTGGCAGCTCCTTGGCTTCTCTCTGACTCTGCCTTCTTTCTCCCAGCATTCAGTATAGTTTTCTCAGCCTAGTTGTACTTTGCCCTATGAGCAAGCTAAGGCAGTTTCCTTATTCATTAACTAATAAAAGCAAAACATAGACAGAAGGACCTCCCACACCACCATCCTAATTCAAATTCATTTAGAGATCCATTCCTGGGGAAGGAAGGGGGGGGAGTGACAGAGCAGGGCACCCAATGTCCTCTTGCAGCCTCCACAGCATTAACGGCCACATATGAATGCAAGCACAAGTTATGCATGAGCAAAAGCTAATAAATAAAAATGGAATAAAATGTTCAAAATGTGAAAATATTTAACATTCACCAGAAAACTCTACCTCGAGCCATTTACAAATTAATGGACTGGGAATTTAGCCTAAACTGATTCAGTTTACAAAAGAAAACTCTTGCTTAGGGAATGTTTTGTGTGAGTTGTGTCACATCTAGGTTGTCATCGTGATTCCAGCATTTCATGCATGTTGTTATCATGCTCTTGAGCAGATGTGCTGTTTCATTTTCTGTAAGAGAGATAATTTCCTGCCTCCTCCATTCCCCTTCAGTTCCTTAGAATCTAAGTCTACACTAAGTAACATTCAGCTGGAGCCTGGTTATGATGGATATAGTACTCTGGCTGAACTAATTTTCTGGCCCAAGTACCAGTGCTAATTAGTTAAAAATATATCTATTCTCAAATTCTGCTTAGCAACAACATTGAGGCTGAAAATTAGATAATTGCCAGTTGTCTAAGTAATATCAAGTTGTTCTCCTCTCTGAGATATTTCCTGGCTCCTTTCCTCCCTCCTTTCCCTTCCTTCTGACCTTCTGATGAATTCTGTTTGTAGTCGTTGCTCCTGAACAGCTCTGCCAAGAGGCAGACTGGCCCTAGATTATACAGAGCAGAGTTTGTTGGAAATTTACAACAGAAGCACGGTCCTAGGGGGCAGCAAGACCAGTAGAATCTCTGGAGTTTGGATCTAGGTGACTTCATTCAACCTACTATGTACCTGGTTTTTAGTTTATTGTAATATCAGAGTCAAGTACATTCCTGATACCAGGTTTGATGTGAAGATACACACATCACCCATATAATTTGAGCATGCGTGAAAAATATCCAGCTGGAACAGAATTACTCTAGGGCAGTCAAGGGACCACATTTCATTACGGTTGCAGCCATGCTAGCTGAACCCACTGCCATTTATCTAGTAGCTCCTGTTTTACTTTTGTGCCCCTTTGTCTATACTTATTTTTTCATAGGTTCTACGTACCAGAAAAAAATGCAATCCCTACTTTTCTGAGTCTGCATTATTTCCCTTAATTCAATGACCTCCAGTTCTATCCATTTTTTTGCAAATGCATTAGTCTTATTCTTCTTTAAGATTGATTAAAACTCCACTGTGTGTGTGTGTGTGTGTGTGTGTGTGTGTGTGTGTGTGTGTGTGTGTGTAGGGAGAATATGTTTCATATTTTTGGTTCACATGAACACCTAAAATATTACCATAATTATTTAGCTATTGTTAATAGTGTCATGATAGGTGTGAGTGTGTATCTTTCTCTACAGTGAACTGACTGATTCTTTAGAGTATATACCGATAAGCAATATGGGCGAAAACCACCTAATAGTTTTATTTTATATATTTCAAATAACCTCCACGCTAATGTCTCTAGATAGTAGACTAATTTACACTCTCACACAAAGTAAATAAGTGCCACTTTTTCTGTTCATCCTCACCAATATTTGATGTTGTTTTCTTGAGAGAAATTTCTGACTGAAATGAAGTAGAGCTGGTACATCTTTGATTGGCAGCTCCTGGCAGCCAATAAAATTCAGCTCCATTCTGGGTTGTTGGTTTATTGTGAGTTACCATCAATGGTTCTTGATTAAGACTAATAATTTCCCGTCTTTTATATTTCAGTTTGTCTTAAATAAGAAAGTAAAATTACACTTTAATATTTTCCAGATGAAGATATCTCCCGCATTTCAGCCTTATTTTAATTTTTATTTATTTGACAGTTAATACTTTTTTTTTTACAAATGTTCCCTTCCCCATAGCACGACAGTTTGTTTGCATATGTTAATATTCCTCACAGGAAAGCCATTTAACCTCTTCTCACTTCAAAATCCAAAAGTTACTTTTAATCATAACTAGGTAAAAATAGTTTCTTTGACATTTGTTGAAAAAAAATTCTGGCAATCTAGTACCTTTGGGCCCCTTTGTCATTTGGCTTCGCTTTTGTCTGCCTTTGTTTTTCTTTTATTATATCATTGTTAATTTCTTTCCCCTTTTATTTGCATTTACCCCTCAAATCAGAGAGCAAAGTTGAAAGTCCATCCTGTTGAACATGGGTGTGTTTCAAAATTGTAAAGGCTGAGCCTTCAGCTGTTTTTGCTGCTGCATGTACTTATTTACTTAGATTTTATTGGACGGATATTTCCAAACAGTTAGTAGAATCAAATATATATGTGAACCATGTTGAAAATTAGTATTAGAAAGCAATACTTAAATGTTGGTACTATTGTGTGTTATTTTACTTTTCAATTTTCATGGTTCATGGGCTAGTATTTGGATTTTAGAAACTTAAGCAAAAACAGATATCTTTCACAGGACCTTAAGTAGCCAGATTCATAAGACAAGCCCATTTAGAGGCGATTGCTTATTTGTCAATCTGAAGCATAAGTTTTTACCTAGTAGAGAATGTTATTGTGTTTTCATAACCATGGTATCCCAAATGAGTGGGAGGAGTTCATAGGCAAAACCCTATTCAGTAAGCTTAGAACTAATGAAGATGCTTGAGTCAAGTGTTTTGCAGTTTCATAAGAACGAATACCTTTGAATGAAAGAATTTCGAGCACATATCTGTAACATATATGTCTCTAATGTATATGTGAATAGTTATGTAAGCATGAATTACAAATGAAAACACATATAAATATGCAATGTATGAAATAATAGCCTTGAAAGAGAAATTTTAAAAGAATTATGAAATACATACAATTTTTAATCTTTGTGTTTTTTGCTTTATAAGCCACCTTGATGTGATTATATCCAGTTTGTAGATTACTAACCAAATACCTGTCATAGCGTCTACAGAATGAGGGTCTGAAAGCCAATGCAGCTGAACTACTGAGCACTCGGGGAACACAAACATTAACAGTGTCCCCCTGGCTCCCCTTTCTAGGTTACCAATCCTCACCTTTAATTGCACACTCCTTTTGGAGGAAGTGTGGCTGTTACTGTTAGTAAACAGTAGATGCATCCATCCAACGCCTGTGACATATGTCCACATTCTTCCCTCATTCGGTTACTTTTGAGGTATAACTTTTGAAGGGAATAGCTTTAGCTTCTTCTGGAGTTTGTGATGCTGTTCTTCTCACACACCCCAAACAGCAGCCTACATGTTTGTGCTGTTTGTAGGGAAGCTAGCCTCAATTTTAGAAGATCCTCTAAGTGATTGAACATTGTCAAAATAGAAAGAGAGGAAGCAGGCTTCAGGAACTTTGACTTTTGGCTTCAGGCTCTATTGTAGGAGGCTGCTTGTTTGTTCCCAGCTGCTCAGCCCCAAAATTACCACATAGAAACTGTATTATTTGTAATACTGTTTGGCCAATAGCGTAAGCATATTCCTGGCTAACTCTTACATTTTACCCGTCTCCATTAATCTATGTATTGCCATGAGGCTGTGGCTTACTGGGTAAAGTTCCAAAATCTGTCTCTGGTGGGGCTACAAGGCTTCTCTCTCTGGATGGCATTAGTCAAAATTCTACAAAGAACAGAACAAATATGATAGATGGGGAATGATTTAAGTAATTACCTTGTGGCTGCCACAATCCCAGCTTCCATAAGATAATCAGGCACCCAGCAGGCTGGAGACACAGGAAGGATGGGGTGATGCCGCAGTTCAAGTCAAAAGGTGTTCTGCTGGCAGAATTCTGTTTTCAAGACAGATTCACTTTTTCCATCAAGTGTCTGGACTGATTCCATGAGACCCACAGATTGCCATGGGTAATCTGATTTATTCATAGTCAACTGACTTAAGTCAATCTCACCTAAAATTACTCTCAGAAACTATCTAGAATACAGGGGAATGAAATATCTGGGTGCCTGCCTTAGCCAAGTTGACTTGTTTCATCCCACAGTTTTTGTATGTACAGCAAATTGTATTCTTCCACGGAGCACACTGGAAGGGAATTTGATTAAAGAAAATTGCCTTATATAATCACATGGAGCTCCATCACTAGGTAGAGCTTTCCAATTCAATTTTATATTACATAGTTTCATGGTATCCTAAAACATTTGATACCATAATTTCTTGTTTTCTATAAGATAGGAGTATGTGTCTAAAGACCATAAAGTTTGCAATCACCCTAGAGAAACTATAACAGTGATTGATGAGAGCTAAATCCAGCATTGCTTATATCAAGTACCTATAAAACATGCCTATATATTAGGTGAAGTGTAAGAAGACAGAAATAAGATTAGATAGGACAATACTGTACTACATAGGCCATTATTAAACCAGAACAATAGCTAATCACAAAAGAATAATCAAAATATTTGATAGTAACTCTCTTCTTTATATTTTAAGTATGAAAATTAGGTGTTGAATTATATTTCTTCCTTGATTACAAACTCTCACAAATTAACACTAACTAAAACTGAGTGACAATATTTAATTGGTACTGGTTTACAATTTCACAATCCAAACTCCAACATCCAAAGGGATGAGGCTTAAGTTAATAAGATTGTTGATGTGGTAAAAGAGTTAGAGGCAACTGTTTCATTGTTTCTTAAATGTTCTAGCTTGTCATCAACACCGTACTTTCCTTGCAGTGACATTGGTGGATCCTAAAATGAGCTAAATCGTTGTGTGTTGCCGAGGCATGCTGCCTGTTATTTGACTCTTTCTTGTGGCTCCTTACCATGGAATTCCTAGAGATAACCCCACTTGGGTAACACAAGAGGCTCCACTCAGTGCTTGTCACTCACCAGGCTGCTTGAATGTGTCTGTCTGCTGCGAAAGAGGGACTCTTGTGTGCGATGTGGCTTAGAAACTGCTGGCTGCTGCCCTTGTTCAAGTAATCTGTGAAAGAGAAAGCTGAACTCAAGGGCATCTGCTCTCTGACTGAGAAGCAAAGCTAACAGGCTGGGGGACTGTACCTAGGGCTTCCGACTTTTCCTTAGACTACAGCAGCAAAGCTTTCCATAACAGCCTGTGGAGTGAGCGTGGTGGTATTTGGAACTTTGAACCTTGGTTAAATTTCCATCTCTGGCAATTTAAATGAATTTTGTCGTTCTGGATGAGCAACTGTGAATGCCTCCTCTCTCCCTCTTCATGGGCATTTAACAGAGAATGGGAAAAAGAGGACACAAATTAAATGAATTTTACTGGCATTCTCTCCTGATGAATGGCGGGCTGACTTAGGCCCTGTTCTCTCCACTCCTGTGTCCTGCTAACAGGAGTGATGCTCAGCATGGTGGCTGTAAGGCTCTGTGCCAAGACTCCACTCTCAGGGCTTTCTATCAAATATTCTTGTGTCCTAGTATCCCCCAGCGCTTGAAGCTTCGAATATTTATTCTTTACCGTTTTCCTGGGGGAATGAGGGGCCCAGACTAGCCTTAAACTCATTGTGTGCTGGAAGCTGATGTTGAACTCCTGATTTCCTTTCTCCACCATCCAAATGCTGGGGTTCCTGGCAGATATCACCACATCTGGGACAGATGTCTTTACTTTGGTTTCCCAGTCATGGACAATTAAAGTAAGAAAGTGTGTGTGTGTGTGTGTGTGTGTGTGTGTGTGTGTGTGTGTGTGTATGTTATCCGGGCTCCAAATTTGATTCTTGGCCTTCATTCTGTCTCTATATGATCTGATGAAACTATGCCTGCAAGCTAATGAGTCTCGAATCTCCCCTGCTTCAGTGTTACCTCTGAGGCAATTATTCTCTTCTAAGTACTTCTAGCAATACAAATAGGACTCACCGCCCTCCATTTCACTCCTATGCATCTATCTTCCTGGGTTGCAAGAAACCTCCTCACACCCAGTGTGTTCTGGCTTTGACCATTCTGTTTCTCTTGCTCGCACCCAGAGTTTATGTCCCTATCCAGAGTCCACCATAAACTCAAACATTGTATCTCACCTTCGCTTAACCATTCTGTTTCTGCTGTCATTGTTTATCTCTTAGACTAGAGTGAATATTCACAATTATGCCTTGTTTCATTAGACTCTGTCCTCACTACCACCTCAGTGAGTTTCCTAGTGCAAAGGTTTTACTGTGCATTCTGTTTGGAGCAGCACTGCCGTGCCTGCCCATGACCTACATGAAATTGGTTTGCTCTGCACTGCAATGCAGTCTGTGTCATTTGACAGTCTCCTTCCTCTGTTGAGCAGTGGTCCCATCAAGACGTGTGTGAATCTTTTACATTCCAAGTGATTCATCAACAGAGGGGCATGCTTTAATAGCTGCATTCCGCCCCTGTTACTGAAACATTCATTTTTTTTTGAGCCCTCACCTGGATGGATGATGCTTCATTTTGAATGACCTGTCTCAGATGTGGGTCCCCATGACAATGTGCGTTATTGTACTCTTCCCACTGCTTGTGATACTTGCCTCTGATCAGCATCTCCAGATACTCCATCTGTACTGAATTTCTAAACACAGTCCCTAAGGAGTGGTCTCCAATCCCGCCTGGAAACACTTAAGGAATCCTTTGACTCGTAGCTGGGGGTGCTTGCTGCTAATCAGGTGGTCCTCTAATTGCTTTTGTTCTCATCCACTAAACTGAACATCTTGAGAGCAGAGACCATTTTAATTATCTCTGTGGCCCCCAAAGTAAGCACTGTGTCTGTGAGATTGTAGGAAAATGAGTGTTAAGTGAGTAATTTATCCATTCATTCACCAGATGAAAAATTAGTCTTTCTCTTGTGATACTCCAACCCAATTGCACCACCCTCCAGGGTGTAACTAACTGAAAGATGAAATTAAAGCCTATAAATAGAATTATTTTTTGAGACAGCAGAGTCCATGAAAGCAAGTGATAAATGAATACATTTTTCAATATGTAATATTAATTATGTTTTGTGCATTATGAATATCTGTTACTTGATTTATAAAATACAATCTCCTATATCTGTTTCCCTCATATTAAAATTAATTTGTACTGAAATAGTGTCAAGTAACTTTTAAAATGGTTCAAGAAAAAAAGCATTTCTGACTATCCTTGCAATTTTTCTATAAATATGAGACAGTTTCAAGCATAGTAAAAATATATAAAAATAAGTATAATAAGTGAAAAATATTTCTGTAAAAATTTCAGTTAGACTGGGCAGTGGTGGAGCATGCCTTTAATCCCAGCACTTGGGAAGCATAGGCAGGAGGATCTCTGTGAGTTCGAGGCCAGCCTGGTCTACAAGAGCTCCAAAGCTACAAAGAAACCCTGTCTTGAAAAATAAAAAAAAATTCAATAACTTTAAAGACTATAAATGAATCCAAGGAATTAGATCCCTTTAACTATGAATTCTTGAATTCAATAAACAAAAAGAGAAAACATAATAATAAAAAAGAAAAAAAATATCTAAAATGTTAATAAGAACTATTGGGATTCATTTCATACGCCATTAATAAATGTAAATTAAATGTGCAATAAAAATAATAATTGAGCCTATATTTACAAGCAAGAATGCATTCTCTTTTAATATAATATAATTTCTTTGAATTATAATATCTAATACTTAGTGATACAAATTAGTATTTTTGAAAGATTATAAACTTCCTCATATATTCTTCTGCCAAGATGAAAGATTCATTTAGCTTCTTTCTTTTAAATTGACAGACAAGTGATGGCTATTGTTTTTAACAGAGTTGGCATTAATGCCTGATTCACTCCATGTATTATCAAAGTTTCTTTCCGTGGCATAGGGACAAAAAAAAGTCCACTCTATTTCAAAAGTATTTTCTCTATTTAACATAGGTGATGAAAACTTTCAAGTTATGATCTATAAAGAATACACACTTATATATTAATCACAGTTAACACAAAAAACTCAATGGTATTTTAACACACATCATACAGACCGACAGACACCCATGCACCATCTACTGCAAGAAGAAGCTTCTCTTGATAGTGGCTAAACAAGGCATTAATCAATGGGTATAGCAATACCATTGGGAGTCATTTTATTGCTATGATTTTTAGCAAAATAATAGTATTAGGCTCCCCCCAGGGTTCATGATCCATCTAGTTTCAGGCTCTTGGTCACTTTAGCAATGTCGAGCATGCATTCCACCGCATGGGCTAGATCTTAGGCATAGTCAAATGAAACTTTCTTTTGGTTACTCTCATTGCATATTGTACCAGTTTATCTTGCAGGAAGGTCACTGTTGTAGATCACAGGGTTTGTAGCCAGGTAAGAGTGATGATGAACTTTTTCTTCCAGTAATATACAGAGTCCCTTCAGAACCGTGAACACTTATCAGCAGGTGTAAAGCATCCATTAGGAATCAGCTTGACCTCTCGGTGGTTGATAATATGAATAAGTATTGTAGTCAGCAACAGGGACTTAGTGTCAGGTTGTAGTTAGTGAGCAACCAATAGCCTTGGCCATAGCCTGTGATGTTAAGGGAGTCCATGGGACCACTTTGGTCAATGACTCAACACATGTAACTCATTCTTGCCACTGGTGGTTTTACTTGGTGGAATAAGATATCAAGCTGGAGTATTATATCCCTCATTTTGGTGATCTCATTTAGATTTCATATATGTATATAAATTAGGATACTTCTACCATAGTAGGTACACATATGGCTTTTGAAAGGGTTTTTAGTATTAGTTCTTCCTCTCCATATTTGTTCCTTTACACTGCTCTTCCATCCCTTCCTCGTTTAGCCCTCCTATTCCAGTTTCTACTTTATCTCTCCATAGCACTAAATTCTTTGTCCCCTCCCTTGGGAGATCCTCTTATCCTCTTGGTCCCTTACTCGGTACCTAACTTGTGTGGTTCTTAGGTTGCAGCACTCACATATTTTTTATTAATATTTTAGATCTTATTTTTCTTTTTCATTCTTTTATTAATTAATTAATTTATTAAAGATTTCTGTCTCTTCCCCGCCACTGCCTCCCATATCCCTCCCCCTCCCCCAAACAACTCCCCCTCTCTCATCAGCCCAAAGAGCAGACCAGGTTCCCTGCCCTGTGGGGAGTCCAAGGACCTCCCACCTCCTTCCAGGTCTAGTAAGGTGAACATCCAAACAGCCTAGGCTCCCACAAAGCCAGTACGTGCAGTAGAATCAAAACCCAGTGCCATTGTTCTTGAGTTCTCAGCAGTCCTCATTGTCCGCAATGTTCAGTGAGTCCGTTTTTATCCCATGCTTTTTCAGACCCAGTCCAGCTGGCCTTGGTGAGTTCCCGAAAGAACATCCCCATTGTCTCAGTGTGTGGGTGCACCCCTCATGGCCCTGGGTTCCTTGCTCATGCTCTCTCTCCTTCTGCTCCTGATTTGGACCTTGGGGTTGTAGTCTGGTGCTCCACTGTGGGACTCTGTCTCTTATGTTTATTGAATTTATAGTAAAAGGGATCTAATTCCTTGGATTCACTTATACTCATTAAACTAGTTGCAATTCTAACAAAAATAATTTTCAGTCATTATAATTATTTTTATATATTTTTATTGTAGTTGAACCTATCTCATATTTATAGAAAAATGGCGGATAGCCTGAAATAGTCTTCCAGATAGTTGCTGCTGTCATGTGCAAGTCAGGTGAAAGTCATGTTCATCCCAGTCAGGCAAGTATTTCTTCCCCTTCCTGTTCTCAATTAAAACAATCTACCAACGTTCTTGACCAGAGAAAGAACAAAGAGAAACAGCATCTTGCTTTCCAAATGACTGGCAAGCACTGTTTCCATCACCACTTGGTCTTGGGGCAGGAGGAATTGTACCTTTAAGTTGCCTACAGTGTTAGTGCTGTCTTGATTGGGACATCCTAGGAAACAGCAAAACTTTAGAAGGGAAGAAGGCACGTGTGGGGGTGGGCTGGAGACATGCGATGAAGGACAGCAGCAATTTCTTTTTCCTTTGCCCAAATGGGTCCTGCCCAAAATGCTCAATCATTCATCTACTTCAAATTTTTTCTCAATTATTTCTGGAATAGGTGTAAGCCTCACTATCTGGTTCACTTTCGATGGCCCCTGGATGTTTTCAGAAGTATTCACAGTAACTAATAATTTAAAAACTGAGTGAGTAACAGACTTAGTGATGCTACTCCAAAATCAGTATCACAGCTTGATGGGAAGTTAAGGCGATTCATAAAAACACCACAAATCCATTGTGTAAATGTACCACATTTTCGTGATCCATACTTTAGTTGAGGGGCATCTAGGTTGTTTCCAGGTTCTGGCTATTACAAATAATGCTACTATGAACATAGTTGAGCACATGTCTTTGTGGTAGGATTGAGTTTTCTTTGAGTATATACCCAAAAATGGTATTGCTGGGTCTTGAGGTAGATTGTTTCCTAATTTTCTAAGAAATTGCCATACTGATTTCCAAAGTGGCTGTACAAGTTTGTTGTCCCACCAGCAATGGAGGGGTATTCCATTTACCCCACATCCTAGCTGGAAGAGTCTGTCATCAGTGATCTGGTCTTGGCCATTATGACAGGTGTAAGATGGTATCTCAGAGTTGTTTTGATTTTCATTTGTCTGTTGGTTAAGGATGTTGAGCATTTCCTTAAGTGTTTTTCAGCCCTTTGAAATCATCTGTTAAGAGTTCTCTGTTTAAATTTATTCCATTTTTAATTGGATTATTTGTTCTTTTGATGTCAAGTTTCTGGAGTTCTTTGTATAATTTGGAGAACAGTCCTTTGTCCAATGTGGGGTTGATGAAGATCTTTTCTCATTCTGTAGGCTGCCGTTTTGTCTTATAGGTCGTGTCTTTAGATTACAGAAGTTTCTCTGTTTCAGGAGGTCTCATTTATTAATTGTTGTTCTAACTGTCTGTGCTACTGTAGCTATATATAAAGAGTGATCTCCTGTGTCAATACGTTCTAGTGTACATCCCACTTTCTCTTCTGAGAGGTAAAAAATAATGGCATCTTGAGATTTTCAGGCAAATGGATGGATCTAGAAAGAAACATATTGAGTGTGATAACCTAGACCCAGAAAGAAAGTATAATATGTACTCATTCATAAGTGGCTTTAGACATAAAGCAAAGAAAAAGCATCTTACAGTCTACAACCCCAAAGAACCTAGACAACAAAGACGACATTAAGAGAGACATACATGGGTCTAAATAGGAAGGAGAAAAGGAAAAGACCTCCTGAGTAAATTGGGAGTATGGGAGTCACAGGAGAGAGTAGAAGGGAAGAGGGAAGGAAGGGTGGGGAGCAGAGAAAAAATATATAGTGCAATAAAATCATTTAAAAAATACAAAGCAAAACAGAAAACACCAAAGCTCTCTGCCCATCTGCTTTCCCAGTCATGAAATGAAGACACAGAGTGTGAGTTGCCCTCACTGCAGTAAGGAGGATGCGGTGCAATTGGACATTTGAAAGAAAATCTGTAAAACTTTCTACAAATGTGTCATAACATATCACTCTACATTTTGGGGTAGGCACAGTGACAGTTGCCATTTACTAAACTGTTCTCCTTAAGCTAGACTCCATGCTCCTCTCCAGGGCCTACCACGCCCAATATATCTCATCACTCAGTGTTTCTGATGAGAAAACCGAAGATCAGAGCTAATGTCCACAGGTAACTGGAAATCCAAACTCAGCTATGTCAGATGTCGGCACCTGACAGTGACCCACGTTCTTTTCCCAACTCAACAGTAGTCTGAGTCTCAGAACTACCAATAGAGAAACCAACTTGAGGAAGCTCTCATTTGTTATGAGTTGATGACAAGCCTTTATGTTATTGAGTCTACATTTCCCAACGAGGAAACTGTTCTACCTTCCAGAGAGGCAGAAGCCTCTTGGTTCACTAGTGACCCTAAGACTCTCGTTGATCTGCCAACATTACACCATCTCCTGAAAGCAGTTTTCTCTCCTCTCCCCTCCTCTATTTCCCCTTCCCTCCTCTCCCCAACCCAGAACATTTTTTATATTTTGATAATCATCTTTTTACTTTACCACTAGGTGAGAAATAATCAATTTAATTACAAAACTTAAAATTTTTAGCCTTTTGAACAATTAAATAACCATTCAGATTAAGGATAAGATCTTTGTATGATAACTATTTATTTAATAATGTATCCCTGTGAATTGTTGCTAAAATTTTTACAAATAAACACTTCTCCCCCTTTAGTTTTTTTCCCAAGTTTACATTGGTAGTCACTTCATGACAAGTGATTGTTATGGATCCTAAACTAGACCAAAATTATGAAGAACACCTTCTGAACTGGATGTGTAACAACACTTGTGAAAGGTCTTTATGAGTATATCCATCTTAAGTTCCCGTGACCGCGATTGCTGGGACATGCTAACTACTAACGATGAGTAGAGTAAAGGGTAATGCAAAAGCAGCTTTGAAGAGTGAGAAGTCGTCACCAGTGCCAACTAACTCATCAGCATGCATGTGCCATCAATACTCAAAAGTTCACACTTGCATGAAAATACCTGCTAGGCATTTAAACACAAATCAGACTAGTCACCCAAAGTATATAAGACATGTCACCCTTGCAGAATATATCACTGTGGACAAAAGGTGTCTGTTTGGGAGGCTGTGTGTGTGTGTGTGTGTGTGTGTGTGTGTGTGTGTGTGTGTGTGTGTGTTCTGGGAGGTCTATGTGTGTGCATATCTGTGGAGCTCAGTGAATCAGCTAGATGACTGGCCACTTAGCTCCAGGGATCTGCCTGGCCCCACCTTTGCTGGGGTTACAGACAAAAGCCACCATGCCCAGCTTTTCCTATATAGCTTCTGAGTCTCTAAATTCAGGTTTGCATTTTACCCATTGAACCATCTCCCAGCCCAAGTTTGGGTTTTCTGTCTTAGTTTTCCTCTTTACAATTCATTTGATTCCAAGAACACCTTCACATTTAACACCTTCACTTAAATGTTTGTATAGCCTTTGTGTTTCTGTTCTACTTTAAAAGTTATTTAGGGAATATGCAATAACCTCTGTCAATTCCTTTTTTTTTTATTATTGAGAAAAGGGAAAAAAAGTATCCGCCTCCTCCCAGCCTCCCATTTCCCTCCCCCTCCTCCCACCCTTCTCCCCCTCCCCCCACTCCTCTTCCCCTCCCTCTCCAGTCCAAAGAGCAGTCAGGGTTCCCTGCCCTGTGGAAAGTCAGGTGTAAAGGGATTCACACGAAGCTCACATGTTTAATGTGATAGCAACCAATTCTCAAAGGAAATCTCTTGGGAAAACGTGTAGGGAAAAAATTCTGGAAACCAGCTTTCTTATCATTTTAATATAGAAAGGTTACCTTGCTTTCTTAGATTCCAATCCGAGTGATTTATTGATGGTGGCAGGGGAGACACAGGCAAACAGAAGCACAGTTACTTCCTGTGGCACTGGAAGAACTGTTGCCAACACTAGCTACAAACACCAAGGTTTGTCATAAGCAGCCAAAGCCACTTCCTTTGTCAGAGATCCAACAGGTCAGGGGTGAAGTGTGAAATGATGTTTGACAAGCTACCAGGAGACTATTTCATAATAATTCTGCCTGTGTTCCAGAACATAAGAGTTAGTTTGAAACATACGCTCTCAGAAGCTACTGTCACATATAAGACTCCAATTCTGTGTATCCTTCTCTGTAGCGGCGTAAACGAATGCAGACAGATTGTAAAATTATATATAGTTTTAATGTAGAAATAGACTTACAGAACCACCGTTCCCGCGCAGACCAGGAAAGCAGAAGAGACAGCACGGAGCATGCTCGCCAAATTTATAGGCAGACATTAGCCCGAGGTGAACACGCCCCCTAAGGGGCGGGACTTATCCCTACACTTCTCTATCTCACTAGCACTCTGTCCTGTAATTAAAAGACTAAATTTCATTGTCGTTCATTCCCTTGTAAGGACTTTAAAAAGACTTTGAGATAAGTGGTAAAAATCTTAGTTGCCAAAGTGCTGAAAATGTACTTCACCTGTTAAGCATGAAGCCAAATTAAAGCTTTGGAACGAGAGTAGAGCTGATCTTATCTATTTTGAGGTTGAGTTGATCTTCAGAGAAACTTTATAATTTTAGGATCATCTGTATAAAGAATTTCCCTTTTACCCTGCCTTGACAAGATGTTTACTCTTCCCTTAAAGGTATCAGATCCACACGGGACTCCAGCATTCTATCATCAGACCTACCCAACCCAACTGTCTACCTCTAGACAACGCAACCCTACCTCAAAAGCTGAAGGAGGTCGGCTACTCAACTCATATGGTTGGGAAATGGCACTTGGGGTTTTACAGGAAAGAATGCATGCCCACCAAGAGAGGATTTGATACCTTCTTTGGCTCCCTTTTGGGAAGTGGAGATTATTATACCCACTACAAATGTGACAGCCCCGGGATGTGTGGCTATGACTTATATGAAAATGATAACGCTGCTTGGGACTATGACAATGGCATATATTCAACACAGATGTATACTCAGAGAGTGCAGCAAATCCTAGCTTCCCATGACCCCGCCAAACCTATATTTTTATATGTTGCTTACCAAGCTGTGCACTCACCACTACAAGCCCCTGGCAGGTATTTTGAACACTACCGATCCATCATCAACATAAACAGGAGGAGGTACGCAGCCATGCTCTCATGCTTGGATGAAGCGATCCACAATGTGACCCTGGCTCTAAAGCAGTATGGCTTCTATAACAATAGCATTATCATATACTCCTCAGATAACGGTGGACAGCCCACAGCAGGAGGAAGTAACTGGCCTCTCAGAGGTAGTAAAGGAACATATTGGGAAGGGGGCATCAGGGCAGTTGGCTTTGTGCATAGTCCACTTCTGAAAAACAAGGGAACGGTGTGTAAGGAACTTGTGCACATCACAGATTGGTACCCAACCCTGATTTCATTGGCGGAAGGGCAGATTGATGAAGACATTCAGCTGGATGGATACGATATCTGGGAGACGATAAGTGAAGGTCTTCGTTCACCCCGAGTGGATATTTTGCACAACATTGACCCCATTTACACCAAGGCGAAAAATGGCTCCTGGGCAGCAGGCTATGGAATCTGGAACACGGCAATCCAGTCAGCCATCCGGGTGCAACACTGGAAGCTGCTCACAGGAAATCCTGGCTACAGCGACTGGGTCCCCCCTCAGGCTTTCAGCAATCTGGGCCCAAACCGATGGCACAACGAGAGGATTACCTTGTCAACTGGCAAAAGCATCTGGCTTTTCAACATCACCGCTGATCCATACGAGAGGGTGGACCTCTCCAGCCGATATCCCGGCATCGTGAAGAAGCTGCTGCGGAGGCTGTCACAGTTCAACAAGACGGCTGTGCCAGTCAGGTATCCCCCGAAGGATCCCAGAAGCAACCCTAGACTCAATGGAGGAGTCTGGGGCCCGTGGTATAAAGAGGAAAACAAGAAAAAGAAAACAAACAAAACCAAGGCAAAAGAAAACAAGCAAAAGAAAAGTAAAGCAAGGACGAGAAAACAACCAGTGGCACACTCTTTAACAAAATACCACCCAAGTGTTACTGCCGGCTGAATGCAAGACTTTCTGACTTGGTTAAGCTTAAATCGCCTGGTTTCTAGGTAATTCAAAGAATTTGCCTCAGAAATACCACCGCCAGTCCCCTTGGGCGTATTTTCATTTTGCTCTCTGCCAGCGGCTTCTGGCACCTGGCTGCCAGTGTGGACCAAACTATCCTCCTGCGTGCCAAAGGCATTGCTTCTGTGGGCCACACAGAGAGCAGAGTGCAGTTATTTATTTCTCTCTGTCCTGTCAATGATTAGTCAGTTGACAAATCAGAATGCTTTGAATTGCAATAGGGACGGCGACCTATAGAGGATGGAAATCACAGCGTAACATGGTTAGAAATGACATTTGATAACAGTCAAAGACTGTGTTACCTCAAAAGCCTAAAAACAGTATTTTTAAGAGAAAATTTTTATCTGTATCATATGCAACTTGGGCTTTTAAACTAATTCTACGTTGTGTTGTCTTTGCCGCTTCTCTTAGTGAACAGCTTGCACCTCACCTCATCCTACTTAAAGCAACAGCGGATAACGTCTGAGCATTGCCAGAAATGAATGTAACTATACCCCAAACACTTTAATAGGACAATAATTTCAGGAGAAAGTGCCTAATTTATTTTTCAAAAAAAAGTTATGCAGATGATTTTAACTATTTTAAATTAATTAGTTTCTAAGTAAGAATTGTATTCCAATTCGTTAAAGTTACTAAGCACTGTCATGCCGTAAATCACTGTTATATTATGTATGTTCATAAAATATAAAAGGAAACTCATTCAGAAAAAAAATACAGCCTTCAGTTTTTCACCATTATTTGAATGTAAGACGATAAATATATTTTTTAAATTTTGTAAATTTGTGATTGTACAGAGTTGATTCTACTTTATTGTTTCCACCACAAACTATTTATGTATATTAATTATTAAAGTGATTTATTTTATGGCATTAGTGTGGCTTTTCCAATTTCATTATTACACTTCTAGATACAATTGTATTATTCATTTTGACAAATAGAAATCTTCTTAGTGATTTTAGCTGCCCAGGCTGGCATTGAATTTGTAATTACAGGTATAAAACAAATGCCTGGCAACAGGCAAAAGTCTGTGCAAATAGGCATTTGAAGGGACGGTGTGCTGGCATGGTAACAAATAAAGATTTTTCCAAATGAATAGAATTATTTTCTCCCATGGCTGCTGCATTGAGAACAATGTTTTGTTTTGAGAAATAATATATTATTTATATATATTATATATACATATGTGTATGTATAAACCCTCCTCTTACATAAAGTATAAGATAAAAAATAGAAATTGAAGATGCAGATAATCTGAAGACAGAATTAAAGGAAGATTATATGAAATGAAGCCAATCACGGGGCCATGGGACAGCAAATGTTCCTGGCAGCCTCAGAGCTTTCTTTGACATGTCTCCTCTTAATGAAGAAGCTGTGAAGCCACACCCGAAGTGCCACGACAGCAGAAACTGTGGCCTGGAAACTAACAACCATGATAAAACAGTTGGTAATAGAGAAGGTGAGTGGACCTGAACCGTTTATCATGCAAATATGAGTCAGCAAAGGCTGTCCTTCATGATTCTGAGAACTTGTGAAGGCATCTGCTAGCTAGTTCTGAAACTGCAGACCAAAATGGGCATAGTGGTTTTGTTGTTGTTGTTGTTGTTGTTTTTTGAAAGTGGTTGATTGAACCATTTTGTTTCTAAAGGATATAGTTCCGTTTTGCTCCATGGCATTTCCTGTAGCTTTTTCCCATGACAACATTGTCAGTCCATTTCTTTGTGGGATGCAAAACAGTGCTGTGACTGTTTTCAGAGATGTCATGAGCTTTGTTAAAGTTATAACTAAACTAAGGTTTAGAAGAAAACCGGGTGTAAGTAATGCTTGGTTGATCCAGGCATGGTGGCTCACACTTTTAACCCCAGCACTGGTCTCTAAAGTGAGTTCCAGGACATTCAAGGCTGTCATACTGAGAAACCTTGTCTCCAAAACAAAATAACGAATTTTACCATGTGGTCTTCTCTATGGTTCTAGTAAGGAAAGGGAAGAAAAGGGACCAAGGAGATAAATTAAAATTGTATTAACCCACAGTGGAACAGGTGAGTGCTATCTATTGTGTTAGGGTTATAAATAACTATAAATAACTGCGAATTCTTAATACTGTATTTACAACCAAAAGATTTTCTGCCCGAAAATGACTAAAGTGATCTGTTGCCATTATGAAAATATTTTTATTTATTATTTGGCAGTTTACTGCATGTAAACAATGTATTCTAATCAGCCCCCATTACCTACCCACACAGCCCACAGAACCCCCTTTTCTCCCTCCTGCTCCCTTTAAAAACAGAACTAATCATCTTTTTTTCTTGAGACAGTATCTCTTTGTGTAATCCCGGCTGTCCTAGAACTTACTATATAGACCAGGTTGGCCTTGAATTCACAGAGATCCTCATGCTGCTATAGCCCAAATGTTGGGATTTAAAGAGTATGCTATCACCAAGCCCAGATTTTCTTTTTGTTTTTAAACCAGGTCTCATGCAGCCCAGGCTGACTACAAATGCCCTATGCCCATGAGAAGGACTGTCTCAGTTACAGCTCTATTTCTGTTAAGAGACACCATAACTAAAGCAACTAATAAAAGAAAACTTTTAATTGGAGGCTTGTTTACAGTTTCAGAAGGTGTGTCCATGACCATGATAGTAGGGAACACAGCAGCAGGTAGGCAGGCATGTTGCTGGAGAAGTAGCTGAAGCTTATATCTTATCTGCAAATTGAAGGCAGAAAGAGAGAGAAACTGGGCCTAGGGTGAGATATCTAAGCCTCAAAGCCACTCCCAGTGACACTCCTTTTCCAAGAAGGCCACACCTCTTAATCCTTCCTAAACAGTCCATCAATTAACAACCAAGCCTTCAAATATATGAATCTATGGGGGCCATTCTCCTTTACACCACCATGGTGGTCTTGAGCTTCTGATCACCCTGCCTCTACTTCCAAGTGCTGGGATTACAGATGGGTACCACCATACCCACCTTAGAATTAATTATCTTTAATACCATTCCTCATAATAAAAGAATTGACACAAAATTCAGAAGTTTCTAAAGCTATAAAAACTTATTACTGGAACATGGAGTTACAGTTAAACGTTCAGAAAAAAATAACATAAAATAAAATAGAAAGCAAACCTTATCTGTATCATGTTTATTTCCTCATAACACAGACCACTGACTTTCTAGCACAGTGCTGAGGGTTACAGAATGCACTGCCTTAAAAGTGATCTCCAGAAAAGAAGCATCGTGAATGACTTCGTTGTATCACTTTGGGAAAAGGAAAAACTGTAATCATCAGATAAACATTTGTGTCTCTGTAGAAATATGGAAGCTGAATGATTTGTGGTTCGAATATTGGTATTTTGTTATGAAGCTATCCAGACTTACAGACTATGAATCTTGTTTCTGGAAAAGATGTGCCCCTTTCACCCAGCTTACTGGCCATCTGAGTGAAGCTGAGTCATTGACTGGATATGATGTTAAGCAAAGCACAGACTCAAGATGTTCTCTCAGAAAGGAGAGCCGATTAGATCAGACTTATCTAAATCCTGACTGCACTCCTCTGAGGAGAAGTTTCCTTGCTCTCAAATTTGCCACCATCCTGTCACAGTCTATGTCAACTGGCAAATATAATTTCAGGGAACAATAAATTCTCTGTTAAAATATAATAAGAAAATAGCAAAGGCTCATTAGCAATGTCCTGCCTATTCATTCACTACCTTTTTTTTTCCCCAAATGGTAATTAAGTGGAAAACATGCATCTCACAAATCAGAAGTAAAATTTGTCTTCCTGGTAAAAGTCTAAACACAGTCATTAATGCAATTATGTCATATGACCTTCTAGGACCAAAGCTTTCAGAATTAAAGTTCCTTTTGCTTTGAGAACTACCTGGGGAGGGCCATGAACTGACACCTAAATTCTAAACAACCATTGAAGTCTAATGCCCGAGAGTGAAGGCACAAGAGGAGGGTTGTCTGTGCCTTGGGAAGGTATCCAGAAATGGACTGCTGTCTATTTAATAGGAGAAACACGCTAATTGTTTACGTGCCCATAAGTATTCATAAGGAGAGTGCCAGAGCAACAGGAGACAGAATCCTCTACCCCACTTCCCAGAGGGGAGGGTGAAGGCAGAATGCAGACAGTTTGGGGGCACAATGGTAAATGATGTGTAGGAGAATCAATGGGCTTGGAGACACTTTGAAGAACAGAGCCTACTGTGCCCATGGAACAAAGGATTGCAAGGAATTCTCTTCGGAAGAGCAGAATAAACAGGCTCAAAATAGAAGAAAATGTTGTGTGACAATGGTGTGTATGACAGGGTGTGTGGCTAGAACTTGTTTTAAGACTCAGCAGGCTGTATTTACATTTTGTTAGCATGTGTGTATAATCAAGTATATATATATGTATATATGATATATATTGTATATATTTAAATAAAGAGACCATGAATTAGAGAGGAAGGTAGGAAATACAGAAATTAGAGGGCTGAGAATTAAATGATGTAAATGTAATTTCTGTTTACAATTATATATATATATATACTTATACACATATATAATATGCACACATACATAGATAATTTTGAAAGTAATTTTAAAACATACTTCAGTCTTCCCTCTTGTGATAGGTGTTTAACTAATGAAAACTCTAGGAATGAACCACAGATAGTTGCCTTCCTCTTCGGCAGATCAATATTTTGGCAAACAAGTAGATCTCACACTAAAGCGTCCTACATCTTATGGTCTATCACAGTGAAGCTTCTTCCTACATCCTGTGGGCTATCACAGTGAAGCTTCTTCCTACATCCTGTGCTCTAAATTCCTTTCACTTAAAACTATCACTCGTGATAGTTTTATTACTTGAAACTACTCTTTATGTTTTTTTCACATCTCTGACACCAAACCTCCAAAGAGTACCTAGCAGAAGAACTAGCTTAACATCAGCCATGGAAAATCCCTCTCTCCAACATGGGCACTGGTTGTCTGTGTTTAGCATTTCCTGGTAGGAACAATCCTGACCAACATCTATACAGAGAGAAAGGTAAGCACATTCACTATTCATTGCTAGGCATTTAAATTTAATAACAGCAGAATAATGTTATAAATTATTTTTCTTTTCTTCAATTTTTGCTGAAAGCTACAGTTGCCACACAATTCCAGATATTAGCTTTGCGGCTGCCGAGGTGTCCCGCTGTCTCTCAGCTGGCTTCAGGCAGTGCGGACAAAGTGATGAGCAGGATGAAGACGAACCACCCTTACCTACACTTGGTTTTGTGTTTTCCAGTTCCTGACATCCACACGGGCCTCCAGCTGTGCCTTTCTACATCTCCCAAATGATTGTTATCGCAGACTCAACAGTTGTTCTTGAACACCAGTCTCAATGCTCCCATTAAAGAGATGAATGATGGGGAAAAGTAGAGAAATTATACTGAATTACTGTGGCACATTAGAAAACGGAGAGCCGAAAAGGGGATGGAATGATCCCAAGTTCATCTCTGGGAAACTGACATGAGCTTCAGGGTTAAATGGAGGGAGAATTGGGGTGGGATGCAGAAGGTATGCACAATGAAGCAGTCCTGGTTATGAGTAGAGTCTCCTTAATTATGGTCTCAATTTGGGTTCTGCAAGGCAGTTCCAAGAAGTTCCTTGCTTGAGGAAACAAGCCAGTTCACATGGGATGATTACACCCACTCCAGGGTACACACCCTCATTTGTAATTGCCCTCATCCACTGAGGTTCTTTTTGGCTAGACCTTGTTCTTCCTAAAATCCTAGGTGACTGCATGCTTAGGACAAAGAATGCAGACCATCAGATGTCTTTTAGGGGTCTGGAATAGGATGCTGCAACACACTGCTGATACGATGGCTCATTTATTGTTGTAATAGGAGCGGTGGGCTGCGTCCCCGCACCCGGCTGCCGGCATGGCTAGCTTTACCCGAAATAATTACACGGAAACTGTATTCTTTTAAATACTGCTTGGCCCATTATATCTTGCCTTTTCTCGGCTAACATTCGCATCCGGACTAGCCCATTTCTAATAATCTGTTTAGCCCACGAGCTGGCTTACCAGGAATGATCTTAACCTGCATCTGTCTGGAGTGGAGGAATCATGGCGACTCCCTGACTCAGCTTCTTTCTCCCAGAATTCTGTTCTGTTTACTCCACCCACCTAAGGGTGGGCCTATCAAATGTGCCTAGCAGTTTCTTTATTGCTTAACCAATGAAATCAACAGATTGATATGACACTCCCACATCAATTTATCATTATGCCCACAGCCTTGAAAGGGAATAAGAACGATTGGGATTTCCTAGCTTTTGGATGGCTACTCTTTGTGTGAGTCTCATGGCTGCCTGCAGAGAAAGCAGCGATGCAGAAGTAGGTAGAAGTGCCAAGGTCGATCCTTTTGTTACCCTGCAGGCCAGTTCTCCTTAGCCAAAGCAATTTCTCAGTACCTAATATACAGGTATGATACATGTTTGGATTTAATGGAACCTTGACAACCTCCAGATCCCCGCATCCTTTCCTGACATGAAATAAGGCTCATAGAACCCAGGTGAACAGTGGTCAGTATTTGGTGCCTCCTCCCTGAGGCCTCTCAGCATAAAGAGATGGATTCTAGAGTTACCAGAACACCTGGTGGTCAAACCTGTGCCCCACCTGTAAACCGTAAAAGGCATGAAATGAGGGCAGAAAGGAAAGATGAGGGAAAAAACTGTCTACCCACAAGTAAGATCCAGGTTTTGGGGGTTTTTTTTGTTTGTTTGTTTTGGTTTTGTTTCGTTTTGGATCCAGAACAGTTTAGGAGTTGGAGCCCCTAAAGTCATTCTTAGCTTTGGGAGCAAATCCATTTTCTCTATTTAGAAAAGAACAGCAAGCAAAGCAACTTCTACTATTTGAAGCGCCCCCCCCCCCCAAATCTCACTTTTGGGAATTCTCATTCTTTACTCTCCAGGAACTGGGAGAGTTCTAAGATTCTTTCTCTGCAGAAAGCCCATGTTTAGAAAGTTCCAGATCTTCTTCCTTTCCCTGGAAACAAAGTCAGCTTTCAGTCTGCCTGACCCACAGCCCTCAGCCCAAGTCAGTACTTTCTCTGCCCACTTCAAATGTCTGCAGCTGGTCCTGTTGGCTTCCCTCAGATCCTGATAGTGAAAAGTAGGTCCCTTCTCTGTTTCTTGTAGACTATCATGTTCCAAAACCCAGCCCTGGTGGCACGAACCTAGAATTCCAACACTAAGGAGACTAAGGCAAGAAGGTTGCTTGGGATTCAAGGCAACCTGGGTGATATATGGCAAGACTGTTTCAATATGAAAATAAAAGGGCTGGTAAGTGAAGAGAAGGAAAGAGGCAGGAGAGAAGAATGGAGGGAAATAGGGAAAGGAAAGAAAACGAGAAGAGGAAAGGGAACCATATTTTAAATAAGAGGCCATCTTGTCAGCAAAGAGGGCCTCCAGGCCATTGCACCTGGTTCCTCTCGCTCTCTCCTCTTCCTTCCCCGCTTCTCCTCACATGACACAGCTCGTTCTAGTTATGCCCATTCCGCACTGCCCCAGATGCCCCTGTCTCTGCATCTGGCTGTGCTTTCCCACACATATACAATAACCTTTTCCTCCACAATACCTTAGAGCAGTCATAGTCCTTTCTTTATCTTTTCCTTTTTATTTCTTTTTTAACATTCATTCGGTGCTGACACTCGGGAATGGCAGAAATGAGCTCCCTTCTGGGGAACTCTGCCAAGCTGCTGATCTGACTCTCCTAAATGGATATTGGTTTCTGCTGGCTTCTGCCACTCACAAAATTTGGTTCCAAATTCTAGAGTCTGATTCTCTACCTGCTTTCTCTGGCCTGCCCTGCGCCTTCTCTTCTGGGCAATTGTCACTCAGCGTCACCTGCTCTGTGTACTGTTACTACCAAAGCCACACTGGTGTGCCAAGAAGCTCCTCTTGCTCACACTGAGTTCCAGTCAAAGAACAAGGGATGCCTTTCCTCTGTGATGTGGAACATTTTTCTCTTTTACCAGTTTCCCATCATGCTTAGAAATATCCGGATGGAAATTCCTCTTACTAAGGCATTTTACACATTCCAGCTACTCACGTCTCTCGGCTGCACTAGTCTGGGTCTCTCCATTCCCGCCCCCCTCGCTTTCTCTCACCTCCCCTAGTAATACAGACCACCCAGCAGGACCACTACCATTCTCTCTAGCCTGCAGGTCCTGCAGTTTCAGCTCTCAGCGCCTCCTTCCAAGTTTAAGGGGACACCCCTCTTCCATGCAAGGTTCTGTTTTGAGACCCTGTCCCTCTCTTCCACGGATTCAGGGTTTATTATTACAGTTTGCCTTTAGTGCAGAGCAATGGTCAAAAATTGGCACACTTGATTTGCAAGTTCTCACAAATTGTTAGAACTGCACAGACAAATGATCCCCAAATCGTTCTTATCTAAACCTGCTCTGCCCTCCTCTTCCAAACATCTCTTATCTCTAAGGTACCACTCCAGAATCTGCTGCCTCTGTGATTTCTCTATGTTGTGCTCTCAAAATATCTCTTAAGACTGCTGTAAACTCTGCCTTAAGATTTATAAATTCACTGGATGTGCCTAAGAATCTGTAAAATTTTGACAAAATAGCTTTAAAACTTATAACAAAGGACTTATAACTAAAACTTATACATAGAAATTTTAATTTGCTGCAACATCCTATATATGTGATTTGGCTCTTGTTTAAAATATACTGTATATATAATTTAGATACAACTCTTATTTAGAAAAAGAAAGAAGTCTTTAAATAATAAACAATGTGGCTTTCCTTGATATTGGGAGATAGCTTCAGTCTCTGGCCCATGTTTGAAACCTCACGTGCACTAAACAGGCTTCTTAGCGATAAATGGAGTTTAGGATTGCGAAGATATAAATGTTCATCAGAATCGATCAGCCTTAGGCTTAACTTCCCTAACAAAGGAAACAACCCTGACTTACAAAAAGGTCTTAGGCTCATGTCCCCACCAAACTATAGGTAACCCAAAGGGCAACACAGGATGGGCCTGCCATAATGCTCCCAGCTCTCTTCTTAAGTGAAGCCCAATTCCTCCATGTATGAGGAGTCAACCCTGGGTTAATTGAAAAGAGCAATGCCAGTGTGTTTAAGAAACAATCCTATCAACCTTCTCAGAAATTGACCACATGCTTGGTAACAAAACAAACCTCAACAAATATAAAAAATATTGGAATAAACCCATGTGTCTTATCAGATCACCATGGTTTAAAACTAGAATTCAGCAGCAATATTAATTCCAGAAAGCCCACAAACACATGAAAATTAAACAATGCTCACCTGAATCATCAAAGGGTCAAAGAAGAAATAAAGGGAGAAATTAAAGACTTTCTAAAATTCAATGAAAATGACCACACAACATATTCAAATTTGTGGGATACAATGATAGCAGTGAAGAGGAAAGTTCATAGCACTAAATACCTACATAAAGAAGCTGGGAAAATCCCACACTAGTGAATTAACAGAACATTTGTAAACTTTAGAACAAAAAGAAGCAAACTCACCTAAGAGAACTAGATGGCAGGAAATAATTGAATTGAGAGTTGAAATCAACAAAATAGAAACAAAGAAAACAATACAAAGAATCAATGAGACAAAGAGTTGGTTCTTTGAAAAAATCAACAAAATAGACAAACCTTTATCCAAACTAACCAAAAGGCAGTGAGAGAATATCCAAATTAACAAAATCAGAAATGAAAAGGGAGACATAACAACAGACACTGAGGAAATAAAGAGGATCATCAGGTCATATTTCAAAACCTGTACTCCACAAAATTGGAAAATAAAATAAATGGACAACTTTCTGGATAAATATCACTTACCAAAATTAAATCAAGACCAGATAAACAAATTAAACAGACCAATAACTGCTGAAGAAATAGAAACAGTCGTCAAAAGTCTCCCAACCAAAAAAAAAAAAAAAAGGCCCAGGACCAGATGGTTTCAACAAAGAATTCTACAAATTTTTTCAAAGAAGAACTAATACCAATACTCCTCAGATTATTCCACACTATAGAAACAGAAGATAGAATCCCTGCAAACAATATCCTCTGGGCATTGAACGCATTGGCCCAGGAGATCACTTCCTAAATATAACCCTCACAGCACAGACACTTAGAGAAACAATTAATAAATAGGACCTCCTGAAACTGAAAAGCTTCTGTAAAGCAATGGACATGGTCAATAAGACAAAATGACAGCCTACAGAATGGTAAAAGATCTTCACAAACCCCATGTCAGACAAAGGTCTGGTCTTTAAAATATACAAAGAACTCAAGAAATTGGTCACCAAAAGAACAAATAACCCAATAAAAAAAAATGGAGTACAGACCTAAACAGAGAACTCTCAACAGAGGAATCTAAAATGGCTGAAAGACACTTAAGGAAATGTTCAACATCCTTAGTCATCAGAGAAATGCAAATCAAAACAAATCTGAGATTCCATCTTACACCTGTAAGAAAGGTCAAGATCAAAAACACTGATGACAACTTATACTGGAGAGGTTGTGGGGTAAAGGGAACACTCCTGCATTGCTGGTGGGAATGCAAGCTGGTATAGCCCCTTTGGATGTCAGTTTGGCAATTTCTCAGAAAATTAGGAAACAATCTCCCTCAAGACCCAGTAATACCACTTTTGGGTATATATCCCAATTGTGTCTCAAGGACATGTGCTCAACTATGTTCATAGCAGCATTGTTTGTCATAACCAGAACCTGGAAACAACCTAAATGCCCCTTGACACAACGGAGTGTTGTGATCTAGCTGCCCTCACTCTCCCTGACCGGCAGCAGAACTTACTTGTGGTCTGTAATTGACAAGGATGTTTGTGTTCTTTCTGGCCAATGGTTTTCCACAGAAGGAGTAGAGGTATAAAGGGCTTTAGCTCAGGGAAAAATAAAGGTTACTATTCTGCCACCTGAAAGCAAGCCTCCCTGTCTCAATCCCAGCACCCCTCGCCAGTCTCAGCATCCAGGCTGTGCTAGTGGTGCAGCAATGGAGTACGACACAGCAAAAAAAAAAAAAAAAAAAAGGCATCTTGAATTTTTCAGGAAAATGGATGGAGCTAGAAAACATCATTTTGAGTGAGGTAACCCAGACCCAACAAAGACACGTATCACATGTACTCATTCATAAGTGGGTTTTAAAATAAAGCAAAGAAATACAGCCCACAAATCACAATCCCAGAGAACCTAGACAACAATGAGAACCCTAAGAGAGACTTACATAGATCTAATCTATATGGGAAGTAGACCTAGACAAGATCTCCTGAGTAAATTGAGAGCATAGGGATCTTGGGAGAGGGTTAAAGGGGAGGGGAGAAATAGGAAGGGGGGGCAAAGAAAAATCTAAAGCTCAATAAAAATCAATAAAAGAAGAAATAATCTTAGCAATGCATTTGCCGTGGAAATCTCCCATCTGCCTAAGTGGCTAGACTGGCAGTCTCCTGATTGTGTTTAAGTTGTTGAAAGTATAACCTGGGACTGGGGGATGAAAGCAGTTTTAAGTGTGCCCGTATAGGTGGAATGGATAAGCATAAGTTCTATCTATATAGGTTAGTAAATTTTTCTGTTTGAGGCCAGTTACCCTTTGGGCATTAGCCAGAACCGGATAAATTTTACTTATAATTAAAGTGCTGCTTCCTCATGTTTCCTCTCTGTGTGTAATGAGTTCTCACAGGAGGAGGCTAGATTTCTCTGCTTCAGTTTCACTGTCTTTATTTCTTCCTGTCATCTTGAAGAAGTGAGTCTTCAAGAACACAAGTCACAGTCAGCACAGCAGAGCAGTGTACAAGGCATACGTTCAAAGCTCATGCAGAGGTCAAGGGTCATTACTGGATAGAAACTCTGTAGTTCTGACCCTAAGGTCGAATAAAAAGAAAAGCACAACTTCTGCCCACCATCCCTATCTTTTCTTCCTGAGATGGGAAAACCTCCTTCTCCTTCAGTCTTTTAAGTAGGGAGCTTCACGTGTGTGTGTGTGTGTGTGTGTGTGTGTGTGTGTGTGTGTGTGTGTGTAGCTCTATCCTTTTCCTCTGGCACTCTCCTCCATGGTTTTCAATCTCTCACTGATTCCAGAATTTATTTATCAATTGGCTAAATTGAATTCTGGCAATCCACTCTCTGTTGTGCCCCGGCACCATTAGAGCTGAGGTTACAGATATGTGTCACCATGACCATTTTTATTTGACTGCTAAGGATGCAAACACTGGTCCTCATGCTTCCATGGCAGGCGCTTTGCCGACTGCGTCCCCCCGATATTCTTTTTGCAAGCCTTTGAAACCCAAGTGAATTGTCTCAAAGAGGTAAAAGAGTTAGTGAGAAACCCAGACTGCCAACCATTTGGTTCTGAGGAAAAAAAAAGTTTATTTTCCTTTCCCACAAGTGTTCTTTTGCCCAGGTGCTGGCAACATTTGCTCAGAAGGCTCTAACTGTTCTGAAACATAAGAATATTTGCTTCTTCATATTGCTCAGTGGCTGTCTGTGGGTGGAGGCTGGGATAGGGATTAACCACAGATAGGTATGACGGAATCTTTTGGGATAAAGGGAGAATTTATAACTGAACCATGGAGATGACTGTACAGCTGCATAGGTAATGTACTAAAGACTCCTAATTTATACACTTACAAAGAGCAATTTATACAGTGTTTAATGGATTAAATGAAGGTTGCCAATTGGGAAAATTGTCTTCAGTTCATACATTTCACAAAATATTAATTCTTGAAATACATAAAAAAAACTCCTACAAAGCAATGAGAGAAGTAAAAATTGTTTTATGAAATGACACATGTATAAGCAACAAATTCATAAAAATAAGATCAGAGTCATTAAATACCAAAGAAATACACCTAAAAACTATAGCATTTCTGCTATGCACTTCTATAGGAAGTGAAATGAAAAGACACTATAAAATAGTAATGATTATGTTGAACATCAGACTGATAGGACTGGTAAGAATCAAAGTTAATGCAGTCTCTTCATCTGAAACCTTTTAGGCATACCAGTGAAGTTGAGCATATATCAAATATTTTTGTTTGCATTAATCCAAGCTACTAGTGTATACCACTATGGCCTGTAACTTATACTCCTAGGGATATACCCACAAGCAGTGTGTTTCATATATTCAGCAAAATTGTCATAAAGATGTAAAAAAAAAACCAGTATTCTTAATAGCTCAATTCTGTAAATTTTTCCAAATACCCATCAATAGGAGTGCAACTGTGGTATGCCCTTAAAAAGAAATGCTATTCTATGGAGGAAGGAAGTGTTAGGAGCTTACTGAAAGGGCACAGTTGGGGATTCTGGGTGTAGTGGTTTGAATTTTAATGGCCTTTATAGACTCACATATTTGAATGTTGGGCTTGGTCCCAGTGGATGGGACTGTCTGAGAGAATTAGGGCATATGACCTTGTTGGAGGAGTTGTGTCATTGATGTGGACTTTTAGGTTTCAAAAGCCCACACCTGTCCCAGTTAGCCTACCCCTCGACCCCGTGTCTCTGCCTCCTATCTGAGTATAAGATACAAGTTTTCAGCCACTGCTCCATCACCACGTCTGCCTGCTTGCTTCCATGTTCCCTGCTGTGATAGTCATGGGTTCACCCTCTGAACTGTAAACTCTCAATAAACTCTTTCTTCTGTAAGTTACCTTGGTTATGGTGTCTCTCCACAGCAATCAAAAAGTAACTAAGATGTGATATTCTTTCTTTGTTTTCATCTGAGAGCCATTTATGAAAGTACAGTCATCTTCTTGAGTTTTATCTCTCTGTATAACTGTGATGATGTTATTCCTGTTTTAGTGCTTCACTCCTTTCTCAAAGCACCTCTGCTGAGTCCCCTCCACATGTCAGCATGGCTACTCTGTGCATATGTAGTTAAATAGGATTTCCACTTCCAGGTAGCTACACAATTCCAGCAAGAAAAACAAGACGCAGGTAGCAGAGTGTCTTGCCCATTATGGTATCCAACAATACAGAACACATTTGGAAAAGCAGCTTCTCCACTGAGCCACCTCCATTGTCCCTATTATAGTCTGAGTAGTTCAAATTAGTTCATTTGCAATTACAGCAAGAAAGTGAGGCCATGTAACTAAGATAATATGAGTAACATGAATACAGTTAATCAGATTCAGAAATGTAATAGAGTCTACATGTGTATTTAATTCACAAATGAGTCATGTCTGCTCATCACAACCGAAACTTAAAATTTTTAAAAATATGCTGTGAAACAATCTTTGTACATTGTAAGTATGTTTTACTCTCATTGGTTAATAAAGAGCTGATTGGCCTATAGCTGGGCAGGAAGAGATTGGGCAGGAGAGCCATATCAGGAGAATGCTAGGAGGAAGAAGGTGGAGCCTGAGGAGTCGCTAGAAGACACAGAGGAAGCAGGACAAGAACATGCTGTACTGAGATAAGGTACCAAGCCGTGGAATAGAATGTAAATTTTTTTTTAAAAAAAGTTAACTTAAAATATAAGTGTTAGTTAGTAAAAAGCCTGAGCTATTGGCTGAGCATATATAATTAATATTAAGCCTCATTGCGGTTATTTGGGAGCAGTTGCCGAGACACAGAGAAACTCCAACTATAAGAATTATGGCCTTGCATATATGCTCTCATATTAATTCCTCTTGAATGCTCTGTTATGCTGATTTTCCCCTGGGTCTATCCTTCTGTTCCCTGGGCTATCCCACTCCACCACTCCTTTTTTCCTCTATTCACCTCTTCTCAACACTGACTCTTCTCTTTCCCATTTCTTCCTTCACCCTCCTACAACAGTTAAAATCAGTTTAATAACTCTACTAGCTAAAGGAACTTGTTTGCTTAAACACATTAGAATCTATGCGCGTGTTTTCTGTTTTGTTAACTTTTAGGTTACCATACAGAGCAATCTTATTTATGGCACTTTTATATGCATTTTGTTCTCATTTACCCCTGTGCCTCACTCTCTCCTGTAACCCCTAATATTCAAATATTAGTATCTTCACCTTTAGCTAAAGATATTGAGGATATCTAATAAGAGCAAAGGCTTAATTAACTACTATCAGATTCACAATTTTCTTTGCATGTTTAATTATAATAGTTCTGCTTGTATAAGTTATGATACCCTGACCTCATGTTTTACTGTATTTCCTATTGAAAGGGGAACATATTGGTGGGTTATGTATTTTTAAGTGAATGAATATTTACCCTGAAATGAGACAACTAAAGTTATGCTTTTTGAATTAGGAATTGTTCATATATAATAATATTGTTTTCTGTTTTCCTTACCTATCCCTGTTTTATCATCCAAAACCATTTCTTGTTTTCTTCTAATATCTTTTAATTTTTGCTTAGCAAATTTTACTATAAAAATACAAATAAATCAAAAACATAACACCAAAATTTGGTAGACCCAAAGTCTACATAATTTAATGAACTTCTATATACCTAGAACTGGCATTTGAAACATTAAATTCATGGTTTTGGTATCAAGTGAATTTAATGCACTTATCCACCACATTCCCGGGCCCCAAATCCATTATAGAATTAAGATTTTAAAATAAATTAGCTATCAATTTGTAATCATAACTTTTTTTGTAAGTAAAATTGACATAAAATTGAATTTGAAAACCAGGGAATGAAAACAATAAGAAGGATCAGTTGGTAGAGTACTTGCCACGCAAGTTTGATGATCAGAGTTGGAGCCCCAGCAGGCACACAAAAGTAGACAGGTCAAAGGAGAACTAACTCCACAATTATCATCTAACTTCCAGCCATCCATAATGGCACGCGTGCGCACACACACACACACACACACACACACACTCCTGGAACATGCACAGCAGGCATGCACATAAACACATAACACTAACTAAAAATTAGTAATTTTAAAAACTCATGGACACAAAGATAGGCGACTCTCCTCAGTACCATCTCACCAACCCTTGACCAGAATTATAGTCTAACTTTCAGGCAATGATGTATTTGCCCAGTTTGCACTGCATTATGGAAAACCTTTTTGTAACATGTGGTTTGAATTATCTTTGACTTCAGTAAACTCACTTATTAATCTAAAGAAACAGTACCTATTTTGTGGGTTGCCTAATTTCATCTCCAAATGGAGCCTATTAAGCAAACTTCTTACCACACCATAAGCCTTCTCTTCTCTCAGAATGCATTCCAACCACTTTTCCACTATGAATTATTCTATTCCCTTTACTATCCACAAGTAAATCTGGCTTTTTATTAATGGGAAAATGTTCTGATTTTCTGTAGCATGTTATTGAAGCTAATCTGCTCCATAATTGATTTGCCCTTTGCAGCTTCTCTTTGACATTTATCTCTCTATGAGCAGCGGTTGCCAGTCTGCACATGTTGTTAGCTGATTTGGAAGCTGTACATATTCATTAAACATGGCCACACTCACGCTTGGGAGTTTCCCTGTAACTTCTAGCCTAGTCTTACACTGAAACATGTAGGATCTATTATTGGCTTGTCAATTTTCGATTTCTCAAACCCAGGTCTTACAATTTAGCTGAAAATGGAGAAAAGTTGGTGTAACACCCGATTTGGTGTTACACCCTCGGTACAGTTCGCGCGCCACTGTACCGAACGCGAGTCGGGCAAGGGCCTGGAGATTGAAAAGAAGACACAGAGAGACCAGGGTCATTCGGAAGGAGATCAGCCGAATGCCACTTTATTCAGCGTTGGGGGAGTTTTTATCTACCTGACTGCAGCACAAGGATCTCCGCCCAGGCAGGTGGGAAATTACCATATTATCAATGGAATGAATGCCCTGCAGCTAACCACCAGGCGGGGCAGGCATAGCACAGATACACACAGGAAGCTTAGCTGGTAGATCATAAACTGTCCCCATGAATGCACCACAGGAATAGGGGAGACCAGGGCCCTACAGGTCCCCCTTTTGTATAAATTATGACTAGGCCTGTCTTGGGTGGCATTGGACGTCAGGCAATACCCCTTACCCGTCATGGGAAAGCATCCAGGTCAAAACACATTTCCTGTCTTAGGTTGAGGCAGCCCCCCAAAAGCCTTTCCCGTCTTTGGCTCACTAGTCATCCATCACCGAGTTCAGCCAGATTTGTGCTGAAAGATTCTCTGGGGCAATAGCTAAGAGGACTTGCCACATGGCAACATTGACCTGAGCTTGCTTTTGGCTCTGGCATCATAACCATGAAGATGATGCTCCAGCATATGTAAGCATCCTTTAAGGAGACTGTGCTTGCTCAATTCTTAATAATTCTGCCCAAATTGGAGCCCTTTAAGTAAGGTCTCAGCGCTGGTGAAAATAACCCTGGTATAGCTAACTAGAATAATTTTAAGAGCCAATTTGTAAATTGTACACCTCAGGGTCCGTAAACAACAGCAATAAGCTTATTACTGTAACATCTAGCAGTGGTCTTTAACCACAACCAAGAGCAAAATTAACTGCAATATTCATTTGTAAATTTAGCTCAATTTGAATGGCTACGGCATTTGCAACCTGCCCTGAGAAGGTATCCTTTGTGCTAGCAGGAAGCAACTGACTGACTAATGAAAAATCCAGCAGCTTAGCTGCTGTGGCAGCAACAGCTGTGGCTGCCGATATAGATAGGTAGAAGGGCGAGGAACAATCCTTGGCACTCGGACCACCATAGCCAGCTCCTCAGGAAACCCGCAACTCTTCAGTTGACAAGCCAGAATCTCTTTGATCTCTCGGCTCTGTCCTGTCTTCAGGCTTCTGGACAGGAAAATCCACAGCACGCACCAGCCGCTCAGGTACCCATATTGGATTGTCAGCATCCTGCGGGAAAACACAAACAGCCCCTCTTCCCCACACCAGTACAGGATCTGGACCATGCCAGGTGCCATCTGATAGATTCTTCCATTTGACATGAGGCATCCCGGAAGAATCTGGCCGCCAATGCCTGTCAGCGGCAGTATGAGATTGAGCATCAACAGTCAAAAAATTTAAAATGTATAAAATAAAAGATAAATGATCTCTGGGGGTGGAACCATATTCCCCCTTTTTTGTTTTATGCAAATAGGCTTTGAGCGTACGATGCGCTCGCTCCACTATAGCTTGTCCTTGAGGATTATAAGGTATACCCGTTTTGTGAGAAATTGAAAACTCAGAACAAAATTTAGCAAAGCCAGTGCTAGTATAGGCTGGTCCATTATCAGTTTTAACAGTTTTAGGGACTCCCATGTAGGCAAAAGCCTGGAGACAATGACTTTTTACATCTCGTAATCTTACTCCTGTGTGAGCTGAGGCAAAAATGAGATGAGAATATGTATCCACGGTTACGTGAACATATTGCATGTGCCCAAAAGAAGGAACATGGGTGATATCCATTTGCCATAAATGATTAGGGGCAAGCCCACGAGGATTAACTCCCAAATGGGGAACAGTTAAAAGTTCTGTACACAGAGAGCACTTTTTAACAATATTAGTGGCTTGCTCTCGAGATATCTTAAAATTAAATCTTAAAGATCCAGCATTGAGATGAAAACGATTATGAGCTTTTTCTGCAGCTTCATAAGATTCCTGACTAACTACATAAATCTGACGAGTAAGCTGATCAGCCAAAGCGTTTCCCTCACTCAAAGGACCAGGGAGGTCAGTATGAGCCCGCAAATGCCCTACGTAAATGGGTACAGATCGGGCCCAAAGCAAAGTTTGAATAGCCAATAACTGCATCTGGACTCGAGATACAGAGGCAATATAAGCTGCAGTTTCCAACGGTGCAAGAATTTTGCTTATATACTGACTGTCAGTAAAAAGGTTAAATGGAATATCAGCATATTTCTCTAGGGCCATCTGGACAGCAACCAATTCAGCCACCTGAGCAGAGTTAGTATTAACAGACTGAATAACAAAATCAGGAGGGGAGGCTACTACAGCTCTCCCGGTGGAAGATCCATCAGTAAACACATTTCGTGCCCCTGCCAGAGGCTGCAAAGAAATAATTTTAGGGAAACATACCGGATGATTTTTAAAGAAGGTGACTAATTTATCAGAAGGATAATGATTGTCTAACTTGCAGGGATTAGTGCATAAAAATAAAGTCCAATCTTCAGCAAAATTTTGTAACCAAGTTATTTCTGCCTGGGTATAAGGTGTAATAACCTTATCAGGTAACATTCCAAAAGTTTGCAAACTAAGCTTATATCCTTTCTGAATAACACGTAGCACAGCTGATGGATAAGAGATAACAATTTTTACAGGTGACACATGTTCATGTACCCACAGGATGGGTCCTTGCTGCCAAAAAACTCCAGTAGGACTATGCTTGGAGGGGAAAATTATCAACAGCAGTGGCTGACTATAGTCAATATAATTAATATGAGCAGAGGCAAGCTTTTCTTCAATTAGAGTAATACATTGCCTTGCTTGAGGTGTTAACTCACGAAAGGAGGTTGGGTCTGGATTCCCCTGCAGAATGTCAAAAAGTGGTTTTAAGTCTCCAGTAGGAATTCCCAGACTGGGCCGGACCCAATTTAGGTCTCCAAGCAACTTTTGAAAATCATTCAAAGTTCGTAGTCTATCTAGGCGAAGAGTAACCTTCTGCGGTTTTACTCCTGTCTGCAACAGCTGATGCCCCAAGTATTGATATGGAAACTGTTGTTGTACCTTTTCGGAAGCAATAACTAACCCAGCATGTGCTAGGCATTCTTGCAAGTCAGCAAAAGCCTCAAGGACTACTTTTGGGTCCTGTCCAGCTAATAGGATGTCATCCAAATAATGACTTATATACAGTTGAGAATATTTATACCTAATAGGGGCAATAACCCGTGCCACAAACATTTGGCAAATTACAGAACTATTGGCCATACCCTGGGGCAATGTTACCCATTGGTAGCGCTTGTAAGGTTCTTTGAAATTTATAGAAGGTACACTGAAAGCAAATTTATCAGAGTCTTTTGGATGCAAGGGAATGGTGAAAAAACAATCCTTCAGGTCAATAACTAAAAGATAATATCCTGCAGGAATACCCACAGGCTGAGGCAACCCAGGTTGAGTTGCCCCCATAATTTCCATGCAATCATTTACTGCTCTAAGATCTTGCAATAACCTCCATTTACCAGACTTTTTCTTAATAACAAAGATAGGGGTATTCCAGGGAGAAGTGGATGGCACTATGTGTCCTGCTTCTAGCTGTTCCTGGACTAGAGTACGAGCAGCCTGTAATTTTTCTTTACTCAGGGGCCATTGCGCTATCCAAACAGGTTTTTCAGTTTTCCATTTTATAGGAATGCTTTCTGGCTGCTCTGCAATGGCCCCTAGGAAAAATTTCCTAACCCTGCACGCTGTCCAGGTGACTGTTGTATTATTTTCTTGTCTGCTAAAATCTGCACATCCCCCTGCAGATTTTTGCCCAAACCCTGACCAGGGACAAAGCCCTGCTTCAATAGCATACGCTGCACAGGTTCAGTGGTCAGAACTGCTCCCATAGCTTGCAAAACATCTCTTCCCCACAAATTAAGAGGAAGGTGTTCCAGGACAAATGGTTTAAAAATGCCTTTATGGCCTTCTTCGTCCTCCCAATCTAAATACTGAGTACTGCACTCTGGAGAACTGGCCGTTCCTACTCCCTGCAAGGTAGTAGAGGCTGGCTGTAGAGGCCAGGATGCAGGCCAGTGCCTTTTAGCAATCACTGAAGAATCAGCCCCTGTATCAGGAAGGCCTTGGAACCTTTTCCCATTGACTATTAAAGTAAGAGTGGGGCGATTTTCTAAACTAGAAACCCAATAAGCTCCAGGGGATCCTGTGGAGCCAAATCCCTTGTCCCCTCGTTCTTGTTTAAAGAAAGGATTAGTAGAGCGAAACATGGGCAAAAGCACTAATTGAGCTATTCTCGCTCCTTGAGGGATGACAAGGACTCCCATACCAGCTTCAATCATAATTTTAATTTCTCCAGTAAAATCACAGTCTATAATTCCTGGTAAAATTTTGATTCCTTTGAGCGCAGAACTACTTCTACCCAAAACTATACCTACTGAACCCTCTGGGATAGGTCCAAATACTCCAGTCCCCAAGGCTTGCACACCCATTTGTGGGGTCAACACTACTCGGGCGGAGGTACAGAGATCTAGTCCTGCACTTCCTGAGGTGCCTCGTACAAGGTCGCTGACAGTGAGGCATTTCTCTGAGGAATGAATCTGATGGGAGCTGCTGCTCCGCTCATGGCCCCGTACACTTGTGTATTGGGGGCCCGGGGCAGGCCCCTCCCCCCGTTTTTTGACCTGGGGATAAGATTTCCTTGACTGTCCGTCTTAGAGTGACAGTCGTTGGCCCAGTGAACTCCCTTTTGGCATTTTGGGCAAACACCTGGATTCCTTCTAGGCTGATTAATTGCTCCTTTGCCAGCAGGGCAGTTCCTTTTGAGATGTCCTGACCTTCCGCATTGAAAACAATTCCTAGGCCTAGCTCCACCCTGGCCTTCCTTGAGGGCAGAAACAATGACCTGGCCCATCACGTGGGTGCCATCAATGTCTCTGCATAATCGGATAAAGTCATTCAAATCTCCATCTCTATGGGGGCGTAAGACTTGCTGACAGAACTTGTTAGCATTTTCGAAAGCCAAATGTTTAACGACTGGCATAGCTGAATCCACATCCCCAAAAATGCGGCTTCCCACCTGTAGAAGGCGGTCAATGAACTCAGAATAAGGTTCTGAAGATCCTTGAAGGATCTTTGAAAGCTGTTCTCGTGATCCTTTGTTAGGTAAAGTTTTCCAAGCTTTAACGGCCGCTGCAGCTATCTGAGCATAAATAGCAGGATCATAAGCAATCTGTGCTTCTAAGCTAGCATATTGTCCTTCACCAGTTAACATGTCAAGGTTATTCTGGGGGAAACCTGCTTCAGCATTTTTGCCTGCAGTCTTTTTGCAATTTTCCTGCATTTCACCTCTCCATAACAAATAATCTCCCCCTGAAAGACAAGCCCTGCAAAGCTGCATCCAGTCATTTGGTATAAGGTTGAGGTCTGCAAAGGATTCCAATAAAGCTACAGTGAAAGGAGCATGAGCTCCATAGTCTACAACTGCTTCTTTCAACTGCTTAATATCCTTAAAAGCCAGAGGGTTATGTTGCCTGGTCCTCTGTCCCTGTTGATCAATCTTTTCCACAACAGGATAAATCTGCTTCTCTCCACTTAGATAATTTAACCTGTCCCGGATCTCTCGGATTTCTGCCTCTAAGTCCATAGGGGCAGAAGCAGTAGTGCAAGGATTATGCGGAGGCGGTCTCATGGAGACATCTCCGTTTGCTTCCTTCCTTTCCTCTTTTTCTAACTTCCTTTTTATAAGTGCGATCTCCTTTTCTAAAATTTCTTCTTCTTCTTCTATATCTTTTCTAATACTTCCTGTTCCTGTAACTTCCTGTTCCTCAAAACTCTTAATAGAACTCACAGACTCTACTTCCTGAATCTCCTCAAGGGTTTTGTTTAAACTCTCTAATTGCTCTTTCACTTTAACATCATCACTGAGAAGAGCGTCTCTGACCAAGCGCCATAGTGAAAATATCGCCACGGGGAATTCTTGTGGCCCTCGCTCTTTCAGTGCATTTTGAAGATCAGCCTTTACCTGCTCCCAATCAGTAATATTAAAACCCCCTGCATGTAGGAACCAGGGACTAAACTCTAAAACTGTCTTAATGATCTCTTGTGCTGTCTCAACTTTAATACCGGTGCCTTTATTTTCCAAAAGACCTAACAACTGGCCTGTTAACCGGCCCTTTAACACAGGAACAGAATAACTTGCACCCATAACCAATACACCCTCGCCGCACAATTTCTTACCTGCTGGCCAGCCTTCCCGAGGGCGACCTCTCAGGGATCCCTACTTCCCGATCTCGCAGATGGGTCTAGTTGCCGATGATCATCCCAGCGGTGCCTCCAATTGTAACACCCGATTTGGTGTTACACCCTCGGTACAGTTCGCGCGCCTCTGTACCGAACGCGAGTCGGGCAAGGGCCTGGAGATTGAAAAGAAGACACAGAGAGACCAGGGTCATTCGAAAGGAGATCAGCCGAATGCCACTTTATTCAGCGTTGGGGGAGTTTTTATCTACCTGACTGCAGCACAAGGATCTCCGCCCAGGCAGGTGGGAAATTACCATATTATCAATGGAATGAATGCCCTGCAGCTAACCACCAGGCGGGGCAGGCATAGCACAGATACACACAGGAAGCTTAGCTGGTAGATCATAAACTGTCCCCATGAATGCACCACAGGAATAGGGGAGACCAGGGCCCTACAAGTTGGCACATACACTTTTTGAATATTTCTTAACATTCTTTCATTTTTGAGGCTGCACTGGTGATTGGGCTGTTTTTCATTACTTTTTTTTTTTTTTTTTTTTTTTGGAGAACCTAGGTGCATCCTTTAGGGTACGAATCCTCTATAGCTTTTCTGAAGAAAGCCACACAATCATACTGTCGTGACAATGTCACTCACCCAGTTTTCAGTTCATTTCACAACAGGTGATATTTTTTAATTCCTATAGTGCTTGAAAATTAAACCAAAATCTTTGAATATTCTTTATGATTGTGTGTAAAAAGAAATGGTTAATGTCAATTACATAAGATCAATGATTTCATGATTTATTTTGTTCCCTTTGTCTAAGTCAAAGAAGCATCGTTGATGCTGAAAGGAGGGGAGACTTGTGCCAAGAGGCATCCTGTGCTCACATCTATCTTCTAGAGAGCACGCAAGAGTAGAGGTATTTTACTGATACCATGTTGTTGGTTTTTCTTTTTATCTGTTTTTCTCTTTTGTATTTTTAATTTTTTATTTAATATACGTCTTTATTGAATCTTGGGGTATTTCACCTCATGCACCACAATTCTGCTCACCTCCCATTCCCCCATATCTTCGCTGTTCCCCTGCAGTGACCTCCCAAAGAAAAACTTAAAAAAAATCAAACTAAAACAAAACATGCAAACAGATAAAAACAAAAAGAAAAATATAAAACAAAAGAACAAACAAAACAAACAAATCATCATCAGATCATGATGGCTCTGGTGGCAGCATGAACCCCAGAAATCAACAAGGCCTCAGGTTGTGGCCCTAACCCCAGAGTTTGTTTACACAGACCCTGGCTACAGTGGGACTACATACCCAGACATGATCCTCAGCAGCAGCAAGTAGGGGATGTCACCATTGTCCCAGGTGGCAGTGCAGGCCATTACACTGTGCATGGCCCCAGGGACAACATGGCCCTCTGACACTAACATGGCCTCAGGTCTCCGGCATCCACATGGCCTTCAATAGTAACAAGGACCTCAAACATCAACACAGACCCTGATTGCAGTAGGATCACAGATTCAGACATGGCCCTCAGCTGCAGCTCTGCCCGGATGTCACCAAGAGATCACATAACAGCAACAGCCACTTAGTACAGTCCCAGGGGCAGCATATCTCTGAGTTACCAACATGGACTCAAGTGGCTGACCTGACCTCAGGCATCAACATGGTCCTCAATGGTAACATGAGTCACAGACATCAACAGAGATCCAGGCTAAAGTCCTGCGCTTTTAGACCAGGCATGTGTATAGGGTATTTTGTATGTGAGAAGGAAAATGTTGGACTAAATCGAAACAGTTCAAAAACAGAAAAGATTGATTCTTTGCAAGTCATGGTGTCTAAAAATAGGTGTCTCCAACCTTTGATGTTGACACAGTCTCTGAGTTCCACCTGACTGTTGCTTCATCCTTGGGCTTTAGTAGGTTAGCAGAGCTCAGCTCTGTCCTCTCTGTACCTCATACTTATTCTCCAACTTGAAGAGTCTTGGATGCAAGGAGTGTTTATGTGTCTACTTATTCCTGAAAAATGTAAAATGATGTGTCTATAATTCCAAATAAGAAAAGAACATACTATTACTGCTGACAAGATGTTCAGAGTTTGCCACTAACTGGCAGGAACCTTGTGTTCTATGACTGAAATGGCTGACAAGGAGCTTCAGGGAGGAGGATGCAGTTTATCAAGGAGGGGAAGGCAGGTGGCAGGCACAAGAGGTAGCTGGCCACGTGGTGCTGACAGTCAGGAAGCAGAGAGCTAATGGGAAGTGGAACTGAGCAATGAAGCAAACTCCAAGGCTTAACCCTTGAGGTCCTCTTCCTCCAGCGATGCTGTACTTCTTAAAAGTTCCACAACTTTCCAACATGGTACCAACAGCAGGGGATCCTGTGAACCTATGGGAGTCATTTCGCCTTCAAACCACAATGAACACATTCTGGGAAAAGTGAATCATGAAACGTCACAAACTAATGTGACTACATCACCAGGTATGTAACTGTATGTAACCACCATCATTCATGAGATATACTGTTAACCAACAAGGTTCTTTGTTATATGGAGCGTGACCATATACTATTGTTATTTATACTGAGTAATGGTTTAAATGCAGCTAATAGGAGGTATATTTAAACACATCATTGTTAAATGCATTATATGAGGCATTATCTCAGTCATTAAAGCTCATGACTAGGTTAAAATGTTTTTAAAACAGCTGTGGGTGACTCACTAAAGTAAACTCATCAGGTGAAATTACTGGAAGACACATTTCAGTTCAGTATAAACAAGATCTTTCCAGCAATTAGTGCTCTTGCAGTGGAACGAGGCAGCCTCTCAAGACATCGTGTTTCCTGTTGTTGAAAGGAAGCTGAGAGAAACGGAGTGTAAACAGGCAGGAAGCATCCGGGCTCCCTGTGTGAAGGGACATGGAGCTCACTTCTCTCAGGCTGCTGGAACAGCTCGCAAAGGCATTCAGTACAGTCAGTGAGTCTAGCCCTCACTGTCCCATGCCAAGCTTTTTGGTAGCAGTGATTCCAAGAAAACTACAGTGGGAATCTACCTTCAACACAGGAGGCTTTGCCCCGTGTTACCTGAATTGGGTAGGAAAAAGAAAGAAAGAGAGAGAGAGAGAGAGAGAGAGAGAGAGAGAGAGAGAGAGAGAGAGAGAGAGAGAGAGAACTGAATTGCACCATACTTAAGAGCTTATAGGAATAAAGTCCCTACAAATCACCTAAATTTAATTAAATTTGCCCCTCATAATCTCATTTTTGTGGATGTCATACACTTCTATCCAATTCCATTCCATCCCTATCATCAAGGGTTTATTTATTTATTTCTATTATTTATTTGATTCTCTAAAAGAAAAAAAGAAAAAAATCATGACACACTATCATGAGAAGACAAGCTGTTGCCAAGGAAACGTAAGTGCACAGTTCCTTTCCTGAAATCCCTCCCTGTTCTCATCTGACCTCACTCTTGTGTCACTGAAGTGTGAATGTGCTGCATTTTCCCCTCCCTCTTTGACAATTCTCAAGTCTCATTCCTTTACTTTCCTTCCGTTCTACTGGCTGATGCTTTGTAACTCAGGCAAACACATTTCTCTGCCTTGAAAGCAAGGATATCTTCACCCTGTTTACACATCTACCTTAAATTTTTCGATTACATTAAAAAATGTAGTAATGAGGAACAGTTCAGGAGGTGGTGGTGCACGCCTTTAATCCCAGCACTCAGGAGGCAGAGGTAGGTGAGTTCGAGGCCAGCCTGGTCTACAAGAGCTAGTTCCAGAACAGTCAGGGCTGTTACACAGAAACCCTGTCTCAAAAAAAAAAAAAAAAAAAAAAAAAAAAGAGGAACAAATCCCACAATAAAAAAACAACTATAATTTACTAAGATGTTTGTTTTGTCTTGGGGCTTGAGAGAGGTTCTTTTGAGTTTTTGTTGCTGTTAGTTTTGATTTTGGCATATTTAAAATGAGTAAACAAGCATGAAGTAGGTGGGTAAAGAGGTGGGGGAGGATCTGGATCGACTTGGGTAGGAGAGAACATATCGCACGAAAAAAAATTAAAAGCTCATAAGAACAAAAAACTCATTAATGTACATCTAAAATAATTTAGGTTGGTCAATGCATTGCATTTTATATCAATATTGAACATCTATTTGAGTTTTCTAATCATTTTTTCACTTGAGAAGTTTCACAATGGAATTTTATTAGTTTCAATATACATCAAAATAAATGTAATCATTTTAATTTTCCTTTGTGGTGCTAAACTTCATGTATCAGAGTTCTGCAAGCCCTTTCCAAGCCTGGCATGAATGTTCTTTTTCCATTCATCTCAAATATTCCTGAAATCATCTTTGATTTCTGTTAAGATCAAGATTTTTCTGATATTAAGATAAGGAATTATCCAGACTTGAAGGCTTATGTCTGCAAACCTAGTCTTCAGAAAGCTGTGGGCACTTCATAATGAATTCCAAGGCAGCCTGAGGTAGAGAGCAAGACCTTGTCTCAAAACAACAATTGCCAGAAAAATAAGTAAAGGACACGACGTCATGTGTTCAGCTATAATTCACAGTGCCCACCTAAGTTTGGAAATAAAGACTATAAGAAGTTACGACGCTTATATGATAGGTCTTATGTGGAATTGTGCCTTGTGACAGAGAAATCAGAAAGGACACTAGAGGACTTAGGAAATGTGACAGAGTTGCTAACTAGTGGACCGTGCCTTAGCTCTTCACAATGGTGAACATGTTATGAGGGTAACAATAGTTCCCAAAATTTTCTTAACATTGGGACTAAATATAGGTGCCTACCAGAGTCTACAGGAAGGAGGGAATTAGTTAACAATAGTGTTTCCTAGAATTCTACTTTAAAAAGAAATATATGCAGCCAGAGGGAAGCAAACGGGCTTTTCTTTTCTAGAAATGACAGGATGTTTAAATGAGACAGTCAGTCGGAAAGAGCTCAAAGGCTCTTGTCTGTTCTTTCTTAAATATATTAATCTTTTAATTAAGTTAGAAACAAAAATAGTAAACCGGCCGAGCAAGCTCATAGGAGACAATCTAACATTTTGTGGCTATAGTTCATGTCTCACAGCGAGGATAAAGGAGCTTTGTGGGTTTTTCTTTGGACTTTTATTTTTAATCACTGTCTAGTAATTAAAATATAAGTTTCAGCAGATCAGTCAGCTGATCTCCTCAAATACCATCTCCAACATCAGCATCAAAGGCAGTGGAAAGAAAGCTCAAAGAAATCTGAGAAGATTTATACATGTACTTACTTCTGAATAAAACAAAAGGTAATGGTTAGTTCAGAATGACATCCTTGGAATGTATCTTGAAGATATATTTCTTCCACAAAATAGAACTGGTCTCTCTTTCAGGATGTGGCTCTGTGGGTGTAAGAAAAATGCTGTCCCTTTTATGACTTCATGTGGAAACTTTAGAGACAGATCAATTATCGCCAGTCCAGTTGCCAACCATTCATGTGATATTGGTTTGTGATACTTTGCCCCAGAGAGCTTATTAAAGTGTTGCATCAGTCTAGAGTCATTCATAAACCTTAGCATCTTTCAGACCTGGTGATGCTCCCAAGAGCATCAACTACAAATTTCCTACATCCATCCTCAGACACAACATATGCCGAGAATGCAAAAGGAGTCTTTACTTCCCTTCCACGACTCTTTGTTTTTTTTTAATTATTGAGAAGTTCGCCAATGAAGGGGACTATCTGTCATAATTTTCAATTAGGACTACTGAAAAACTTTGTTTTCTGAAGAAATACGATGGTTTTGAAGTATACTGTACCTGGGATGGAAAAATGGCTCAGTTTATAAACTTCCCACCATACAACCATGAAGTGCTTAGTTTGGATCCCAGCACCCACATAAAAGGCTAACATGGTGATATGCATATATATACAGCCCCAGTATTGGAGTGTAGGTGGGAAACAAGTGGATCCTCACAGCTCACTGGTCAACCACGTTAGTGAAATGGTGAGCTCCAGATTTGGTGAGAGAACTCGCCTTGAAAATTAAGGTGGAGAGATGTCGGGACCACGAGGAGTGCACCCACCCACTGAGACAGTGGAGATGATCTACTGGGAGCTCACCAAGGCCAGCTGGACTGTTACCAGAAAAAGCATGGGATAAAACTGGACTCTCGGAACATGGCGAACAATGAGGGCTGATGAGACGCCAAGGACATTGGCATGCGGTTTTGATCCTACGCAATGTGCTGGCTTGGTGGGAGCCTAGCCAGTCTGGATGTTCACCTTCCTAGATATGGATGGAGGGGGGAGGACCTAGGACTTACCACAGGGCAGGGAACCCTGACAGCTCTTTGGACTGGAAAGGAAGGGGGAGAGGAGTGGGGGGAAGGGGAGAGGGGTGGGAGGAGGGGGAGAAGAGTGGGAGGAGGGGGAGAAGAGTGGGAGGAGGGGGAGGGAAATGGGAGGCTGGTGGGAGGAGGTGGAAATTTGTTTTTTTTTCTTTTCTTTATCCTCCTTTTATCAATAAAAAAAACTATTTTTAAAGAAAATTGTTTAAAAATAAAGTTCACTTTTAAAATGCAAAAAAAAAAATTAAGGTGGAGAGCAATCAAGGAAAATGCCCGATGTTGACCTTCATACATACACGGCACATACAAACATGCAAGCACATACTATACCCAATATACACACAAAAAATAAGTTAAAAGAAAGATGCTGTATTAGTACTTGTGTGTTGGAAGACAAAATCGTCATGGAAACTGTCAATGTGGAATCCATAAGAATTTGTAAACAAAAATTAGCATCAAATGCAAACAAGGCTTACTGTGAGATAAGGAAGCATGGATATCAATCAAATTCTCACCTATTTACTTTATTATCAATAATATGTATGGGAGGAACTTACATTTTCTTAACTAATATGCAGAATAACTATTGTATATGTATAGTCTCCAAAATGTATTATTATTGTACTAATCCTGTTAAGGAGACAACAAAAATAAGAATAGAAAAAACTGACCTTTCCTTCTAAGTCCAGTACAGCTTGAGGCAAATCTCAAAAGTATAAAAGTAAATTTATGAAATAAATAAGCACCCCAGATGTTCCCAAGCCCACTAGCTCTGTTTGCTACTCATTCACAACAGTTCTGCAAATTGGAACACTCATTTATTTAGGATTGTAATGTGTGCTTGGTAAATTATTCACTTAATTATAATGAGGTGTCCTTCCTTATCTCTTTTGGTTAGTTTTATCTATCTTTTTCAGATACTAGGATTGTTATGCCTGTTTGTTTCCTGATCTCATTTGCTTGGAATACTGTTTCTTACAAAAAACAACAACAAAAAAAAAGGCTTTTGTTTCTTAATTCTTTCAGCCATACTGTATTTTAATCAAAGAGTTGAGACCCTTATTATTTCACATCATTATGGAGAAGTGTGTGTTGATTGCAGTCTTTTTTTTAATCATCTTGGAGTTTTTGTTTGTGTGTGTATTTAATTGTACTGGATATTTTAGTAATTATTGTTTCATTTGTTTTCTTTCTAGACTGTCTTAGTTATACTTATTCCTCTCTTCAGTCTAAAGAATTGCTTCTAGAATTCTCTTTAGGGTTGGTTTTGGAGGACATGAATTCCTTAGACTTGTCTGTATAATACAGGTTTTCTTTCTCTTTCAATTATGACAGATAGTTTTGCTGAATACAGAGATCTAGATAAGCAGTCATGGTTGTTTATGATTTGGAGTGGATTGCTCCAGGATCTTCTGGCTTTTCAAGTTTTCATTAAGAAATTAACTGTCATTCTCATGGGTTTTACATTATATGTGACTTGTATTTAAATCTCTTCTGATTTAAATGCTTTTCTTAGTTCTATATATTTAACGTTCTTAAACTATTTTATGTTCTGGGGATTTTTTCCAGTCTTTTCTATTTCATTTTCTGCATGCATCTGGTATCTGAATTTTCCTTTTATCTTTTTGTTTCTTAGTTTGAGAACTTTTATTCTATAATACTGTTGAAGATCTGGTCTGTGTAATTTACTTGGGATTCTTCTTCTTCATTTATGACCATAATTTGAAGACTTATTTTTTTCATGGTGTTTCACATGTTCCATATGTTTCATTCCTCTCTGTGTGTATACATATGTGTGTATATTTGTATTTAATCTTTAATACTCTTTGTTTATGTTGCATAATTCCTCTATTTTATCTTTGAGACATGACATTTGATTTTCTACTTAATCCATTCTAGCAAGAATCTCCCCAGAGTTTTATTTTATTATTCAGTTCTTCAATTCCATCTTCCTTTCAGCTTGAGTTCTCTTCACTATTTCTACCTCTTTTAAATTTGGTTCTCAAATACTGGGTTGTCTTTATCATTTCACTCAACCTATGTTTGCATTTTCTTGGGCATCACTCAAGCATGCATTCTCTGCGAGTGTTCTCTTTACATTCACTAATCTGTTCGTTTGTGTCTTTTTTTAAACTCCTTGGATTCTTTGAGGAAGATTATAATTGTTCTTTCTAATTCTCCATCTTCAATTTCACTTAGGTTATTTCTCGTTGGAGAACATTTATAGGACTGGTGAATTTGGGGAGTGGGGCATACTGTCTTGACCTTTCAATTGTTTCTGCAATGAGATCTGGGCATGTGGACTCCTCGTATTGGTTACATATGTGGTGTGGATATTGTAGACTATGGTGAAGCACACAATATACAACCTAATACAAACCTGGGGTTTACAGAAGCACCAGGAAGACTCGCTAGATTGGAACCATGCCTGTGGGATTCAGGGTAGGCCTGGGAATTAGGGAGCATATGGGAAGGATAGGGTGAGGCTGACTCACAAAGATGGGTCAGGGAACAGGATTTGTGCCTGGAAGCTGGATCTAGCCTAAGTAGGTCTGGAGTTTAGGGAAAGAGTGTCCCAGGGGATGAAAGCAGGTTACCTGCATTTCCATGCCATATGGACTGGTTGGACGGTTCCTGAGATTCAAGGCTCAGAGGGTCTCAAAAGTCACTAATGGAGGAAATGACCCCAGAGAAGGTCATGATCCCTTCAAGGAGCCACAGCAAAACTTGAGTTTGGCTCAATAAAGTCTTAATCTCGCCTACAAGACTGAGAATGCCAAAGCTGTTTTTCACTAAGTTGTAACTGAGTAAAATTTTCTAGGGTACTGGGCCATGCTGATTTGTGGCATTCTAGACTTAAAGCTGCTGCTGACAGAACTGGGGGACAAGAAGGAAAATAAGAACATGTAGCTACAATAGAAGATAAACTGTATGTCCACTGCGTAGCTGAGGCAATGATGTATTTCCCACAATCACCATGGGTGTTGAGTAGAAATTATCTTCCTAGTACTTTTGATGCTTGCTCTGAGACAGGAAACGCCCATCCACAACAAGGAATGAATTCCACCTTCCATTGCAGAAAGGAGGGAGAGTGACTCACTATACCAAGCTGTGGAACCATGAAGGAAAAGGAACCCCACATCCTGTACTCTCTCCAGAGTCAATAAGCACCTGGCATTTGGAAAACAAGCCTGCCACAGAGAAGAAGCTGCCCGTAACAAGAGAGAGAGGAGAGTTATCCACCTCGACTGCTTGTGAGCATTTAAGTGCTGTTTCTGCTAACAAATTAAATGATCACCAAAGAACTGTGTCCAGTCGTCTATGGAAATACAGTTTTAGATTTTCATCCTTCCTACTCCAGAACCGAAGTGAAGTCCTTGAAAAGAGGAAAACTAAGCAATGAAAGAGTTGTCTGTCACCATTAACCTAAGTCCCAACCCAATGGACACTGAAGAAAGAAAGGTCGGAATGCAGGCCAGGTCTTAGGCTCCAGAGGAAACAGGACTGTCCTAGCAGTAGTAGGTTGTGGTGTTAGTCTATTTGAAATGCTCCCTCCCATCATTTCTTAAAGTTCCTCTTAGCGTGTAATTCCATGGGAAAGGTGCTTTTCTCTCTATTCTTGCAATACACTGTGTTAGTGTTCTCTGGCTTTCATGGCTGCTGCTGCCAAGAAAGTAACTGTTAATTTGATTTTTCTTGCTTTGTGATGGATCTGTTTTTACCCTGTGATGCTTTGACCAGTTCAATCTTAATGTCTTACTTCTGCTATGTCTAGTTGCATATTTGTTTTCATTTACCTCCTTGGAACTCGTGTACCTCCAGAGTTCGATGTTTATGCTCGCATGGGTTCTGGAAGCATAAAAATTTTCTTCAAGGGTTTCCTGTGCACTGTCTTCTATTATTTAAGAACTGTTATTACAGGTAGCTAAGCACTCATTCCTCTGTCCCCATTCTAATATTTTCATTTCCCTCCCTCTCTTTGATGCATCCTGGATCATTTCTCTGAAAACATCTCACAGCTAGAAACTCTCTCTTCACCTAGTAAATATTTTTTCATTAATCATATTTTTATCTTACTTTTGTGTTTTAATTTTTAGAACTATTTTTAGTTTTTTATTATCAATACAATCTTCACCTTTGCTTATATTTATTATTATCTTCTCTTTCCTAGAAGATTCCATAATCATCCATTTTTTACCTGATTGTTACAAAGTCAACAGTCTTTGAAGGTATATAGCATGTTTTCTGTCTGGTCTGCTAACCTTATTTATTGCTTACTTACATTTTTAATATTTTACTGTAAGATGATATTCATTTGAACTAAAAAAAATGTGGGGAAATTGGTTTCCTAAGTTATTTCCTCTGCTGGAGGTTTGAGTTTCATTTTCTTAGGTTCTTGGGGTGAACGCCAAACCCCTTCAACTTAATTATTGATTTGTGCAATGAGATTCTTGTCTCATTCATATCCATGCATGTAATAAATACCCTTTGACTAGGAACTCTTATAGGACTCTTGTTATTCATGTTACATTCTACTCCACTCAGGGCCAATTTATTTTAATATCTACCTAGGATTTGCTGTGATTAATGGATAAGATGACAGAAAGAGACAACCAATTTGAAGAGGAATTGGCTCTTCACAGTCAGAAGAAAGGCGTATTACTTACACCTCTCATGGTTGTGATAAAATGCCCAGGCAAAAGCAACTTAATAAACAAAGGAGCTATTTTGGCTCATGGCTAAGGAAACAGTCCACCGTGATGGAGAAGGCATGATGCAAGGCGTGTGAGCCAACTGGTTGTGTTATGGTGACAGTCAAAAAGCTGAAATAGGTGAATGCTGGTGTTCAGATGGTTGTCCTCTTTGTAGATAATCTAAACCCCAGTCTATGGAATGCTGTAGCCCACATTTATGGTAAATATTTCCTCTTTAATCATCCTCATCTCTGAAAAACCCTATAGGGATGTCTAGACTCTCCTATGGGATTAGAGGTCCCATTGTCAATCATACGCTGCACCACGCAGAGTCATTTGGGGAAGAGCCAGGGTCATCCAGGAGGCCTCAGGGCCAGAGAAGCACAGACTAGCTCCTTCTTTTGTGGCTTTTCCAGGAAGGAAAGGGAGATGAAAGGAAGGTGAACTGAGTTGGTATATGACTGAAGAGCTTAAATATTGCTCTAGCCCATCAGGGTGATTGTCATTGTCTGATTCTAGCTGTGGCAATACTTTAGACCAGAGAGACTACTGAGAGGTTTTATGCGTTCAAAGGAGGCTGAATACGAAATCAAGATAATTGGCTTGTCCCTTAAAAGAATGCCCAGAGGCAGAGTGTTTGCTGTCTGTAGGAACTGTCACCTACCTTTTGGAGGGAGAGTCTCTCCAAGATCTTTGGGGCCTCAAGATGAGAAAGATCCATAAAGTCTTCTAAAAGCATATTTAATATGGAATACTAAGCAAGTTTTCCCGATACTTTCCTCGACAAAAACAGAATTCTCAACCGGCTTCAGATTCTGAGGTGCCCAAGAGAACTCTGGGAGACGGAGGCTGAGCTCACCAACAACTCTCATGCAGTTTCTGTGGATCAGGATCCTTGCTTTCCCTCTAGTCAGTTCAGACCCGAGGAGCAAAAGACCCAGGGTAGAGGGTTTGGACAGGTGGCTCAGCATTAGCATGTGCATAGGTTCAAAGTCGGTCTAACTCCAATTCCAGGGATCCAGTGCCCCGTTCTGACCTTTGTGGGCACCTGCACACATACAGTTCACATACACAATTAGGGGCACGCATAAACATAAAAATAATATAAAAATAAATGCCTCTTAGAAAGTGAAAAGTGTTGGGCCTACCAAGGAGCTGATGTGCAAGCATCTCCAGCTAGCATTGCTTTCCACATTCAGGTTTTCCTGTTAACTACACCCCCTTCTAAAACCCTTATGGTTTTTCTTAACTTGTGTCATTTTTAACTATGATTTTTAAAGGGATCATTAAGACTAATACATTATTCAGACATTCAATACAGAGGGTAGAGTCTCTGCTCGGATAATTTTATTTTCTGTATGAAATTTTAAATTTTTTCTACAGTTTTATATTCTGTTGTCAGAAGTCTAAATTACAAATTAAATTAAATGTCTGCTTCTTTTTCAAAATGAAAGCTAGTTCTTACAAGATATGAATATTTCTTGGTGTACTTACAATTCATTCAGTCTAGCTTACTAGTCACTTTATAATAACGAAGTCTCCAGGGTTATTTTTCTGAATATGCAATATGCCATAGCAAGAAAACATATTAAAACCAGCCAAAGAAGATTTGGCAGACAGTGGACATGAATGCTGATAATTGGTAAAATGTATATAAAAGCAAGATTTGCAACTGGTAGACTATCACATGTAATTTAAATGTTATATTAATTTGTATTATTTACTTTTAAATGCACATAATACAGTAATGCTACTCTATCATTGTAAGAGGAATGTTCAGTCATATACTTAGCTATTCCTGGTTGTACAATAGAGCAGATTTCATTCTATTTCTTTCATTTTTAACTTATTTAAACTAAGTACATCAGAAAAATAATCTTAGTAAATTTTATTTTTATTGTTCCCAAGTTAAACAAATATTAACTTTAATTGATCATTATTCCTATTCTATAGAAATCTTATATATTTTAATCATTGTTAATCATTTTAATTAATATTTTTAATGTTTAATTAGTATGTTAATTGTGGGAGTCAGGCTGGACTTGAGAAGGCATTAGCAAGCAGGAAGCTGGGGTAGAGCCAGCATGAGCCAAAAGGATCTGAAAGACAACATCTTATAGGTAATAGCTACATCGAGGTCATTTGCTAATTAACGTATAAAACATTCTGGATTGGTCTATATTAACACTGGCAGAGAGAGGAAAGAGGAAAAAATAGTTCTGAAAAATTTGCCTTGGATGAAAATGCTAATTTTCATCTGAACCTCGATGTTAATCATAGAAAAGCAATTTAGTACAAGGTATCATTTGACTATCAGTATCAGAAGATGAACAATGTGATACCCAGGTTAAACCAGAGTGGAGGAAACTGGATGTTTCCGTTGCTATCAGCCACAGAGAGATAAATTGGCCAGGTTAAAACAGAGTGGAGAAAACTCCAGAGTGAAGCAATGATATTTTCATTGCTACCAGCTAAGGAAGACAAATTCGCTTTTCACGTTATTAAAATCCTGAAAGTACTGTGTATTCCTTAACCAACTAAATGCTCAGAACATTTTTTCTCTAAAAATTGTGTGGAAAAAAAATGTAACTACATAAGTGTTTATCACACCTTGAAGGCACTTTCCTCTCAAATCTTCCTCTGCCTGACTGGATAGAGTGAGGTTAGGCTATTTTTCCTTCTCCAAAAGCTATTTCTGTGTTTGATCATCTCAACATAAACTTAGACTTATTACTAATTCATAAGATATTTTTTCCTAATTTTTATTATCAGTTCAGGGCTTTATTTTTATGTTTTATGAAACAAATGCCTACTTTTGTTTTCCTTAACAAATATTTTAATAAAAATAATTTGATTTTATTTGACTATTTGAAAACATCCTGCAGGTCTTTATAACCTTATCTGTGAGATTTTTTTTCCTGAGAACTATGGCTTATCATTATATATTATATCATGCATATGTTTATTTCCACTTCTACACATTTAAATTAAGATTTTCTCTTTAGGATAAGTTATCTTTTACTGAAGTCATTTCTGTACATTTTTTGTGTCGTATTCAGACTCACATATGTCTCTATCTCCACATACTGCCTTGGTTTTCTTGGGAGAATCCTTGCCTGTCCAATGCTAGTTCCTTGGTCTGCCTACCTGAAGAGGAGAGCTTGCTATTGCTTTACCCCAGTGATGCTGAACCTCAGCTCCCACTAAAGCATTCCGATGCTATTTGCCACCTCTGCTGGCATTAATTCAAAATGTCAGTGGTAACGTATCAATCTGACACAATTCCTAAAACAATTTCATTTGAAAGTTTTAAAATTGTCTGAGGATTGTCTGAAAGGAATGCAGGCCTTCCAAAACTTTGTAGGGTCCTCAGAATTCTTGGCTTTAGTCAGACCATGACAAGTTTCTGCGTGAAGGACTGTGGTCTGCTCCCATACATAAGTTCTTTAAGGACTCGCTTTTCAGGTAGTAAGAAATTGATTATCCTAGGAAGAACATTAATGCATTTACTCTGGAGAAGATACTCACAACTCAGTCTCCTTGGAGTTGTTACATCATGATGGTTTTGCACCTATTGGTAAGGTCACTTTTAGCTTAGTGACCCTCCGAACTGAATGAGCTATTTTTTTTTTTTTTACTCTTGCTGGTTAATAGAGAACACAGAGTCAAAATCATGGGCCAATTCCAACAAGCACACAGTAACTCTTGGCAAGTAAGTTATGATTCCCATGTTTATTTTCTTCTTCTCATTTCAACACATCGTCTTTGCATGATTTTCATAGTTACTTATACTGTTTGGGCAAAACAGACACGTTACGATATTCCATCTGGATAAATTTTTAAACAAGAGCTATACTGAAAGAAATACAAAGAGAAACAGGGATGTCAATTTATACCTAAGGGGAAGAAGACAGTAGAATGATAGGCAATTAGTTAGTAGCAGACGTGGAACTTAACAAGCATCAGTGGGGTATGAAAAGGCTCCAGTTCCAGAGCCCTGAAGCCATAGTCTGTATTGCTATGTTATCATTGCCAGCTTTCCATCAACACCAGGATCAACCAACAGTCAAAAATAGTCAAATTCCTTGTCCTGTTTCTGTACTTTATTTTGAGTAATATTAAAGTTCCATGAATACACCAGCCTAAGCAAAGCCAGTAAGGACATAATCAGCTCTTACTTCCACACCATATGCTCAGAAAAATCTCCAAATTCAACTGATGTTTCCTCAGATAAAATCACTTCACCAATGGGTGAAGGATCAGCTTGAAGTCCTCAAGAACTGTCAGGGTTATCTGAACAACCATAAAATAATACCCATTTTGTTATTAAAGTCCACTTTACTGTGCCATACTAACGTTTCAAAGAACACTGATGAAATGTTTTAGGAAGTGGGCTGAATTACTCTGACAGACACCATTTCTAAGCCACAAAACAGTTTGAAAATCAGACTCTGTTCCATGGTATTTTAAATTTATTTTAGAACTCTGTTCTGTGTTTGTATTGTTGGGAAGTTTTCTACAAGATTTCTTTTGCTTTGTTTTGTTTAGTGGATATACAAGTAACTTTGTGTTCTAGAAAAAAAATGGAAGGAGTGTAAAGTACAGAAAAAAGTGAATATCAAAATTTAATATCCAGAGAAGTAATTATAATGAACATTTATTAAGAACTGACTTTGTGTACACAAAGATAGTTAATTACTGTCAATCGCTGTAAGGAGACATTGTGACCAAGGACACATATGAAATAAATCATTTAACTGGAGGCTTTTTCACAGCCTCAAAGGGTGAGTCCATGTGCATCATGACAAGGATCATTGTAGCAAGCAGGCAGTCACGGTGCTTAGCAGCAGCTGAAAGCTCACATCTGGTCCTTAGGTTATAAGAAGAGGGGGAGGGAAAGAGAGACAGAGATGCACAGAAAGAGAAGAAGAGACACATAGATGGAGAGAGACTGATAGATGAACAGAGAGAGAGAATCAGAAAAAGAGGGAGACAGACAGACTGACAGACAGAAAATAAGAGAGGCAGAGACACAGAAAGACTGACATACAGAAAGAAAGAGAAAAAAGAGAGACTGACAAAGAACAGAGAGAATGAAAGAGAGAAAAAGAGAAATAGAGATATACACACAGGGAATAAAAGACACACACAGAGGTAATGAGAGACAGAGAGACTGACAGTCAGAGACAGAATGAGAGAGAAACATGGAGACAGAGAGAAACTATCAGAATGAGAGAGAGACAGGCAGACAGACAGACAGACAGAGACAGAGAGAAAGAGAAACTGGGTCTGGCATAGGCTTTTGAAACCTAAAAGTCCACCCCCAGGAACACATTTCCTCCAAGGCTTCACCTTGAATACTTTCCAAATGGTTCCAGTAACTAGAAACCAAGCATTCAAACATATAAGCCTATGAAGGCCAATGTCATTCAAACCACTACAACTTGCTGCATACTTCCCAGCAAGAGGACAAGACAGATACACTGTTTACCCCTATTTTATACCTGAAGAAAGCAAGGCTCAGGGAGGCTCATTAACTGATTCACAGACTAGGACCAATAATGATAAAGTTGAGACATTTGATGTACTATGTCACAATGTTATTTATTTTTTTTATTTGTGAGATGTATAAAAGCATAAACAAGAGAAAGATGCTTTTCTCATTATTAGTAACATTACGATTGAAATCTGACTCTGCTATATGCGGTTATGGGGTTGTAACCATTCTGAATTTTTGTCAAGTATTTAAAAATCCTGCTGGCTTTCTCTGAAGTGGGCTCAGCTAGGAGATGGAGAGATGGTTTTAACATGGAAAACAAAGAAAGAATAAGTTCCATTAGAAGAATGAACGCAGTGAGCATAAGGGAGCAGACATTATTTTGAAATAGATGAGCGGCGACCCAGTCATATTTCTTTTCTGTCATCCTTAACAGACAGGTCTTAATCCCCCTGCTATATTTCTTGCCATCATCTTTTAGGAATGAGAAAAAGAAGGGGACAAAAGATAAACAGGGCCTGCCTATGGTCTCTAACCCTCAGAAAGCCCTCCACACTATTCACCACATCTGGTTTACATAGTATTTCTGCTAAATGCTGCTGCATAGTTAAGCTCCCAAACACTGTACAGTCAAGAAAATGACACAATTCTGCCCTCTGTACAGGTGTCACCAGGGGAAGGTGAGTCTCTGGTCCGGGCAAATGTTAGCTGAAGCGGCAAAGTGGGCACTAGAGGATACAAAATGGCTGCCCCCCCCCCAAATGTTTCACCCACAGTACATGACTGGCTGGACTTCTCTTATTCTCTTTTTAATTTATCATCATCTAAGGTTTTTCTTCACTTTAGCCCCTAGGCAGACTCTTCAGACAAGGGCATAAAACAAACAAGGCTCTGGCTCTGCCCTAGCACTGCGCTCAATAAACAAATCATTCATTTTGCCAGCCCAGGGCCTCTCTTGGAGCTACCATCCTTTTTAGGATACTGTTCCCTTTGAGCCTAATGCTTCTCAGGTGACTGCCCTTTCTCGGCTCCTGTTATCTTGTGGAGGAATAGATAACAGCCTGAGCCAGTCGTTTATTTTTCTGCCTTACCTGTGGGAAACGGGCTGACAAAACCATATACATTTCTAACTTCTGCCAGCAGATGGTTCAATTTAAAGAGTTACACAAGATGGGCTTCCACGGCTGCCGCCATTTTGTTTGAGCTTAAAAAAGGGAGGAGCCACAGACTTGTGAGATTCTACCCCTAGCTAAAGGTGCCTGAAGAAGGTTTGAAAGACCCCAGCTTAGCTGCTGTAATGCCATTTTGCAAAGCCTTCACACAAATAAATGTAAGTTCTAGGTAAAGTCAGTACTCTTAGGTGGTCAAACAGGATATCTGTGGTCAGATACCAGGCCTAGGAGGGGAACGAACAGTTCTGGGAAAAACTACATGTACCCTAGATAGGGCCAAATCTGTTATTATTATCAGACCTTCATGTCTCCGGGGAACTTGTCCCCTAAATGAACCCATGGCCTCATTCGAACTGACCAATGAGATCCCTGTAACCATGCATTGCTTCTGTATGCCTGCTTTTGCCACCCTTTTCCTATAAAAAGACCTTCTCCCAGCCTGCAGGCGCGCAAGTCCTCCGAAAGAACTCTGCCGCCCACAGGTACCTGTGCCCACCCAATAAACCTCTTGCTAATTGCAGCCAGTGGTGTCGACTGTTCCTTGGGTTAGGGGTCTCCTCCTGAGGGAAGGACCACTCTGAGGGTCTTTCAGGTTCTCCACATGAGGTCCCACCACTAGCCATATGGTGCCAGTGCCAGCAGCCTACTTGATTGCTAACAGGCAAATGCACTCAGATAGTGGTTTGGCTGCCACCAGCTACATGATCTGTCACCAGCTACCTTTATTAGTAATGCTTTCTACAACTACTTTTATGCCCTGTTGTATTTGGTGTATTTGCATGATGGTTCACCTCAGCAAGGCCCACTGAGGCTCTCATTACACACAAAGAACCACCTGCAGTACATCTACTCCCCTGCAAAAACTCTACTTTCCCAATAAAAAGTCAGTTGCCTCTTGCTCACTTTTCATTTAACTTAATACAGTACTAAAATTCAAGTGTGTGTAAATGTACGTATACTTACTGTTAAATGAGACTAAGAAAGCAATAAGTTTCAAGTATTTTAAATTGCTTTAATCTCTTACAAAATGCCATGTATATAATCCAAGACTGCTTCAAAATATAGTAAGCTGTTTTCCATTAGTTTAAGTTTCTATTATAAACAGTTTTTTTTCTTCTTTGTCTTTCACAAGTATAAATTTTACCTGTTACATTAAAAACCAGTACAGTCAAGCTTAGACCCAGCTCTCCAGACAGATCCTATATTGTAGTCATAACTTTAAATATATGCTGGTTAAATAGCCCTCAAATGCTCAGAGATCTGGGAATGTGGCATATAAATGTTTTCTTATTAAAAGGTTTTTCATAACAGAGAAACAGATTTGCTCCTATCAGCAGCCCCCATTCTCCTCCAAAGAAGAAAGAAGACAAATGGGCACAAAGCAACATCCATATGCAAATTGCTTCATCAAACACTGAACAGAACTGCCTTTCATTTAAACTCCTGAGGATCTCTTGACAGTGGAGAGAATATCTGGAATTGATAGCCTAGCTGGTCGGGGTAAGGTAGGCTTGTCTTCCTCCAGATTTCCTGACCGACAGGATTTACTGGAGCCTGGCAGGCCCTGCTTCTAACAACAGAAGGCAAATACAAACACAGCTCTAAAAGCCCCTGCCCTCACTGAAGAGTGGCTCTAGGTAGCCAATCGAGTAAGTTTTCTGTCATTTTTTAAATCAATAATTCAAGTAAAATTTTATCCTTCTCAAAGATCTCTGATACAGTTTGACAGCTGAGAGGTAACACCAATTTCGTATAACTTCTTCTTACTACGTTTTAAATAAAGGATGTTTCAAGATAAAAATCTCAAACCAAAAAGCTATCCCTGAACGGAGGCCTAGTAGAGAGGCCATTGAATGAAGCTGTGAGGTAGAAGTCTGGATTGCCTTGAAGAGTTCAAGACGTTATAAATGCCAGAGCTGGGGGATAACCGCCAAGAAGAGCTGCAAACAGAGTGGAAGCAGCCAAAGACAAGGAAGTGTGCTGCAGTCAACAACGCTGAACAAAACTGGAGGTGTGGAGAGTGCTTTGACATCAGACATAGAGATGCAGAGCTTGGAGCTTGCCCGGCTGGTTTTTGGTCTTGCTTTAGTCCAGCATTTCGTCATTATGCTCCCTTCCCTACATTTTGGAATGGTAATGTATATCCTGTGCCATTATAGGTTGAAAGTATGTGATCTGGGTTTTGGTTTTTATTTTTCAAGGGATTACAATTAAGAGATTATATGAATCTCAGAAGAAACTTTGGACTTTTAAACATTGTTGAGACTATGAGGACTTTTGAAGATGGACTGAATGCATTTCTTTGCATTATGATATGGCTATAACTCTTTGGGGTCCAGGAAGTGGAATGTGGTGGTATGAAAGAAATGTCTCTCAAAGGGAGTGGCACTAGTAGACGATGTGGCCTTGTTAGAGGAAGTGTATCACTGTGGGGTGGGCTTTGAAGGCTCTTTTTCTCACGTTTCCCTCAGTATGACAGTCAGTCAGCATGCTGTTGCCTTCAAGATGTAGGACTCTCTGCTCCAGCACCATGTCTGCCTGCATACTGCCTTAATCCCCTTTGTGATAATAATGGACTGAACCTCTGAAACTGTGAGTCACCTCAATTAAATGTTTTCTTTATAAAAGTCATAATGGTTATGGGGTCTCTTCACAGTGATGAAAACCCTAATATACTATGCAGGATGTCTGAGGAGAAAATAATCATTATTCTTACCCGGTTATGGACCCTGAAATCTGTAGGACATGCCCCCTGGTTCCATACTAGCACAAATGCCATGCTAGGGAGTAACCAACCTATTTCTGACTAGATTTAAATTCCTTTCCCCAGCAAGAAAAACGGAACCATTGTTGATCAAACAAACTGTGACTGAACAGGCCCTAACACTAGGAAAAAGCTTACTACTATTGTAGTAATAAGCAGACATAATGTTAACCAGCTCCTGGAGGCTTAATTATTATTATACCTATAGACTGATGCTTCTTTCAACTTTCATCTGTTTCTATTTACAGTAGATGGTACTAACACAGAGACCCATAACTAGACAAGATACAAAGAAAGCGATTGTGGAATCCTGAGCCCTAAATGAAGCTCGTGGATCATTGCAGAAAAGACGGTACAAAGAATGTGAGACCCAGAAGTAGTGGGCAGATGAAAAAACAAAACAATGTATTCTGGACACAACAGAGTAGCTGCACGTAAGAACTCACAGTGTATGAGTGAGACCTGTGCATGATCAAGCCAGACCAAATCTCAACACAGAAAGAATAGACATGAAGTCCCACCCCTTGCTGAGGAGTTATTGACGATTGATAGTTACTGAGTAAGGAAGAGTCAATTTCATTTATGAACATAACTCCCGGTAAATAAACCGTGCTCCAGTGGGAGGAACCCAAGAACATGTGGCAGCACAAGTCAGACTTGATGAGTGTAAAACAAAACAAAGAAAGAAAAAAACAAAACAAAACAAGATACAACATTGGTTGGGTAGGGAAATGAGGTTGATCTTTAAATACATTGCGTGAAATTATTAAAGACCTAATACAAATTAATATTAAAAAAAGAAAAGTGGGAAGATTGCCACTCTGAAAACTTCTGGGAAGGAAAAACACATTATCTCATTAAAGGAATAATTTTCACCCTATCTCTTTACCAGAGCTTAAGTATCACATGACTTTTCAGTAGTGAAATCACCTTAGCCAGGTGACTGACCTGCCCAACTGGATTAACTCTTAAGGGAGGCAATATTGGCTCATCTCTACTTAGAAGCAGATTCCATTCTTTTGCTTAGAAGCAGCAGTTTTCATTTATTGGGTTTTCAATATTATGACAGCAAATTTTTATCATTTCCTGATCTTTCATAATAAAGTTATAATAGAAAATAATAAGTGCACAACTACAAAAACTAATTTTTGTCTAGTTGTAGACAGAAGTTTCTGTCCTGCCTGATCCTGCAGACATTCAATCCCAAATTAACATACAGGTGCTTGTATCAATTATGAACTACCTGGCCTGTTAGCTCAGACTTCTTATTAACTAGCTCTTACAACTTAAATTAACCCATAATTCTTGTCAATCTTTAGCCACAGGGCTTGGTACCTTTTCTCAGTGAGGCATTCTCATCTTGCTACTCTACATCTGCCTGGTGGCTGCATCTCTCTACCTTTTCTTTTCTTAGAATTCTTAGTCTGGTTGCCCCACCTATACTTCCTGCCTGGCTACTGGCCAGTCAGTGTTTTATTAAATCAATATGAGAGACAAATCATTACAGTATACAAAAGCATTATCCCCCAGCAACTAGTGACATAGTATCACATTTTCTAGTCAACAAAAGTAGTTTACATTGTTCTTTATAACTAATGATTGAAGTTCTTGATTATTTTCCCATTAAACTATGCAAAGATAAGCAAATATCTATAAATATGCAATTATGCTCTTAGAATTCTGTTTTTCAAGAAATAATACTTTCATTTAAACTTTGACCAGAAGCATATAAGGCAGTCTGCCCACTCATTTCTTCAGCAATACTGAATGCATCTACATTTGTTCACTTCCTATAATGTTTTCACTGCCAGTTTTTATAGTTTGTGAATCTAATATTCTATAAAGGAAATTTTGGCCATCAGTATATACTAACTAAATAAGCCATTGGCAAAGCTATCAGTTTTTCTGTTAGAAACCACAACGTTTCTTTCATTGGTCATTAGGCCTTCATATGATAAGCATATTTTCTTTTTGCCTGTAATCCACAGTATTTTTCTAGTCTCTCATTTGTCTTTATAATGTTTATTTGAGACAAAAAGTTTATTGTTATTGTTTTTCTTTTGTTTTTGAAGGATATTGATAGTTTTCATTGATATTCTATCTCAGGGCATATATGCTTCCATATATACAAGGTGATTTATGAAAAAATTAACATTTACTAATTTTCGCATGAAAATTTTTGGTCTGTGTATGCTGGGAGTTGAACTCAGGACATGCACATAACACAGGCACACAAACTTCTGAACTATACCTGTGCCCTGTTTTAAGAAATATTTCATGTCTTTACAATGAGACAATGGAGATCTTTCCTCTCTCCCTTCCTCCCTCTTTCATTTCTTCCTTCCTTTCTTGCTTTCATTTCTTTCTCTTTTTTCTTTTTTTTTAAAGTAAATGCTTATAAGTTTCATAATGGAGAGCATATTATTTATCCTTTGCATTGTTCTCTTGCAGTATTGGGAACGAAATAGCGTACACACTAAGGGCTAATTATTACTCCTGGAAGTTATTGATTTTTCCATTGTTCACATGACTGAACCGTTTATCATACTATTTTGCTCATATTACAGTTTCCACTCATTTTCTTGGTGACTCTTCATAGACATCATATAGCTAACAAGCAAATATTTTTTGTCTTATTTGCGACCAAAAAAAAAACCACTTTGTTTTTCTAACTAACATCTTATATGTTGACTTGAATCCCAGAACACTATTTTGTGATTTCATTCATTCACATAATGGCTAATTTCCAGTTTCCAGTCTGTGCTAGAGTCAGATAATTTTCCTATTTTAAAACTTTAAAAAAAATTGGCATACTCATCCCATTTTTCTAATTATGTTTCTTGAGTTTTTTGAGTGGGAAATCCCTCCCAATCCTCCCTTGTACTTTCCTTCCCTCTCCCTTTCTCTTCTGTGTGTTGGTGGTGGTATTTTTGTCTTTATGATCCTAAGAGCTACAAAGCTTCAAACCTTGGCCATTCATTAGCTGTTTCAGCAGGGGATGGATGAATGACGTAGTTTGCAGTCAAAGACCTCTCTACACAGAGCAAAAGTATGTGTTTGTTTAGTAAAAGTGTACAGTGGTTTCCCTGTTCTATCTGTTTATTGCTCAAGGTCACTTTATAGGTAAGAAGTTTCATTTCCTGTGGATGAGAACTCTTAGATTGCTTGTTTCCAAAGCTTACTTTATTTAAATTGTAACTCAGAGAGTGTTGGTGTCTTTACTCTGAAATACTTAGAAAGAAAAATCAGAGCAATAGGAAGCCACTATTTCCCCAAATCAGTGGAGTTACCTAAGAACTTACAGAATCTGGCTGCCTTAAGAGCCCAGATCTAATAGTACCTTTTGTCTTTCTTTTTTAAAAATCTGATCCATTCCAAACCTTAAAAATGAAAGCATTGTCGCGTCTCGAAAAACCAAAATAATAATAATAAAATGAAAGCTTTGAATAGAAAAGGCCTAGGCAAGCTTCCTTCTCAAGTATTAGGCAAAAAAATGTTGCATAATTGTCAGATACTTCTGGGCATGGCCCCAAAATATTACTTCATTAAAGTGGAAAATAAGTGTGCTAGGTATTTATGAAGAAAATTTAGTGGTTAATTACCACTGTAAGCTTGATTGGATCAAGAAATGCCAAGGATGCTAGAGAAAGGCACTCAGAGTGTACCTGTGATGCCTTCCCTAGGCAGCTGACCCCAGTGATGATTGAAGTTTTGAGCAGAATATTGGGGGCTGGGAAAGGATGAAGTCTGGATGAAGGAAGTGGGTCACTGGAGTCCTTGGTTCCCAGAACAGGCCTTGCCACTATTCTGCTATGTGTCCCTTCTGTAATCATGTGAACTCCTTTACATGGCACAGCTTCTCTGAGGTGGTACCCTGAAACCTCTGAGTCTGCCTGCCTGCCTTCCTTCCTTCCTTCCTTCCTTCCTTCCTTCCTTCCTTCCTCAGCATCAACATTTTCCCCCACAGCAATGAAAGCCTAATATGGGATAATTCGGGAGTGTCAGTCTCTGACATGTGAATGGTTTCAGAAAGAAGGAAATCTCATTGTATTTGTTACATATAAATTATTAACACATAGAAGCTACTTTGTGTTAGTGCTACTGCTTCAAAAATTACGGCAAGGGAACGTCTACACTGATAGGGTGATAGATAATAAACAGAACTTCAAAGAGCAGATCACTCAGGTGTAGGATTTTAAGTTAGGCATACATATGTAGAACTTAGGAAAGAAAATGGAGGCTAAATGAAGAATTTTCTAATTCTGCATTACCCACCAGAGGGAGCTTAGACAGGCAAGAACAATATAAAGAATAACTAAAGTTGACCAGAAAACTAAATAACTTGTTCTCTGGGTTTGGTTCTAAAAATACATATAACATTTTCTAAATGACACCGGCATTCTTTCATAGAAACAAAATGTCAGAAGAAATCAGATATCATTTGTGTACAATGTTTCTGTGACTATATTTATATTTTGAATCAGGCCTTTCATCATAACAGATTATAAATAAAATATGAAACTTCTGCTTCACACATTCATGGCAAATACATATACAGTGAAAGCCTAAATTAGTTTTCACTCTGCACAATGAATCCAGGCCTGATATGAAATAAGTACTTGCTATTTTAAGCTCTATAGCCTAGTTTAGTTGAAACTAACACAAGCTGGAGAGGAATGACTTAGAAAAGATGGCAAAGCTCACAGACAGCAACAAAACATAAAGAATCTCTTAGACAGCAGAACTTGGCATCCCACCAGCTGATGCTGCCTCCTGAAGATCTCTGTAACTCAGTCTTTTCAGTGACTATGGAACTCGCTTTCAAAATTCTAGAAATATGAAAAGATATATAAGCCATTGGGTGGCTTTCAAGACCCAAACAGAAAGAATCTCAGAGCAGTTTTCAGTATTAAATTTTCCTTTTGTCTATATTTGTGTGTGTGTGTCTGTGTTTCAACTGTGTTCATATGAGTATGTGCACATTTACACACGCATCCACACACCATTGTCATCCACCCTGAATATTCATCATCCTAGGGCTAAAAACGTGTTGACTATAATTATTAGAGAAGTACAACTTAACACCTGATAGCACTCTTTTTATAATGCAATATAAAGAGTTAATATATGAAAATATAGGATATTAATTCTATTAATTACAAATATTTTATATTGGAATTTTTGTAATGTGATATAAATTTAATGTTATTTTTTGCTAGAAAATACTCTATATATAGTTCTCCTACTTTGTTTAAGGTATTTTTGTATCTTGTTGCAAATTTAATGTTATTTTTGCTGTACCGTATATATACTTCTACTCTTGTTTAAGGTATTGTACCGATACAGATAATTTAAAAATGTAATGTATAATTAAGAAATACAGGTTACTAATTAGTCATCTATAATAATCAAACTTATAGTCATGTTAAGTATGTTTTTTTTTTTTTTTTGGTTTTTCGAGACAGGGTTTCTCTGTAGCTTTGGTGCCTGTCCTGGAACTAGCTCTTGTAGACCAGGCTGGCCTCGAACTCCCAGAGATCCGCCTGCCTCTGCCTCCCGAGTGCTGGGATTAAAGGCGTGCGCCACCACCGCCCGGCTTAAGTATGTTTTTAAGGTTAAACAGATATATTTTAGATAGAGAAGTGGTCTTCAAACACTTCAGAAACCTACAGAATATGACATTTAAGATGTTTTGATATTACAAGGATTTTCATGACAGTGAGACACATCTACTCCTGGCAGCATCAATTTACTTCAAAAAAGGATGATGGGCATTGAAGAAGCTCCATATGGAGTTTGCTTTCATTATGGCAAAGTTAACAACTAGACAAGAAACTGCCCTTGAGTCAACTGGTGACCGTACGGTGTCCAAATTGGACAGGCAGGATATAAAAGAAAGCAGCTGCCAGCTTTGCCGAGACAAATCAAGACAATCCTTCAAAATTCTTGTTTTACAGTAAAGTCTGTCAGCTGTTCTAGGCCTTTAGGCTGAAGATGAGTGCCCCAGTGCTGCATAGGAATCTTTGGTGACTGTCCAGGCACCCAGCCTTTTTTGTTATTTTTATAGTTTTGGAAGTTGCTTGCTTTGTACTTCCAATTTACTCAGGTAATATAATATCCTTCTTGGGTCTCTGTTGGGGTTGAAGAATAGGTAGTATAGTTATGATTTTCCTTGTTACCAAATTCAGAAATGAAACTTACATAAGAAATGTAAAGTTTATAAGGTTGAGAAATATAAAAGCTTAAGTTG